>NW_024424453.1:51802517-52122537 GCF_017311325.1 Ursus maritimus | reverse complement strand
AAAAAAAATGAAATAGTTATGCAGGTACTATTAGGGAAAGATGGCCAAGATTATTGTTTAGGGAAAAAGCAAGTTGCATAGTATGTACACATTCATATTTAAAAGAGGAAAAGAAAAATTGTCAAGACTCACAAAAAAATGCTTGGTAGACTTTGTGAAAGAGAATTTACTTTTTATCACACATCTTTTTAAAGTGTTTGAATTCTTTAATTTTTTTACCAAGAGCATGCCTTTCAATTTCTTTTGACTTTTTTGCCTTTAAAATTCTTTTGATTGAACATACCATAAAATTCACCCTTTTATTTTTTTTAAGATTTTATTTATTTATTTGACAGAGAGACAGCCAGCGAGAGAGGGAACACAAGCAGGGGGAGTGGGAGAGGAAGAAGCAGGCTCCCAGCAGAGGAGCCTGATGTGGGACTCGATCCCAGAACGCCGGGATCACTCCCTGAGCCGAAGGCAGATGCTTAACGACTGCGCTACCCAGGCGCCCCAAAATTCACCCTTTTAAAGTGTATAATTTAGTGGGTTTCAGTATATTTATGAAGTTGTGTAATCATCACCGCTATCCAATTCCAGGACATTTCATCACCCCAAAAAGAAACCTTATATGCATTGGCAGTCACTCCACATTTCCTCTTGCCCCACCCCCAGGGCAACCAGTAATCTGGTTCTGTCTCTAGGGATTTCCTTATGGAGGACATTTCATATAAATGAGATCATGCAATATGTGACCTTTTGTGTCTGGTTTCTTTCACTCAGCATAACGTTTCAATGTGCATGTATGTTGTAGCGTGTGTCAGTATTTTGTTCTTTTTTATGGCTGAATAATATTGCATTGTCTGTATGTACCACATTTTGTTTGTCCATTCAGCAGTTGGAGATTTGGGTTGTCTGCACGATTTTGGTTGTTATGAGTAATACTGTTAAGAGCATTCATGTACAAGTTTTTGTTTGAATATGTTTTCATTTCTGTGAGGCATATACCTAGGAGTAACATTGCTGAATCATATGGTAACTATTTGAGTAACTGCCAGACTTTTTTCCAAAGCAGATGCACCATTTTTCATTCCCACCAGCAATGGGTCCCAAAATTTCCACATCCTTGTCAATACTTGTTGCTGTCCATCTTTTTTTATTTCAACCATCTTGGTGCGGAGTATACTTCCAATTTTTAAACTAGTTCTTGAAAGGTGATTCGAAGAAGTCTATATGAAGGGGTTCCTGGATGGCTCAGTCGGTTAAGCATCTGCCTTTGACTTAAATCATGATTCCAGGGTCCTGGGATAGAGCCCTGCATGGGCTGCCTGCTCAGAGGGGAGTCTGCTTCTCCCTCTCCCTCTGCCTGCCGCCCTCTCTGCTTGTGCTCTCTCTCTCTCTCTCTCTGTCAAATAAATGAATAAAATCTTAAAAGAGAGAGAGAGAGAGAGAGAGACAAGCCTATGTGAACAATGAAACCAGTGTAACAGAACAGAAAGTCCAGAATTAGTGGCATCTCAAATTGCCGAGGTCATGAGAACACTTCTAAACAAATGATGCTGAGACAAATAGGTAGTCATCTGGAAAATGATAAAACTAGATCCTTACATGAAACTCCAATGGATCAAGGATCTAACATTACAAAGGAAACTATATAGGCACCAGGAAAAAGATATAACTCTTTTTTTTTTTGATGTGGTGTTCCATGATTCATTATTTGCGTATAACACCCAGTGCACCATGCAATATGTGCCCTCCTCAATATCCATCACCGGCCTATCCCAATCCCCCAACCCCCCTCCCCTCTGAAGCCCTCAGTTTGTTTCCCAGAGTCCATAGTCTCTCATGGTTCATTCCCCCTTCTGTTTACCCCCCCCTTCATTCTTCCCTTCCTTCTCCTACCTATCTTCCTGCTATTCCTTATGTTCCATAAATGAATGAAACCATATGATAATTGTCTTCTCTGCTTGCCTTATTTCACTTAGCATAATCTCCTCCAGTCCCATCCATGTTGCTACAAATGTTGGTAATCATTCTTTCTGATGGCTGAGTAATATTCCATTGTATATATGGACCACATCTTCTTAATCCAATCATCTGTTGAAGGGCATCTCAGCACCTTCCACAATTTAGCTATTGTGGACAATGCTGCTATGAACTTTGGGGTGCATATGGCCCTTCTCTTCACTACGTCTGTATCTTTGGGGTAACTACCCAGTAGTGCAATTGCTGGATCATAGCGTAGCTCAATTTTTAACTTTTTAAGGGACCTCCACACTGTTTTCCAAAGTGGCTATACCAACTTGCATTCCCACCAACAGTGTAAGAGGGATCCTCTTTCTCCACATCCTCTCCAACATTTGTTGTTTCTTGCCTTGTCAATTTTTGCCATTCTAACTGGCGTAAGGTGGTATCTCAATGTGGTTTTGATCTGAATTTCCCTGATGGCTAATGATTTTGAACATTTTTTCATGTGTCTGTCAGCCATTTGTATGTCTTCATTGGAAAAGTGTCCGTTTATTATAAAAAAAATCCAAACTCACACAAAAATCAAGAAATGCAAATTAAAACAACCTTGAGATACCAATTCATACCTCTCAGACCAGAAGAAACTTAGAAATACAACAATAAAATTCTGTTGGTGAGACTGTGGGGAAAGAGGCACTCTCCTACATTATGGGTGGTTGTGCAAATTGGTACAATCCTTCTGGATGAAGATTTGACGATATCTAACAGAACTACATATGCATTCATGCATATGAATGAATATGGAGTGATTTCCAGGACACACTGTTAATGAAAAAAAAAGCCAGGTGCCAAGCAGAATCTATATAATGGACCCTCCATGTAAAAAAAAGGAGGTGTAAGAAAACACATATGTGTCTGCTCATTACTGCAAAAGGAATCCAGGAAGAATAAGCCTTTTAAAAAAATAAATAAACAGAAACCGATCATCTACAGGGGGGTGAATGGGAAAGGGGCAGAGAAAAGGGGGAAGTGGGAACTCAGAGGAGTCAAGGGATGAGGAAGAAGTGACACTTCTCTGAGTATATCTTTCTGCAAAGTTCAGACTCCCAGAACCATAGTAATGTTTCACACATGTGCCTTTTACATACCAAAATATAAACAAAACCGATCCAACCCTAAAATGGAATGCAAACACTGAAAAAATATACCTAAGTGTACTACAAATGAGCAAAATAACCATAGTAAATAGGGTGGGGAGGAAAAGAACTTAGTATCTGACTGGAGACAAAAAGAACTGAACACAAACAAACATAAAATGAACATAAAACAAACATCTAGTTAGTAGATGTGTTTCTCAAACGGACATGGTTTAGCAAGTCTGAAACTTATAAAACTGAACAAGTAAAATATATTATAGATGAGAGATGTTACAAATTTTAAAAGGCTAAATGACCATGGAATCAGTGGTATCAGTATAAACTTAAGGTTTTTAATACAAATACATGCAGATGGACACAGTAATACAAACACGTGTATCCATGGGTTAGTACACGAACACACATTTCCTACCTCTGTCTGCTAAGAAGGCCTAGAAATAATGGCACTCCAGTAACAATGATCACAGCCAGTGCCAGACCTTGTTTTCTACACCATTCTCTAACAAAAGGAACTGGGGATCCTTGGAGAAATGGTTGATTCCAGGGGGACACAGAAAATTCATGATGAGCCTGAAGCAATTTGTGGTGTCTGAAAGTAAGGAAGTTCTCAAAAAAGGATGGGGCTTGTCCAAGGAACACAGGAGCCAATCTGAAGAAAGGAGTACTTAATGGCCAAAGCTGGAATAATTTGAGCAACTACGGATTTTATCCCATAGAATAAATATCCTTGAGTCCATACAGATATACATACATACATACATACATACATACATACAGAAAAGGGACAGCTCTTCATTGCAGCAGAATTCCAAGTAATAAATGTAGAAAGAAAGAAGAAAATAAAAAATCAACATTAATCAAAGATCACAGTGATAGCTGATGCTGACAAGATCCACCGATGAATAGAAAATTACTGTGCAAAAATTTGAAGAGAAGCAAGGTATTTGCACAGCCTCAAAGTATTTCCTGCAAGATATTTAACAACTACAAAGGAAAAGATGGTAACTTTACAATGAAGAAATCTCACGGATCCCACCTTAACCAACTAATCAAGGTTAACATCAAGGACATATTGACATGATAAACTCCTTGATATAATATGGAGAAGCCTATGAGCTCATTTCTGTCGTATTCTTACCAAAAATGCATAACTTTATTCTATCATGAGAAAAACATTTAACAAACTCAAACTGATAGACCATCTACAAAACAACTGACCAATACTCTTCAAAAGGGTCAAAGGCATGGAAAACTGAGGAACTGTCAAAGACTGGAGGAGACTAAGCAGCCCTGACAAGCAAGTGCACTGTAGGTCTCTGAACAGAAAAAGGACATTAATGAAAACAAGGGTGAAATTCACATGAGGTCTGTGTATTAGTTGATAGCATTCTGTCAATGTTAACTTTTTGATTTTAATAACTACACCCTGACCTATAACATGCTAAGATTAAGGGAAGCTGGGTGAGGATATACAGAAACTCTTGAACTATTTTTACATCTTTTCTGTATGTCTAAAATTAGCTCAAATTGAAGATTTAAAAAAAAAAGGTGAGCTTCCCTGAGGAAAGAGAGGAAGAAGACGTGGGTAGTAAGAGAGAGGTGGAATTAAAAGGAGAAGCGGCCTATAAGAGTCATGAAGGCTCGTTTGGCAGCAGCCGGGACGGGGAGTGGGGGCAGCGCATGTTACACCTACATGAAGAAAGGGCCGTCTCTTGACTTCACGTGTTTATTCTCCCATGTTTCAGAAAGTCGGGAAGGTTTCAGCTTTTGCAAGAAATAGTATGAGGTTGTGCTGTCCAATATGGCAGCCATGAGGCACAGAGATGGCTACCAAGCACTTCAGATGTGGCTAGTCCACACGGAGATGTGCCAGCAGAGCAAAACACATGCTGGACTTCAAAGACTTTGCACAAAACCAGAACACAGAATGTAAAAGGTCTCCATACTTTTTATACTAATTACACAAGGTAATGACAATATGTTGGATAGATGGGTTAAATAAAATATATTACTAAAATTAATTTCACCTATTTTGCTTTACTTTTTCATAGACCTACCAGAAAATTTAAAATTTTGCACATGGCTCTCATCATGCTTGTACTGGAAAGCACTCATTTCAGTCCCAGGAAATGGAATGCTTGTCAAGTTATTGAGACATACAGTTGGAATCCAAGGCTCTGTGTGCATATAAAATACTCAAACACTGCTCAAACCACCTGGATTTCAAGAGACTTGGAGTTGTGTTTCTTTGCAAACCCAAAGAGTCTTGTCTGGAAATACTTTTTCTTGGGCATTTTTGGGCTGGGGATGTGTAAGGAGAGCACAGTGATTGGAGGCACAGACTTTAACTGTAAATTACCAGACTAATTATCATTAGCGCAGAGGTGAGCTGGACCCAGCTCACACCAGTCCACGAGGGCCAACTGTCGAATGTCCAGAAATGCTATAAGATGGTTGATAAACACAGCCATTACTAACAACTTACTTAATTTAAACTTACAATAAATAAATCACGTTAAAGACAAAACTCATCACTTCCTAATTATTTTGCTACACTTCAGTATAATCTATGATGAGGTTTCTTTACATCTATCTTAACATGGATCTGTGTGGTAAAAATACAATATAATGGTATGCTACTGCACATGTCCCAGCCCCATGTTCAATGACATCATGTTAATAACTAGAAATCAATCATGGTGGAAGTATTTACAAAAAGGAAATTGGCAAACACCACAATTCGGGACTTTTCTTTTTGAAGACCCAGTTGTCAAACACTTGCCAGGATACCACTGTCTCTCAGAGGGTACTAAAATTCAAGGGACACCAAAAAGACAGACAGTAACAAGTGTTGGCAAGGATTTAGAGAAATTAGAACCTTTGTGCATTGCTGGTGGGAGTATAAAATGGTGCAACCACTTTGGAAAACAAGCTGGCAGTTCCTCAAGACATTAAATATAGAGTCACCATGTGATCCAGCAATACCACTCCTAGGTATCTACCTAAGAAAATGAAAATATATTCCAAAAACAAAGGCATATATGCAAAAGTTCACAGCAGCATTATTCATAGTAGCTGAACAAATGACCATCCACTGATGAATGGATAAATAAGATGTGGTTCATCCATACAATGGGATATTATTTGGTAACAATAAGGAATGAAGTACTGATGCACGCTGCAACAAGGATGAATCTTAAAAGCATGCTCAGTGAAAGAAGCCAGTCACAAGACTGTATGAGTCCATTTATACGAAATGTCCAGAACAGGCAAGTCCACAGCCACAGAAAGTAGATTAGTGGTTGCTTAGGGCTGGAGAGGGAGGGGGAAATAGGGAGTGACTGCTAATGGAAACGAGGGTTCGTTTGAAGATGATGAAAATGTTTTAAAATTGATTGTGATAATGGTTGCAATACTCTGTGAATGTACTAAAAACATGGAATTGGACACTTTAAACAGGTGAATTATATGGTATATGAATTATATTTCAATAAAGCTCAAAACAGCCTCTGTAGCACACCTTTTCTCCATTTGCCCAGATGTGGTTTCTGGGACCCAGTCCAGTGGAGAATGACATTAGAGAAATACACCTCACTGCGCTCCTCCGGGACAAGCTAAGGACACAAAACTGTAAGTTCCCAGGCCAGGGGTCCCCAACCAGATGTTTCCGGGCTCTGTCTAGTCCTCAGGCATGTTTAATCTTGAGTGGACATTTTATAATCATGAGTTGTCTTATTTTTTAAAAAAATCCCTCTTTCCAACGTCTCCTGCCTTCAGAAGATGGCGGGAAGGCCTGGTTCCCATGATCAGCAGGAGGCTGTGGCCACAGCAAGCCAAACTCCCCAGCCCCCCACCCCCTCTGTCAGCTCCCTCCCACTGGGGCTGGGAGTCCCTTACCATTCATCATCACAGCTACCCTAGCGTTTTTATAGAACAAAATGTGCTGTCTCCACGGGTTTCCAGAAAGGCAAGAGGCATCAGAGAGCCTGGTGGGTGGGAGCACACACAGCCTTCCTATTTCACAGGCTAACAAGGTATGTCTGTATCAGTGAACCAGTTTGTCCTTGCCTGCGCCAGCCTCACTCTTCCTCGTGGCCTGTCCGGCCCTGGCGAGTATGGAGGATGAAATCCCTGTGTTAGATTCACAAGTGGCCAAGAAGCAGGACCACATCAGTGGTCTGGTTCACAGTGTATCTCCAGTAACTAGTGCAGATTTGGCACAAAATAAAGCACTTAGTAACTATGTGATGAGGGAGGGAACAAGTACAGCCAGGAGCCCCTGTCCTTGAGACACTCAATCCCACGGAGCCCCTGAAGCTGCAAGAGCATGTGGGACCCAGCCATTCTTCCCTCTCTCACCCCCCGTCCTTCCTGCATTCAGCCTGCCCTTCCAGTCATGCTTAATTCCAGGTGAGGTTTAGCCTGAGCCTGTCCCAGGATGGATGGGTAATAGGTGTGGTCGGTTGAGTGGGCTCTCTAATGCCTGAGGTCAGTCAGCCCACAGCGCACCCCCCAGCCTAGTGCTGCTACTTACGCTTGATGAGGTATCCTGGGTAGGGGGCCGAGGCGACGACGTGGAGGACAGTGCAGCCATCCTCATCCTTCTGGTTGATGCGGCCTTTCCACTCGGGCTTGTGGTCCATTAACCACCTAAAAAGATGGTTTTCCTCTGAAGAGAATTAAAATGTGTGACTGATGTTATTTTCTATACACAGAAAATCAATAAAACACATCGGTGTGTAGCACCCTGAGGGAACCAAATGGGGAATCCCGCACACATTTGGCACTCACTACAAATAGGTCCAGGAGACACAGCGTTTGTGAATTAAAAGGATTGGTTATAGAAAGTTATTCATAGGGGCACCGGAGTGGCTCAGTCAGTTGGGCGATTGCCTTTGGCTCAGGTCATGATCCTGGAGTCCTGGGATCAAGTCCCGCATGGGGCTCCCTACTCAGTGGGGAGTCTGTTTCTCCCCCGACCCTACCCCCCTCATGCTCTCTCTCTCACTCTCTCTCAAATAAATAAAATTTTTCTAAAAAAGAGAGAAAGTTACTCATAATGAACTTCAGTCAGGCTCCCTAGAAGCAGAGCCTGAGACAAGGATTCCTATACATGTGAGTTGTTGACAGGGAGCTCAGGAAAAAGAGAGAGGGAAGCAGGATAGGGCAGGGGAAGGAGGCAAGCAGAGATGTGGTCTCAGCTGAGCGGCCTCAGCCGAATCCCACAGGATGCATAAACCGCACCACAGTGTTGACCCATCATGAGGCAGGGGCTAACCTTTTGTACTGCATGTCAGTCAGTCAAGAGCTACAAAATACCTCTAGAGAGGGGGTGAGGATGAGGGAGAACCTCTGTAGGAAGTGGTGCTAATTGGCAAAAAGCAGCGCTCTGGGGGAAGGAGGCAGCTGTGGAGCAGCAGGTGGGGATGGGGGCCCTGGTGGCAAAGAGGCTCCAGGCAGGGCACCAACAGTGCCCATGTCGGAATCAGGTCAGGATCTGAAAAGATCACCCTACTCATTACAATCAATAGGACATATATTTAAAAATTATCTTCCCACGTTCCTTTCTTATAGCTCCTAGGCTCAAGGAAAGCCACATGCTTCTGCCAACTCTGCAAACACCGTTTGTCACCATGTCAGAGCTTTCCTCTACAAATCAAGGATAAAGTTAAACACCTGATCAGACTGATACCTGCCTGCACCTGCAGGACCTAAGGTAAAGAGCAGACACAGTAGGGAATCGTGACTTTCACAACCAGAGACACACTTCTCTGGGTTCCAGATTCCTACTTGAAAACTGGAAGGATTGGATCAGATTGCTTTTAATCAGTCTTTACTTTTAAATCTTTGATCCACCAATCCCTATGTAAGAATAAAACATCTTATGGACTCCCCAGTATATGAAATGGATAACAGCAGGGCAAATGTGGCTAAAGCAAAATGGCGGCCCAGGTCTTGAAGCCCCTGACCACCCCCCTCACTCCTTCATTCCTGGGAAGGCCATCCAGCCTAGGAGAGGAACACTGTCTAGAAAATCCTCTTGGCCCCTTCTGGCTCTAAAACAGTATGGGTACATGTCCAACACTGATGCCATACACGCTTGGAAAAGAAAAACAAGCTTTTTTATCTAACGTGTGTATGTGTTAATGAAAAAATTTAAACATTTTAAAATTTAAATCCTATCGCCAGGTGGTGAAGACTTAAAGAAAGAAAAAAGAATTGTATGAACATCAACATCCTTCAGAAGACCCACAAGCACTCTGTCTCAGCAAGAACAAGTGTTTCCCTTGGTATCGGCCCCCAGCACCACCACCACCATGGCAGTCAGCCCTCTGGCTAATGAGAAAATGAACTTGAACAAAGGGGAGAGAACACCTGTGCTCTGCCAGCTAGAAGAAACTCCACAGCCTCAGGGTGCTCTGCCCTGCAAAGGCTGTCTGTCCCAAGTCCTCTGCGTGGGTCTCAGGGCTTGTTTGCTGCCAGCATCTGTCTAGGAACACAGAATCCTTTTGACTTGGGCCCCTTAGCTACCAGGTCCCAGGTGGAATAAAAACAATGCTGTTTCCCTGCTGCCATTGTTCATTTGAAGAATCAAACTATTTGTGTATTCAAATCATTTGAATATGCCACCTTCAGGTGGCTAAATTCTGGTTTTCTCTTGAGCTCAGTGGAGCGCCGGAGCTCAGGGCTGGGAGGGCACCTTGGATGGTGTGCGACTAGAAGAGCACTCACTTGCTTGGATACAGAGTCGCATGAGGGCATGAAGAGGGTACGGTCCTACACTCTCGATACTCGCACCAATGCAGATAAGCCACTGCACTAACTTGGGCACCTGTTCCATCTTCTCATAAAGTCCAATGAACACGTATTTCTGGGGGAAGAAACACATAAGAAGAATTATGGAAGTCACTCCATCAACATGAAACTTCAAACTCCTTCACTCATAAAGTTCGGGATCAGTAATACCTGGAGAGCTGTGGCCCAAGCCTGAGATGATTATAAATAATCAATTTGCAGTGAGGCAGCTGAAGTCCCCCTATACAGCTGAGGTCCCAAATACAAGCCTGAAGTGGCCTGACTTGAGACCGTATGTTTGAAGAAGTCACCTTACCTCAAAGAGACTCTTCAGTGATAACTCTGGGACATGGATATTTCTTGGTAGCCGGTCTTTTCTGGCCGACAGAAGTAGGAATGACTGATGAGAAGGGAGAAAAAGAAAAAGCCGGAATTATCATGTTCTCCACATAGGTTATTAGAGCAAAAGTTATCTTCAGGGTTAAAACAAGCAAGAAAAAAAAAAAATACCCTCCAGCCCTATCTCTCTTTTCAAGCTACCTACCAAGCTTTACAGCCTGAGCTGTAATCGAAGTCCCTCTGTCCAGCCAACATCCTGTTCCTGCTGAGAGCTGAGCTCTCCCCACATTTCCTCAGAGCCAGCTGAGGACAGCAGCTGCTGACGTCAAGCAGCATTGCTGAGACTACAATGGGTAAAGAAGTGATTCCCTGCAAAGTTCTTAAAGCCTACTCAGCAAGCAGAAAAATCCGATCCTTTACAAGTATCTCATTCCAATTCATTCTTTAGCACTTCAGTGTTTCATAAGCCCCAAGGTGTTCGGGGTCCGTTAGACCCTGTGGAGCAGTGTGTGGAGCGGCTCCTACCAGCCGGTGAGTGAGAGCCGACGGCAGTTCAGAATTCCCAGTGCCACGTCCCGGAGCCCTTATTAGTGACTTCAAATTGGGCCCTGGTGAGAGTATTGACACTACAGAAATTGACAAACTTTTTTTTTCTCAGCGAGCCAGTGACGCTATCTAAAGTCACTAAAGAAACTGAATCCTGAAAACGTCAAGCCATTTTTCCTAGGTCACACACAGAGCATGTCCTGAGAGGTCCCTACTGAGATCATCCAGGTGTGCCAACAGGTCTAAGGGCTCCAGGCTCTGGTATGGCCACGGCTGGAGACCAGGCTCGGCCTCAACCTCCATCATGTATGCTCCTGCTAGTGGATGTGGGACCACAGGAACTGAGCCACATCTTGAATCCGGGTTTTGCAGCCTGATGCCCACTCTTTACTGCTCGCCCTGAACACACCCCAATCTCAAAATGACATGCTCAGGGTTCTGACAATCCTGATGGCTTACCTGGCTTTTTTTTTTTTTAACAAGATATCTCTATTTCCAGTATGTGAAAAAATGACTGGGGCCCCACAGCTGGAATATTGGACCAAAGGACCTGCCACAGAGCTGCAATCTTGGACCTTCCCTTGCCTGCCTGCTTTCTCAAGACCTTTTGATATGGGAGTGAGCTTCAGGAAACTTGTTGCTGGACTTTCAGGGATTTCCCATGAACCACCTGAAACTATACCCATAACTGTTGTGTATGCAAAGAAAACCCCATCAATTTCATTAGATTTCCAATGTAATCCATGAGCTTTTTAAAAATTGAAGAATTCTGTATTTTAAAGTGATTTACCTTGCCTGGCTCAAGAGTCCTTATAGGTTGCCCTTGTTTTTGGTGACTTTGCTGGACTGCCCAGCTTCCGAAAGCCCAGCAGGCCCTTCCTGACCTAACTGCCACCTTTGGCCAGCCCTTTCCACATGCACTGAGAGCCCACCATCAGTGACAACTAATATTCACTGGGCATTTAGCACATGCCAGGCATTGCAAAGCTCCGTTAGCTCAGTGCCTGGCACGTTGTAAGCCCTTGATAAACATTAGCTAATGTTATTATTAGGTGTTCTTGGTCCATTATTTATCATTCTCACCAAAACCCTGAGGAGTAAGTATATATCCTGCAACTTGCAAATGAGGAAATAAGGCCCAGAGGGGAAGTAATTAGCCTAAAAGAGAAAGTGGAAGATTATGATTTGAGGAGGCATCTGTGTGACACTGAAGCCCAGGCTCACAGTCCACCCCACTCCTCCATTCTCTGGATTCCCAGCCCTGGGTTTGGCTCCTGCAGCCTCACTGTTATCTGTGGGCAGCAGTCCCTTAAAGCTACACAGAAGTGGGGCACCTGGGTGGCTAAGCCCATTAAGCGCCTGCCTTTGGTTCGGGTCACAATCCTAGGCTCCCTGCTCAGCAGGGAGTCCGCTTCTCCCTCTCCTTCTGCTCCTCCCCAACCCCCCCCCCACTCATGCTCACATGCTCTTTCCCTCTCTCTCTCTTTCTCATGCTCTCTCCCGCGCACGCGCTCTCTCTCAAGTAAATAAATAAAATCTTTTTTTTAAATTTTTTTAATTGAGAAAAAAAGCTACACAGAATTGCTCAGGGTAACACAGGCAGGTCTTCTAAGCCAACACTAGCAAATGCAGTATAAAAAGATGATGAAGATGAACATGCAATTGTTTATTTTCCTCATTCCACATTATCATTAGCACCTGAACTTGACACTTCTGTGATGACAATGAAGACACAGAGCAAGGAGTGAGGGCGATACACATTAGCTAATATTATTATTAGGTGTTCTGAATATGTTTCCTATCTTTAAAAAAAAACAGAAACTGGTTAATCTATATCACTCAGTGACTTTCCATCTTCAATGGTGGTGCAGTTAAAAAGTTATTTTGGCATCAAAATACACAGATAACAAATTACAATCCCCTCCCCAATGCAGACAGAAAGAGTCCATTTAACCAAGAATGTACGTCCCCACAAGAGAGCCATCCTCTTTTACTTACATGCCATAATCCTTTCTTTGCCAACTTTTCTATTACAGATTGCCACACTTCTGTTGAGAATTCGGTAGTAAAAATGTGATCAAAACAGGGCAAAAAACTTTGCAAAACAATGGGGTCACCTGAAAGAAATTTCCATAGTTTAGAAATTTTAACCTGGGCAGAGTCTAGAACATTTAGGGAAAGGTTCTCCAATTAAGACCACAGATAGATACATGGAAAATTAAAACTATCAGAAAGAAAGGCATTTGCAAAGTAAAAGTCCTTTATAACGGACCGAAGTAGCAATCACTTCAGGCTAACCTATCAGCTCAATGCCCCAAGAGTTAGGCAGTGTGATGTGAGCTAACAGTCACTTCGCTCTTCTATATGCCAAGCCCAGCAATACGTGCTAATATTTAATCCCTCAAACAGACCAACAAGGCAATGGCCTATTATCTCCACTTATAGAGGAGGAAATAGAAACTCAAAAGAAGTTAAAAAAAATAAAAATAAAAAAATAACACCTCATATCCTTTAAGAAAGATGTGACAAATATTATTTTCACCCAACCGATGAGAAATGATGACAAATGAGGTCAGGTTTCATGGCATATCATGCAGCTAGTTAATGACAAAAACAAAGACGGGGACCCAGATTTGCCAACTCTCAGTCAACACACATTCTTCTAACCTAGTGGCCCATTGCATCTCATGATCCTCCAAACCACATTTCTCAAACTCATGAATGAGATCATCCAAGGAGCAAGGGCAGGTGTCAGCCTCTCCTCCAGGATTATCAACTTCCAAAAACAAGTAAATATCAAATAAATAGATATTGCTCGAAAGGATACAAAATTTCCATAAATATATTTTTCAAATTTTAGAAATTGTGCCATAGGCATACATTCACCTTCCAAATAGGAATACTTTGGCATAATCGTATGGGATGCATTGCCCTAAGAAGTCCCATGAAATGCCCCCTCTCAGGATGGCGGCAGAATGGAAACCATCCAGATTTTTTTAAGGGAGCAGTCACCCAGAAATAAACAGTGACTTTACAAAGATGCAGAGAGGACATGAGGGATGGTAGGGAACAGGCCAAGCCATCAGACTCAGGAAAGGCAAGCAGGTCACTGCCAGCAAAAGCCGGACTGGAAAGCTGGGACCGGTCAGCATTTATCTGGGGATCTTCTACTTCTCTGTCCAAGGGACTCAGCTGTGCCCACCTCTAAACCCTTCCCACTGCCTGCCTGATATGGCTTTCACCCCTCCCCCGTCTGCCAAGCTTGCCCAAATTTGCCACAGACCACAATAGTTGCTTTCCCACAATCTCCGTGGGCACAGTTGGACCTGTAACAGCTGAATCTATTTCCCCACCTCTGAAAGCCAAAGACCATTTTCCCCCAATTCTAACACGTGCCATTTTTCGCATTCTAACATCTCCAGCATCGGGACGTGTGTGACAATTGATTTTGTCTCTCAGTGGCAAAACATTTATCAACGGCACATCTTAAGTCAATACAATCTTAAAGGAGTATGTTAGATTGTGTTTTATGGTTTTCTGTTTTTGCCTAATCCAGGCCACTGACAAAGCCAGCTCACCGGCAAGGTCATTAGAGTAATAACTCGAGGCAGTGACGCAAAAGGCTTCCCGTGCGTCACTCCTGCACTGAGTGCCCAGGTCCTCTGCTGCAGTGAGCATAGCAAGGGAGACCTTGAGCACCACGTCATCTTCCACTGTTAGGAGTTAGTAGGACAGTTAGGTAGTCAGGGCCTGGGCCCCCAACAAGAAAATATGGAGTCAGGACAGCTAAGATAGAACAGCACCAGCATCCTGTTTTGCAGCTCAGACAGGAGCGCCCTAGCATTCTGCTTTGCAGCCTTTGCAGAAATGACTTCTGCAAAACGTCCTAAAGTAAGACAGTTACCCACAAAGCACTTGTCACTATCACAGGCAATGGCAGTTAAGACATAAGCCCCCAGATATCAGCAAAAAAGACCATCCACACGTTGACGTTAATCTAATAGGTAGATAATGTGACCAAAGTCCTGATTGGTACGACTCAGCACACCCTGGTTGCTGAAAATAGTTCCACAAAAGAGCTCATAAAATCCCCTAGACTTGGAAACTCGGGGGGCAACCTACTCGGGCCTCTCTCCGCCTCCGGGAGCTTTACACTACAGCTCAGCAAACTTTGCTCTGCTGCCCACCACTCTTCCTCTGGTCTACCTGTTCATTCTTCCAAGCGGCATGACCAAGAACCACAAGCACTAAAGGCAGAGAATTCCTGCAACACCTCTATGAGCCCTTCCAGGGTATTTTGATAGCAAACAGGAATATTTCTCGGCGTATTGGAGAAACACATGCAAACATCACAGGAAAGAGCACAAATCACATAAAATAAGTAGCATAGAGAGGAAAAGATCTATAAGAAGCAACAGAGAAAACTGAAGTCTGATTGGGAGAGCTTTATAAGTGGTTTCTGCAAAAGGATTTTGTTGTTTTTACAAGGACATGAGCCACCAAAGCTTCTAAAATGCTTTCTAGTGTGAAAATAATTCCATTCAAACTACATAAACCAGCCACAAAGAAACACCCTGGAATTATCTCCCCAAGAGCCTTTCAAATAAAATAATAGGATTTTAAAATTTTTTAAAAAAGGAAAGAAAGAATGAACAAAGGCTCCCTCCGGTTCCAACTTACTGCCCATCGTGGTGAAGATTCCCACAAGGAAATCAGCAACCTGGATCTGGTCTGGAGTGCTTTGCAGAAGCCGCAGACCCTCGAAAAACATGCGAGCCGCTTCATAAGGTTGGAGCAACCGCAGCAAAGAATAACCAGCTCGGTAGTATCCCTGGGACAGAAGAAAAGCAAAACCGTAACTCGCCCATCTCTTCCAACCAGCCGCTAAAAGGAAAGGAAAGATTGATGACCTGGGGGAATGGACTGTAGAGGTTTCGCTTCTATGTAAACACAGATTTCTAACAAGCGCTGGAGACAGCATTCCCACGTTACGTTCTGTGCCACATTTTTCCTGTCGTTTTTTAACCGCCAAGAAAATAATCACTTTCAAATCCATGACTTAAACACAGCATCTAACATATGACACAGAGTGATGGAAGCAGGCCTGGTTCCAATTACATGTGTGGCTTATTTATTCATGCCTCAAATCACAGCCCGGGCAAGAAGAGAATGAAAAAATCCTAGGATGACAGTGTTCCAAAAAAGAATGAGATTGTCATGTAAACACAGAAGTTGTTCCCTGCTCCTTTCAATCAAAGTAAACACAATTTCCACTGGGTATGTAGCCGGAAAAAAAAAAATGAAAATGGTAACGACAAGCACTGAGATGTATTGAGCTCTACATTGTAGGCAATGCACACCAGAGGCAAAAATTTTTTCTTTCTGTAAAGAGGCAAATTACAATGAGTAACAGAAAAATGGTTTAGTTTTACCTATATACACACTGCGTACCTTGAGTAGGAACAAAATGATACTGCCTTTCCCCTCTTTGATTCTCTAAAGGAATCCATACCAGCACCTACCAAGACAACATTCTAAGATAATGAAAGGTGTTCACCAATCGGCTTCATAAAAAAAGCAAGCACTTAAAAATTGCACTTGACACCAAATCTCTGATTCTTTCTCGATTTGTTTTCACCTTCCTTTGAAAGTCTAGAACCTTAGATAACAACCAGAAAAGAGGGGTGGGAGAAGGTGGGGTTTTTTCCCCCCAACTGGGTAAGCTGGACACAGAATTCCCCACTTCCTTGCCCTCCTCAGATTTAAGTTTCTTTCATCTTTTATATTTGCAGGGTGGGGGGGGATGAAGGGGATGAGAATATGCCACCCCAAAATATGACACTTTGGCATAGGTGTTATCTTGAGTCCGAGGCATTTGAGATTCAACAGATGCAGAAAGAACCCTTCCTGGAGCCTCCCTTATCTGACTGAAAGCAGATAGTCTAAGAAAACGAGGACTGCCATAAATCCCCTCTCCCTCTCCCAGGGAATTTTTATGGCCATGAAGGAGGCCGAAATCGGCACTGAGCGGGACCAGCACTGCTAAGTGTTGCTAAGATAGCCTGATCTCCCTCCCATTAGTTTCCCACACATACGTGTGTTCCCACAGTCCAAGGCCCCAGAAGTCTACACGCCTTTCCTTTGTCCGGCCCATCTCCACAGTTTATTGCTCTTTGTTAAAAATGTATATAAGTTCTCAGGGCGTGGCTCAGTCAATTTTAAGCCTCTGATTCTTGATTTTGGCTCAGGTCATGATCTCAGGGTCATGGGATAGATCCCTTGGTCGGGCTCTGGGCTCAGTCCCAAGTCTGCTTGTCCCTCTCTCTCTGCTCCTCCCCCCACTTTCTTTTCTCTCTCTATCTCTAAAATAAACAAATAAAATCTTTTAAAAATATATATATGATTTCTCAAGCCTACCTGCTTCTCTTGGGGTCTTTCCTAGGAAGGCCCCTGTGTCATGTAAAAATTAACACAAAATAAAATTTATATGGTTTTCTTTTGTTAATTTGTCTCTTGTCAGTCAGATTTGCAGGGCCCCAGCCACTGAACCAAAAGAAGGTAGACAGAAAGCATTCTTCCTCCCCTACAGAGGACATTTAGGGGAGGACGGCAAGTGGGAGAGAATGGGGAAAGAGGGAGACAGCCAGGAGTAAGAATGGGGAGTGGGTCCTGGTCACTGTGCTGCTGGGGACTGCTGTAGGTCTGGCCCCTCAAGGAAGTCCATCCAAGGCCTGGGGATGTGCGCATGCCCCAAGTCCTCCCCCCCCCCATCCAGCTGGGGGATGGGGAAAATCCTAAAATGTCTCTGGGGAGACTTCCTCAGGAATGCTTTCCCATTTTTAAAACTATTCAATAGTTCCTAAAGTATCCATCCTCCAATATAAGGGGTTTAAGGTAAAAGAGACAAATCCCTTCCTTGAGGATGTAGAATCCGTAGGTCAAAGCCCCTCCCCACTTCCCACTGTTCAGCTTCTAGCAGTTGTGCACAAAAGGCAGACCCCTGAGGAAATAATGCAAACTCCTATTTACCGAGGGCCAAGAACTTGAACCAAGGACTCCTTTTTTTATTCTTTTTTTTATTTAATAATATTTTTTATTATATTATGTTAGTCACCATACAGTACATCCCTAGTTTTTGATGTAAAGTTCCATGATTCATTACTTGCATATAACAGCCAGTGAGGACTCTTAATCCTGGAAGCAACTCTAGGATCTAGATAGCATTTCCCTTTACAGTCGGGGGCGGGGAGGAAGGCTTAAGGAGGGAAAAGGAGCTCCTTGGAGCTGCTGAAACCAATCCACAGCAGAGCACTGGGGAGAAAGGGCTGTGCTTTTCCCATCTCGGAGCCTCGCTATAAATAGGCTAGATCACTGACAGACACTTCATTGCATGTGCCTCAGGCTCCTGAATGTCCACTCCTTTACGGACTCTGATTCTGCTTTTTGTGCTCTCCCCAACTGGACAATGAGTTATTACTCAAGAGCTGGGATGGTGTCTTCCTGTCTGTTTGCCCTCCTCAAGACACAAAGAACGAAGAACAGAGAGGTGCCTCGCAGAGTGGGCACTGACAGAATTTTAGCTGAGAACAACAACCAAATGGTCATTTATTGACCTTTGCTAACTCCAGCCTCTCAAACGTCCCCAATCTCTCCAACGGAGCTGATTTCCACGTAAGAAGTGCTTCCTGAAGAATCCGTGTCATATGTCCACCCAGCTGGCTAAAATGAAACTTGCAAGCGTCACTTCAGACGCCCAGTCCTGGTGTAACTATATCAGAACACTACGAGCTCCCCCCACAAGGGCATTTCCACAGCTGGCCACCATGGTTGTTAGTCTCCTCCAGATGGGCTCGCATGCCCTATGGGCATCTGTCTGAAGTGCAGAGAGTTGAAGGCAAGCTCTCCTCACACTTTCATTTTACAAAGAAGGAGGAGGTGAGAGGAAGATAGGCAGGGCCCCCAGCTGTCACCGTACCTTCACGTAGGTTGGATCCCACTGGAGACATTCCTTGGCCGCCACAAAGGCCTCATTCCATTTCCCAAGGCTGTAAAATGCATTGGATTTGTTGCACAGAAGCACAGCCAGCTCCCGGGGGGGAACCCTGTCAGAAAGAACGGACCGGTGGTCAGGAGAGCTATCTTGCTGCAGATACAGAAAACCACCCTGAAGGCCGCAATGCTGGGCCTGGCTGCCACCATCGCCAGTTAATGTCCCAGTTACACCTATCACGTCTGGCCCTCCAACTCTCCCCCCACCCCAGAAAGCCCAGGACATTCGCAAAGTACAAGTCTGTCCCTCCTCGCTCCCAAATCCTCTGCTCCTTTTCATGACAAATGTTCTCAGCACCTCAGCTCTACCTCTCACTGTTCTCCACCGATCTTTTTATTTTTTAGAGACCACCTTGGTGGAGATGCTGTGAAAATGGTGACCGGTCCTAAGGACGGAGAGGATGGAAGTTCCCACTGAGCCTCAGCAGAGTCCAGACACTGATCCGTGTAGTGTGGGGTGAGCCCCTCTACGTGCATGTCCACACTGGATGGATGCAGGGCTTATCACAGGAAGGGCCTTTCACACATGTGACCACACCATCCCCACGGACCTACTGTGACAGGTGCAGGATAAGCACCATTGTAGTGTAGAGGCAGGACCGCCCTAACATTTGCAGGACCCAGGGCCAGAGTGCAAATGGGGCTCACACACACTGGGGTTAATCCACACTGTCCAATATGGTAGCCACTGGCTATGTGTAGCTATTCATATTTAATTTAATTTAATTTAATTTAATTTAAATAAAATTTAAAATTCAGTTCTTTAGCTGTATTAGCCACATTTCAAGTACTTGATAGCCCCATTCTATATTATAGAACATCTTCATCATCATAGAAGGTCCTATTGGACAGTGCTACCCTAAGTATTTGAAGGTCATAAATCAAGTTCACAAAGTGTTCAATAAAATATGTTCTATCTTCCTACTTTATAATACCTGGTTCAAATTTAGAACTGTAGGAACTGTGTCAGGGCAGAGTGAGCCAAGACTGCACCCCTGCCCACTCCCTCCATCTCAGCCTTCATCCTGCCCTGCAGGAGGCATGATTCCAAGTGCTGTCCACACGCATGAACTTGCCCAGCCCTCGGAAGAACAGGCTGCAGGTAGGAGGTCTGTGAAAGCCCTGGGAGCAGAGTCCATGGGCAGGAATTCCAGGGTCCTGATACCCATGGAGTGGACCAAAGGGGAGGAAAAGACTCTGGGTGGGTAAAGCCCATGGCCCCACAGACTCCTGCCTGGGTGGTGGGCACAGCTGGAGGGAAGCCACAGGAGGGCCCTCTAAAGCATATCAGGGTGGGTCCTCTTGCCTGGGTCTAGGGATAATACTCCAAGCTTGGTGCCAAAACCACACCAAATGTGAAGACATATGCAAAGTGTACCACAATATGTTGAAGCCTAGATGCCATTCAATTCAAGACACATGAGAGAAAAAAAGCCAGGCTTATACCTCTTTTTTATCGAATATTTTAATTGCAAAAGTACTACAAATCACTATAGAAAAGGTAAGTGATGCAGACAAGCACAAATAAAAAGCAAAGTAAAAATCACCTCTACTACTGCCCCAGCCTCAGTGCTTTATGTTTCCGGCTTCTGTCACTGCCCGTCGTTCCCTCTAGGTGAAGGGACGAGGCCCCAGAAGCACAGGAGAGGCAGTGGGGCAGCCAGTGGGTGACTGGCAAGGAAGCTATGACTGCAGGTGCCGAGCCCAGATACCCTGCCCAGGGCCACCATCCCCAGCTGCAGTGAGCACTGGCTGCCACTAGGGGCTCCCAGTGCCCTGTTCTCCAGATTTGCCCTCAGCCTAACGGGAGCTGCACTCTTCGCCGGAGGTTATGACCCTGCTGTGCACTAAATTGTGCCCCTCCATCCATATGTTGAAGTCCTACCAGCCAGTGTAATGGTATTTGGAGATGGGGCCTTTGGGGAGGTAATTAGGTTTAGCTGAGGTCATGAAGTGGGGCCCTTATGATAAGATTAGTGCCCTTATATGAGGAGACACCAGAGAGCTTCCTCCCTCTCTGTCTCTCTCTCTGTCTTTCTCTGTCTCTCTCTCTCCACCATGTGAGGACATGGTGCAAAGGTAGGTATCTGCAAGCCAGGAAGAGAACTCTCACCAGAAACTGAATTGGCCAGCACTTTGATCTCAGACTTACCAGCCTCTAGAACTTCGAGAAATAAGTTCCTGTTGTTGACTCCGCCCAGGCAATGGTATATTGTTATGGCAGCCCAAGCTGACTAATACAGCCCCACTCCTTAGGACAACTTCTCAGGGCCAGACAGCCTACAATAGATGGCTGACTGACATGAGAATCAAAAGGTCAGCTCCCTTGCCCCAAAGTGGGACCAGCTCTGCAGTACAGCTCATGCCCCGGAGCTCCCCAGGGGATCAGGCTGAAGCTGCCTTCAGTTGGCACACCATCCCTGCCTGGAGCCTTCTCTGCCCCATCCTGCTTCCCTCCATTCTCTCCTCCTGAGAGCACTTGCACCTAAATCCCTAGTTCAGCGGCCAGTGGCAGGAAGGTCGTGAAAGACAATACGTGAGGGTCCAGGCAGAAGTCCCGTTAGTGGTCCCACAGTGTGGGGTCAGTCTACAGCCATAACTGCTACACAACATTTCATCTTTAAGAAAGTCAGATGCTATGGGCACCTGGGTGGCTCAGTCGGTTCAGTGTCTGCTTTGGGCTCAGGTCATGATCCCAGGGTCCTGGGATCAAGCCCCATGTTGGGTTCCCTGCTCAGTGGGGAGTCTACTTCTCCCTCTGCCCCTCCCCACTTGTGCTCTCTCACTCACTCTCTCTCTCTCTCAAATAAATAAATAAATTCAAGAAAGAAAGAAAGAAAGAAAGAAAGAAAGAAAGAAAGAAAGAGAAAGAAAGAAAGAAAAAAAAAGTCAGATGACTTGCACTCTAAGCCTGGCTTTGACACCGTTCTGATCTTAGCCAGGAGGTGCAGAATTACAGATCCAAGCCAATGGCACTCAACTCACATCCAGCTAGAGGGTAGACACCAAGGTGATAGAAGGTAGGAAGTAGGAGGCATGATTCAGTAATTTCATTCAGTGGCATTTCCCAGCACAAGTTTAAGCTCCATGCACCCCATAAATGACAATCTCTATTGCAGCTGTTCCCAAAGCGTGGTGTGGGAACCTCTGGGGGTCCCTAAGACCATTTCAATTGGTCCACAAGGTCAAATATTTTCACAATGGTAGCAGGCTGAATAATGGTCCCTAAATAATATTACCTTTTATGGGGGGGGAACCTTTGCAGATGTGATCAATTTCTAAATCTTGGGGGGAGATTATCCTGGGTTAGGATTCTATCACAAGGGTCCTTGTGAGAGACAGACAGGGGGAGACACGACACAGAACAGGAGACAGTGATACAATGCAACAGCACACTGGAAGGATGCACTTTGAAGATGAAAGAAGGGGCCACCAGGCAAGGCGTGCAGGAGGCCACCCAAAGTGGAAAGAGGCAAGGAAATGGATTGTCCTCTGCAAAAGACCAGCCCTACAGACACCTCAATTTAAACTTCGTGAGACTCATTTTGGACTTCTGACCTCCAAAACTGTAAGATAATAAACATGTATTGTTTTAAGCCACTAAATTGTGGTAATTAGGTACAGTGGTAACAAGGAACTGAGATATTATGTGCCTTTTTCACACATTCTCTCACATGTATCCCAGGAATCTTCCGGGGGGGCTACATGATGTGTGATATCCCAAAGGATTGAATGCAGAAGCAGATATGAGAGGTCAGGTGTCTTCTATTGATAAAGAGCTCTGCAAAAATGAAAAATGTGCAGCTCTTCTCACGAAGTTTCTGGTTTTGGAAAATATACTTATTTTTCATTAAAATACATTACTGAGGTTGACGTGGAATGAGTTTTGTCATTGAAATTTTAATGAGGTAATTGAATCTATATTTTAAATTTATCTCAGTTTTAAGTTCAAATCCTGGCTGTATTGACAGCTCCAGCTTACATAAACAAAAGCTCTTAAGGGTCCTCCATAATTGTCAAGCATGTCATGGTACTAAAATGTTTGGGCACAGGTCAGTTGGAAGTTGAAGGGGCAGGGGAAGAGGTGAGCTGGAGCTCCCCTGTGGTACCACTGGAGCCACAGGGGAAATGGCACAGAGAACCAGGAAAACGAAACAAATGCCAGCGAAGAGGCTGGGGCCTTGGACCATCCCAGGAACTCTGATTCCCATCACCAGACAAAAGGGGAAGTTGTGCAACAGCCCCTGTGTTTCACTTTCTATTTCCCTCTTAGTATTCTCTGTGCAGTTTCGGAGCTCACAGTACAGAGCAGATACGTAGGAAGCAGGGGAGGAGGGGAGGAGGAAGAGAAAGAAAACAGAAACTAGGCGACGTGATAAGAAACGGGAGGTAAACAAGTGACAGAGGGAGTTTCCATTTACTGAAAACACAGAAACAAACCCAACACCAGAAGAGCGGAGTAAACTGCACTCACCCCCACTGGTACAACTGCAGGAGGATCTGGATGGCTTCATCGTACTTTCTGATGGCCAGAGAGAAGTTCCCGTTCTTCAGGACCTGGTTGCCGGACTCTTTCAGCAGCTCGGCGTAAGCCGTGGGGTCCATCCTGTGGGGAGAGGGGGCTAGGGCTGGCGGCCAGGCCCCGCGTGGGACCCGGCTCCCTTTACGTCTGCATGGCTGGGAGTGTGCAGAGGCAGTTTGTCCGCTCTGGCCCCACCCACCTGCACGGAGCACATCCTGACAACGCCCCTCACCACCCCGGGGACCAGACAGGGAGTCCGAGGAGACCGTTTCTTCCCCAGTTCTTTTCTGACCTGGGAGGCAGCCGCCGAGCAATTCCAGGTATCCTGTGGTAGTGATAAGCCAGGCACTGAGGGAGGAGGCTGCCGCCAAAGCCCGAGACAACTCGCACCTCATGGGTAGCCTGTGCCCCAGAAGTGGCAGCTGTTCCCCAAAAGGGCACTATCGTTACTTTCTCCCTTACCCACCATGACGGCCCATAAAGGAGGCACTGTCCCCACTGTTCAGATGAGGAAACTGAGGCTCAACGAGGTTCAAGTCACTTTGCCCAAGCATCTGCTAATGGCATTGCCGGGTTCTGACCTCACGTCCAAGTTTCTGCTCTTGACCACTATACCACATCACCTGTCCGTACAAACACAGCTCAGTGGATAGTCCCGCCATTCTCTTGGGAGCGGGAAAAGGGAGGGGAAGGGCAATTCTAAAGGCCTCCATATACAAGAGGCTGGGACACAGGGCCACAACCACTGCCTCTCCTGCCCTCCTCCCTTCCTAAAACACTATAAAATAAGCCTTGGAGTATGTGTCCCTCAGATTACTTCTTGCAGGTCATGACTTCTGTCTTACTCATTTTTGTAGTTGCACAGACTAGCGATGGGCACTTAAATATTTGTGGTGTAACAGGTGTGAAGGCCAGACCCAGAAGGTTGCCTGTTACTGATTCTCTCTCGGGTGGGCTGCGTAGTCGGAGACAAGCGCCTGGAGCCCTACCTGCCCGAGGAGCCCAGGAGTGTTTGCTGGGCAAAGGTAGCAGAAAGGAGAGCATCTAGGGATGTCTTGGGAAGCAGCCGCCAAGGAGGCAGAGAAAAGGTGGGGCTCGGAAGAGATGCCCCTTAGAATCTCCTCCTCCCAGGGTAACAGTGGGAAGGGGAGTCTGAAATATGAAGGAGGACAATTCAGGTGTTTGCATAGGCCATGTACCTGGGAGTGGGAGATCACACAATCTATCAGGGGGTTTTATTATTGATCTTAGATAATGATTCATATTATTTTTATCATTTCAAATCTTGGTGAGAAGTTTTGGGACAGGGGAAGAGATCCAAGCAGATATAAGTGGTGGCCTATTTTAAACCCACATGAGCTTATCGAGGATGGGGTTTTGGATCAGCGCTCCGTTCCTCAGCCAGAGCTGTATCTGAATGAGGCTCATGGTTCCTAAACAAGTCAGAGTACAAAATTCCACATATACTTTCCATTAAATAATCTCTCAATTCCATGACTCAAATTTATACAGAGATGACAGAGGTGAACATGAAAAAATGTTCAAGAATTGATTGACTACAGGGGCACCTGGGTGGCGCAGTCGTTAAGCGTCTGCCTTTGGCTCAGGGCATGATCCTGGCGTTCTGGGATCGAGACCCACATCAGGCTCCTCTGCTGGGAGCCTGCTTCTTCCTCTCCCACTCCCCCCGCTTGCGTTCCCTCTCTCGCTGGCTGTCTCTCTCTCTGTCAAATAAATAAATAAAATCTTTAAAAAAAAAAGAATTGATTGACTACAGATATAAACATGTTTCTCTTCTGAGTATCATCAGCTATCTGTCCAGTTTTTTAAACTGGCCATGACCAGGCAACTAGGAAAAAAAAAGTCACCATTCACAACTGACAAGGATTAATATGCCTCTTTTGGGATCCCTGCTCAGCAGGGAGCCTGCTTCTGCCTCTCCCTCTGCCGCTACCCCTGCTTGTGCTCTCTTACTCACTCTCTCTCTCTCTCTCATATAAATGAGTAAATAATATCTTTAAAAAGAAATAATATGCCTCTTTTAATTTTTGTATGAAGTAATCTCTACACTCAAGGTAGGGCTCGAACTCATGACCCCAAGATCATGTCGCATGCTCTACAGACTGAGCCAGCCTAGCATCCCAATATGCCTCTTTTAGAAATACCTTTCCACTCCAAGAAAAGGCCAAGAATTTGTCCAAAATCTGTAAGGCCCTAAACACACAATTCACACAGGAATACAAGTAATTTCTAAGTATATGGAGAGTAGACAAACAGGATCCCCTTCACTGGTGAGCAAAGAAATGAAGAATTACAGCAACAACATATCACTGGAAAATACTTTTTAAAATGACCCCAAGTATTGGGGGCTGTTATATGCTGCTTACAGGGGAAATATACTACATCATGGATAGATTTCATTTCATGGATGTTTGCCACAGTGAAGAAGTGGAAATAACCCTAAATATCCTATAACTCGTAATGGATTTGAATCAGTTATAGAATATCCATATGGTAGGACACCCCACAGTTATTTCAAAAATCATGTTGTAAAAGGATATGTAATGATTGGCTAAGTTAGTAAATGAAAAATACAGTCTACATAAATTGGTGCATAATCCCAAACTGAATTTTTTTTAAAGATTTTATTTATTTACTTGAGTGTGAGAGACAGAGAGAACACAAGCGGGGGGGGGGGGGCAGGGGGCAGAGAGGGAGAAGTAGATCCCTGTTGAGCAGGGAGCCCAATGCAGGGCTCGATCTTAGGACTCCCAGACCACAACCTGAGCCAAAGGCAGACGCTTAACCAACTGAGCCACCCAAGCGCCCCCCAAATTGAATTTTAAACACATATAATATATTGAAAATATGCCAAAACGTTAACTAAAAGCCACACCATTGGGATTAGGCAGGGTTTTAATTTTCCTTCTTGTGCTTTTCTGAATTTTCAACTGCTCTACAATGGACAACATTAATAATCAGAACATAAATGTTGTTCAAATGAGACTCTTCAAGGACTTAATTGAAGAATTCAAACACAAAACATTTCCACTGTATTTACAAATACAATAAAAACTATTCATGTCAGTATTTGGGGTTTTTTCATACTCCTCTAGACACCAAGAGTGAGCTCTTAATGTTAGGTGAGCAAACATCAAAGGTATTCCTTCGTTTGTTTCTGCGTTTTCTTGGTAAAATCACATCACAGGAAATCAGGGGATTGCCAAGCACACAGAAGGGTTTTGCTTCTTAACAGGATTTATTGGCAGTCACATTCTCATTATAGGGAATAATGCTTTAGTTGTTGAACCTTTTTTTTTTTTAACACCTGGGCAGCCTGTTAATAAGATGAAATTGTTGAATACAAGTGGTAATGACAATGCACTTGATGGCTAACAGGTACTGAGCACCTACTATGTGCTTTATGTCAATCAGGCCATTCTAGTGTTACAAGAAAACCCATGAAGTAGTCATGATTGTCCCCATTTGACATACAGGGAAACTGGGGCTACTTGCCACAGTTACCTAGAAGGTGGTGGAACTAGAATCCAAACCCAGGTGCTGCAACTTTATTTTTTTATTATAATAATATTTTTTATTATATTATGTTAGTCACCATACAGTACATCCCTGGTTTTTGATGTAAAGTTTGATGATTCATTAGTTGCGTATAACACCCAGTGCACCATGCAATACGTGCCCTCCTTACTACCCATCACCAGCCTATCCCATTCCCCCACATCCCTCCCCTCTGAAGCCTTCAGTTTGTTTCTCAGAGTCCATAGTCTCTCATGCTTCATTCCCCCTTCTGATTACCCCCCCTTTCTTTATCCCTTTCTTCTCCTACCTATCTTCCTAGTTCTTATGTTCCATAGATGAGAGAAACCATATGATAATTGTCTTTCTCTGCTTGACTTATTTCACTTAGCATTATCTCCTCCAGTGCTGTCCATGTTGCAACAAATGTGGAAAAATCATTCTTTTTGATAGCTGAGTAATATTCCATTGTATATATGGACCACATCTTCTTAACCCAGTCATCTGTTGAAGGGCATTTCAGCTCCTTCCATGATTTAGCTATTGTGGACAATGCTGCTATGAACATTGGGGTGCATATGGCCCTTCTCTTCACTACGTCTGTATCTTTGGAGTACATACCCAGTAGTGCAATGGCTGGATCATAGGGTAGCTCAATTTTTAACTTTTTAAGGGACCTCCACACTGTTTTCCAGAGTGGCTGTACCAACTTGCATTCCCACCAACAATGTAGGAGGGATCCCCTTTCTCATCCTCTCCAGCAATTGTTGTTTCTTGCCTTGTGTGCAACTTTAAACTATACTCTGAAAGGCCAAGACAGAGGCTCAAAGGTCAGCACACAGTCAATCCCCTAGGTATGTTATGATTTGGCTGGCATCCAGCATTCACTTCCAGTTTTGCTGGTCATATGAAAGCTAAGAATATACTCCGTTTCACAGCGGTGGTGCTGGCTTTCAGTCCCTATCAGAATTCAGGGTCCGGTTGTAGGGAGGTATCATGGCTGCCTAGTCACATGCAAGGATGTTAGAAACAGGAAAAATACAAATGCACTCAGATTTTGAAACAAGCAAATCTGAAATAGAGCATATCCAGGTTGTTGTGGCTTTTATTACTTGTTGTGTATAAACACATGAAATTCTATAACTGACTTACAGGAATAGAGCTAAACCTGCAAATGGGGGGGGGGTTTGAGGCCACTAAAATGGGCAAGGGAGTCTTCACCTTCATACATTATCTGAGTGCTACTCGAAATCTTGATAGAAAATTTACTTTTCTTGTTTTTTTGGGTTTTTTCCCCCCATTTTATATTAAAACCCTTTCAAAAGAGTCCAAAAGCCATCAATGATCTAAGATGAACTCTGGAATGCTGGGAATAGAGATAGTTCCAAACTGAGGCCAGGGAGAACAGTTCTTAAACCTGACTCCTTCCTACTCCCCACAGGAGAGAAGGCAGCCACAGATGGTCCGGGATAAAAATCCAAAGTCAGAAGGCACCTGGGAGGCTCAGTCAGTTAAGCATCTGACTCTTCAGCTCAGGTCTTGATCTCAGGGTTGTGAGTTCAGGTTCCATGCTGGGCATGGAGATGGAAGAACAAACGAAAGAAAGAAAGAGAGAGAGAAAGAAAGAGGGGGGGAGAGGGAGGGAGGAAGGAAGGAAGGAAGGAAGGAAGGAAGGAAGGAAGGAAGAGGGGAGGGAGGGGAGGGAGGGAGGGAGGAAGAGAGAGAGAGAAAGAGAGAGAGGGAGGAAGGAAGGAAGGAGTGAAGGAAGGAAGGAAGGACGGAAGGAAAAGGAAGGAAGGAAGAAAGAAAGAAAGAAGAAATTCAAAGTCAGAACTCATTCTGGGGTCTTCGTTTTGTTTTCTTTGCCTTTCTTTCTTTTTTCCTGAGGGAAGGGGTGTAAATGCAGAAGAAGAGTAGAGATCTTCGTAAGAAACTCACATTTTTTCAAAAGGCCTGTGGAAAAGTATGAAGGGCTGGGCCCAGGCTTTTCCTACCTGGGTGTTCTAAATAGGACAAGAAAGCGCAGACCACTGTGTTGCCCCCCCACCATCAGCTGTCTCACCAGCCTGCCCCAACCCACCAAAGTGCAGCTCAGTGGCCTGCCATAAACCTGGGGCTGTCCCAATCCAGCCAATCCCCTCTATCCACCAACTTTAAATTATTCCACCTTAATTCATAGCCTCATTTGCCTCCAACTACATGTACACCAAAGTCAAGATGGTGATTTGAAAACCAGTTGACTAGTCCAGCTCCAAACCACCCTTGTAAAATTTATATCCTAAAGGCCACACTCCCAGCAAAAAAGTAAACACCATAAATATCTCCCTAATATGTAGGGTCTCTTGATTGTTTTTAAATCTATGCCCATTTTGACGAAATTTTCACTTACTCACCCCACATATTTGTGCCTCTCAAGAGGATCTGTGACTTTCAGAATACTCCAACTTTAATAGAGACACGGAATTTACCCTGTGCTCGGTATCGAGCGTTTGATGGCAAAAGGACCACCACTATCCCACCTTCAAGAAATGTATTGTCTGTGAGGGAGATGGACATTAAACAAATAATCACACAAATATTATAGCTGATGGATTTGTCTTCTGAAGCAGAAACAGTAGAGGGTATAAGAAAGCATGTGAAAGGAGAGTATAACTTTAGAATGTGGGATGCAAGGCAGGTCTCTCTAGAAAGTGACATTTAACCCAAGATCCAAAGAATGAGTAGTTGGTCCAGTGAAGAGTAGGGCAAGGGGGATGGTGTATGAAAAGGCTCTGAGCTGCACAGTTCAAGAAGAGCCACGCGGTAGGGGACAGAAGTAAGGCTGGGGAGGAGGCAATGGCTGCCTCACTGCCAAGAGATGGACAACCTGGGATCGTGAAGGCTATCCGAGGGTCCTAGAATTCATCTTAAATGCAATCAGGAAAGCAGCACTGTCCATTACACTTTCTGTGATGATGGGGATGTTCTGTTCTATACTATCCAACACAGTAGCCACTAGCCACATGTGGCTATTACACCTTTGAAATACAGCTGGTCCAACTGAAGAACTGAATTGTTTATTTTATGTAATTTTCACTAACTTTAATGTATAGAGCCACAGGTGACCAGTGGCTGCCATGCTGGACAGTACAGCTCCAGAGGGTTTTGAGCGGGGGATTAATAAGAACTAACTGCATCATGCTGGCTGCAGGCAAGATGTAGAGAAATGGGCCACTGTAAGACACAGTCAGGAGGCAGACAGACCCCACGGGAGGAAATCGCAGGAAAAGTCAACACCAAAGCTTTAGTCAAACCTTACCTTGCATTACAGAAATAGAATCTCTGGTTTCAAACATAAATACAGGTAATGTTGAATTCTCTTCTACGCACACACAGCTTAGCCCCTGAGGAGAGCCATTCTGATGATAATGAATCAAATGGGGTAAAGTATATGCTCTGTGAAGTACACAATTTAAGGAAATACACAAAAGCCTGAGGATGGATGCCCGTGACTATCAGGGATGGACCAAGTAGAAATATAGGGAAAAAACAAAGATCTAGAGAAAATTTTCTCTACCACTTTAAAATGTTTTTATAGGGGCACCTGGGTGGCTCAGTCAGTTAAGCATCTGCTTTCAGCTTGGGTCATGATCCCAGGGTCCTGGGATCGAGCCGCGCATCAGGCTCCCTGCTCAGCAGAGACACTTGACTCTCTCCCTCCCTCTGCCTGCTACTCTGCCTGCTTGTGCTCTCTCACTCTCACTCTCTCTCTCATAAATAAACAAAAATATTTTAAAAATAAATAAAATATTTCTATAAAACTTATCTAATCTTTAAAAGATGATACTAATGTGAGAGTAGGCAGACCAGTGGAACAAAACAGAATATCCAGAAACAAATATATAGTATGAAAGAATTCCACATGTGATAAGGTACAACGGGCTGTATATCTGAAAAAGAAGTTAAATTTCTAACTGGTACCATGTGGTAGGTCGAACAGTAGATACACACACCACTGCCAAAAATGTCCATGCCCCAAACCCTAGAATCTGTGAATACAAAAAGGACTCTGTCAATGTAATTAAGATTATAGACCTGTAGACAAGGATATCAACCTGGATTCCCTGGGGGAGCACAGTCTGATCATATGAACACTTAAAAAAAGAAAACCTTCTCTGGCTGAGTCAAGTAGATTCCGGAAGAAGGCAGGAGAGATGTAGTAGAAAATGTGACACTAGAGAAAACCCAGACTCGGCACTGACTGCCTTGATGATGGAGAGGAAGCAATGTCAAGAGGAAGGCAGGTGGCCCTGGAACCCGAGAGAAGCCCCTGGCTGATAGTAAGGGCCCAAGGCCCTCACAGCTACAGCTGCGAGGAGCTGGATCCTGCCAGCAATGTGAAGGAGGCTAGAAGGCACTTCTTCGCAGACCCACTCCGTAAGAGCCCAGCCAGCTGACACCTTGACTTCAGCTTTGTGAAACCTGCCAAGTTAACCCAGACTTCTGACCTCCCGACAGTGACACAATTCATTTCTGTAGCCACTGAGTCTGTGGTCACTTGTTATGGCAACAAGAGAAAAGCAATACAAATTGTGTAATAAAGTGCACAGCAACATCAGAACCTAAACACTAGTATGATGAGCAAAAGAAGCCAGACTCCAAAGAGTGTCTACTGTGTGGTTCCACTTGGATGAAGTTCTAGAACTGACAAATCTCAGAGATCAGAGCAGTGGTTGCCTAGGGAGGGAGGGCTATTGACTGGAAAGGGGAATGATTGCACTTTTGGGGGGAATGGAAATGTTCTATATTAAAGCTCATTGAACAGTATGCTTAAAATCTGTGCCTTCTATTACATGCAAAGATCTCATTTTTTAAAAAAGCCATTGAGAGAAAGAAACCATAAAAGCAGTATGAGAAAATAGAGGTACAAATTTTAGATCATGTGCAATGGCTCTAGGAGGAAATTTGGGAATACCGAACCAAGTGACACATACATAGAGCCTTTGGTCCAGCAATTCCATTTTTGGAAACCAATCTTACAGACGGATTGCACACGCCGGAAATGGAAAATCTACAAGATTATTCACTTGTCAAATTGTAATTATAAAAGACTAGGACCAGCATTAATGCCCATTAACAGGAGACTGGTTTAATAAATTATAGTGCAGCCCCCACAACAAAATCTTACAAAAGCAAGCAAGAAAGAAAAAGAATGAAAATGCTTTCTATGTACTGATCTGGGATAATCTCCAAAATATATCTGAAAAAAGCAAATGCGGAATAGTGTGATACCACATTACCTTTTGTACAAGTTAAAAAAAAAACGAAGAAAGAGTTGAATAAATTATACTCGCCCTTGCCTACATGTGCATAAAGAAGTTCTGGAAGGATCCACCAAAAATAAAATTATTTACCTTTACTGGAGGATGGGGTGGAGGGCAGAGGAGTGAGACCTACTCTCTCCTTTCCATGGAAATCTTTTATAGTTTTGGATTCCTGAATTAGATAAATTCAAAAGTTTTAATGCAATGAAAAACATTGTATGTAATCTTCACCCTCAAAAGGCCATTCTAATGATAGCAAAAGCAGAAACCATACAAGAGAATTCATTAAAAATTAAAAACTCCTGTACATCAAAAAGCCCCCAAAACACCCCGAGTCAGCGAGATGATGGGTGGAGAGTCACTCACACAGAGCTGATGGCCGGGTAAAGTGGTGGGGCGTCTGTCTACGGGAAAAAATGCACAGACTTCCTCACAGCTAGTTAACTAAACGGGTAAGTATTCTACAAACATATTTCTTTCAAGTACATGAGGATATTAACTGCCTCGTCCTTTGAGAAAGCCAAAGTATGATACAAATCCGAAAGTCCAGTAAGTGGAGACCTTTATACAAACAAAGGTACGGCTGAGTGCAGAACACGAAATAGCTGTTAAAACCGTGAAGGTGATCTAAGAGGAAGCCGTGTCAAGATGCCCAGTGAAGGTGAATAAAGCAAGCTGGAGACCAATTTGTAGAGGTACTTGAAGAGCTTAAGGATACGTGTGTGTGTGTGTGTGTGTGTGTGTGTGTGTGTGTGTGTGTGTGTACACCGGACCTGCCGGGAGAATTTCTGGAAGGCCTTAAGAAACGAACAAGAGTGGTGATCTTTGGGGAGTAGATCTGAGAATGGGGAGAACATTCCCAAACTATGATAGAATGAACTTCTGTTGAGGTAAGTCACCCAGGTTGTGGTAATTGGTTATTGCAGCCCTAGGAAACGACACCTTCTCTGAATATGCTCACAGAATCATATACACAGAAAGGACTTAATAAAGTGAGATAACCATTTCGGGACCAGGGAAGCCACGGCTCAAAGATTTGGGGGCCTGACCATGGTCACACCGTAGTGAGCACCAGAGCTGAAACTCCCAGCCTCCCCCACCCCCGGCGCACTGGTCTAGAGCACTGTGGGTGGGCAGGAAAGCCAGGACCGGAAGCCAGGTCTTGCCCCTGGTCTGTGAAGGTTCAGGCTAACGGGACTGGCAGTGACGACCTCTATAGGTTATTTGAGTGTAATCCCTGCAACATTTACAGAACCTTTGCTTTGTTTACCCAGCAAAGAGAAAATATTTGGTAAAAAACACAGCCCTAGTATTGGCCTGTTTCCACAGGGCTTCCCTGAAATTAACAGTCTGTTAAACGACTACAAATGAGAAAACCTGAGCTTCCAGGCCTTCCTTGAATAAAGAGTGGGAGGGGGGTCAGCACTGTGGCATCTGAAAATGGCCCCAAGCTTTCTCTATTGTGATTGTTTCTTTGAAAAGAAGGGTCCACCTCCTCCTTACAGGATAAACCCTTGTCAGCTGGACAGTCACCAGGGTGAGCTCTGGGATGGATGCTCGCCTCACCGAAGAGGCCTTCTGAGGGGAGGTCTGAGGCGCACAGAGGCAGGCCCCAGGGCCTCCCACGTGCTCTTTGTGCCAGACCTGCAGGCCAGAGTTCCCTGACAGAGCCCTTCCCTGGGACTTTTGAATCAGAACTTTGGGAAGAGCCTCCTCTGGTAGAGGTGATGTAGGAGGCTCCAGAGGGGCACAGCCTTCCCCCAACCCTGAGAAGAAGCCACTCTGGACTGAGAGAATACAATACTCACACCCAGAGAGAGCAGAAAGAGGGGATCCCTCCACATCCCCCTGCCTCTGAGGCCCAGCTGCTTCCCTACCCCTTCCCTAGTTACTAAAGACATCAGCAGCCTTCTAGAACTTTCCTCCTTTTACCTGAACAATTTGAGTTTTTATTTGCATTCACTAGAAAGGGAGGAAATGAGAGCGGCTTGCCCATTTCACCCCTCTCTGCAGGTTCATATTAGACAAAGGTGTATATCAGGGGTGCCCTGTCCCCACCCCACCGCAGACATCTCCAGTCATGGTATTTCTTCTCTCAGGGCCTGACAAGGCCTCAGAACCCTTCCTCCAACATTCATTCTAGGTGGCACACATCCATGCCCCAAATGAATCCTATGGGCCATTCCAAGCTGGGCCAAAAATCAACTTGTGCATCCAAACACGACCCCCGGAAGTGCCACAACTAGGAAACAACAGGCTGAAGACAAGGCAACAGTTCCCCACCTCTCCCTCAGCTTCATCATCTCTAAGAGGCAAACAGGCCCCAGAACAGCTGTCTCAGAGTCCAGTTTGCACACACCCTCCAGAGACATCTTCCCGGTCGCCCTGGTTACTCCAGTATCTGCCTTGTGATCCTCCTGTCACCCCAGCTCACCCAGCTCCAGCTCAGCCTCCTCACGGTCATTGGCAAGACGGACCGCAAATCCATCAGACCACGTGCTGGGAGGGTTCAAAAGCCTCCATGATCTCCCATCCCACCTCCTCTCAGGCATCATTTCCATGAAAGTTCCCAAGGGTTTAACACCCTGTGTTACGATCTACTCCTCTCGACATATATCTCCCACATAGCCTTTATGCTTCACACCCAGTACTAGGTTTTTCTGCTTTCCCTAGTAGACTAAAGTCCTAAGGCAGAAACTAAGTCTTACTGAGTCTTATGTCTGCAACCAAGGGCTCAGCATTGTTAAATGAATAAATGACTTTCTAGACATTTCTTTACTCATCAGATTAAGCTGGAGAAATGGGAAAGGAAGAAAGGTTCTGGAGTTTTGAACTACACAATTTCACTCCTGGTTTCGGATTTCTGACCATCTCCTGGGAAGCCAAGAATGTCAGCTGCTCCCTTGGAAAAGGACACAAATTTAAGAAAAGCCAACCATGTAAAGGACAAACCAGAAACAACCAGATAAGTCCAACCAAAATCTGCCAGAGCTGGTGGCTACTTTGGGAAAACAAATTTATAAGCACCTGTTGAAAATTCAACAGATGGCACACAGGGCCGTATATTCCCATGTGAAATTATATTCCTGGAGATTCAGAAATACTGAAAGCAAAGAATAATTCTATAGATCAGTGGTTCCTAGACTTTTGGAACTGACAAACAGAAACATTTACACACACAGAAAAGAAACTGGAGGGTACCAGGGGCCTGGGTGGCTCAGTGGGTTAAGCCTCCAACTCTTCATTTCGGCTCAGGTCATGATCTCAGGGTTGTGAGATAGAGCCCTGCACCAAGCTCCTCCGTGCTCAGCTTGAGATTCAACCTCCCTCTTCCTCTGCCCCTCCCCCCACCACTCTTCAAACGCACACTCTCTCTAAAAAAAGAAAGAAAGAAAGAAATTGAAGGGAACTTAAATAGAGTTGCCAACTCTTTGTTTTGCCAAATAAGAATATTTTTTTAAAAGCATACCATCAGGAGACACCTGGCTGGCTCAGTCACCAGAACATGTGACTCTCGATCTCAGAGTCATGATTTCAAGCCCCATGTTGGGCAGAGTTTACTTTAAAATTTTTTTTAATTTAAAAACATTTTTAAAAGGTGTACCATCTACTGCCCCCATAATTTCACAAAAGAAGGAATTTTTTAAACTCAAAAAAAAAAAAAGGAGGAAGAATGTAAACTCGGACTAAAGAACACCATTCTTGCAAAAGGATGAACCAAGAGCCTTACAATATATTGTAGGCTTGGATGGTGTGCAGATAGTATGAGCTTTAAGAGTAGACATTCCGAATTCCTAAAATCATGCCAGGTCCCTGGCAGTTACTCAAGAAATATCGCTAAGGGCAAAGATGGACCAGTTACAACTCTTAGTTCTAAAGTAGAGTCCCTATCACCTGACCTCCCCGGGAGCCGGTGATGGGCATGATTTCTCCTCAGTGTGTGTACAGACTGGCATCTGTCCATTTTGCTATTTGAATGAGAGTAGTCCAAGGCAGCTGTGTAATAACAACTGATATTTACTGAGCGCTTACTATGTGCCAGGCCCTGTGCTAAGCCCTTCTTGGGCGTTTTCTCATGGAACATCCCTAACATTGCTAGTGAGGGAGGTATAACTATCACCCCAATAGTACAGATCAGGAAACAGGTTTCATCAAGATGAAGGGACTTCTCCAAGCAAGGTACAAACCCCAGTCTGATACCAAAATCTGTGTTCACAACTCTTTGGAGAAGATGGATGTAGGAAAGGTGAGGGTGATTGGGGAAAACAGAAAGGACGGCCTTCAAAACTAAAATCAAATCCAGAGACACCTGGCTGGCTCAGTTGGTAGAGCAGGTGACTCCTGATCTCAGAGTTGTAAGTTCAAGCCCCACATTGGGTGTAGAGATTACTTAAAAATAAAATCTTAAAAAATAATAATAAAGTTTCTACAAAAGCAAACCTGAAGGAAACTGAAAAGTGAACATTCCACACTCTGCCTCAAGACAGATGAGGAAGGTAAGCATAGGCCAGTACAGAGTGCTCACAAATCCTGACTCGGTGTCTGGGCTAAACCCAAGCCACCCAACAGCTGCCACATTCCCCTCAGTTAGCTTTCCCACTCTCCCTTGGAACACCTGGGAGCTATAGATGGTTGTGAAGTCAGGGGCAGCCCCCAAGGAGGACACAAGGCCCTCCTATGACAGCCCTTAGGAAAGGTGCTTTCTCATTCAAAGGAGAACTTGGAGTTTGGTTACTAGCAGCCCTGTCACCTTCTCCTCCAGATCCACCCCCAAGCCTTCTTTAATCACTTAAATGCTAATGAATGCCCCCCCATCCTCAAAACCACAGCAGTCTGCTTCCCTCTCAATCTGGAAGGTAAGACAAACCCAGCAGAGAGCTAACATACCACCCACTGTAGTCTGGGGAGGGTCCAGAGGTGCCCAGGACCTCCCCATAAACAAAACAATCTCCCCCAGGCAGGGACCTTGAAAGGCACACCTGGTGAAGGGAAGTCCCTTAGCAGTGCTGGGAAGACCTGAGTTCTAGCCTCAGCTCTAACACCACCTGACAGATTCCTGAAACACAGGGGACTTGAACTTGGCCTTGAAAAAAGTATGAACTTTGGCCAGCCTGAGCAATTATTCATCCAGTCTCAGCCTTCTAAATAAAACACAGAGTTACACACACACACACACACACATAAACACACACACACACACACACACACACACACCATTCAACTTAGTTTTCCAGTATTCTCCAACCCTATATGCCTGCCATGTTGTAGCCACATAATCCAAATTATTCCGGCTCCCTCCCTCTCATATGCCTCTGCAGTGCTGGAGCTAATGCCAGAAGGAGAATATAAGGATATGAGTGTGTCCTCCTTGTATGAGAAAGGCCAAAAGCATGAGATCAAGTCACACTTGACCTCTTCCAGGCCCGATACCACATAAGCCTAGGCCTGTTCCCTTCCTGGGAAATGGGGACAGCGTCACCTGTAGAACTGGACTCTCTGTTTCCTCAGTCAGTCAACCACATTAGTTGAATGTCTAAAATGTGCTGCAACGCTGCTGGATGCCTGGGATATATGAATGAGCACAACCGACCAAAACACTGCTGCCCAGAAGCTTACATTCTGGTGCAGGGACATCTGTAAAATGGGGACTGTTCATAGTACTTCTGTGACAATTACATAAGAGAATACCTGAAACACACCAAACATAAAGCCCAGCTCAAAATCAACTGTTATTATTATTACTATTATTACACTGGTATTTAGAGTCTAAGCCCTTTTGCTCACTGTTATTCTTGATAAGAAGCTGCTGCTTTTACCTGGACTGTCCCTCTCTCCCTCCTGGCACCCCTTGATCTGCCCACTGGAAGTTCTCTTTGTCTGCCTGGGCATGGTTCAACACTAACCTCCCCTACTTCCTCCTGGGAAGATTTCAGGAGCTGGCAACTGTCTTGGAGTGTTTGTCTACATGTCCACAGATGCCTTCTCACAGGTCTGCATGGAATTAACTCTGTTCTACCACCCTAAGAAGCACCTACGGCTCATATCTTTACATCCTCCATAGGCCAATGCAGGGCCCTCAGTCAATGAGGAGAACTGACTTGAACAATGAAGAACAAAAAGAGGGGAGAATAGGGAAGACCCTGGGGGGAGAAGAAAGGGCCTATCAGAGAGAAAGTCAAAGGGCCAGACTAGAGGACCCTTAGTCCCTGGCCAATAAGTTTAGACTTGAGTGAGCCCTCAAAGTTACCAATTTTTGAGTCTCCGGGGAGAGTGGATCCCAATGGGCAGATGATGAGCTGGCCCAAAGGTGACCAAAGGAGAGCGCCCTGGAGGCCACAGCTGGATATGAAGCTCATTCCGTTTCAAGGCTGTGAGCCAAGTATTCTTGTCGTATTCTTGTCACAGGGAATCAAATTGCCCTGTACGGCACTGTAATTCTCTATATTTTCTGTGTTGTGTACTGCTGGCCTGGTTTCCCCCAAAATATCATCAGCATTTTCCAGGGTTAGCAATCTTGTTGCCTTTCCAAATGCTATCCCACTGATAGGAGGACCCAGTGCTTAAAAATAAAAACATCTCAGAGCGCCTGGGTGGCGCAGTCGTTAGGCATCTGCCTTCGGCTCAGGGCGTGATCCCAGTGTTCTGGGATCAAGCCCCACATCAGGCTCTTCCGCTAGGAGCCTGCTTCTTCCTCTCCCACTCCCCCTGCTTGTGTTCCCTCTCTCACTGGCTGTCTCTGTCAAATAAATAAATAAAATATTTTAAAAAAAATAAAAATAAAAACATCTCAGTCTAAGTGGTATTGGAACTTCAAACACAGACAGCCAAATTCAGACCCATCCTGAGTCTGACAGACAGAGAGTCCCACCAGCTTGCCAGACTCACAAGAGCTCAGGTAAACACGTCATGGTGAGTGCAGGTGGGCACTGATACTGACCAGACAAAAGACAGAGTCAGTTTGGGTAAACTGGGTCCAGGGTATCACAGGTAAGGCTCATTCACCCCTCCAGATAATCAGCAAAAACAAGGAAACAAGGCAATGTTTATGTATGAATGTTGAGACCAAGAAAAATATCTGGTCAGGCAGCATGGACAACCACGCTGACCTGACCAGAAAGAAGAACACTGCTCTTGGTTTGGGCCCTGTGACATTTAGGGACCAATGTCTGTTTACCTGGTTCAATACTTTTTAACTTTAAACCTGAATGTTCACCCCGCCACTGTCCCCACGATCAATCTCTGCTATAACTTGAAGTGTCATCTTGGCTAAGGAAACTGTCCATTTCCCCAATTTCCTCTTTCTTGTGAAGATTTCTTATAACAAGGATTTGATGGCCTTTAGAACTTCAGGCTGCCCTCCAAGGAAACTTGTTCCCAAAGCCATGAGGCCATACTCAGCTGTGTCACTGGCTGGACAACCGGAGGCAGATCAGTGTCAGCTCCACTTCCCCAACTGGAAAGGCAAAGGAGAGCTCATTCCTCAAGGTCAGATGAAACAATGCCACACTCTCAGCAATGGCCAGAGGGAGGCCCACACCCCAACCTCCACTTCAGCCTTAAAAACATCTACAAACACGGGACCTCCAGGCTCCACTTTGGCTACCGAAACACACCTGCAGTACCGTATGATCTCTCTTATATGTGGCATTAAAAAAAAAAAATCTCGTAGATACAGAGAATAGATTGGTTGTTGCCAGAGTTGGGTAAGGAGGATGGAAGAAATGGGTGAAGGGAGTACATATTTATAAAATAGAAAATTGAAAAAAAAAAACATAACTGATCTGATTTTGCATACCTCACTCTGGAGAAAAGACTTTCATTTATTTTTGTTTTCCATCATTCAATTAACTCTTAACACCCATATGTACAAAATGCTGTTACCCATTCTATGAATAGAAAAGGATTCACAGATATGTAAGACATGGCCTCCACATTCAATACAATTTTGAATCTTAATTGACAATTAATGAGGCTACATGGTTGGCATATGATAAATGCCAAAATGTAAGCTGGCCCTTAAAATAGTGACTATGATATGGTAGTGGTTCACCAAATATTTTGAGAAAAAAGTATATGTATAAAATGATTTTTACAGCATTTATCTTTGGTATCTAGAGAGGATAAAAGGAAGGTGGTACTATGGTCCAGAAAACTTCTTTGTGACATTTTCCCAGTGACAGCTAAGGTTTTGAGAGGAAATATGTGGCCAAACCTTAAATGAACCTGAAGTAATAATAATAATAATAATAATAAAGTCAGCAGCTATAGACCTGAAAAGGGGGGGAGGGGCAGGGATCCTAAGAGACGGGAAGTAAATGAGGGGGAACCTTGGGGAGCCTGGGTGGCTGAGTCGGTTAAGCATCAGACTCTTGATTTCAGCTCAGGTCCTGATCTCAGAGTTGTGAGATCGAGCCCTGTGACAGGCTCCCACTTGTCAGGGAGACAACTTGAGATTCTCTCTCCCTTTGGCCCTCCCCTCTGCCCTCTGTCTCTCTAAAATAAATAAATAAATCTTTTAAAAATAAGTAAAAAATAAAAGAGGGGGAACCTTATAATTGTCACAATTTACTGCCAAAAATAATTTTCCTAAGCCTAGCACATTTCCAGAAGGAAAAAAAAAAAAAAGAATCACCATCCCAAGAAGCAAAAATAAAATAGTAAGATGGTAAATGCCATAGAAATGGGTCATTGGCAGCAACGCAGAAAAACAGAACTAATCAGCAAAGAGAAGTTTGAGAATTCCACAAGGGCAAAGTCTCTATTTGGTCCCTGAGAGCCATGGGCTGGGAAAGCAAGACAGTGGGTGTCCAATCCCAGAGCTACCCTTTATTAGCTGTAATGACTAATGGGGGCTGGGCTTCAGTTTCTCCATCTATAAAATGTTCACAGCCCTACTCCTAACACTGCTGTTGTGGAATTCTGAGCAGAGACTTCAAGAATCCTCTTCCAAATTCATGAATCCAGAGTTCGTGGCACATCCTTCCTTCTTCCTACACCAACACAAAAAAGGCCTAATGCCAAGAAGCCATTATGTCCCTATCTCTCCAAAACTTCTACAAGGCCCCACTGGCCTCCATTGCAGGCAGCCAGCTCCCTGTGGACAGACAGATGGACCTAGATTAACTAGAAGCATCCCTTGGTCTGCCTTTATAGATGCTACTGGTGGGAACCACACAGTCAAGTCCTAATGGACTCTCATTACTCAAGTATGAATTTCCTTAATGTGGTACGAATTTCAGCATCCTCCATCTCTCCTACACCAGCTCCCCCCTTCCAAAGTTGCTTCCTCAGTGAAATGCTGATGGTCTCCTCAGCCTCTCTTAGGGTGTCCCAAAGACAACTTGCAGTTCCCACCTAAAACTGATTAGTCCATCACAACATCAAGTTCATGAATTATGACAGGATTTTTTAAACAATATAAAACAACATTGTGCTCCATCCTGTAGAGAGAATAAATATACTGTTAAGCCTTGTTGCAGTTTTATACTTATGTGGGTAGGTGTGGGTCTCTATTGTGGGTCTGGTTAAAAAAAAAAAAAAAAAAAGACGGGAAACCCACATCCTGAGGCACTGGGATCCCACTTGGGGTGAACGCCGCACACACCTATCCTACCCCCAGCCCTCGCGTTGGATACAAGAACAGCAAAGGTTACTTAGAACTCAAACGCCCATCCTGCAATCCTACAAAACAGACCAGCCTGGAAAACAGCTAAAACAAACTTCTGACTCTGCTACAAGGTAGTACTTTCATTAAGGCACAGAACAGGATGCTCAACAAAAGACCAAGCCACCTGGTAAAAGCTTTGCCTCAGAAAGGTGCCTGGCATCCAGGGAGGCTCAACACCAGGCAGCGGGGGAGAACCTGGTCACAGAGAATGCTGGGCCCTTTACTCCCAGCTTTCTCCCTGCCTAAGGATTGACTGGGCTAACAGCAACTGGGCTGGGGACTACAGACCTCAGAAGCCCCCCTTTCTCCCCCTCTTTTCAAAATTTTTCTTTTTTCAAATTGCACATCTCCCTAGAAATTGTCCCTGGGAAGCACGAAAGCTCGCAGGCTCCCTGAAACGCCTCCAGCTGGGAGCGGAGCTGGCCCGCGCTACACTGCACACAGAAAGAGAGGCGCTATTCCAGCTGGGCTTCGGGACTCCCTGGGGGCGCGCGGAGAGGGGGGCGGAGCGCACCGCACAGCCTACCGGCTCGGGGCCCACGACTGCAAACGTTCGCTAGCAGAACCCACCACTTCTCAGCCATGGGGCCCCGCTGCTACCCCGCCCCTACACTCCTTTAGCGGAGGATCCAGGACTGGACAGTCCCTTTCGGGCCAGCCCAGCTCGGGATCGCGCGGGCTGGGGACGAGGCCTGCCCGGGGCTGGAATCGCGAACCTCCTCCCGCCGGGCAGCGGCCAACGCTGTCCAAGTTCCCGCAAATCCCGCGCGGAGCCCGGACCTGCCAGCCCGACTGCTTGCCCCGGGGGCGCGTCCGCTGGCCCGCTCATCTACACCTGCTTAGCGGCCCCGGGGTCCCGAGCTGGAGGTGGGAGGTGGGCCCGGGATCCGAAGCTTCGGTCCCCGGGTGAGGACCAGGCAGGCCGCGCGCCGCCGCAGTCCTGTCGCAGCGCGTGCCCTCGTCCCCCGGGGCCGGGAAGGCCGGAGCCGCCCCCCGCGCGCGCCCCCGCACAACAGGCCCGGGTCTGCAGCTGGATGACCGCGGGGCCCGCGGAGCCGGCGGAGCCCGCGGGGCCCACGGGGACGATCTCTCAGCCGCCGCCTCGGGGGTCGCCGGCCCCCGCACGCCGCCCCTTCCCGCCGGGAAGAGGCGCGGGGCCCGGCAGGCCGGAGGCGCCCCCCGCGTTCCCCGCGCCGCTACGCACCTAGCTGCCCGCGGGTCCCACATGGCAGGGGCCGCCGCCGCCGCCTCGGGGGCCGCTTCCCGGGGGCAGGGCGCGGCGGGAGGCGAGGAAGCCCGAAAGCCGCGGCCCTGGGCGCGGGCGGCGGGAGCGGCGGGAGCTGCGGCCGCGCGGGGCCCCTGCTGGCGGTGGCGCGGCTCCCGGGCTTGCCGAGGGGGCGGGGGCGCGGGGACCCCGGCGCCCCGGCTGTGTGCAGCCGCAGCCCTATTCCAAGTTTCCACGTAGTTGCGAGAGCCCGAAAACTGTCACGTGCACGTCGCTGCTGGGTGGGAGGGCGTGTTTGTCACCGTGTTCAAAAGAGGCGTTTCGATGTTTCCCATCATGCATGCGAGTACTCCAATGCGGTGGCTCCCGGCCGCCGAGTGCTTCGAGCTGGCTGCCACGACGGACCGAGCGCGCACACACGATCCTGCGACACGTTTGGGTCCTTGGGATTTCGTAGGCTGGCCCATCGCGATGGTGGGGGAAACCAAGAACACCGTCAGCTGAGGGGCCCCAGCTTGCCTCTTCTCTTCCCTCCCGTCCCTTCCAACAAAGAAGCTAGAGACACCAGCCTGGTCAACTAATACTGTGCCCCACTCCGCGGTCGCCTTGGGCGGTCACTCGTTGGCTATCTAGCACTTACTGTGTGCTCGGGCCTCCATTCTGGGGACACGGGGCATTCAGATGGGAAGAGACCAGCTAGGCCCCTCGATGTCTTGACGCTCACAGCCGCGTTCAAGTGCTTGCAGAGGAGTGAGCCTCTGCCCACAGGCGGAATGGCCAGGACGCTCCTGGAAGGGCAGTGGTGACTGAAAGAATTGGGGACGGTTAGGACAACCTCAGACTGCCATTGCGCCTTCATTTGTCGGTGCAACAGGCCGCACAGCTTCTCATCGACCCCTCAGGTTTGGCCCCCAGCTTGTCTGATCCTGGGATCACTTTCCCCGCACGCCAGGGATTTGACCCAATCCGAGAGCAAAGCCCACAGTCCTCTCTTGGGACAAGGCTTTGGCCTGCCCTGCCTCCTGGCAATTCTCTCACCCATGGAGGGCCACCACACGGGGCAGCCCTCCCCCGTGGCGGGGGAGAACACCACAGCACTTCCGAGAGGGTCAGTACAGTTTCCAATGAGGCAGGGAGGATCTGGTGACTCATGTACACCCCTAAGCACACAACCCGTGTCCTCTGCGCTGCTTACTCTGAGTCAAAAACCAGCCTATCACTACAGCTAGTGGTCTCTTCGCTTCTAGAGTCTCAGGTCCTCCCGTTTCTTCTGTCCATTAATCTTCCCCAAATGTCACATTGCATCATTTCCAGTTCAAAATCCTTCAGTGGCACCTCCGTTGCCTACTACAGATCAAATTAGGTAGCTGGATATTCAAGACTCTTCACAATTTTGCCCAACCCTTCCAGTCTTAGCTTCCTCACACACAGACTACTCCAGTGGTTCCCAAACCTGGCTGAGCATAGGAACCACCTGAGAGCCTTTTAAAAATCCTGATGTCTGACTCCTACTCCCAAATACTTTGATTTAATTGGTATGGGCTATGACACGGGCAAGAGATTTTTTAAAGCTTCTCAGGTGATGATAACATAAAGCAAAGTTTGGAAAACACTTCTAGTCTCCAAACCAAGCAGCATTGGTCCTTTCACTTTCGGGAAACTTGACATATCCTTCCTCCAATTTTTTCTCAGTGTTTCCCAGTTCTATATTTAAGAAAGGTCCATGCCACCTCTTCTAATATGGCTCTTCTTTTTAGCCAACTTCAAGGAGTCTCTGCTTCCCGAAGACTTCCAGGTTCTTACATGAAGGAGAGCAAGTCAAGAAGTTGGTGAGGGTGCAGTAGATTAAGAAGGCGCCTCTAAACTTTCACCACCCTTTGACCGGTTTTCATAAGCATCTTAGACTCTTTTTGTCCTACTTCTTCCTCTGTATCTTTCATCATGGTTCTCAAAATAATCACATCAGCTCAAAAGAAAACAGTCACCTTTCTTTTTAAAATCATTTCTTCTCTTTCTGATTTTTTAATATTTTTATCAAAATTTTACATTTTCTCAATTAAAAGAGCAGTCCCCCCTCCCACCTGATTTATTCTCCAGAGGCAACCAATTTTATTGCTGCTATCTAATCATTCTTTTAGCTCTGTTCCTGCCTCTACATAACACTGCTAATTCTTCTTGTTGGGTGGTTTTCCCCCCAGTCTTATGCATCATCGGGTAAGTCTTTTTTAGATTGTGCTTGTCTGAAAAAAAATTCACCCTTGATGTAGTTTGGCTGGGTATAAAATTCTAGGTTGAAAATGATTTTCCTTCAGGATTTTGAAGCTATTACTCCAGTGATCACTGTCTTCCAGTACCACCGTTGAAAATCTGAACACATCCAATTACCCATCTTATGTGACCTCTTTTAAATTTCTAGCAACCTGAAAAATCTTCTTTTTCTCCCCAGTGTTTTGGAATAACACCATGATGTACTTTGATGTGGGTCCATTCATCTATTCCACTATGTACTGGGTGGGTTCTTTCATTCTTGACACTTAAGCTATTTAGTTCTGAGAAATGATCTTGAATACTTTTGTTGATTGTTTCTTCTCCTCCATTTTCCCTATTCTTGGTTTTTTTTTTTTTTTTTGAAATCTTGTTATTCAAAAATTGAACTTCCAGGATTGGCCCTTGTGATACGTTTCCCTGATGTTCATATCACTTGTTGTTGTTGTTGTTGTTGTTGTTGTTGTTGTTGTTTTTCCTGGAAGATTTCCTCAACTTTATCTTCTGATGATTCTTAGTGAGGTTTTTTTTTTAATTATTTCTAATAGCATACTTTGATTGTTCCAAGAGCTCTTTCTTATTCTGTGATTTGTTGGAATACCCCATTCTCTTTTTCATGGCTACATAACTTCTCTCATCTCCCTGCAGATATTACTACTGGGTTGTTTTGTTTTTTTTCTCTAAATAGGCTCCATTCTCTGGATTCCTTTTCTTCTTAATGTTTCTTATTTTATTCTCCTTGTTATGGAGTTCCCTCAGGTGGTTATCTGCTCAGGATTAAGAATAAGGGAACAAGATGTCCATCAGTGGAGAACTGATCGAATAAACCATGGTATACCCACACTATAGAGAATCATGCAGCTGTACTAAGAAATTAAGAGGATTGCTGTATAACACTATGGGCTGAGGCCAGGAAATACTGTCAAGTGAAAAAAGCTAGGTGAGAACTGTGTTGATAGTATGCTACCTTTGGAGTAAGAAGGGAAGGAGAATATTTTCATTCATTTGCTTGTATTTTCTGAAAGAAACAATGGAAGGAAAACCAAAAACTAAGACAAATGGTTAATTATAAGGAGGAACAGAGCAGAAGGGAAAGTTAGGGAAGCTAAGTGTCTTTAAATATACCTTGTTTTAAAACTCTGAATTATAGAGAATAGTCTGATGATTATCAGAGGAGAGATGGATGGGGGGATGGGTTAAATAGGTGATGGGGATTAAGGAGTGCACTTGTTGTGATGAGCACAGGGTGATGTACAGAAGTGTTGAATCACTATATTGTAAACCTGAAACTAGTTTAACATTGTATGTTAACTAATTGGAATTAAAATAAAAACATATATAGATAGATAGATAGATAGATAGATACTATAGATAGATATAGATATTCCTTGTCTTACAGTTTTGACATTGGAACCATGTGAATATTTAACATAATTGAAAACTTACATCTAATTTTTTTAAGTAGTCTCCACACCCAGCATAGCGCCCAACATGGGGCTTGAACTCATGACCCTGAGATCAAGACCTGAGCTGAGATCAAGAGTCGGATGCTTAACTGACTAAGCCACTCAAGTGCCCCAACTTAAATCTAATTTTTAAAAAACAGTTCTTAAAATTGGAAACATACTGAAACAAATGAACTTAACTGTATATCAAGTGGGTACCATAACCACACAAAAATTATTTCAAGTTTTAATATTGATATGTTTTTAAAACATTTATCTAAAAATATTAGTGGGTGATACTTTTATTACTCAGACTGTGTATAAATCAGAATAAGCAAATAGTTAACTATGATAATGTTATGCAGAACCGAGACTTTCAGTGTAAGAGCAAAGAAATACAAATATAAAATCAAAAAAAATTAAGGAAAAATTCTGTAATCTGAGAACTGAACTGGAAATATCACTATGAACTTATGGTTTATTGCCTCACTCTATTCATTCTGTCCATCCTTGATGTGATGTTGCAATATTTCTGGATTGAATAATAGTGTGCACCCCAGCACCCACGAGGTGATCTCTAAATATCATTCCTCTCTACAAGGAACAAGGACTCATTTTTTAAAAAAATCACTAATTCCATGTTGGGGACAGAAGTGTACTAGTTGAGACAGGGAGATTTTATTGTTCCAGAAAGCAAAGAAGCTACCAAAGGGAAAATGGGGTTATGTCAAAAAATCCAGAAACCAACTTCTAGAGGCTTCCATTGTTCACAAATGGGAAATTCAAGCATTTTTAAGTCATTTTTTAATTCTATCCTTCTTTCTGCATTTATCAGCTAGAGTTCTTCAATAAAAAAGAACTTTCCATCTATAATCATATGGTTGCCCTGAAAAACACTTCATACAGAAAAAGCAGAGTAAATGCTTGTTCCCTTCCTTTATTGACCAGCTTTTGGAATAATGAGTTGGTACACTAGTAATCAACAAATTTTTTTTATGAACTCTCATGAATTTCTGAAAACATTTCATGTACTTCAATCATTACAATTGTCCTCTTCTTAAGGCTTTAAGTTCCCGTATTTGAACAGTAGGAGCCCATCTACGAGTGATCACCAGTGGTAGGAAAACTACTGAAGAAAAGATGACTCTGGTAATTTCTTTTAACCCCACTTGTCAGTCCTAACATCACTAAAACTGGGACAGCCAGACATTATGTGCCTCCTGCTGTGTTGCAAAAAGAAGGACACAGCAATTCCAAGGAAGAATTTTTGCTTCTCAAAATGGAATCTAAACCTAAGCTAGTCTGTAAATTAGAGCTGTTAAACCAAGGATCCTTGGGTAGAGTTCAGGTCTGTGAATCTGAAGAAGAACCTAATTATCATCTTGATTTTCACTAACGTTTAACTGAAACTTAGTATTATCTTCAATTATGAATACAGGCAAATGCAAACAAAAAATAAAACTACAATAAAACCAGTACATAAGGCTCTGTTGACAGTGAAATCAGATTCTTTCCTATCCCATCACCATCTTTATGTCCACCTCAAAATACTGTTTTTGTTTATAACTACTGCACAATTATGCTAATTATTATACCTGCTTCAAGGTCTTGCTATTTAATGTGTTAATCAAGAAGATATATTATTATATCACAATTAGTTTTTTAATATTTTGAGAATTATAGTTCAATATAAATATAATGAATAGTTTTCTTTCTAATCTTATGCATTTTATTTTATGTATTTAAAAATATTATCCTGAGAGCGGTGCCTAGGTGGCTCAGTCGGTTAAGCAACTGCCTTTGGCTCAGGTCACAATCCCAGGTCCTGAGATTGAGTCCCACATCGGGCTCTCTTCTCAGTGGGGAGTCTGTTTCTCGCTTTTCCTCTCTCTCTCTTCCCCTCTCCTGCAGTTTGTGTTCTCTCTCTCTCTTTCTTTCTCTGTCTGTCTCAAATAAATAAATTCAATCTTAAAAAATATATATTCTCCTGAGAAGAGATCTATGGACATTGTCAAATTTCCAAAGTGGTCCATGACCCCTAAAAGATAAAGAATCCCTGCTCTGGATCTATCAACCAGTTTATAGGATGCACAGAGGATAGAGAAACATGTTACAAGGACACATTAAGGATGCAATCAACCAAATCCACGATGTGGAAAATTCTATAGGGAAAATGACTTCTCTCTTCAACCAAAAATAATGGTAATAACAACATGGAGAAAGAATGAAGGAGAGGTAATTATAATAGAGTGTAAGAGACTTAGGGACGTATCGACCAAATGCAACATGTTAGCCTGGTTTGAGTCCTGATTCTAATGAACCAATTGTAAAGTAAATTTTTGAGACAATCTGGGAAATATGACACAGACTGCATGTTATGATGATATTAAGGAATTATTTATTGTTAATTTTGTTGAGTATGATAATGGTATTGTGGTTGTTTTTTAAAAGTCTGTCTCTATTAGAGATACAAACTAGATATCTCTCTCTCCTTTTTAATCAGTGAACTGATATGGTGTCTGGTATTTGCTTTAAAATACTCATGTAAAACCAAAAAAAAGTAGTGATATAGAAGAAACAAGATTAGCAAAATATTGATAATTACTGAAGCCAGGTAGTAGGTTTTATAGGAGTTCATTATATTATTCTCTCTACTGTTGTGAAGTTGGAAGTTTTTCCACACAGAAGAGTTTAAAAAGAGAGAGAGATGGATTAAAAGCTAATTGGAAATTCAGAGCATGTGAGTGTGATTATTAGCTTGCAAGCAGTCAGTGAGCCTCTGGGATAAAGAATCTCTGACATCAGGGTCTTTGGGTTTTCCCTCTGGGCCTGGCTAGATTAAGCAATCTCCTTTCCAGAGGGTGAAGGTCTGGATGTCTGTGTTATGGGCACCTAAGGACCTACAGGAGTTAAGGGCCTCAGCTTCCAGTATATACGTGTTGACTGCTTGCGATGAGGTGCCTTTATCTTCAACTTTGCCTGATGTTCCCCAGTCCTGAGACCTGCCTTTCTGCCTCCTCAGGGGAAAGCCCCTGTGGCCAGGTGAGGAAGGGGCAGTGGGCAGCTATGCTGAGTTGGGGTGGGATCTAGGGATCTACACTTCTTAAATAGATGTTCAACCAAACTTCCTTATCCCGTTCATTGGCCCTACTTCCAAAAATATCTGTTGTCAATAGTTTCTGAGACTTTTGGTGATTCTGTTGTGTAAAATGAGCTGGCCCTTGGCTTCCCCTCTGCCAGCTCACCATTGTTTCTCTTTTGTCTGCTAAGTCATTTCCCAGTCTTCTAGTAGCTTTCCAGCACCAAGCTTTAATTGCTGTTATATTCTCTCCTGTTCTCCCTCTCCATATGCCTTTTAAAAATCTCTTTACTATAGTTTTAGTAGGACTTCAGGAGGCAATAAAACCATATACTTGTGCTCTGTCCGCTATTGTCCTCTAATATTCTTTTTAAACGGTTGAAAGATCTGCCTTTTGAAGAATGTGCTGAGTAACGCTGCTTCTCCCACCCTACATCCCTACTCTCAAGCATGGCTGTGCTTTTGCTCTGTGACACTGCATACCCCTTCTTCATGGCCTTAGATTGCAGAGCCAGATCAAGGGGTGATTCATCTGCACAACTGCCATTTTACCTCCAAAACATTGGAGTCCCAAAGATGGAAAAAAATTGTATCTACCCAAACTCTGGGGAGAGTTTTATATGGAATTTTAATTAGTATGTGGAAACATCATTTGGTTTGGGGTTAGGGGGAAGGATGCAGAATGACCCCAAGGACAAGTTCGCTAACAATAGATGGGCACTGAACTGTCTTCCAAGGAGGGCGGATCCTGGTAAGTGTAGAACTCAGCCTGTACTAAGCAGAGTATGTGAAGTGTTGAGACACAGATAAATTCTCCAGCCTGTAGAGGGAGGCTGACATCCCAGCAGGGTCCTCCTCCTCTGCCTTTGTCCTTGCACCCTCTGGTCTGCCTTCTGTGGTCAGGTTGAACATGGATTTAAGCTTCATGAACTTGATGTTCAAATGTCTCCTTAGGTTTGCAAAGTTCTCATTCCCAAATAGATTCAGCCCAAAGAAATCTTCTCCAAGACACATTACAATGAAACTGTCCAAAGGCAAAGAGATAATTTTTAAAGAAGCAAGAGAAAAAAAATTCCTCACACACAAGGGAACCCCCATAAGCCTATCAGTGAAAGATTTCTGAGCAGAAACCTGGCAGACCAGGAGACAGTGGGATAATATACGGAAGGTGCTGAAGGAAAAACTGCCAACCAAGAACACTTTATCCAGCAAAGCTGTTCTTAGCAACAAAGGAGGGATGAAGACTTTCCCAGAAAAACTAAAACTGAGGGAGTTTACCACCACTAGACCCGCCTTCTAACAAAGGCTGATAGCTTTTCTAGCTGGAATGAAAGGATGCTAGATAGTAATATGAAAACATGTAAAAATATAAAATAAAAGTAAGTATGTAATCAAATTCAGAATGCTCTAATAATGTAATATGGTGGTGTGTTAATCATTTAACTCTAGTATAAAGACAAAAGAACAAAGGTATTTAAAATAAATATAGCTACAATAATTTTTGTTATTAGTTCTTACCTATTATTTTATTAGTTCTTACCTATTAATAATTATTTTAAATGTTAATTGATTTAATTCTCCAATCAAAACACATAGAGTGCCTGAATGGATGAAGAAACAAGACCCTGCCTCCAAGACACTGTCTACAAGAGACTCATTTCAGCTTTATTTTTTTTCATAAAGATTTCATTCATTTATTTGAAAGAGAGAGAGCACAAGTGGGGTACGGAGCAGAGGGAGAAGCAGACTGCCCACTGAGCAGGGAGCCTGATGTGAGGCTCGATCCTGAGACCCTGGGATCATGACCTGAGTTGAAAGCAGATGCTCAACTGACTGAGCCACCCAGGTGCCCCTCACTTCAGCTTTAAAGACACATATAACCTCAAAGCGAAGAGATGGAAAAAGATATTCCCTACAAATGGAAACAAAAAGAGAGCAGGGATAGCTATACTTACATCAGACAAAATAGACTTTAAGCAACTAAGTAACAAAAAACAATCTGATTTTAAAATGGGCAAAAAATGGGGCACCTGGGTAGCTCAGGGTCCTGGGATTGAGCCCTGCATTGAGCTCCCCGCTCAGCCGGGAGCCTGCTTTTCCCTCCCCCACTCCCCCTGCTTGTGATCTCTTCCTCACTCTCTCTCTCTCTGTCAAATGAATAAATAAAATCTTTTTAAAAAGTGGGTAAAGAAGCTGAATAAACATTTTTCCAAAGACATACAAATGGTCAGCAATTACACGAGGAGGTATTCAATATCACTAATCACCAGGGAAATGCAAATTAAAACCACAATGAGATATTACCTCACACCTGTTAGAATGGGTGTCATCAAAAAAGAGATAACAAGTCTTGGGAAAGATGTGGAGAAAAGGGAACCCCTGGGCACTGCTGGTGGGGATGCAAACTGGTGCAGCCACTATGGAAAACAGTATGGAGGCTCCTCAAAAACTTAAAAATAGAACTATATAATCCAGCAATTCCACTTCTGGGTATATATTCAAAGAAAATGAAATCAGTATCTCGAAGAGATGTCTGCACTCCCATGTTCACTGAAGCACTATTCATAGTAGCCAAGATATAGAAACCACCTATGTGTCTAGTCATGAATGAATAGTTGAAGAAAATGTAATATATACCGAGAGATAAGACAATGGACTATTACTCAGCCATGAGAAAGAAGGAAATCTTGCCATTTGCAACAACGTGGATGAACCTAGAGGACATTATGCTAAGTGAAATAGGCCACACAGAAAAAGATAAAAACTATATGATCTCACATATGTGGAACCAAAAAAAGAAAGAAAGAAAGTTAAGAAAAAAAAGAAAGAAAAAGAAAAAGAAAAGCTGAGCTCATAGAAGGAGAAAGTGGAGAGGTGATTACCAGGCTGGGGATTGGGGAGATGGGGAGATGCTGGTCAAGGAGCACAAGCCTTCAGTTATAAGATGAATACATTCTGGAGATACAATGTACAGCATGATGACCAGAGTTAATAATACTGTATTGTACACTTGAAATTTGCTAAGGAAATAGATCTTAAACATTCTCACCACACACACACACACACACACACACACACACACACAAAAGGTAACTATGTAAGATGACGGATGTGTTAATTGTGGTAATCATTTCACAAAGAATAAGTCCATCAAATCATCAAGTTGTACCTTTTAAATAGATATAATTTTATTTGTGAAGTATACTTCAATAAAGCTGGAGAAATGAAAAAGATATTAACTTGAAAGCACAGGAAAATGACCTGGCAAGAGTGTCTATCGATCTCTCTGCCCTGAGTCCATGGCTTGTCCTTTACTATAGTGCTTTGAAGGTCAGAGTCTTGCCTCACATACCTTTCTGTTTCTCACATGTGGTCCGATTGTTGAATGACAAGCTCTTCTCCCTTGAAAGTATCCAAGAACCCATTTCAATGACCTTGAATAACTGAAAACTGATAGACAATCTGGGAACTTGGGCAGGCTAGAATCATCAATGTCAAAAACATCAATGTGAACGAATGACTATTGAGTCTTTAGTGGCCACAATGACCTTTATAATAAGGGAAGGTATGGACCCAACCCTACATGCCCAGCTAGCTAACCAAGTAAGAAGGACAAATATTTAGATAAATGATCGGGAACATAGAGTCTATAAATAAATATCAGTTGACATTTTAAAAAGGAAAAGCTCACCTAATGCCAAATAGAGGAGGAAGTACAATTAATTTTCATTCAACAGTTATGTAGTACCACTTTTTAAAGTATGATCATGTAAGTTGCTCTCAAAAGAGTCCTCTGAGAAGGGTATTCATTATCTTCATTTTACAGAAAGAAAAACTAAAGAAAAGAAAGGTCAAACAGTTTGTTGTACAGCTACTTGGTCAGGGACTGAGCCTAGAAAACACAGATGAGCTTGGACTTGGCTTGGCTGTGCTTCTTGGACACGGAGTTTGGTCAACCCTGGATTCTGGTGCTGAAGCCAGATGTCATTGAGATCACTGGGGCCATTACCCATTCACTGCTCATTGTATATGCCTGGAGGCAGACAGGTCTAAACAAGAAAAACCACTCTGAAGCAAATTTTGTTTTTCAATTCAACGTCAACAGAACTGATTCTCACCCTATGTGACATTCTGAGAATACCAATCAAGTGTGTCATATATGACACTAACCTATCCTGATAACATAGGAGGAGGGCAGTGTGGACTATGTACCGTCCAATCTCGAGACATACAGATATACACACCCTCACTCAGACACCTACACCCACATAGAGGATTGCACATTCTCAGAAATGTACAAAGAGTAAACCAGTGAACATGCTCATTCAAAACACACACATATATGATACTCAGTATTGGTTTCCCACTTCTTTTTTAAGAAGGGGAGGGAGAGCAAGGGGGGCAGGCACAAAGGGAGGAGAGAGAGAATCTTAAGCAGGCTCCACACCCAGCACAGAACCCAACACGGTGCTCCATCTCACAACCCTGAGATCACGACCTGAGCCGAAAGCAACACTTAACCAACTGAGCCACCCAGGTGCCCTTTGTTTTCCTCACTTTGAGCACAGCTACTCACGTCTGAACCCATCAATGCTCCATCCAACCCCCTGCCCACAGCAGGAGCCGCCTCTCTCAGCCTCTAAGCCAGCCCTGACAAAGGCAGGTGTACTGATTATATATCAGTATCCTTCATCGGTACCCTCCATACTCACACTGCTGACTATCCTGGCATGGACGGGCTAATCCTGGAGCCCCCCATTCCCTTAGAACTGTGGTTCTCAACCAGGGTGGTTTTCCTCTCAGGAGATATTTGGCAATGTCTGGAGACATTTCCAATTATCATAACTCAGTGCAAGTGGGGAAAGGGGGCTGCTGGCACCCACCAGGTAGAGGCCAGAAATGCTGTTGAACATCCTACAATACACAGGTCAGTACCCCACAACAAAGAATTACCCAGCCCCAAAATGTCAATAGTGCCGAGATTGGGAAATCTTGCTTGGGAAGCAGTGGGCGATTGTCCTGTCCTTAACAACTTGCTAATAAACCACCTTGGGCTGTTTCCTCTGTGATAACCAGCATGGTTTGTCTCACAAGATCCACACCTTGGCCACAGCTACTTGGACCAGGATGGGCAGGCATCTACCCAGGAGTAGCCAATGGAGACTGCCAGTTCTCACTGAGGCAAACTGATGAGAAAGCTGTTCTAAAAGGGACCACAGTGATTTTCTGGACCAGAATTTTCCAGACTCAGCAATTTAAACTGGCAGTCAGAGTCAGGGCAACTAGTAGCAGAAGTAAAAGATGAAAAATACTGAGCGAGAAGAGCTCTAAGCGTCATAAAGGCCAGAGTCAGCCAGAGGCACCAAGCAGAGGGAGAGACGGGCAGAGAGATCAGCTGGCTGGCAATGCAGCGGGAGTAGTGCGAGCAGATGCGCAGATGTGGGTGCCAGGATGTTAGATGCTCAGTGAGCTCTTACTGGCAAGAGCCAGTGAGAACCGAGCTAGCCCAAGGAAATACCCACCTCGTTCCCCAACCGCAGGAGGCCCCGCTCAAAGGTGGTTTCTGCGAACCTGCACCTTCCTTCCCTTGTCACAGCCTGTGACCCGATGACAGATCCTGTTGTGGGCTGAACTGTAACACTTCCCCCTGATGAACATTCAAGAGTTCACCCCCAATAGCTCAGAACGTGACCTTATTTGGAAATGGGGCTGTGGCAGATGGAATTGGGTAGGATGAGGTCACACAGGAGTCAGGTGGGCCCTGATCCAACAGGACTGGGGTCCTTATGAGAAGATGGCCATATGAAGCCAGACAGATGGGGAGAAGGCCCTGTGAGGGTGAAGGCAGAGGTCAGAATGATGCGTGTCAAGCCAAGGATTGCCAGCTGTCACCAGAAGCTAGAGAGTGGCATGGGACAGATTCTCCCTCAGAGCCCTCAGAAGGAAGAAGCCCTCCTGACCTCTAGCCTCCAGAACTATGAGAGAATGAGTTTCTGTTGGTTTAAGTCACCCAATTGGTGGCACTTGTTCACAGTGGACACAGCACATGAGATATCCCAAGTACCTCTCTCGTCTTAACACTTCATCCTGGCCAAGGGCTTTAGAGAACTCGAGGATTCAGACTCTCCTCTGACCCCCTAGGGGTTGAGGAGCCCACTGGCCCAAAGTGATGTGCCCCTCCAGGGGCCCACACCTTCCTTCAAGACCGTGATCTAGGCCATAATTTCTGGCCCAAATGGCTCCAAGCCTGCTTCAGGGTCTGCTCGGACTTGGTTCTTGAGTCTGTCCTTCCAAGACTGCAGCAAACTTCCAGTGTCCACCCAAGGGGTGGCCAAGAAGCGGCTGTTGGCCAGGAGCAAGGAGAGCTGCCGACAGAACTGAGCTTGTGGGCTGGGGTGTCCACACATGTGTGCACTTCATCCTGGGGGGCAGAGATGAAAACAGGAGGAGGAAAAGAGCAGGCTGTATCTCCATTCGTACCCTTGCCCTGCCCCCCCCCCACAATAGCTGGGGTGGACTTAACGCTCTCACACTCCCAGGCCAGGAATACCGTCCAAGGAAGGGGCCCGTTTCTTCATCACTCTCTGTGTTTCTTATGTCGGTCCTGGCCACAGGAATGAACTGCCACCTTATTCCTCCTCCTTTGCTCTGACTCATCTCTCTGCAGAGGGTGAGACATCTGGGTAACCCTCAATACACATAATATCAGTGGCTGAGTCACCTCCTGCTCCCTTCTCTCCCTCCTTCTCCTCACCACCTCGAGGAAGGAGTTCTGCACCAGGTTTCTTAAGAACCGTGGCCCACATCTGTAGCTGGGTAGAATGTCAAAGCAGAGGTCCTAAATTTGGCTGCCTACAGGGACCAAGCAAGTGTCACAAATGAGCATATCTGGCCAGGTGTAAGTACCAGGGGGAGGTATGGTTTGTAACAAACCAGGACAGCCAGGCTCCTTCTACTGAAGTGGCTTCAGCTGGTGGTTGCCATAGAGAAGGTGGGCCTGATGTGAAAAATCGTTTGGGGTGTGTGTGTGTGTGTGTGTGTGTGTGTGTGTGTGTGCGTGTGTGTGTGTGTGTGTGTGTGTAAACCAGAAATCTTGATTTTATTATGTGAAGAAGTTCCCACCAAATAAAACCCAACCACAGACAAGCCAGATAGGACAGCCAAGTTTATTGCCACTAATACAACTAAACACCCATACCAGATCCTGTTGTCAGGCTGAGGCTAGCTGGGTGCTACCCTACTTTGTGGTTTGCCCTGCCCTCACTGAACTCCAGATGGTTTGAGGAACTAATGATGTTTTCACGTGTTGTTGTTTTGGCAGCATGATCCGGCCTTTGCATCCACCCTCTTCCATCTGGTAAACCCCGAAGTCCCTATATGACTCATCTCTGTCATCACCTCCCATGTGAACGCCTGGACTGACCCAGCCCCCCAGCCTGGCCTCTCCATTTCACCGCTTCCTGCTCCCTGCTCCTTACTCTTGTCTCAGTTTCAGCCCATACCACGTTGCTTTGTAACTGTTTACTTGTCATCTACCACTAGACCATAAGCGCCTCCAAGTCTATGGTTTTATCTTGTTTATTCTGTGTTTCCAGTGCCCTGGCACTTAGCTGACAATGCCTGAAGAGTGAATGAATAAACAATACATATCAGTAATGAGAGCAGTGTTGTGAAGCTGCTGGGGATACAGTTGACCCTTGAACAACACCATTTGCTGTGCTGGTCATCTTTTATGCAGATTATTTTTTATAAACATGGTACAGCTCTATATATTTTCTCTTATGATTTTTTCTTAAAAATATTTTTTTAATTTATTTGAGAGAGAGCAAGAGAGCACAAGCAGGGGGAGTGGCAGAGGGTGCGGTGGAGGGAGAAAGAGAAGCAGACTGCCCACCGAGCAGGGACCCTGATTTGAGCTGGATCCCAGGGTCCTGGGATCGCAACCTGAGCCGAAGGCAGACGCTCAACCAACTGAGCCACCCAGGTGCCACTCCTTATGATTTTCTTAACAGCATTTTCTTTCCTCTGGCTTACTTTACCGTAGGAACAGAGTGTATAATCCATATAACATACAAATATGTGTTAATGGACTATTGATGTTACCAGTAAGGCTTCTGGTCAACAATAGGCTGTTAGTAGTTAAGTTGGGGGAGTCCAAAGTTATAGGTGGATTTTCAACTGGGTAAAATGGGTACCCCTAACCCCTGCATTGTTCAAGGGTCAACAGTAGTTCCAAACTGGTATTTGTGACAATCAGTTCATCATCATCATCATCAGAGCTTGGGAATAGGGCAAAATAACATTCGGCAGAATGGCCAAGGATTGGGAAACTGATTTTCATTGGAGAGGAGGAAGTGGAGGAGCAGAAAATAAACAAACAAACAAACAAACAAACAAATAATCCCTGGAATGAAACTAAAGGCTCGAAGGGCAGAAAAGCCTGGTCGGCTCTCACGCTGAGGATGTAGGGACAGTAAGGGGACAGATCAAATAAAGCAGCCCTAATGGAGGGGTCTTAAAAGGGAGTTGTAGGGTGCAGGGGCAAATGAGGTGGGGGGGGATAAGAATTAGAAAGTGCTTGCAGCACCCTTCTGACAGCCACCCTAGCGGTGCCACACTTGGAAAGGGTTTCGTTTCCTCGGGTGCTGATTCTTTTCCCCAGCTTCCTTCCTGGAGGGACCAGGCAAGCCGGCAGCCCTCCTTTCACTTCGGTATGCCGCCCCCGTGCGGCAGGAGCGTCCAGCTACACCACCAGGCGGCAGGCTCGGGCTTCACCTCCAGGCAGGTGGATCCGTACTCAAGCCCAGCACGTTTATAGATCCAATAACTTGAGTAACATTTAAATGTCATACGGATTTCTCCTTACATCAGCTGAGGTCAAGCAAAAGGAAGACGGCACATACTCATTTCACAATCCATCATGCCCCTTCTTGATGCTCACTCCTTGTCTTGTGTTTGCCTCCCACTCAGTCTGTACCAAAGGATTTAGGGACAGAGATTTATTCATCTTTGCTTCCCCACAGAGCCATACACACTGCAGGTGTTTTAAGGGGGAAAAAAATCTTTGCTTAGTGAATCTATATGTAGATGATATAACATGTTTGTTTAAAGCTCCAAAAACAAGTGAAATAAGCCAGACACAAAGGGACAAATATTGTATGATTCCACTCAGGGAGGCACCTAGAATACTTAAATTCATAAAGACAGAAGGTGCAATACTGGCTAAAAGGGGCTGACAGGAAAGGGGGAGGGGTAGTAGTTGTTTAATGGGTCTAGAATTTCTGTTTGAAATGATGAAAAGTTCTGGGATAAGATAGTGGTAACTGTAAATGTACTTTATGCCATTGAATCGTACATTTTAAAATGGTTAAAATGCAAAATTCTGTATTATGTGTGATTTAGATATAAAAAAATGAAAGAAATGTCATGTAGTTCTATTAACATCAAGCAAAATAGAATTTAGATAAAAAAACATTAGAGAGGGCCACTTCACTATGACAAAAGATTCAAGTCATCGGGACAAATTACCAATATTAAATGTGTATGTACCAAATAACGGCCTGTAAAGTGTGTAAAGCAAGAGGTGTCAGACCCACAAAGAGAAATTCACAGTGCTGGTGGGAAATTTTAACCATGTTACATCACTAGCTGGTAGGACAAGCAACCAAAAATTCTCATATACATCAACTCCAAAAGACACGTATAGGGATGTTTATAGCAGCAGCTTATTACTCACAATAGCCACAAACTAGAAACAACTAGCTATCCATCATTAGTAGAATTGTGTCAGATTCATCCAATGGAATACTATACAGCAATGTAAATGAATGAACTATCGCTACATGCAACAACACGGATGAATTTCAAAATATAACGTTGAGTGTATGAGGTCAGATATAAAATAATACATACTGTAGTATTCTGTTTATGTGATGCTCAAAAATAAGCAAAACTAGACTGTTTCAAGATACATACTTGTGTAATAACATCATTTTTTTAAAAGCAAGTGTTATTTCCATAAAAGTCAGAATTGTGGCTATCTCTAGGAGGGAAGGGCAGCACTGTAACTGGAAAGGAACATATGAGTTGGGGATGGAGTTGATGGTGTAGACCTTTATGGTTTTGACAAAATGTCATTTCATGGCCTGGATGGGTATTTACTTTATAACAATTCATAAAGATATGTATTTGTGAAATAAGTCAAGAGAGAAAGACAATTATCATATGGTTTCACTCATTTATGGAACATAAGAAATAGCAGGAAGATCGGTAGGACAAGGAAGGGAAGAATGAAGGGGGGGTAAACAGAAGGGGAAACAAACCAGGAGAGACTATGGACTCTGGGAAACAAACTGAGGGCTTCAGAGGGGAGGGGGGTGGGGACTGGGATAGGCCGGTGATGGGTATTAAGGAGGGCACATGTTTCATGGAGCACTGGGTGTTATGTGCAAATAATGAATCATGGAACGCTACATCAAAAACTAAGGATGTGCTTTATGGTGACTAACATAACATAATAAAAAATTACTAATAAAAATCATTTAAAAAGATATGTATTTGTGTTTATGCACCTTTCTGTATATGGATTCCATTTCACGATTTTTAAATTTTTTTTTAAAGATTTTATTTATTTATTCAACAGAGATAGAGACAGCCAGCGAGAGAGGGAACACAAGCAGGGGGAGTGGGAGAGGAAGAAGCAGGCTCCTAGCGGAGGAGCCTGATGTGGGGCTCGATCCCATAATGCCGGGATCACGCCCTGAGCCGAAGGCAGACGCTTAACCGCTGTGCCACCCAGGCACCCCACGATTTTTAAATTTTTAATGAATTAGTGAAGCACCCCTTCAAAGTACTGTGGGAAAGTGATTTTGAACCCAGAAATCTACACTTAGCCGCATTAGCTATTAAGATTGATAACTAGAGGCACCTGGGTGGCTCAGTCAGTTAAGCTTCCAACTCTTGGTTCCAGCTCAGGTCATGATCTCAGGGTTGTGAGATCAAGCCCCACATCAGGCTCCACACTCAGTGGGGACTCTGCTTAAGTTTCTCTCTCCGTCTGCCTCCTGCCCCCACCCCACTCAATCTCTCTCTCTCTCTCTCAAATAAATAAATAAATCTTTTTTAAAAAGATTGAGAACAAAAACCATTTTTATACCTGTACAGATATAAAATAGTTTGTCTCCTATTTAGCCTTGTGAAGGAGATAATCGAAGATGTTGGCCAAGAAATCAAGAGTGAGCTGTATGTAGAAAACAAGAAGTGATAGAACTAACCTTGCTAATCTAATGAAAAGAAATCCTGGGATGATACCTTGCAGCAGGTTTTGAAAGATATCTGCCCAAATTAAAACAGGAGTTCAGTCATCTCCAAAGAGATGTCCTTAAGAAGAATTCTAGAATAGGCCCTGCACTATTAGAATGAAAAAGAAACTAGCAGTGCTATGATGAAAAAGTCTTTTCCTTCTCCCAGAGAGGGGGAGGGGCAACAAAAATGTCCAAGAAGACAGGAAAGTCATGATCCATATTAGAAGCAAACTAAAATGTGGTATGAATTTGAGCAACTGCAGTAGTTTAAGAAAAGAGAATCAATTTGATGATTTGCTGGGAACATCGTCCTTTGAGGGGCCCAGGGTTGTGACATTATAAGGATAGGGGAAAATGTAACTAATCATATGTCATAGCAATCGATTATTTACTAATTTAAAGCTTGTATCATCACCTCGGGACCAGGTGTGGGGAATAGTTCTGATTCCTGAACAGAATGTAAAAGATTTCAACCTTGACCATGTAAATACAAAAGTGGGGTCCCCTAACTCTACCCCCATATTTATTGTAATAGGCAATAAAGAGACAATGTTGACAGTGAGCAGTTGAATTCATGATATATAGAGATTCATATGAAACCAAAAGCACCAACATAAGGAAAGCCTACAAATGGTTATTACTAGAGCATAGCAGGGAGGGGGAGAGAAGAGGCCGGGGGCACCAAAGCTTTTTATCATGCCTTTTGGCATTTTCTGATTTGTTCTTAACCATCACTAGGGCTGAGTATGCAGACTGAAAGGGAGTATTTGGTGAGGAGGTGTTCTCTCTCTCTGCATGCTTGCTACGGACGTGTTCATGCCTGCTGCCCAGCACTGCTCATTAGGTAGGCCCCTGTTGCCAGGGAAACCAGCTTTTCACTGATACCAAAGATAATGCGGAGGCCTGCTACTCACCAAGCAACCTTCCTCTTGAGTCACGCCACCTTCCTGGACTATCTCTTGCCCCTGTGTGATGCTGTCCAGCTGTAGGAAGCTCACACCTGCACTCTCTCACTTCACTCTTTGTGGCCTGCAACACTGGCTAGGGGGCCACACCAGTCACCGTGACCTTGACCTCTGCCTTTGTTTTGTTACAAGCAAACCTGCTCATTTGAAATGACTAGCGGTTGTTTTTTAAATGATATACCTCAAAGCACAGAGAATAGTGTAAAAGCCACATTATTGTTTTTTTCAGCCTGCTTCACTGGCCCCGGGAGCAGAGAGGGAGAGCAAAGAGAAGACATTTTTTTATACTAATTATGTTGAGGTCTAAATAACGGATAGTAATGCACAGATCTTAAGGATACAGCTTTTGAGTTTTGATAAATGCATACACCTGTAGTACTATCACCCCAGTCAAGATATAGGATACTTCCATCAACCTGGTAAGTTCCTTTTTGGACCGTTTTAGTCAGTCACACACACACACACACACACACACACACACACACACACACACACACCTTACTTTCACCTCCTACCCTCTCTGCATCCCACTCACCCCTCCAAGGCTCTAATTTCTATCACCATAGTATCACCGTCATTTGGATTCTTCCATTCTTAACCTTCATATAAGCAATTATGTTTCCTTTGTCATCTGGTTTCTTTTGCTCAGAATGGTGTTTTTGACATTTATCCATGTTGTTACGTGTTCCAGATTGGCATTTCATTGTATGAAGAGAACACAATTTGTTTATTCCTTTCTTATTGATGGACATTTGGTTTATTGCCAGATTTTGGCTATTATGACTCAAACTGCTATGAATATTCCTTAGCAATGAACATTTTTGTCACATAGTTTTCATATCTCTTGAGTAAATACTTAGGAGTAAAATTGCTGAGTCATGGGATAGGCTTCTGTTTATAGAGTAGTGGAACTTGATTCTTTTTTAAAACTGTGGTAGGATTTAAAAGCAACACAAGTTACCATCTTAACCATTTTTAAGGATACAGTTCAGTGGTGTTAAGTACATTCACTCTGTTGTGCAACCATCAGCACCATCCATTTCCAGAGCTCCTTTCATGCTGCAAAACTGAAACCCTGAACCCATTAAATATCCCCCCAGCCTCTGGCAACCATCTTTCTACTTCCTGTCTCCATAAGTTTGACACTCTAGTGAAATCAAACAGTATTTGTCCTGTGATCAGCTTATTTCACTTACCATGATGTCCTAGGGTTCGCCCATGTTGGAGCATATGTCAGAATTTTCTTCCTTTTTAAAACTGAGTGACATTCCACTGTATGCACATGCCACATTTTGCTTATGCATTCATCCATCATTTCCACCTTTGGGCTACTGTGTATAACGCTATTATGAACTTGGGCATGCAAATATCTCTTCAAGTCCCAGTTTTTGCTTCTTTGGAGTATATACTTGGAAGTGGAATTGCTGGATTGTATGATATTTCTATTTCTAATTTTCTGAAGGACTGCCATACCTTTTTATATAGGGACTGCACCATTTTATATTCTCACCAAAAGTGCACAAGTGCTCCAATTTCTCCACATCCTTGCCAACACTTATTTTCTGTTTCTTTTTATAGTAGCCATCCTAATGGGTATAAATTGTGATTCATTTTCAAAAATCTTTTTATTATGGAATTTTCAAACATACACAAAAGATGAGAGGTGCAGGTGCCCACGCACAAGCTTTAACAATTATTGGCATTTGATAGCAGGCACAGAAGAACGTGCATTCTCTAAAGCAGCTGTGAGAGCAGAGACAAACAAAGATCTCTTTGGAACCACCAACTAAGGACAGTGTTTTGCAGGCTGTTGGCCAATAAAGGCTGGATAGCTAGTGTCTAGTCTCTCTGCCTGTGTTCAAGAGATGAGTTAACAGTCAAGCATACTTGGTAAAGGAGCAGCAGAGAGAGGTTACAATCAAGGGGCCAAAAAGACACCCTCACCATCATCCTTCATATTCCAACTAACAAATGATTTCCCTTTTATAGGAGACGGAGGTTCTGATTTGTCTTGGTAACCCATGTCATCCACAAGGGGCAGACTAAGCCAGATGCTGTAGGTACCTGGTAATCTGACAGCACTAGTCAGTCCATGCCTGGTTACATGGAAACTGGAGGAACCCAAGCCAAGCACAAAAGCCTGAACTGAATTCTCCATCAAGCCACTGCCTTGCCCTTGATTGACACATTCATGCTTGAAGAAAGAGCCAGTATCCTTTTGAAACACCTGCAAGAATAAGTCCGCTATCCCCGAGCTGGAATTTGCCTTCTCCCTGCCAGAAAACTTAGGGATCGGGAATGGCAGTTACCCATCATGTTAACTGTATTTTCTCATTTTCTGTTTTCCTGATGTTCTGGTGTCTGGGTCCTTCCTGACCCAGGAGAGTGCCCCTCCCAGGGCTAGCCAATTCCTAGACTTAGCAAATGACTTCCCTTTGAGCATGTCTGTCATATGTAAACCAACTAATCCAGAGCCACCATTTGGTGTTTATACTCCAAGAGGCCATATTCTTCTATCCTAATCATCCCATGGCCAGGTACTAGACAACTGAACAAAGCCCCTATGTCCCATAACCAGCTGAAATTGTTCAAACTAGCCAATCCTAAACATGCTTACCCTGCCTTGTTTTGTCTTTCCCATGGAAACCACAATAAGGGTTCCTGCCTATGCTTTCCCCTCATTCCTTATGAATCCTGACCTACCCTGGTGCTTCCCTGTGTTGCCCGGTATGGAGTGGAGTGTCCCCTCTTCTTGGGAACTATTGAGTAATAAATTACCTTTTCAGTGGCAGTCATCTCCTGATCTGTTGGTCTCATCATATTTGAATAACAAAACTTGTATTTTGAAACATCACTTCTTCACCCCTAATTCTCACCCAAAAGGCCAATGAACTAGAAAAATAGTTCATTGCAAGTTAGCTCCTCCATAGGAAAAAAGTGAGTGAAAAGACCCATACCTAGATATATCCCAGAACATGTTGTGAAGTATAGATTTTGAAACACGGAGTTGAAAAACTATACTTTTAGAAAAAGTTACTTGAAGATTTACCCCAAATGAGAGAATAAAGATTTTTCATTTTTAATATTTCAACAATATTTTGTAGTTTCCAAAATGTCAGTTTTGCACTACTTTTATTATATTTATCCCTAAATATTTTATTCTTTTTGATGCTATTGTAAATGGAATTGTTTTCTTAATTTCATTTTTGTTTTTCTCAATGCTACTGTATGGAAATACAATTCATTTTTGTATAGTGATCTTGTATCCTGAGACCACGCTGAATTTATTAGTTGGAATTGTATTTACTGTATTACTTAGGATTTTCTATATATGAGGTTATGTTATCTTAGAATTACAAATAGTTTTACTTCTTCCTTTCCAATAACATGACCTGTATTTCTTTTCCTTGCCTAATTGCCCTGACTAGAACCACCAGTATGTGTCATACTGGTGGGGGCTCCTGGGTGGCTCAGTTGTTAAGCATCTGCCTTCGGCTCAGAGTGCAATCCCGGCATTCTGGGATCGAGCCCTGTATCAGGCTCCTCTGCTGGGAAGCCTGCTTCTTCCTCTCACACTCCCCCTGCTTGTGTTCCCACTCTTGCTGGCTGTCTCTCTCTCTGTCAAATAAATAAATAAAATCTTAAAAAAAATTAAAAAAAGAAGTGGTGAGAGTGGACAACCTTATCTTGTTCTTGATGTTAGTGGGAAAGCATCCGATCTTTCACCACTAAGTATGATTTTAGCTGTGGGATCTTTCATAGATGCCCTTCATCATGTTGACAAAGTTTGCTGAGTGTTTTTATCATAAAAGGTGTTGGATTTTGTCAAATGTTTTTTCTGCATCGTGTGGTCCTTGTTTTTTATCTTATTAATATGATATATTATATTAATTGATTTTCAGAGGGTAAACCAACCATGCATCCTGGGACAAATCTCACATGTTCGTAGTGGATAATTCTTTTCATCTGTTGCTGGATTCAGTTTGATAGTATTTAGTTGAGGATTTTTGCATCTATATTCATAATAAATATTTGTGTGTAGTTTTCTTGTGATGTCTCTGGTTTTGGCATCAGGGTAATATTGACCTCACAGAATGAGTTGGGAAGTATTTCCTTTTCTTCTATCTTCTGGAAGAGTTTGTGAAGAACTGATATTAATTCTTCTTTAAATGTTTGGTAGAATTCAGTAGTGAAGCCGCCTGGGCTTTTCTTTGTGGGTAATTTTTTGGTTTCTTATTCAATCTCTTTGCTTGTTTTTTTTTTTTTTTAAGATTTTATTTATTTATTTGACAGAGAGGAAGCCAGCGAGAGAGGGAACACAAGCAGGGGGAGTGGGAGAGGAAGAAGCAGGCTCCCAGCGGAGGAGCCCAATGTGGGGCTCGATCCCGTAATGCCGGGATCATGCCCTGAGCTGAAGGCAGACGCTTAACGACTGCGCCACCCAGGCGCCCCTCAATCTCTTTGCTTGTTATTGGTCTATTCAGATTGTCTATTCCCTCTCAAGTCAATTTTGGTAATTCGTGTCTTTCTAGAAATCTGTCCATTTCATCTACGTGATCTAGCTTGTTGGCATACAGTTGTTCTACTGTTTCTTTACAACGCCTTTTATTTCTGTAATATCCCCTTCTTTCATTTCTGATTTTAGTAATTTGAGTCTTCTCTTGTTTCCTTAGTCAATCTAGTTAGAGGTTTGTTTAAAAAAAAATCAACTTTCCCATAGGAAAAAATATATATACATGATCAGGAAAAAAGACACACTTGGTAAGTATCTGTAACTTATATCACAAAGGACTAATATCCCTAATATATAAAGATCTCCTAAAAATTGTAAAAGGCCAACAGCCCAATAGAAAAATAGGCAAAAGATTTGTACATATGGTTCACAGAAAAAAAATACAAATAATCTTAAAATATATTTTTTAAAAGTTAATTTATTCATTAAGAGAAACATGAAGTAAGCTACACTGAAATACCATTTCTTAACCATTGGATTGGAAAATATCCAAAAGTTTTACAACTTTTGTGTTCAGTAAGACTATGAAGACACAGATACACATACATTGCTGGTAAGGACGTAAAATGAAGCAACCACAAAGGAGAAAAATATGGCAACATCTAGGAAAATAATGAATGCATTTATGCTTTAACCTAGAAGTTCTACTTCTAGAAATCTATCTCAAAATTTCACTGACAAAACTATGAAACGACCTATGCATAAAGTAAGTCATAAGCATATTATTTGTAAAAACGGAAGACTGGAAACAATCTACAGGAATAGGTGAATAAATTAGATACATTCACACAAACGAATACTATGTAGCATTAAAAAGAATGAGGAAGATCTCTTTGTATCTATTTGAAGTAATCGCCAAGATAATGTTGTTTATATTGTTCATTTTAAAAGGGCCAACGAAAGTTTATATAATGCTCCTTCATGTGTCTGATCCCTTTGGGGCTGCCAGTTTTTGTACAAAGGGGTTAAGATAAAGTCTATGCCCTCACAGAGCATAGGTGAGGAATTGGCTTTACTGGGGAAAACTCTTATGACCAGACTCAGCAAAACAAAGATGTATACGATCACCCAGTCTTTCCATAATCCCATGGACAGGTGTAGGGGGTCCAGGGTATCTGCTGGAAGCAGTGTGTGTTCAATTCCATCAGAGTAACTCCTCCCTACTGTTAGACAAGTGGTAAAGTGATTTTATCAGTGCAGAAGTAAACAAGCTGTTTGATGCCAGGCCGTCTGGGATTGGAGGTGTCAGTTGTTCACAGGGGTTGTCTGGAAAAGTCACTTATCCTGTACCTAGGGACCTTGAAGCCTGTGGCATTTTACAAATCCTTTATGCAGGAGGGAAGCTGTTGATAACATGAGAAGCTGAGCTTAGGTGCTATGTGGTGCTGTGTTAATTATATCTCAACTTAAACATTTTTTACCTTACGCAAAAAGAGGTCTGGCCTTTGTCCTTGGCTTCTGGGAAGTGATCTCTAAACCCTTGGAGTACTATGCCTGATAGAAGTGTCTTTGTTTACCTGGGGGCCTTTGATCATGCCCCATAATCCAACAATGTGATTTAGGTCATGGGCTTTGGATCACACCCACAGTGACTCGAGACTGAGATCAGCCACGTGGACAGTCAATCACACTTATGTAATGGAACCTCAATAAAAACTCTGGACATTGAGGTTCAGGTGAGCTTTCCTGGGTGATCATACTCCTGCCTTTGGTCACACATCAATGCCAGGAAAGGAATGCATCCTGACTCCATGGGATGAGGACAAAGGAAGTTCCACGTCTGATACTTCGCGGGACTCTGCCCCATACTCTTCTTCCCCTGATTGACTTCTGTATGTATCCTTTCCCTGTAATAAAGTATAATTATGAGTACAACAGCTTTCAGTGAGTTCTGAGGCCCTCTAGTGTGTAATTGAACCTGAGGGTTAGTTTTGGGAGCCCCCTGAACTTGCTTTTGTCTCAGAAGTCAGAGCAGTCTTGTGTGGACGGTATCCCCCTAATTCTGTACTTGGCCCTGACTCTTCATAGGTGTTGTCATCCCATCAAGGAAAAGACGAGAACCTAGCTCGTTCATTTTCTAGACAATCCATGGTGAGAACATAAAGTTAATTTCAAGAGGTCTTACCCCCTGCATAAAAAGGAACAGGGTGGAAATGAGACATCATACAGTTTTATCTTCAGAAACAATACTTCCCTTTATATATAAACATAAAATTAAATAAAAAATGAAAATCAACCTAAAACTTGTCCCAAACTGGGGGCACCTGGGTAGCGCAGTCGTTAAGCGTCTGCCTTCGGCTCAGGGCGTGGTCCCAGCGATCCGGGATCGAGTCCCACATCGGGCTCCTCCGCTGGGAAACCTGCTTCTTCCTCTCCCACTCCCCTGCTGTGTTCCCTCTCTTGCTGGCTGTCTCTCTGTCACATAAATAAATAAAATCTTAAAAAAAAAAAAAAAAAACTTGGGGCGCCTGGGTGGCACAGCGGTTGAGTGCCTGCCTTCGGCTCAGGGCGTGATCCCGGAGTTATGGGATCGAGCCCCACATCAGGCTCCTCTGCTGTGAGCCTGCTTCTTCCTCTCCCACTCCCCCTGCTTGTGTTCCCTCTCTCGCTGGCTGTCTCTATCTCTGTCAAATAAATAAATAAAATCTTTAAAAAAAAAAAAACTTGTCCCAAACTGAAACAAATAAACTTAAATGACTATCAAGTCGATCAAATAACCATTCGCACAAAAATAATGATTTAAATTAACTTTACAGCACCATCTTTTGACTATACATTGTTAATGAAATATATTTTAAAGACAATTGTAAAGACAACTAGAACTGTACAGAAATTTCAACCTCATTTGTTAATCTATTATTAGTATTACCAAATTATTGAAACTGTTGTTATTTTGAAAGTATTGCCATGTGTACTGTAGGTAAAGCAAATAAGTTACTATGCTAATGTTTCAGAAACAAGTATTTTCAGCACAAAAGAAATATTAGTGCAAAATCAAAGAAGTTGAATAAAACTCTGCAATGTTAAGTTCAAATTGGAAAAACTAATATGGCCATAAAATATGTATTTCTTAGTTCTGTGCACTGGAAAGGCCTAGAAGCAATGACAGCTAATGAATGAGCAACACCAACATCCTAACGGTGATCTCTGACTATCAACCATTCTCTCCTTCGAGGACTGGGACTCTAGCAACCAAGTATGGATAGGACTATAGAGATGAGCCTGGCACATCTGAGGCAGATAAGCACGGAAGCTACCAAAGACTAATGGGACTGTGGCAAAGGATATAGGTACCAACGCAAGGAAGCAGCCAGTGGTCAAAGGTGAGGACACATGAGCATGAAGAACAATAGTGACTGCAAACTGACGGAAACCATTAAAAAATAAAGTCTTCGAGTTTATAAATAAAAGTTTTTATTGAAATGTAAAAAAGTCCACAAGTAAAAAAAAAAAAAAACCAAAACAAACAAACAAACAAAAATGGAGACACAACTCTTAACCGTGAAAATTAGTAATTAATGGGGAAGAATCACACATTTATTCTCCCTTCAACAACGGTTTAGTGGAGGCCTAGAGTGCCAGGCACTGGCCTCAGTACTGAAGATTCGTCAGTAAAGCAAAATAAAATCCTACCCTCGTGGACCTTGTCTGTGACTCTTTGGCATGAAACTGTATTTCAAGGTAACTAAATAGTCCTGTTATTGAGGAAAAGTTCTACTTTCCAGAAGAATTCAGCTCCTAAGTGTAGAAGAAGTGATAGAGTTAGAAAGACAACTATATTTTAAGTCCTGATGAAGATGGAGATGATGACTGGGAGGGAGGCTGACAGAGGCAGGACGGGGCTGCAACGCCCGGACCCACTGACCAGTGCTAGCATTTCTAGAAATGGGCAGACCAGAGTGTATGATCCCACTGTGAGGCAGCAGAAAGCTCCCACTACCTTATATCCAGCATTCTAGCCACAACAGTCCAACCTGAATCAAATCAAACCTTCAGCATGAACTTCAAGGCTAAATAAAATATGGGGGATAGAGGAACAAATTAAATACAACAGAGAAGAAAACAGATCAATGTAGCAGGTGGGACAGTCCATACAGCAGCAGCAGACCTGGCTTCTTCAATACGCAATGGCGTGAGGAAATGTGGAGCAGGCAGAGGGACTCCTCTGGATTAAATGAGATTTAAGAGATGCAACAACCAAATACAGTGTGTGGACTTTGCTTGGATCCTGAGTTGAAGAAACTATCCGTAAAAAGTCCATTTTGAGAACAATTGGAGAAAACAATATGGACTAGGCATTAGTTTTTGTCAAAGAATTAATTCGCTAGGATGATGGTATTATATATGAAAACGTTCTTAGTTTTTAGAGATGAAATAAGAACCTCGGTGCTAACTGAGGCATCTAGGTGGCGTGGTACAGCGTCCACGTCAATCAAATAAGAATTCAAGTCAATAAAAGGCATAACAGAGGCCTTAGAAATTTACTGTATATTGATAATAAGTTAATTGTACAATGAAGATAGGTTAACTACTAAACAAAGTGTAAAAATATTCAAGTCAAGGATACAGAAAAAATAATTGAAGGGAGAAAAAGAATAAGAAAATAGGAAGAATGAATTAAAGAAAATAAAAGCAGAAATCAATGAATTAGAAAATAGAATTATTTTATAGGATACTTAATAGAATATCACTGATATTCATTGAAAAGGACAAGAAAATAAAAATCTGTAGTGAGGCTAATTAAGAAAAAGAGAAAGCCCAAACATTAGGAATGAGACAGGGAGTATAACCAGAAGTACAGAGGAGATAAAACAAAAATGTTATGAACAACACAATAGACTTGAAAACCTTAATTTAATGGAAAATTTCCTAAGAAAATCCAAAAAAATTGAAATTAATTCAATATGCAAGCAAATAAGAAGAAATTGAAAAATTATTAAAAAAAAAAAAAAAACCAAACACCCTACCTGAGTGGCTGTTTACCTAAAGAATACAAACACAGTGATTCAAAGGGGCACATGCACCCCAATGTTTATAGCAGCAATGTCCACAATAGCCAAACTATGGAAAGAGCCTGGGTGTCCATTGACAGATGAATGGATAAAGAAGATGTGGAATATATATGTGGTGGAATATTACTCAGCTATCAAAAAGATGAAATCTTGCCATTTGTAATAACATGGATGGAACTAGAGTGTATTATGCTAAGGGAAATAAGTCAGTCAAAGAAAGACAACTACCATATAGTTTCACTCCTATGTGGAATTTAAGAAACAAAACAGATGAACATAGGGGAAGGGAAAGAATAATAAAATAAGATGAAAACAGAGAGGAGGCAAACCATAAGAGACTCTTAATTCTAGGAAACAAACTGAGGGTTGCTGGAGGGGAGGTGGGTGGGGGATGGGGTAATTGGGCAATGGGCATTACGGAGGGCACAGATGGAATGAGCACTGGGTGTTCTACGTAACTGATGAATCACTAAATTCTACCTCTGAAACTAATAATACACTATATGTAAACTAACTTGAATTTAAATAAAGAATTTTTTAAAAACCTACCTAAGTGGCACCAGTCCCATTCTTTTCAGATTTTTTCAAGCCCTCTAGAAACAGGTCTAGAGGTACACTACTTAAACTGTTTTAGAATACACACCAAAATATGAAAATTTTAATAATTTTATTATGTATCTAATGTAACAAATCTCAATGAATTCTAGATTCCCAAAGGATTTCTGTGTACGTGCTAAGATGATACCCTGACTGTCTCAGCCATTGCTAGCCAGAGCCAAAGGCCAAGGCTGTGAGGACTCTGGGGTCCCCCACCTGGCAAACAAGTAGTTTCTTGAAAGGAATGGAGGCAAAGAGCCAATCTGGCAATGACAGAATGGCAGAGTGGGAAAAGCACTGGAACAGGAAATAGCTTTCACCCTGGGTCTGCTGCATAATTCAGAATAACCTTAGCCACCTCTCTGGGACCCAATTTCTCAACCTGTAAAGGAGTTGGAGTGAATGCTCTTTCTATGGACTCCTGAATATTCAGTTCTATAAACTCTCATTCGTAAGGGTCAATGAAAACGCTGGTGACAGGAAGCAATAACCTATTGGAATGCCTTAAATAAGAGTGGTTGCTAACCACTGAGAGATGTGATAGGCAACTTTTGGTGCATCTGCCCAGCCCAAATCCTCCTATAGAGGCTCCCTCTACAACCCACCTCAACTACAGGACTGGGCCTCGAGCCGCATGTTATAGACCCCTTTAGAGAAAAACATCTTTGCAATCACAACCACCATATTCCCCCATTAAAAAATCTATACACACACACGCATACGTGCAGTGGAAGCTGGTGTTCAGAGACAATGAAGCAGGTGTGCAAGGAGGGCACAGACAAGACCCACGAAGGTAAGAAATTTGGCTTAGGAATCTGAGTCCCTGGTGCCCAGACCAGTGCCTGGCACTATCAGGCTTTCATTTAGTGATTGTCGAATGACCGCTGAATCTGATTCTGCTACTTGGTTTCCATGAGATACTTGTCTATTTCTGTAATCATTCTCTTATTTCCCATTAAGCTAGCACAAGTTGGTTTCTTACAACCAGAAAGCCCCACCAAACACATTAGGGGACCCTTCCCTTCACAGCCATCACTCACTTCACTACGGGTATACATACCTGGCCTCAGGGAAGACATCACCAGACTGCACCTTTACAAGTCCTGACCAAGAATGTGGAATTGGTGTATTAGGAGACTCGGTCAGTGGTCAGTGGCCCTGGAGTAGGGGTGGTGACCAACAGCCAGGGAGATGTACAAAGGTTTGCAGGCAAAATTGATGAGACAGTTCAGAGAGGGGCACCTGGGTGGCTCAGTCAGTTAGGCATCTGCCTTTGGCTCAGGTCACAATCCCAGGGTCCTGGGATCGAGCCCCGTGTTGGGCTTCCTGCTCAGCAGGGAGCCTGTTTCTCCCACTCTGCTCCCCCTGCTTGTGCTCTCTCTCTCTCTCTCAAATAAATAAATAAAATCTTAAGAAAAAAAAAAGTTCAGAGAAGGAAGTCAACAATAGTGGTTCTGAGAGAACCTCCTATTCTTTCAATAAAGTCCTTTTTCCCCAGTGCCACTTAAATTGGAATAAATTTCCCTTCCCACTAGTCAAAACCAAAAGGTAACCTTTGTGGGGTGATGAAATGCTCATTATCTTGATTGTGGTGAGTTTCACGCATGTGTCTAAGCCAATCACTTTTTATACTTTAAACCATGCAGTTTATTGTACTTCAATTATGTATCAATAAAGTAAAAAATGTGGGAAGAGCTTAAGCCAAATTCTTTCAGTTATTTTACAATAATCAATAATGTATCAATAATTGTACAATGTTTAAGAAGGCCCTTTGCCATGAGGGTGGTATTTTGGAATGTGCTTAATATCAGCACTTGTTTATTTATTCCAATGCCTTCTCACCCCCACCCCCACCCCCACCCCCAGCTCTCTCCTACCCCTCAAGGAAGTAAACATGTAATAGCAAATAGTAAGTTGTAAGAGTAGTCAAGTTGGTGAACTCTTAATTCATCATCAGCAGACCTAAAATGCAAGACCTTACACATTTTTTGAATTTATCAGGAAACTTTTACATTTTAATCTTACTCTCTAAATCCCTTCCAGGGGTTGCAATTTACTTTACACTTTAATAATTGTAAATTATTTTACACTAATTAATCATAGGGCAAATTTGCTTCTTATTCCTTATACTGCTTATACAGTACTAATTGATTTAACACAAACCAGTGTTAGGCTTGTTAAAAATCTATGTAGATCACAACCACTTTAAGGACAGGGTCAAATCATTTATCTTGATTCCCCAACTCACAAGCAGTGTTCAATACAGAATGACTGAGGGTAGGGGAAAGGGACTGAAGGATACAAGGGAAGACAGGGTAGGAAGAACAAGGGTTACATGGGGGTGCAGATCATGCAGGGCTCTGCAGACCACAATAAAGATGTTGGATTTTATTCTAATTAGAATACTAAGTCATTGGAGGATTTTGAGCAGAGGACTGGCATGGTCTGATTTATATTTTTACAATAGGGATCACTCTGGTTGCTGTATGAATAATTACAGGCAAAAAGTGGAATGATCTGTTTTTAATGAATATCTTTAAAAGCCTTTAAAGATACAACAGAGTATACTGAGAGAAATGGGTGCACATGTTCACTGAAAGACAGATACGAAAATGTTTATAGCAACTTTATTCATAATAACCACAAACTGGAAACAACCAAAATTTCCATCAACAGTAGAACAGATTTATAAATTGCAGTACAGTCGTACAATGGAATACTGCACAGAAGTAAAAAATGCTGCTACATGCAACGTGGATGAGTCACATAGTATTGAACAAAAGACACAAGAGCACATATAATTATTACATTTACATGAAGCTTTAAAAAGACAAAAGTAAACTCTGGTGATAAAGGCCAGAACAGTGTTATCTGTGTGCAGGAGGGACATGAGGGCATCTGCTGGGGTGCTAAAATGTTCGGTATCTTGGAGGGGTTCAAGGGTGTATATAAAAACCCACTGAGGCATACATTTAATATTTACACACTTTACTGAATATGTTTTACCTCAATAAAAATATTTTTAAAGAAATTAGATAAATGGAGAGATATAACCATGTGTTAATCTAGTGTCATCTTCCAAGTATTTCTGGTTTTCTTCTGAGGCACATGGAAGGATTAGAGTCTTCCTAGAACTTTGGTGTGGCCGTGGGATTTGTTTTGGGCAGTGAAAGTGCTTTACGGGCCTCTAAGTGATTTGCTGCATTTTTTTTCATTTCCCAAAATAAGCAGCCACACCGTACATGATATCTGGCTAACCTGAGTCCCAGAATGAGAACAACTTAGAGCAGGGATCGGTGAGCATTTTCTGTGGGGTCACATAGTAAATATTTTAGACTCTGTGGGTTGTACACACTCTTTGTCACAGCTATTCAATTCTGCCATCATAGAGCAAAAGCAGCCATAGATATAAATAAGTGGGCAAGGCTGTCTTCCAATAAAACTTTATTTATAGAAACAGGCAACAGGATGGATTTTGCCTGTGGACTGTAGTTTGTTGACCCCTGACCTCGAGCGAAGTCCCTAGCCAAGTTGCAAGAGAGAAGTTTCCGAGGCATTGAGATTTTGCTGTTGCTACTGTGACAACCTCACCTATCCTTACATAGAAATTGGCTCCTTTTTTAAAAAACTCAACATACTACACACTGGCTTAGTTGGTAGGCGTTCAGGAAATTGCTATTGGAGGATGGAAGAAATAACTTATGGGAGCAACTCATGTTATGGAGTGGTGAAACTATCTCCTGGGAAAACCTGGAAGGCACAGAATCTACCCTTTACTGAAGGGGGGTGGGGAGTAAAAAAACACATTTTTTTGTTTTTTATGGTTGCTGTTGGCTGCATTTGACAAAATGTGTAAGAAAGAGAGGACCTCAGAATTCATCAATTTGCAAGCAGAAATGAAAGGGGGTAGAGTTCATAAATTCGAGTACTTATTGGATAGGATGAGGCTACTTCTCTATCACGAAAAGATAAAACTGAGAAATTCTTTAATCCAAAGGATTAAAGAAACCCATTAACACCCAGTTTTGCAGCAAGGATCACTGGATGACTATCATACCAACTATTAAGATTTCTGGATGAGTTAATGTGCCTCAGACTAAAAGTCCAACTTAGTATAACACTGGCTAATCCCTTAAGTTGGACAAAATGGCTCAAGAAAAAAGACTATGGGTATAGTTCTTCCACGAATCCCAAAAGCCCTGGTTACCCAAAAATTAAGTTCAGAGACATGTGAACAAGAAAGCAAAGAAATACAGCAAATCTAAGAAGTACACCTTGACTACATGTCACTTTTGGTTCCTTGGAGAAGTGATAAGGATATTCTGTAGGCAAGAAAGCAAGAGAACTGGGTATCTAGGGACCAGGAAGACCAAGTCATTCCTCTAATATTTTATTAAATTTACTTACTTTTAAATCCCAGAAGAGCCAGAAATCATCTGTAAAGAAAAGTAGCAAGTAAATAAATAGTATGCCATTTTCTTCTAGGATTGATACTTTACAAAAGGAAAATGAGTATTTTAAACGGCATTATCTTTTTCTGATACTGAGTGTAACTTTTTAATTACCAAAGTATTGTTTTAGTCCACTAAATAGTTGTTCAATCTGTTTCACTAGGTTCCTTTGCAAGTCTACCTTTGGAAATAAGAAAAAAAAAAAAGAAAGAAAAAAGAAAGGTCAAAAAGAAAAGAAAGAAAAGAAATTAAGACTTCTAAATAAAGGAGGTAAAGACTTAATATTCCATAGATTTATGTAAGTATACCTGGGTTTGAATCCTCGCTTTACTACTTAAATTTACTTGGGCAAATTGCAATCTAAGTTTGTTTCCTCGACAACATTCACATAATAAAATATTTGAGCCACATACCAAGCACTGAGCTAAATTCTGGGAATACAATTCCCTAGTCACAAAGAACTTAGTTTCATTTCTTAGTTCATAATATGTGAATAACAATTACCCAACAAGCAGGCTAAGGCAGGAAGACCTCGGTGAAGGTCAAATGAGACTATGAAAAGGCTTCAGAGATCATAAAACACTACACATATATTTATTCATCCAAACATTTATTGGAATGCCAGGCATTGTGCTAAGCACTACAGACAGAACAGCTAGCAAGGCACAGTCCCTGCCCTGGTAAAGCTTACAGTCTAGCAGTGATCAATAAGAAATAGCAACAAAATGTGCCAAGTGTATGGCTGGGAAAAGAAAAGGGTACTTAGAGAGTGCACAGTGGGGGCACCTAGTCTAGAGGGCATCAGTGAAGCCTTCCTAGAGGAAGTGGTATTTAAACTGACACCTCAAAGAGAACAGAAATTGTATCTTATCCTATGTCATGGTGAAAGCAGTGGAGAGATATGACCAGTATGTCTTTTGGAACAATCTGGCTGCAGCATAAAAAATGATCAAAATCAGAGAAAAAGAGACTAACAAGGATGCTGTTGCTATAATTTAGGTAGGCTGACAGCCTGAATCAGGATGGTAGCACTGGAGAAATGAGAAAAACTTGAGACAGTAGACCTAACACAAAGGTTTTCGCGAGTGGATGTGATGAAGGGTCACGGATAGATTGGTTTTTGGCTTGGGCTAGGGCAACTGGTAGCAGTAGTGCCATCTACTGGAAGAGGGAACAGAAGAAGAGCAGATCTGGGGGCAAGATCAGTGACATGCTATGGTGTCCACAAGTCAGCAGAGGGACTTAAGTTAGCAGTTATATAGATATATGAATTAGGAAAGGCCTAGAAAGGAGATATGAATTTGGGGGTCATTGCATACAGATGGTAACTGAAGCCATGGACAGGGATGAGAGCAACTAAGATGATGCAGAAAGTAGCTCTACAACAAAATTTTAAAATCACAAGAACACAGACATGTAAGGGATAGGGGTGCCGATGAAGCAGACTGAGAAAGCATACCTGCAGATAGTATCTACCCCTGAAGCCAACATATACAAGTACTTCAAGGAAGAGCAGTCAGTGGTGTCAGAGGGTAAGAATGCTGACGAGGATCTAGCTGGGTAGAGCAGTTTGAGTGGCACTGAGAGACTGGGAATACAGACAAATCTTTTAAGAAAACTAGTAGGAATGGGAGATAGAGGGACATAGGGTTTTTAAAAAATAGTACTTATTTTAACTATATTCACTGATACGACAGGACCAGTAACAACTATTTTGTAAAAAAAAATTTTTAAAAGACTGCCATGCAGTTACAGAATTACTTAATACAGAAAACAATAATATACACACATTTTTCTTTTTTACAAACAAGACTAGTTTATAGCAAATTCTCTACTATTTAGGGTCAGTTTTAAATCCTTAGCTTATCTCTCCCCCCAACTCAGTACTATATGACGCAAACTAGTTTTATTACCTTAAGCAAAATATATAGTGGAACTTCACAAAATGTACAAGACTTCAATATTTGAGGAACTAGGGTAGGAAAGCAGAAGCAGGTCCTCCAAACATTCTTTCAATAAAGCACTTGACATGAAAGAGAAGACTCCAAACTACTGGCAAATTACCGGTAGATTTTTTTTTCTTTGCGGGGCGGGGGGTGGGGGGGGGAGGAGTTGGTTGGTTTTTCATTGTTTTTCTTCCAGATATTTAAGCTTACTCCCTGTTCACCAAAAATCTCAACTTGACCATTTTCGATTACTAGCTTGTTAATACTTGCTCTTCTGCTCTAATTACGTTTAATAGAATAGAGCTCTTTCCTCTAGTTCAATATAAGCTACTGACTTAAAATGCTACTGTGAGCTACCAGAATCTATCAAGGACTTTACCTCATCTTACTAGGCAAACCTGGAATGTTGGAATGAGTCTCTCCTATCAAGTAGTGTCAGTTTGCCCGACCCGCCTTTCTCATTCTGCTTCTACCAGTAATTTGCCTTCTCCCTCAAAATAAAATAATCTACAATGGGGGATCTACTGGCACTTTGAAAAGGATAATTCTCCTTTGTGCCTGGCTGTCCTACGCACTGCGGGGGTGGGGGGGGTGGGGGGGGTTCCTTCGCGCCTAAATGCCAGCAGAATCCCCCCAGGTAAGACTGACAACCAAAAAAGTCCCCTATGTTTTCCAACAACCTCTGGAAAGAGGGGTTACCGCTTCTGGTTGAGAACCACTGACACAATTTTGGTTCCTGAGCTTTTATGCCATCTCTTTTGACTAAATTGTTGATCGTATCCTGGTTCCATGAATTTGCTGGATTAGTGAACAAGAATAACATGTTACAATAGTTACGACAGGACTTTAGCATAAGTTTGCAAATTGTACTTGAGATAACCTCTAAGTTGGGTCCTGCTTTTAAATCATTTTATGTATTTGGCTTTACTGTGTAAGATTTCCTTTTCATGGTTAACGTAAGTTTGGAAATTACTGTTTTTTACACAAAGCAGATGTCTCACTAGAAATACAGAATTGCTGCAATCTGTTAATAAAGCTGCTTCTTGAGAGTTAAATATTTCTACTTGTGCACTATCTTAAATATAGAATGTGTGGGACAGTTTTAAATTCTATAAATCCACTTCCAGCAGCTAACACAATCTGACGTCATATCACTCTAAAATAAAGGGTTTCCTTAAACAGGATTTCTTTATAAAGCAGTAACACCCATGCATAATAAGCTAAAATATCTCACACCTCCTGATCCTGGAGGGCAATAATCTTATTCTGTCATACTTTTTTGACAGGGCCAAACTTCTATCTGGAGTAGAATAAAGAATTACTAATGGGCAATCATTAAGATTCTATACTTACCGTAGTCCTTTAATAGGCAAGCTGATAAAACAGCACCCAACTGTGAAAAATTCAGGGGAGACCCCCCCAGTAACTGGATAGTCTGATCTCCAAAATGCAGGAAGCCTCCTAAACCAGCAATTTAAAAATAATTCTTAACTCCTCTGACTAAAATTTTGTATAATTATTTTCTTCTATTAGTAATATTATCGCTAGGGCAGGTTGGGGGGGTGAGGGAGGAAATCGGTCAGTATTGACTTCAGACTCAGAAAAATGTTAAAAAAAAATATAGTCTCAAACATTTTGATAGTTAGACAAAATACCTCCACTGTATGTACGTTTTTCCTTCTCAGAAACTTCTGAACTTGCTATGTGAGTTTCTGCAAACTGGCTCAAACATACATTTAAGGAGTTGATAACTTCAGACCATATGCATCAGAATTTTAACACTTTGTTAAAATAACACCTAAAATTTCTTTAAAACATCTGAAAAACAGACTTCTAATTCAACTCACATTATCAGTACTGAACTTCTTTAAAAACAATATCATAAAAGCAAAAGACAATGACTTTGTCATTAAATTAAATTTTAAAAAAGGTGTTTGCATGTCTCAGTCCCATGCTGCCTCTTGAGATGAAAAAAACATTTGTCAGAAGAATCTGAATCATGATCAATTTGGATGAATAAACTTGATGATTTGCCACAATCCAAATTAATTAACTTGAATAATCGGACAAATGTTTGCTTTTAGAATGAAATTCTCTTTGAGTGTCTCAATGTTGTACTACCAAAGCTTATGGATTGGATTCATTTCTTCCTCTCACAAGGTCATCCCAATGCGGCTCTATTTCAGTTGTGGCAATCCTAAACAGGGCGTGGAGATGCTCATCTGTCAATGGCTGGCTCAAAGTGTGTTGGTTTCGAGTCAAATATGAAAAAGCCTTTTCGCAGATTTCGTTACTATCAAACAAAGATGCCACCTTACAGGCAACCCCTTTGATAATTGGGTAAGATTCAGCAGACAATCCAGCATAGAACTGCCCCAAGTCTTTGACTCTGTATTCATTCCAGAGGTTAGTATTCGCCTGAAGTTTTGTTAGCTCCACTCTTACTGAAATAGGTGCATATTCAGGTTTAAAGTTAAAAGGATTTGCAAAAAGTTCTAAGTCCTTTTTAATGAATCTGAGGTCCTTGAAATGTCTCTCAAATTCTTTCTGTAGGCGACATATCACAACTTGATACCTATCAGGATCAAATATTTTTTGATCTTCTTTAAGATGCTGTTTAAGCTCATCAACAACTTCTCTGAAGGCAGCAAAGTGTGTTAGATTTTTTTCCTCAATATGTCTCTGCAGTAAATTCAGCTTCACTTCAAAGGTACAGATATGGTCAAAGGCAGCAGCAGCAAAGACTTTACTGACTCTCAATAGTTCACTGAGTTCTCGAAGGTGGTCCATAATATCCACCAGGAAGCCAAAGTCACACAGCCATTGCTTGTCTGTGAAATGGACCGTTGTTGCCCCTATTGAAACCAAGAATGCTTCTATCTCTTTTCTCAGGGAAAATATTAGTTTTAAAGTTTTCCCTCTTCTAAGCCAATTGTTCAGACATCGTCCATTAACCCTTTCGCCATGCTCTGATTCAGATTCAGTTAGTAAAGCCTGAAATTCGGGGCGCCTAACGCCTCTGGTCTTAATCAAAACTATCCATTCTGATATAGTATTTATGATCTGATTCACGTCTACATCGTAGGAGCTCAAGAGTTCCAAGTGCAGAAATCCTGAATAATGGATAACATTCCAACAGTTGGGGCTTACAGCCTTTTCCCTCATGTATGACACTAGTCCTGAGTTCTCACCAATCATCCTCAGTGTGTGGGTCGTGGTTAGTCCAACCATTCGCTGCAAGCTAAGCCCTGCTGTCTGCAGGGCCTCAAGGATTGCCGCCATAAGAGCACCAACACTGAAGTGACGAGTCAGGTTGATTATGGTCAGAAGCTCTTCTTGCACCTCCAAGTCCTGGCCCACGCCGCGGACAAAGACCAGGAGGTAGTTCTCATAGGCCACAAAGGCCTGGTCGTCCAAGGCAAGGGAATAGGCTTTAAAGTCCTTGGCTCTGTTAAAAAGCTGACTGCGTAGATTCTTGTTAATGTTCAGGACCCTCTGCCGCGTGATCTCTGGAGATAAATCAATGCCATCCAGAACGCTTACGTGTTCGGGCAGTACATCCCTCAGCATCACCTCCATGCACTGGTACACAAAGTCCCCCTCACCCCAGCCGCGACCCTTCAAGGCCAAGAGGCGGGCGAGCCCGAGGCCTGCACGAGCAGCTCTCTCCTCGGGAGTGAGCGGGGCGACCACGGGCAAGTCGCCCTGCCGCAGACGCTCCACTAGGGCCGCGCGCTCGCCCTCCGCCACATACCGCTCGTAGTAGTCGTGCTCGGCCTCGTAGTGGCGCCTGACGTCGCGTTCGCGGGTGGCTACAACGAGGCGGCGACAGACCAGGCACAGGGCCCCTTCGCCCTCCGGAGGCTCCACCACCAAGTAACGCTGGGTCCACTCGGTCCGGAAAACCCGAGATTCGTCGACTTCCATTTTGCTCCTCTTGGGCGTCATCCACATTTTACTGCAGGCCACAAGAAAAGGGCCGACCTCCGAGAGGCCGCAAGGAGAGGGGAGGAGCAGGAGCAGGAGCAAGCACCTCCTCCGCTCTGCGCCAAATCACCCCAGCAGGGGGACACCAACCTCCGGCTACGCCACCTGCGTTCCTATTGGCTGGAGATTTCGTATTCCCTAGCCCAGGAAGGAGCCAATGGAGAGAGCGGGCAGCGCGCAGGCGCATACCCTTCTAACTGGTGGCCTGAAGTCGGGCTCTAGGGAGGGACCAAGAGACCCAGGAACCCGCGGACTTAAGAAACTTGACTGGCATCCAGCTGTCCAATCAATAGCTTCCTTCGGAAAGCGGCTGCCGCGGGAAGGTGGGACAAGACCGCGTAAACAGAGTCGGTGAAAAGACGTGAGCACCAAGCCCTGAGGTGATTGGCTGAAGACACTTCCGGTGAGCATCTCCACGTAACTTAGGCTCCTCTGGCGCCAAAATGTCGCTCGTAGCGGGGGTTATTCGGCGGTTGGACGAGACAGTGGTGAACCGCATCGCGGCAGGGGAAGTTATCCAGCGGCCGGCTAATGCCATCAAGGAGATGATTGAGAACTGGTAGGGAGGAAGTTGGAGCCGGGCTTCCTTATTAGCTACGACTTAACAGGCCTGTCTTCAGGATGGCGCGCGGATACGCCTCCCTGCCCCGAGCGGAGGCGTGTACGGCGCATGCCCACGGCGCCGGAGGCCTCGTGGGTCCTGCCATCTTCCTTCCCGAGTACCGCGAGTTTGTGACTGCTCTCGCGAGACTTTAGTAGGGTTGTTGGGTCCAAGTGGAGGGCTACGTTGTATTGTTTTAATGGCGCCATTAGTTAAGGGAAATACTTTAAAATTATATGTACAGAAGGTGCAAAATTTTAAATGCATAAAAATTTTCGGGGGGACGATCTCCATTCATACTTCAGAGGGTACCGTATTATGCGTGTTAACGTTTCTTGCTTATTCCAAAAATAACCCATGAACTTTCAAGAATGCAATTCATTTGATTTTTTATTCCAAATAAGTTATCGAGATTTTAGGACAGGCCGATGGATTTTGTCTGGGTTTAACTTATGATTGCTGTGTTGCCAAATTAGTGACCCAGCTTAGTGTTTTCCTCTCCTTTACCTTTTTTGGGGAGGGACACATCGAAGATACCTGATTTCATGGGGTATCCCGTGGATTCTAATGTTTTAGAAGTGTCAGACAGTGTGGAAGGAAGAGGTTAAAAATCTGGGTATAAACTTCAAAAAGACATACTCATGATGTACCTAAACGTTACCTTCGTGTTGAAATCAATTGATGTTAATAAAATAAATACACGAAAAGAACAACATGAGCTAAGAATGGTGGGTTTGTAAGGAGATTGATTGTGAAAGCATAAACAACCACTCAGGGTAATGGGACTAAAAGAACAGGGCAGAAGGGACCACTGAGGTAAAGGAACAGAATTAGGAGGTAGACAAAAGAAGCGGGGAACCTGGGAACGGTTTCTCCTTTCACCTATTGGAAAGGCCGGCTTTTGTTTCTACAATGTTAGAATTCACTGACAGAACAACTTGGACCTATTACGGTAATGCGCCAGACTACTGCACAACCAAACTGAACATATTAGCTAAGTGCTTTATAATTAGTTCTATGGGCAGGGATTTTGTGTGGAGTCCAGTTATGCTCTTTTTAGAATGTGAACCAAGATAGCTAATACAACTTCAATTCAAGGGTTTCTGAGAAAGACCTTTAATGTTTAAGTAACTTATTGTCTGATTTTTGAGGAAAGAAGTTTCTGTGTGAAGAGCAGATTACTTTTCTTTCTCATGCAGCCACAGACTGAATTTGTTTTCTGTAGCCCACGCTCTCTGTGATTGTTGGCTACTCTTTGAAAGTACAAAAGATTTCTTGGCTTCTCAAAGAACTTTGTGCATTGTCATCTTTTTTGCTTTTCCCCAACAAAACGTATTTTCTTAAAAGGGAATACATAGTAGAAAAACAAATTTATGATTTTTTTGATATGGCATCTCATTAGGGTCACTTGGGAACCTGAGACTGAATAAAGTTGAAGTAATAAATGGCAAAATCAGTTGAGAAGAGGGTAAGAAATAGGCATGTGGTAAAAGGATCCTACTTTTAACTTCACTTTCTTTCCCAGAGGAACAGAAGTGGTGTTTAATGTCTTATTGGAAATGATGATTACCTCCTTCTGCCTCTCTCTTCTCCCTTTCTCTCACAGCATGTAAACTCATTACAGTGTAGTCACAGAGCCTATAAAACAGAGGGAAAAACACACTAAACAGTCTTGTATTTATCTGGAATTTGTTCTACCTTGGCTTATATTAAAATATATATATTAAAATAGTTGCAGAATAATAAAAATTTTTTTCTGTTTAATTTGCCAGTTTAGATGCAAAATCCACCAGTATCCAAGTGGTTGTTAAAGAGGGAGGCCTCAAGTTGATTCAGATCCAAGACAATGGCACTGGGATCAGGGTAAGTAAAACCTCAGAGGAGCAGGCTATTTGTGTGCTTTGTGGGGTGTATCTAACAGGAAGTGATAGAGCCTTTCCCTGTTCGGGAAACTCTGGGCTTTTGTGGATGGGATATTTAACTCAAATTTTCAGTACCGATGATAAATATATTTGGAATACATATTCTAAGCTGGACACTATTCAGGAAAATAAGGTCAAGGAGAGAGTTATGAGGCTGCTTAAAGGATGAATGTTCTGCGCTGACAGAACATGTAAACACCATGAAATGGAAGCCCGCTTGACTTGTTTAAAGACCAGCAAGGAGGCCAGTGTGTCTAACAGGGTGAGGGAGTGGAATAATAGCTGGAGATGAAGTCTGCGAGAGAAGTAGGCTGGTCACGTAGGACCTTGTGGGCCATTGTAAAATCTTTGAGTTTTACTCTGAATAAGGTGGGATACTATTAAAGGGTTTTGAGCAAAGAGGTGACATAGTTTGGTGAGTTTTATAGGAACCCTTTTGTCTAGAATATGGAAGATAGACTGTAGCAGGACAGGACCGAGGCAGTGAGAGGGCTCTTGGAGCAGTCCAGGAGAAGGGTGACCATGACTTGGACCAGTTTGGTTGCAGTAGAGAGGCAAGAATCAATGAGATTCTGCATTGATTATGAACACAGAGCTCTCAGAATTTGCTGATGCATGGTGTAAGAGAAAAAGGAGTCAAGAATGATTTCAAGGTTTTGACCTGTGCAAAATGGCAGAGTTGCCATTTACTAGTGGGAAAGCCAATGGAAAAAACACACTTGAGGGCAGATCAGAAATTTGTTTGGGGGCATGGTGACCTTGAGATGGCTCTTAGTTGAGTAAGCGTATGAGTCTGGAGGGCAGCATAGAGGTTTGGACTGGGGAGATAAAAATTTGGTATATTGCCTTTTGATGGTATTAGAAACCATGAGACTCCCATGAAAAGGTGCTGAACATACCAAGTCGTTAGGGAAATAAGAATAAAAGTAACAATGACCAACCACCATTTGACGTCTATTAGGATGGCTGTTCTAAAAACAGTATAATAAAATAACAAGTGTTATAAAGAATATAGAGAAATTAGGGTCGCCTGGGTGGCTCGGTCGTTAAGCGTCTGCCTTCGGCTCAGGGCGTGGCCCCACATCAGGCTCCTCCGCTGGGAGCCTGCTTCTTCCTCTCCCACTCCCCCTGCTTGTGTTCCCTCTCTTGCTGCCTGTCTCTCTCTCTGTCAAATAAATAAATAAAATCTTTAAAAAAAAAAAAAGAATATAGAGAAATTAGAACCCTTGTGCGTTTGCTGGTGGGAATGTAAATAGTGTAGCCACCGTGGAAAATAGTATGGTGATTCTTGAAAAAATTAAACCGAATTACCATGCAATTCAGTAGAACTTGTGAGTGTATACTACAAGGAATTGAAAGCAAGGTCTTGAAGAGCTTTGTCCCCCCATGTTCATAGCAACATATTCACAATAGCCAAAGCTTGAAGCAACCCAGGGTTCCAGAGATGAGTGGATTTAAAAATGTGATTTATACACATAATGGAGTATTATTCAGCCTTATTGAGGATTGAAATTCAGACACATGCTGCAATGTGCATGAACCGTGAAGACATTATGTTAGGTGAAGTAAGCCAGTCACAAAAGGACAAATATTGTATGTTTCCTCGTCTAAGAGGTACCTAGAGTAGTCCCATTCATAGAAGGTAGAATGGTGGTTGCAAGGGGCTTGGGGGAGGGGAGGATGGAGAGTTATCGCTTAATGGGGACAGAGTTTCCGTTTGGAAGGATGAAAGAGTTCGGGAGATGGATAGTGGTGATGGTTAAACGACAGTGCAGTGTATTTACGGCCACAGAACTGTACACTTAAAAATAGTGAAGTTTGTTATGTATGTTTTACTGTAATTAAATGCCTCTGTAGATTTTTAATAAAGAAGTTTTCTAATAATAATAATGATTTTTATAAAATTCATGTGGGTGGAGAACTCCTCAAGAGAGTGAGTGTAGACAGCAAAGAGGTCCAAGGCTGGAGTCCTGGGTTACTCTGCAATCAGAGATGAGCCTGAACCAGCAAATGCAGATGAGAAATGTGACTCGTGAGAGAGAAGGGAGACCAGGACAGTGTGGCATTCTGGATGCCACATGAGGAAGTTACTGCTGATTTTAAAATTCATCCCCTAAGAGGGGTTTCTTCTTGAATTCACTCCAGAGAAGGGAAATTCAAGATTTGGTAAAAATGAATAACATAATTATTTACTTATTTTTTGGTATCTTCTAGAAAGAAGATCTGGATATTGTGTGTGAGAGGTTCACTACAAGTAAACTGCAGTCCTTTGAGGATTTAGCTAGTATTTCTACCTATGGCTTTCGGGGTGAGGTAAGCTAAAGATTAAAGAAATGTGTGAAGTATCCTTCTATGATGACATTTCTGCCATTTGTCAACATATGTTTCTCAACAGGTAAATAAGATGTGATTCTTTTTACTTGTTAAATATATGTAAATCAAACAAACTTAGTTAAATTTCACTTTCGAGAATCAAGGATTGTTCATAAGTACTTAACACAATGAAAACTGTTTTATCTACAGATACAACCTCCTTCCAAGATGTTAGGTGTCTTTTGATGGAGAATGCAACACCACCCACAAAGCTTTTTTGTCAAATTATCAAATGCGAATCTGTTTAATGCTTACTAAGTGCTCGTACTGGGAAAATATAGGAGGCAAGGGAGCGTGGTAAATGATACAGAGATTAGGAAGCCACATGATAAAAGTCTTGTTTGTTTCCTTCAACAAACTGCAAGGAAGAAAAGTGGAGAAGGAAACAAAAACCTGTAGATTGAAAGAGGCTTGGGGCACCCAAGTGGCTCAGTTGGTTAAGTGTCTGACTCTTGATTTCAACTCAGGTCATGATCTCAAGTTCATGAGATCAAGCCCCAGCTGGGGCTCTACACTGGGCTTGGAGTCTGCTTAAGAGTTTCTTTCCCTCTCCCTCTGCCCCCACCCCACCCCTGTCATGCTCTCTCTTGCTTTCTCTAAAGAAAAAAAAAAAAGAGGCTTAAGAAGCACATGAACCAGCTCCTTGGATCCTGATTTGAGCAAACTGAAAAAAATTTTTGAGACAGATATTTGAACACATTGGTCAGTTGATAATATTAAGAAGAAATTGTTGGAATGCCTGGGTGGCTCAGTCAGTTAAGTGGCTGGCTGACTTCGGCTCAGGTCATGATCCCCGGGTCCGGGGATCGAGCCCCACATCGGTCTCTCTGCTTGATGGGCAGCCTGCTTCTCCCTCCACCGCTTGTGCTCTCTCTTGAGTGTGCTCTTTCTCTCTCTCCAATAAATAAAATCTTAAAAAAAATAAAAAAGAAACTGATTTTCTTGGTATAAAAAATAGTATGTTTTTATTACTAGGGAGGAGTCCTTATTATTTAAAATATATATGGGAATATTTGTGAATAAAATTATGTGATGCATCGGAGGAACATACAATATAAAAAGTAGATAAAAACATTTTAATACTAAAATAGGATCTTATAATTTTATGACAATACGCTGTGGTTATCTTTTCATTCAGTATATATATAGTCCTATGTAATTTTTAATAGTTTTATTATATGAACGTACTGTAGTTTAAATGATTTCCTGTTGAACATTTATGCTTTTTGCCATTTTCTTGGTGAGTATTTATATATTCGTATACAATGTGTTTTGTTTAATTACTGTCTCAGGGTAAATTTATAGAAATAACATCCGTGGGACACCTGGGTGGCCCAGTTGGTTAAGCATCCAAGACTCTTGATTTTGGCTCAGGTCATGATCTCGGGGTTCTGGGATGGAGTATGTACTGTATATATTTAATGTCTTCCTTACACAGGTCTCAAAATCATGTGCATTTTTAATGATAAAAATTAGCTCAGTCACGTAAACTAGGGAAATCCAGCTAGGACCTGATAATCTCTGAGCCTAAGCCAAGTTCCTTATTAATGAACTAAACCTGCCACAGGTTGTGTTCATTGTCTGCTGAGATGCTGTCACACAGACCTCATCACAGTGCCTGGTTGCATTTTTATGTTCTGTGATGTCATTTTTGTGAAAGAAGAAACGGATTCCAGTGGGCTAGGAAAGCAGTCTTGGTTATAAGAGGGGAAAATGGTCATTTTTTTTCCAAATTTGTTTTTTCTTAATTAGATAATTTTAAAATTTACATTTCTAAACCTCTAAGTGCTTACAGAAAACAGTTTTGTGTATGTATGCAACATTATGTATTTGGAGTGCCCTCATTTCTGAAGGCAAGTTTTCAAATTGTTGGGAGGCAAATCATTGAGAATAATATTAAGCATGCCTGTAATTCTGCTGCCTGAATGCACTTTTTTCTAATACATCAATACTCTGGTGAGTTTCTTTGCGAAGATGTGGGTGGAGCTAAAGGGTACTATGCTAAGTGAAATAAGTCAGAGAAAGATAACTATATGATTTCCCTTATACGTGGAATTTAAGAAACAAAACAGACAAGCGAGGTAGGGGAAAAGAGAAACCAAACAGCAGACTCTTAACTACAGAAAACAAACTAATGGTTACCAGAGGAGAGGAGGTGGGGGACAATGGGTGGAACAGGTGAAGAGGATTAAGAGTACATTTACTGTGATGAGCACTGAGTAATGTATAGAATTATTGAATCACTGTATTACACACCTGAAATTAACGTAACAGTGTATGTTAACTATACTGGATTTATTTATTTTTTCTTTTTTTAAGATGTATTTATTTGAGAGAGAGCAAGAAAGTGCATGCACTTGTGTACACGGGAGCAGGGGGAGCAGCAGAGGGAGAGAGTCTCAGGCAGACTCCCTACTGAGCTTGGAGCCCATTGTGGGGCTCTGTCTCACAGCCCTGAGATCATAACTGACTGAGCCACCCAGACACCCCAACTATACTGGATTTAAAATAAATTTAAAAAATACTCTGTTGTGTTTCCTTTTGGACTTTTTCAAATATGTATTTTCCGCTTGTTCTGATAATATGCTACAAATTCAATTTGATATCCTTTTCTTAACACGTCATGAAAGTGAGGGAACAAAATGCCCATTGTTGCCATTTGCTAATACAAAATGGAAGGGATAATTTAGATCCATCTTTGTCTTTAATGGGGTGAGAGTGGGTGACCCAGCAATGCTTTTCTTTCATTTCATTTTCTTTTCTTCCTTAGGCTTTAGCCAGCATCAGCCACGTGGCTCATGTTACTATTACAACCAAAACAGCTGATGCAAAGTGCGCCTACAGGTATGGCTCAGTCTGCTTTTATTCACATATTCATCCCGAAACATGCTTTATGCCTAGATCTCAAAGTGACTCTATCTAAACACCAGTGTCATTTTTTTTGACCAAAATCTTGGGTAAGTTTCCTTTCCTTTCTATGGACTAGTGGATAATCCACAGGGATGATTATTAGGTAATAATCTTACTCCTGGATCCTTAACAGAAAATATGTGACATATAAGTGCTTACAAGCTCTATTACACAGATGTATTCTAAGTAGGTGGTAGGTGTGGATGTTATTCTGCCCCTGAGCCCTTTAGTAGGATATCACTTTGTCTGATGACAGGGCTGTGGCTGGGGTGCCAGAGGCCCACGGGTCCTTAGCTGGCTCTTGAGACCCTGGCTCCCTGCCCCACGTGCATGCCTTTGCTGGCTTGCCCTCCCACGGGGGGCTGCTGGCTCTCTGTTGTGCTGGCCCAGTCTTCAAAGGCTGACAGTTTGGAACAGAACAAAAACAGGATTTGAGGAATCAGAGGTACACCTCTGTTTTTATAAGCACTGGCCATTTGCTAGTAGAAGACAGGAGTACCTTATTTAGGAGTACCTTAAAAAGAATTTCTTTTAATCATACAGATTGTCCATAAATTAATACGGAAAATAGCTCCAACAGTGGCAGTTCTGCCTGTTTGTCAGTCTTCAGCAGACAGACGTGTAACGTAATGGAACAGGGAGCATTCCAGAGTAGACAGCACTGTTGCTAGGCGAGTTTGACGCTGTGTGAAGGATCAGAATTCCTTCTCACAGGGGCGCCTGGGTGGCTCAGTTGTTAACCATCTACCTTTGGCTCAGGGCTGATCCCAGGGTCCTGGGATCGCACCGCGCATGGGGCTCCCTGCTCCACTGGGAGCCTGCTTCTTCCTCTCCCACTCCCCCTGCTTGTGTTCCCTCTCTCGCTGCCTCTCTCTCTCTGTCAAATAAATAAATAAAATCTTAAAAAAAAAAAAATTCCTTCTAACAAAATAGGGAGATACTTGTGAATTAATGTCTTCCTAAATAGCCTGGGACAAATTCTGTTCCTTCACCACTGACATTATATTATGCTCCTGCTTATGACCGCCAATGGCTCCCCTTCTATGGTGCTATGAAATCCAGAGCCGTCCCTAAACAGCACCCACACTGTGCTCTCCATCCACCTTTCCAGCTTCTTCTCTCCACAAATTCCAGCTGCCAGGTGTTCCAAAGTTTCTGAGCTTTTATGTTTTTCTCTTCCTGGATGGTCTTCTGTGCTTTCTCTCTGAAACTCTTCCTCCCTAGAGCCCAGATAAATTGCCATCTCTTCTGTGATGCTTTCACCGCCCCCTCCCCAACCCCAAGCTGAATGTTTGCTTCTCTAGATTACTTAGCACAATGTTCTCCACGTTAGGAAAAAGTGTGTTCCCTAGATTGAGAGCTCTCCAGGGTCTTTCTTTGTTACCAGGGCCTCTACAGGCCTGTCATGTGGTAGCCCCTCCATAAATGATTACAGAATTAACCAAAAAGATGTTACTGTCACCATAGGCAATGGCAAAACTATTGCTTTGTAGCTCAAAACTCAGGCACTAAAAAGCAACATTTGCTAGAAGAAGAGGGATTTTTTTTTTTTGGTATCTAATTGGAATGATAATGGAATAGTAGAAAAAGAGGAAAATGGTGATTAAGACAGTAGATAACATAGCATTACCTTATTGTTGATATAATTTCATTTTTTACCCTTTGGGTAGATGTTCCGCTTTTTGGATATTAATAATCTCTTATATTTTCTGTTAAGAGCAAATTATTCAGATGGAAAGCTGAAAGCTCCTCCTAAACCATGTGCAGGCAATCAGGGGACCCAGATCACGGTAAGAATGGTACAAGGGAGTATAAATTGTTGACAAAGAGCTTTGTATAAATATTGAAATAAAAAATAAAATTGTCTCAAAAAAAATAAAATTATCTCTGACTTTTCAAAGTAATAATAAAATGAATCTTTGCTAGTTACTAGAAAGCTGTTTCTTTCTAAACAAGAGGACTGGTCATTGGCTTTTATGGCATGGTAGCCTGTGCGCACTCCCTCCATCTTTTTCCAGAGCCTGGGAGATTCTTGTATGGGATGGCAGAAGTCAGTGGCAAAGTAGTTGGCATTGAAAGGACCTTTAAACTTGGCTCTAGAAGACATGAGTTAGAGTCTCAGCCTTGCCACTCAGTGTTTGTGTGTCCAGAGGCAAGTTGTTCAGTGTCCCTTAACCTCACTTTTCCCATCTCTCAAATGGAACAAAGAATACCTGCCCACTCAGAGAGTGTTTGAGTAATATGATTATATCATTAATCAGAGAAAATCTAGTATGCTGCCTTATTTCTATGGTGCCACATCTGGTCTCTTCCCATTGTGTGAGCCTACAAAGCATCCTGCTGTCATGTTATGCGTCCCACCCCTCCACCTCAGCCCCAGCTAGCACACATTTCCCTGAAGGCTCTCAACCCTTGCCTTGACAAGGGAGGCAGGAGGCAGAAATGAATGCGTGCTTCTAAGTGCATGCTAAGACAGATCTGGTACATAGGATGGCCACAGTGTGATTTCCAAGAATCCCAAATGATCTCAGAAATTTTAAAAGAATTCTCAGTTTGGAAAATATGCTTGAATGCCATGTTATAGTATAATTATTTGTAAATTTACATGTTTGCTCCCACTGAATTGTGTGCCATCCTGGGTAAGACTGTGCTTTGTTGGTCTTTGTATTCCCAACACAAAGCAAAGAACCTGACCTGGAGATAGCCCCCAGTACCTATTTGAGAAATCAGTGAATGAATATGGGAAGCAGGAAAAATGCCCTTTATTTCCTTTGTTTGTTAAGGCTGACTTATCTCTTGCCCCCTCCCCCAGTCAGTGCTTGGAACTGTACGGTTGGTAAGTATAGTTGGATTCTCTGCTAGCCAGCTTTAGGTAGACAGCGTGGGTCTTTATTTCCATGTATTTCTTTGAATTTACAAGAAAAAAATCAATCTTCATTTCAGGTAGAGGACCTTTTTTACAACATATCCACGAGGAGGAAAGCTTTAAAAAATCCAAGTGAAGAATATGGGAAAATATTGGAAGTTGTTGGCAGGTACAGTCCAAAACCTGGGATCTCTCATCGTGCTTATAAACTGAGAACGGTTGGTGAGCTAGATGGAAAACAGCACATCGTATTCTAGCCTGTGGATTGTTTCTGGTCAAGGTTTAGTTGCCAGTTCTGGGCTTTCTCTCATCTCCCTGGGAGAGAGCAGTTGGTCTCTGCAGGTTCTTTGGTGGAAAGCAAAACAGATGGACTCCAGCTAACTTGAGCCCAAAAGAAATTTATTGGAAGGCTAAGAGTGGCAAGAAGTGTCAGCAGCTGCTTCCTGGAGAGAGAGAGAACCAGGCCGGCTTTGGGGATTAGATAGTGGCCCTGGTGCAGTTGTTTTCATTCTTTACTGACTCGACTCAAGGGCCTGTTTCCTGGGAGAGCACATCTGATTGGCATGGCTTGGGTCCCCCCGTCATGTGCCTCTGTCTATGGGGAGATTCCTTGATTGGCAGTCTAAGGGTTTATCAGGTGGAATGGGGAAGAGGTGGTTTCCCAAAGGAAGACTAGAGCCTGTTAAAAGAAGAAGGAGAAAGGGTTTGGGGCAGGTGAAAATAACATTATGTCCACTGGAGGCTGATTTTGTCTGGTGGTTCAGTGGATCCAGCATGGGCTCTCCAAGCCTGCACATCCTTGAATCGTAGCAGAGATCTGTTAACTATTTTTCAGTATTTCTGAAAACTCCAAAATGAATAAAACATTTGCTCCTCCTCATAAAGTGGAACAGACTTCTACATCAAGTTTCTTTGCTTTTCCCTGGAGTTGTATAAGTCACCGTCAGCATATTACCTCTTGGAAATATAGGAGTTCTAGTTGGCTCTTTTGGTTTTGGGTGTGGTCAGGTGAATTCTTAATTGTTAGCCGAATGAATGCATTTTGCTAGACACAGTCCTTCAGTTCGTGGGGCCCATGGAGGGAGGAGTAATAAATAAATAATAGCCAACTGAGAAAAGACTGGGAGATGCTGGAACAGGGCCTGGGGCCGATAAAGAAGCAGGTGAGGAGGGGATGTCTTGAGGGGCTCTGGGAGAGAATAAAAGAGTCCAGGAGTTGTAAAGTCTAGGTTCTCGAGATGCAAGCTGGACCCTAGTGGGTTTGTGAAAGTAAAACTGTAAGCAAGGAGGAAATTGTATTGAAATATCCTTGAGTCTAGTCAGAACCCTGTAAAAGCAAAAACCCCTGTTTTTTGTTTGAGTCTGCCACATTTAGCATTGATATCTCCATAAAGTCTGTGCTGGCTTATTTTCCTGTGGGTAAAATATGATAGATAGAGATATTCTTGACTGTGTTTATTTTTGTTTAAATCATGTCACCCCACTGATTTATTTAACCAATAGGGAGTTCTGTGTTATATTGTGCCTTTGGCCACTCTGCTTACTGTTCTGTTGTCTTTTCTTTGCCAGGTATTCAATACATAATTCAGGCATTAGTTTCTCAGTTAAAAAAGTAAGTGGCGGGATTATAAGGGATGGTTATGTATTAGAAAAAGGGATTTTTTTTTTTAATAGTTCACCTGAGGAGATAAGATTGGGATGTTTTATTCACAACTGTGAGACAGTAAGTTGTATTTTCCATTCTGTTTATCAGCAAGGTGAGACCGTAGCTGACGTTAGGACACTGCCTAATGCCACAACGGTGGACAATATTCGCTCCATCTTTGGAAATGCTGTTAGCCGGTATGTCAGAAATTCATATTTTGAAAAATCTGCGTTCCACGTCTTGGTTTACCATTTTTACATTAATTTGGAATCTGTCAAAGTAGCACCTGCCTTAAGAGTTTGCGTTATTGAAATAGGCAGGCTTATTTCCATGGTTCAGACTTGTTTGTGGAGTCATGATTTCAGGGAGCCCATACCTCTTGGGTGCATGCAATCTCCCAGATGCTCTGGCTGTAAATCAGTGTGTTCTCTCTAGTCTCTGTCTTCAGAATAGTCACAGTATAGAAGAATTCTTTCATTTTCCAGCACCCCCTCATTTCCTAATACTTCCCATATTGTCATTTTGGGATTTCACTTATTATTGTTCGACATTTCTTAATTGTCTCCCATATCCTAGGCTTTGTGCAGAAAGTTAAGCATGTAAAGACAAATAAAATATTCCCTGTCCTTAAAGACTTCCCTGTCTGGTGGCGAGCAGATTTCTAAGCGTTACCAAATCTTCATTGTCAGGGAAAGCCTCAGAGGGGAACTTGCCAGTTAGATTCCTCATGGCACTCCCTGTGCAGGCAAAAACCATCATTTCCATCGCAGAGTCCTAGCTAAATCTCAGGACTTTGCAAAGTCCAAAGTGCGCATGTCATAATCTGAGGGGAAAGTGCTAAGGGTCTCTACATGCCAGGCATGGCCTGGATGAGGGGCACATGCAGATGGAGAAGACAGCCCCTGGTTTCCCCTTTTCCAAAAGTCTTAGAAGCAGCAGTAGTCCCAGAGCCCAGTTTTCTACTTCAGAGGACAAATTACTCGTTTCTTTGAGCAAAACCAAGTTCCTAACTAGGGAACAGTCAATTTGCTTTTAATTGCCCTCTTCTTTACTAATTGTTAATGAAGTAAGTTTCTTAAACTGTGTTCCCAGAGCAGAGAGAGAACACTATTGTACCAGGAAACTTGTAAGAGCTTCTTTATTATTTAAAGACTCAGAATTAGTCGTTATGAAATTCCTAGGGACTATAAGAGATTAGAAATCACACAGACCAGCTGTTCCCAAAGGGTGCTTCCAGAACACCAGCCTCTTTAGACATTTTGGAGAAGAAAGGGCTTGCTGGTTTATTGTGTGTGAGAAACACCGCAAGCTGTATTTTCTGCTCAGAGACTCAGAGTGCACATTACTAGTTGACAGCTTCCACCGAACGTTCCGCAAAGACTTAACGAATGCCTACTGTTTGCCGGGTGTGGTGCTGAGAAATCTAGTAGGGCGTAAAGCAGAAATGCTCCTTGCCCTCAGAGGACTCTAATCCAGTTGGAAAGACACATGGAATAATCACACCATTCGTTAGTGATTGTGCTAGATGTCTCAAAGGGAAAACATAAGGCACAACAGGAGAATCTCTCAGGGTCAGGGAGAGGGCTAGTCAGAGAAAGCTCCTTGAAGGAGGAAGCCCAGACATATGAGGGATAAGGAGGAATTAACTAGCTTTCAGTAGCAGCTTTCTGGGCAGAGGGACCCGCACTTGGGAAGATCCTCGGGCAGAGACGAGTGTGGCTTAGGTGCAGACCACCTTTCACCCATTAACTTCACCTCCCCATAAGCACAACCCTGAGGACACCACACTGGTCTGTTGTGGTGCTGTTCACATAGTAAGGGATTCAGTAGAAATGAGCCCTTTTGGAATTTCATCTTTGGGGTTTAGGTACTAAGATACATAAAAGTTTCAGCAAAATACGGTCTCAGAGCTTGGATTTGTCATTATGTCCCAGCAGTCAGAGCAGGGCTTGGCATAGAACATAAGTGCTTGGAAACAGTGACAGGGTGAGTAGGTGGGTGGATGGTGGGGCAGATGGGTGGATGGGTGGGCCCAGAGGGCCTCAACAAGCCAAGTCTTGGGAGTCCTTATTTGAGAGAATTAATTTATGAAGAAGCCCTGATTTTTCCAACACTGATTCTTTATACTGTTCGAATTTTGCATTATTTTCAAGACCCTCAAAATTTCTCTTTTTCAACCAGAGAACTGATAGAAGTTGGGTGTGAGGATAAAACCCTAGCCTTCAAAATGAATGGCTACATATCCAATGCAAATTACTCGGTAAAGAAGTGCATCTTCTTACTCTTCATCAACCGTAAGTAAAAAAAAAAACCATGTGGGGAAGTCTGTCCACAGGGAATTTTATGGGATGGTGGAAAAATTCCGCATCCACAGGTTTGATTACACGCAGGAAGCCCTCAGGCCGAAGTGTGGCTTGATGAGGAAGCATTTATAATTTCTACCTAAGTCTACTCAGCCCTCTGATGTGTGCTCATTGCTGGCTGACTATTGGCAGAGTGTGGTTGTTGCCTCTGGGAGGGGGCATCACAGACCCCTGTGATGCTTGTTCTAGCCTTAGATTAAGAGTCAGCTGTTTGAATCACACAGCAGGACACAGGGAGGGGGTACCTTGGGTGTAGGCAGTGTCATTAGTAAAGAAAGGGAATGTTAAGCCCCTTGGGATTTTTCTTTTTAAAGAATGAGGTATTTATGGTATAATGAGCAGTACGAGAAATCAGGGAGGAAATTAACTAAATGAGTTTGGATTTTTGTCAGATTCCTCTCTGGTCTTTATCTCTCTCTGCAGTCGTATTGTTTTACATGATTGCTGCTTGTTGAGTAAATACTATTTTGCATTCTGTTTCTTTTTACTTAATTGCTCATAGTATGGTTTTGAGAAAGTGTGACAGGAGAGCCACAATGGATCTGATTCAGTTTTTAATTTCCCAGCCAGAAATGTGTCACGCATCTTGCCATTCGTTCAGTACTTATATTTTTGTCATACAGATCCATTACCTTTATTGTTCAAAGCAATTTGTAGTTAGTTTATAGTTTTGTTGGCTTGCTATGGAAAATGGTATATTCCCCTGTTCCGTTTATAATGATAAGCCGGCCAGAAGTGTCCCAGATTATACATGTTTTACAGCAGTTTTCCAGGCCATATATAAACAGGAAAGAGGGAGTCAATATTTTATAGACACAGTCTGTTAAACTGATCTATATTATATTAGTGGGGGTTTTTTTCCTACTCCATTAAGAAGGACTTAAGCCTGATCTATAATAAATCTGGCTTTAATCAAGGCTCAGAAATGTTTTTCACTTGTTTTTCTAACCATGAAGAATATTGCTTTGTGACACATGTGTTGGCTACAGAATAGACGCGCAGAAATCAGTGTAAGTTCCGTATGCGGAGCCCGTCTGTGCAGCTGGTGAGCTGTTTACCCCACGGGCTCTGCATCAGTGTTAGCGAGTCTGGTCAGTGAACCAAGTTGCCAGTAGCATAGAGGTCAGACTCTAGGTTATGATCATCCAGTTACCTCCATGCCGTGCGCTGTCACGGCGGTGAGGAAAAGGTGGTGGGAAAAGGAACACTCCTTTGGCATGTCTCCAGTCCTGAAATCGCAGCAGAGGGGCTCTGGCCATCCCCTTGTCAGGTGCCCACACCTGCTTCAGGCTGCATGCTCAGGGCACGTGTCACTAAGTACAGCGCCCTTGTTGAGAGCCCACGGAGGTGGTGAGCACTCGGAAAATAATGGTCTCCTCATTGATAAGATCACAGGCTCTCTTCCCATTGGAAATAAAACCATAGGACATATCCTTGGCTACACCGACGCAGGAGAACAGACCACCAGGAGGTCACCTATCTGGGGAGACAGGAGGGCTGTGTTTTCTGAAAATAGGTTTTCCTCTGATTTTTGTCTTGTCTCTCCCAGCTTTTAGTGTTTTCTACCCCCTTCAACCGTGTCTCATTTCCTAAATTACCTTAAACATACATCAAATATTTGTACTGCCTGAAGTGTCTGGAAAACTCTTTCTTACCCTCATTGCTCAGTTGGGATACCCCACTGTTGGAACCCCCCTGGGCAGAGTTGGTCGCTCCATCCTCCCACCACTTAGCACACACATCTCTTGGGGTGCTTACCCCCTCGAACTGGAGTTTATGTAGTCACCAGCTTATTGTCCCTCAGCCCATGGCATATGTGATAGGCAGCCAGTGTGTATGTGCAGCGTGAAAAGTCTGAGAGCTGACGGCACGCTGCCCACCATGCCCGGCAAGGGCAAAGGTAGTCCTTCCGGGCTGACTGAGGGAAGGGAAGCAGGGAGGCAGAACTTATTGCCCTCCCATGTTCCTGTGACTTGGCTGAGAGGAGAAAGCCCGAAGCCCAGAGCCAGTTGCTGGTGGATGGTGACACATTAAAAGAGGCCTTTCTTTCCTAGGGTCTGCTGTGGAAGTCTCTCCAGAAGTGTTTTTCCTGAGTGATTTCATGGCATGGTATGAATGTGCACCTGTTACCTCTCTCTTCAGGATAGTTTTGAGCTGGTTACTTTCCTTTTATTTTCTAGATCGTCTGGTAGAGTCAACTTCCTTAAGAAAAGCCATTGAAACAGTGTATGCAGCATATTTGCCCAAAAACACACACCCATTCCTGTACCTCAGGTAAGGCATCACCGGGCTCCTCACCAGAGACTCACAAGGAATACATTCTGTCCAGCTGTCCTCTTTGAAAGAGGTGGGCTGGCTCATAGCTCCAGCAGAGCGAATCCCATCCTCCACTGGCGAAAGGACGTTCTGTCCTTTCTCACAGGTGAAGGGCACAGTTTGCCTTCGTTTACTCACTCACCCAGCAGAGTCTCACTGAGGGCCTCCCATGTGCCAGCCACCGTGCTGCCGAAACAAAGGTGAATGACGGATCTTGCCCCCTACCTGGCAGAGAAACCTGTTCCTCCTCCACGGTCCCTCCAGTGCCCTCTCCTGACACAGATTCACGTTGTGGTCACGGGGTAAGCAGTGGAAGATGGTTGTAGAGCTGAGGCAGTCAGGTGATAGCTGGCACGGCCTCGAAACTGACTCTTACAGTACATTTTGGTAATAGAACATTCTCTCACGTGTGTTCTTATTTTGATCCTCATAATACTGAAAATTACCTAGGGAACAGGTTCATGGTTACAGATGAGAAAACCCATCCAGACGGGTTAAGTGACTTGCCCCAGGTCACACAATAAGAAATTCTACTAGTTCCGGAGTGATGGTAACAGCCGATGTATCATAAATGTGCCAGGTACACGCAGTGTGCTTTGCATGAATTTAAGCCCCACCACAAGTATATCCGCTTTACAGATGAGGAGACTGAGGCACAGAAAGATAATGTCACTGACCCCAGGCTACACAGCTTCGGAATCCAGGTCGCTCAGACTTGACCCTAAAGTTTTGACCACTGTGTCATTTGAACCCCCCAAGCCTGCTGGTGAGAATTGTTTTCCCTGTTCTCTACCACCCGACATAATTGTTTGCTTTCCTTCCTCCAGCTTAGACATCAGCCCCCAGAACGTGGACGTCAATGTACACCCCACAAAGCATGAAGTTCACTTCCTGCACGAGGACAGCATCCTGGAGCGGGTGCAGCAGCACATTGAGAGCAAGCTCCTGGGCTCCAACTCCTCCAGGATGTACTTCACCCAGGTCAGGGCGCTTGCTGTCCAGCTCTGGCTCTGGCGCTTTCCCCACCACCTGAAAATGTGGCCCGTCAGACACGAGAGCCCAGAGTTTTGCTTGTTGCTTTAGGACTATCTTTCCAAGGATTACTTAGATAGTTTTCCTTTGGTAACATCTCCTTTTCTGAACTAACCATGAAAGTATTATGTTATCCCTGGGCCTGGAGTCATGGGGCCCGCGGCCTCACTCTCTCTCCATTTAAGACCTTAGACTGGCTTCTCGGGAAAACAAGCTGTCTGAAACAGAATAGGACACCTCTTTCATGCATTCGTCTTTCCTGGGGATGTTCAGGAGGAGGCTGAGTCCACATGCACAGGGCAGAGTGGAGGGGTGGGATCCTGGGAGGCAGTGGGACAGTGGGAGGAGCAGGGCGTTTCGTGTCAGACGGGCCTGGGTGCCACCATGTGACTAACCTTCCCACGTCTCCATGTCTCCCTCGGTGAGGACTGAACTGGTCATCCTCACCTCTGAGGGTGGGGACAAACAGTAGGTGGAAGTGTCTGATGCAGGGCCTGGCACTATCCACCTTATTATAATTACCCAGGTTCTAAGTGCTTATGATTCTAAGCTACTTCAAGCTCTCCGGGGCCTCTGTTTTCCCATCTGTAAAATAAATAGGTAGATAATACGATCTCCAGTGTCTCATCCCAGTTCTGACATGATGTGTTTCTAGGCAGCACATGGTGAGGGTGTGTTCAGAGCACAACAGACCCCAGAACCACAGAAACGGAAATATCCCCCTCTAAATAAAATATCTCCCTCTCTAAAAAAAAAAAGCAGGGGGTGGGGCTCCTGGGTGACTCGGTTAAGCATCTGACTCTGGATTTCAGCTCAGGTCATGATCTCAGGATTGTGGGATTGAGCCCTGCATCGGGCTCTGCACTGGGCGTGGAGCCTGCTTAAGATTCTCTCTCCCTCTCCCTCTGCTCCTCCTCCCCCCTAAAAAAGAAAAGAAAGAAAAAAATAAATGGAAGCACCGGGCCCTGCAAGCAGAGAATGGGCTTCTTCGCAGAGAAGTTCCTACTTCGCAGAAAACCTTTTAAGTTCCCAGGCCAGTGAATGCTTCCCATAGGAACCTTCACAGAACACCCCTCGCCGGGAGGGCATGGGCACAAAGCAGTGAAAGCAAATGCCGTGGGGGCAGCCCCACCACCGCTGGGGCCCAGGCAGTGACGTGGGCAGTGAGTCCACGCAGGTCGCTACGGATGCCACCTGGAAGGTGTATGTGGCAGGTGGGCAGAAGGAAGTTCTCCCTGAACCAGCCCTCAGTCTTCTTTTAGGTTTGCTGGTGCCCTGGTGCCACGTGAGCCTTGAGTCTGTGGAGGTAAGGGGTGCACAAATCCCTGCAGTGCTGGTGGTTGAGGGGACGATGCACGTGCTACAGGGCTGGTGGGCCTGGTGTGCGTGGGTCAGGCTCTCAGGGCAGTGGGTGACACACAGGGAGTGCTCAGTCACCGTGAGCTGGTTTATATCTGTTGCTGTCCCTCGTCCTCTGCTTCTGCTGCAGACATGCACGGGGACCCTCCTGTGGGCGAGCCCCTGTTGGCCACTTGGGGATGCATGGCTGCTGGTTCCTGCCTTCGCAGAGGCCCTCCCGGGCTCCCGGGCTCCTGGGCTCCTGGAGAATACATCCCATGAGAGAGAGAGGAAAGGAGGGACTCAGGAGGGGGTGGGGGTAGGCTCCTATCCCAGACTTGGGCAGTCAGGGAAGGGAAGGAAGGGCCTCAGAGGCTGGGACCCCAGGGCTGGGTAAGAGTGAGATGGGTGAAGGGGACAAGGCATAGAAAGAGTATTTCTGGCTGAGGGGCGGTGAGGAAAAGGCCTGAGGGGTCGGGGGGACAGGAGGACATGTGCTCGAGGATCTGAAAGTTCCACGTGGTAGGTCCAGAGTTCACCCTGGCTGCCATCAGGATCACCTGGGAAACAGAAAACACCTTTGCCTGGGCCTTTTCCAAACCAAGAAATCAGTCTCAGGCAGGGGTTGAGGGGGCATCAGTAGTTTTACAATTTTCCCAGGTGCTGTCATGTGCAGTCAGGGGGAGGCCTGAGTGTGCGCCTGGTGGGGAGCTGGCCATGGAGAGGGGAGGCTGCAGAGGTCCTGCCAGGTAGACATTTCTGTCAGCGTGTTAAGGAGTTTACCCTTTGGTGTGATGGCAATCGAGATCTGATGTGCGTTTTATGAAGAATCCTGTGGTCGCAGTGGGGGAAGGATAGCAACATGGAGGCCCGCAGCTATTTGGGAGAAGCAGTGAGGGGTCTGGCAGAGGAAGTAGCTCCACTCCCAGACGGTTGAAGATCTGGAATTGGCAGGACCTGGGAAAGGTTTGGCTGGCAGGGAGCAGAACAGGCTCAAAGTACGAGGTGAAAATGAGGAGCACATTGTCTGGGCCAGAGTGGTTATCCCTTGCTCTGTCTTAGCTGAGATTAAAAAAAAAAAAAAGATTTGCCAGAGGTCCTGGAGTGTGTCCATGGCTGCACTGGGGAAGGAACTTCTCACCTTCCTCTGTGTCTTTATTTTGCATAAGTCAGATTCATTTAGTGAGCTTACACTGTAATTTCCCATAGAATTCTGCATAGTCCTGACCCATGTGTCTTCAGAAGGAAAGTGTGTTTCTGGATCAGACTGCCTGCCTCTGTTGGTGCAGTGGCACAAGCTTTGGAGCATTGCTGTGGGTAGTGGGATCCAAACTCAGAGCTGTCCCCACTCCTCTGGGGACATCAGAATATCTTCTGTCCTATTCCCCAGCTGTGTCTTGCACGATACTGCCCGGGGCCTACAGCACAAGCCCTGGTTTGCAATGAAACCATTTGGTATAGAAATCAGGAAGCCTAGGGGCTCTGGGGGTTTGTGGCAGCTCCATCCTGTTGGACAAGGTGTTTCACTTTTCTGGACTTTAAAATTACTATCTGCAAAGTAGTTCTGTTAAGAGCCCTGGACAGTCAAAAATCTGACTCTGCAAAACTTTAACTCCTGTTAGCCTACTGTTGATCAGAAGTCTTACCAATAACATAAATAGTCGACTAACACGTATTTTGTATATGTGCTATACACTGTACTTTTACAATAAAGTAATGCAGGAAAAAAACTTACTAAGAAAATCACAAGGAAGAGAAAATACATTCACAGCACTGTGTTGGGAAGATTCTGCATGTAAGCGGACCCATGGCATTCACCTCTGCTCTGTTCAAGGGCCAGCTGTACTCACTTCATTGGCCTGTGTGTGCTGCAAGTGCTTTACATTGTCCATGAAGGGAGGTTTTTCCTTTTTAGCAGATTTGCTACTTTATTTAACTGTTTATTATTTAGCTCATTATTGACTCTAAGTACACATGAAAGTACGTACTACACAAACGGTCCACGTACCTGTCACCCAGCTTCAACAACCATCAGCATTTTGCCGTATTTGTTTTCTCTTTCCCTTTCTCACTTGGGATTAGGGAAAAAAGTGGTGGTTTTTGTTTGTTTTTTACTTTTTTTTAATTTAAATTCAATTATCCAACATATCATTAGTTTTTGATGCAATGTTCAAGTGATTCATTAGTTGCGGGTAACACCCAGTGCTCATCACATAACCTGCCCTCCTTAATGCCTGTCACCCAGTTACCCCATCTCCCCACCATCCTCCCTTTCCACGATCCTCAGTTTGGTTCCCAGAGTCAACAGTCTCTCATGGTTTGTCTCCCTCTCGGATTTCTTCCCATTCAGTTTTCCCTCCCGCTATGGTCCTCTGTGCTATTCTTTATATTCCACATGTGAGTGAAACCATATGATAATTGTGTTTCTCTGATTGATTTATTTCACTTAACACAATACCCTCCAGTTCCATCCATGTTGATGTAAATGGTGGGTATTCATCCTTTCTGATGACTGAGTGATATTCCATTGTATATATGGACCACATCTTCTTTATCCATTCATCTGTTGAAGGACATCTCGGCTCCTTCCACAGTTTGGCTATTATGGACATTGCTGCTGTGAACATTGGGGTGCATGTACCCCTTCTTTTCACCACATCTGTATCTTTTGGGTAAATACTCAGTAGAGCAATTGTTGGGTCGTAACGTAGCTCTATTTTTAACTTCTTGAGGAAGCCCCGTACTGTTTTCCAGAGTGGCTGCACCAACTTGCACTCCCACCAACAATGTAAGAGGGTTCCCCTTTCTCCACATCATCGCCAACATCTGTTGTTCCCTGTCTTGTTAATTTTAGCCATTCTAACTGGTATGAGGTGGTATCTCATTGTGGTTTTGATTTGTATTTCCCTGATGGCAAGTGATGTGAAGCATTTTTTAAAAAATTTATTTTAGAGAGAGAGCACAAACGGGAGGAGCAGAGAGAGAGAATCTCAAGCAGACTCTGCACTGAGCATGGAGCCCGATGTGGGGCTTGATCTCACAACCCTGAGATCATGACCTGAGGTGAAACCAAGAGTCAGACACTTAACCGACCATGCCACCCAGGCGCCCCAAGGGAAAGGAATATTTTAAAGCTCATTTAAGGGACTTACTTTTTTCCCTGGTATTTTATATGTGTTTAAAAAAATTTTTTTTTAAGATTTTATTTATTTGACAGAGTGAGATAGCCGGCGAGAGAGGGAACAGAAGCAGGGGGAGTGGGAGAGGAAGAAGCAGGCTCCCAGCGGAGGAGCCCGATGTAGGGCTCAATCCCGGATTGCCGGGATCACACCCTGAGCCAAAGTCAGACACTTAACAACTGCACCACCTAGGCGCCCCTAAAATATTTTTTTCTTATATAATCACAATTGTCCTTTTTTATACATAACAAAATTAATAGTAATATCATTTAATATCTAGTCCATATTCAAATGTCCCAACTGTCCAAAAAAGATCCTTTTATTAAGTAGCTTCATTCAAATATATATTCAGTTAAGTTCCACTCACTGTATTTAGTTGTTGTCTTTTAAATCTCTTTTAAAAAAGTCTCTTTGAAACCAGAAAAGTCCCTGTACACTTTTTTGTTGTTCTTACTGGCTTTTTCTAAAGGCTTCCTATAGAATAATGCACATTTCTCTTTGGCTGACTGCTTCTTCTTAGTGTCATTTAACTTGTTCTAATCCTCCACATTTCCTGTAAGCTGGGAATTCCTATAAACTGGCATGATTACATTCAGATTTATGAATGAGATTTCTGTGTGAGAATTCTTGATAGATGATGCCATGTACTGTCTGTCATGCCCCAGCAGGAGGCGCATACTGACTTGTTACGTCATTTTGGTGCTAAGACTCCTCCATGGGTTCAGCTGGTGCTAGCTGTTTCCTTCATTGTCAAGTTTCCCAGGAATATTTAGCTTAATGGTTTCACCATTCACTGATGACCATTACCTGAATCAGTTTTTTTACTAGGATTGCTAGATTATGATTTTCTGATTTTATCATTTTCTCTATATTAATTATAATTCTTCTGTATACAGTAACTTTTCCTCGTTTGTTAGAACTTTTTGGTTATCCTAAAATACAGTTCACACTAGAAAGTAAGGGTAAATGCTGAGTTCTGTCCCTTTAATTATCAGTTTGCAAAGGAATGAGTTGACGTCCTAGTGATCTCCAGGGATGTTTAATGACTTTGTGCTCTCTTTCTCTTTCCCTCTCCCTCTCCATCTTTTTCTTTTTCTCTTAATATTTTATCATAGCTGTTAACAAAACAATATAATTTAGTTCATGATAGTCATTTTTCTTTTAGATCCTGAAATTATCCCATCTTAGACCAACAAAAGCCCTTTCAAACTAGTGCTCTTGTCCTTTTGACCCAATTCCATTAGTCTTTGATGGTTTCCTTGTTTCTGGCAAGAGAAGATGTTTTAGGCTCACCCTGTACTTGCCCAGCCCAGGCCCTGGAATTGGCCATTTCTCCAAGGAACTCTGGTGTATTTTAGTGGGGATGGTATTTAGAGACTATAATCTGGGATTGGGGGTCCTTATTGCTGCTGGCTGGTCATTGGCTTTAGGCCTTTCCAGTGGACAGAGCTAGGAAATCTGTATATCTAAAAACAGACAAAATAGTGGCTGCCAGGAACTGGTAGGGAGGGGAGAATGGTGAGTTATTGCTTCATGGGTACAAAGTTTCAGTTTGGAACTTTGAAAAAGTTCTAGAGATAGATAGTGGTGATGGTTGCACAATGATGTGACATACTTAATGCCACAGAGCTGTACACTTAAAAATGGTTAAATGACAAATTTCGCGTATATTTTACTACAATAAAAAATGAAATCCTCTTATGGCAGCAAAAAAATATGAGCACTTTACACTAGTATTCCCCATTTTCAAACCAATTTTAAAATTGTGAGGATTTTTCTGAATTTTTGCATTTTTACTGGTGCATCTTTTAGACTTCAAGTTTTGGTCAGAATTGAGTCTATATTAGTATTTCTGTAACGATGATTATACTAGTTCTAGCTTCTTTCTCCAGTGCTGCTCCACTTTGGGGTCTGGACTTCTTTTTTTTATTTCTTCTTATTTAAAGATTTTATTTTTTTAACTGATCTCTACACCCACTTTGGGGCTCAAACTTAACAACCCCAAGATCAAGAGTCACCTGCTGTACCAGGTGCCCCTGGGTGCCCCTGGGACCTGGACATTTATTTCATATTCTGAATTGTCCCACTGCCGCCTTTTTTTTTTTTTTTCCAGAGAGATTCTATTTTATTGAAACATATAGGACAGAATATAGAAAGGGTTCAGCAAAAACATAAAGTGAATCATACATTACATAAATGCCATTGAGCTTAAAAAATCACAGTGGCTAGGAATCTTATTTATTTAAAAAAAATTTTTTAACCCACTACCTTCTTTTTTAACATAGACTTTACTACCAGGTCTTGCTGGCTCCTCTGTGGAGGTGGTTAAATCCACAACGGGTGTGACCCCCTCATCTACTGGAAGTGGCGACAAGGTCTATGCCCACCAGATGGTCCGCACAGATTCACGGGAACAGAAGCTCGATGCCTTTCTGCAGCCCATGAGCAAGGCTCTGTCCAGTCAGCCTCAGGCCATTGTCCCAGAAGACAGGACTGATGCTTCCAGTGGTGGGGCTGGGCAGCAAGATGAGGAAATGCTTGAACTCCCAGAGCCTGCTCAAGTGGCTGCCACAAATCAGGGCACGGAGGTGGATGTGACAGAGGGGACCTCGGAAACGTCAGAGAAGAGAGGGCCCTCTTCCAGCCCAGGCAACCCCAGGTATGGACTTTGGGAGGAGTGCACCTGCCTCTGCTGTTCTTTCCTGAAACCGCCTCTGGCTTGACTTGGCATGAACCACCTGCAGCTTCTCTCTGCCTGACCCGCCCTCTGCCTCCAATGGGACAGCGCTCTGCCTTTGACTATGGCTTGAGAGCCCCCCACTCAGTGGCCTTTGAGATATTTTAAATGTCCATGGTTCCAAGCATGAGTTAAACACACATCAGGAAAAAAAAGTAAGATTTATCTTTTATTTTTAGTACTGGATTTTGATAATGCCTCAATAGCAGAGGAGGCTAGAGAGAACCCTGAAATATCCAGAGGATTTTCCCTCATCCCACTCAAGGCTGCTTCCACTCCTCTCAGGAAAAACACATTTTTCTCAGTTCAGATTATAAAGGCCCTGAAGCCCACGGGCTGGAGGTGAGAGCGGGAGAAGGGCGGTTGGCAGCAGCGGCTGTCATTTCCCTGCCTTCGAAGGACATGCTCCGCAGGCTCCCCAGGGGTGCGGCACTGAGCCCAGGCGGATGCCCCTTCCCCAGCGGGCTCGGGCACAGCGCCTGGGCTCAGGGGGAAGGTGCTCTCCCAGGGCTACGCACCTGCCTGGCCCCGGAACCCCAGTGCTAAGCGGCCATTGGGTTTTGGACGAGTTACTTGATTCCAGTTTGCTTGTTGCCAAGTCAGTCTAGCAAGACAACGTGTTGGGGTGTCTCCAGGGAATAATCAGGGGTGCTGCCACCTGTGGGGAACCCAGTGTGTGTTGGATACTTTACCTGCACTATCTCGTGTTGTGCTCTTAGCAGCCCTGCAGGGCAGGGTTACGTGTCTCTTTGTCACTGGGGGAAGTAACACCACCAGCTCTTTACCACACAGCAGTTGAAAGAAATCTCTGAAACCAGAAATGAGATTGTATCACTCCTCAGCTGAAAATCAACGCTTCCCCTTGCATTTGGGTGCACCACCCTGCCCCCCGCTTGAGCCCCCACTTTCCCTCTCCTGCAGGGTCCTTGGCCACACTGTTGTGTGGCTGGCCTGCACTGCCTGAGCTCCCCTGCTTTGTTCTCCCTCCCTGTGCTGAGGGCCTAGGAGGACTGCCTTCTTGTCGCTCAGGCCTCCACTCACGAGTCACCTCTTGCCAGAGGCCCTCTCACTCCTCCATCATCCTGTTGCCTTGTTTACTTTTCTTCTTAGCATTTTCTGCTGCTTCAAAGGATCTTTTTTCTGTGGCTTTCTGACTCTCCAGCTAGAAAGTAAGCGCCGTGAGAGCCAGCACCTTGTCTGTCTGGTGCGCGGCCGTGTGGAGCTGGCGCTGTAACAGTGTCTGATGGAGGACTGAACGGGTGACACTTGGCGAGGTGGGCGCACACGCTCAGGGCCCTGCAGCTGCACCGGGCGAGTGACTCCAGAGGCCTGCTGTGCGCAGGGGCTGGCTGCTGGGGGCTCGGGTCCTCTGATTCACGGGGTGCCAGAGAACAGACCAATCTTGCTAATCTGCCGCCTGCACAAGGACCCCGCCCCAGATGTGCAGAGCCAGCACGAGAAGCTGCTCCCTTTTCCAAAATGCAATACACAAAATTTGGGTGATTTAAAAAAGCTTTCAAGGATAGTCATGATCTGCCGGCTTCTTATCTTCATTGCAGAAAGAGGCCTCGGGAAAGCTCTGATGTGGAAATGGTGGAAGATGATTCCCGAAAGGAAATGACAGCAGCGTGTACCCCTCGGCGGAGGATCATCAACCTCACCAGTGTGCTGAGCCTCCAGGAAGAAATTAACGAGCGGGGACATGAGAGTACGTAAGTGCCGACGTCTGTCGGGGCCTCCAAGGGCCAGAGCTGCTAACGTCAAGTTTTAGGAAATGCAGAAAGTGTTGACAGTAGGGCGGCCGCTGCGGTGTGCTGAGCACGCCTCCCTTTCCTCACCCGCAGCAGCAGCAGCTGAAAGACTATTTTCAGCTGGGAGGGAATGGAAAAAGTAATCTCTGGTTTTAATTATAATTGATCGATATTCTCGCTGAATCCTAGCAGCCAGAGTAAAGGAGTCATTTACATAATTTTCAGTTTGTTTCTTAGTTTAAAGCGGTGTGATGACCCACAAGATTCTAATCTGTGGCCTGAGCGGGGCGTGCTCTTGCTAGAGCAGGCTTTGGAGGGCCCCCAGTGGCTCTCCTGGCACTACCAATTCCGCTGTGTGACCTTAGACTCGTGACTTATCCTTGCTCTGCCTCGGTTTTTCCTCATCTTTAAAACGGGATTGATTTTACCCTTGAAGATGATTGTGCTGATTAGAGAGAAAATAAGTAAAACACTTGTTACAGAGTAAGAAGTCAGTAGATATTTTTATACCCGGAAGACAAAGCCATGAATCAACATCACCTTCCTCAGATACAGCTTTTCAGAATACTTGAGGATAGAGCTCCGTTTTGGTCCCGGTTACTTCAAAACCAGCTGATGTGGGTTTAGGAATTAAAGGGGGCTAGTCATGTCCCAGGCACAAACTGCGCAGGGATTGAGGACCAGAACACCAGCTTGGCCCAAAGAGCCACCCTCACCTGCTGAGTCAGACGGTCATGCTCCAAGCGGAGACAGCACGGCTCCGGGCTCCAGACAGCAGCTCTGCACTTGAGTCTCAGCGGTTTAGTCATGGCCTTTCCATGTTTCATCGATAACACATTTCCTGATTAAAATAGTTACGTTTCAACCCGCATCTTAAAATATGACAACGTGGTTAAAGTCCTCAGTGGCCGGGGAGCAGAGCAGGTTAGCACTTTTCACACTAATCCTCCACCTTCTTCTTCTTCTTCTTCTTTTTTTTTTAAAGATTTTATTTATTTGAGAGAGAGAGCACAAGCTGGGGGGGAGGCATTGGGAGAGGGAGAAGCAGACTCCCCACTGAGCAGGGAGCCCAATGCGGGGCTCCACAGGGGCTCGATCCCAGGACCCAGAGACCCATGACCTGAGCCAAAGACAGATGCTTAACTGACTGAGCCAGCCAGCTGCCCCAGTCCTCCACTTTCTAACGCACTGTTGTGACTCTGTGGCCCCCTACATTTTTCTCTATCCCAGTCACCCCTTGTTTGAACGAATTCAGGAAGGCCTCAGTTTGCCTTTCCTGTTCATTCTCTCTTTTCTCAGCTCTCTGGGCTTTGTCCACATGTGGGCAAAGCCATAGGTGTCTCTACACGTGGGAAGAGTAAAAGCTTCCTGTGACTGAGGTCTGACCAGCTGTAGAAGTAGCTGCCAGTTGGCCTCCGATTTTTGTTTGCACGAAGATTTGCTCCAGTCGCTCTTTACTTCCGCTTATTGGCTTTCAAGCTGGAAGCTTTTAAAACCGTTTGAAACGTTATAAGAGAGGTGGGCTGTTCCTTGATTTATTTAGCAGGCTTGTTCACAGTAGTTTCAATTGACAGCCTCCCTCAGATTTGGAGTTTACGGAGTTTTCCTTGAGGGCTTGTATCCCTTATGTAAATTGGCTATTTAAAGTTAGAGTTTTGAGAAATTTCTGACTAGTTGCACACTATTTTCAGTGCAGTGTCAAGCTAACCTGAGTCAAGTTGGATCAGGTTTGGAGTCCATTGCTGAGGCTCAGATGATGAATCTCAATGTTCCCAAACTGTGTATTTGTACATGTTATCTCATTTAAATCTAGAATCAACTTGTGAGGGAGGCAGGCAGCTGCTGTTACCTGTTTTGAAGGTGAGGACATGAAATGGAAGATGGAGAGGACAGGAGTGGACAGATGAGTTAGAACATCCCAGCAGTCAGAAACAGGCCCAGGGACACACGTCACCGAGGGCGGATGGTGACTGACACGGTCTGCACACGAGGTGGCTGGCCCAGGACTCAGAGGCTAAACAAACCAGCTGCTCTAGGGGGCAGGTGCCCCTTGTGATTTGATCCCCGCCACCGAGGCTGGTTTTTCAGACGCGCCGGTGTAGGGTCTCACAGAAGGTGTGGTGGCTTTCGTGTGGGAGTGGAGTGAGCCGGACGGGCTCTGCGGAAGCTCCTGCCAGCTACACCATTCCCTCACCTAGCAGAAATGGGTTCACCTTTTTAGGGCATTATTTTCCTGCTCCACAGCATGATAGCACTGCTTCAGCCCTTACCGGGCCCTTGCGATGAACACCTGAGATCCCTCGTGCGTGCCTCGTCAGCTCAGGCCTCTGTCCACGGGATGGGGCCTTGGGTCCTGCCCACTAGCGCGTACTTTAGCCCCGTGGCCCCAGGTCGGGGAAGCTGCTTGTCTTCGAGGTGAATGCTGTCCAGGGATTTCCCTGGAGCTCAGATTTGGTGAGGTAGGCCACTTCCCTTAACAGACCAGCAGCCCGGCTGCTCCCCCGCAGGGACTGGCCGTGCCCCAGCCCAGGAGAGAAGTAAGGGATGCTCTCCTTGTACCCACGTTCCTCGTTGTGCTCATTTGTGTGGTTTTATTCAATCGGTGTGTTGTCTGTGCAGGGATCGTGTCTGTCACACTCAGTGCATCACCCTCGGTGTCCACAGGGGGCCTGGCAGGTGGACTCCGTAGGTATTTGCTGAAGCAGTGTGTACATGATTGAGAGCAGTTGCCCGGGAGGTGAACCTTTCTTCTACAGGATGTCGAAGTTGAACACTCAACCAGGCACCTCTCTCGAGTGTGCTGGATCTCCCCAGCCCTGGTGGGCAAATGCGGGACATTTTTGGCCCGGTATCCAGTCAGTTCCGAGGAATTAGGCTCATCTCAGATTAATAATGACTGAATGTACTTGCAAGTCTCATAATTTTGATCTATTAATGAATGAGGACAAGGAATATTGTAATTTTTTTGCCATCATTTGAATGTGAACGTGTTTAACATTTTACCCACTATTTTATTTTTTTTCCCTTGGTCTTTGGGCAACGGTCCTGGGTGTCAGTGTTCATACTTTTATATGGCTTGTCCTCAGGTGATCATTTTGGTACATGAAATCAGGTTGGCAAACACCTGTCAAGTATGCTATCTGCACAAAATGCCCGGGGCTGGGTGCTGAGGCAGAGGGAGAGGTGAATGAGCCCTGCCGTACAGGATTCCGCCGTGGTTTGGGCAGTGGTTAGTAAGTAGCTGGCTTCCGCAGCAGGTAAAATGAAAGCTACTCTGTAATGGAGGTAGAAGGCCACACCAGTGGCGCTCAGGGTGAGAGCTGCCGGGATGGCTTTTGGCTCATCTGGGGCGGCGGCCAGAGGCCGTGCCCGCGGGGGCTCCCGCCAGGCGGTCCGGTAGGGCGCTGAGCTTCTGCTCCGCACACGGCCGTGAAGAACCAGAGCACCCGGCGCGCTTCCTTAGCTTTGGCTTTACTTGCTCCTTCTCAGAAAAACAGGCCGAGCGAGACCCGGGACCTCCATTGGGAGCCCAGCTGTGTGGTTGGGCTTTGAAGCACAGAAGGATCTTGTCCCATTTTGCTGCTGGCGAAACGGCAGGGAGATGCCCACAGACTTGTGATGCTGGGGAGGTATTTAGAGGAGGGATGAAAGAGAGGTTCTTGAGGTCCTGATACATTGTGAAGAGCTCCAAGTGGCGGGAAGAAAAGTCCCGCCTGGATGAAAGAGTGACTCTGGAAGGCCCGCACCAAGCCAGCAGCCGCCTCCCTTCCCCACCCAGGCTGGCAGGGCTGCACCTCGGTAGCTAGGATGCGTCAGAGGGCTCTATGAAAAATCTGTATGGAAAAATCTCTGACCCTTTTTTTAGTGGATTACACTGCTTTCTCTTTCCTCCAGTGCCTCATTATTCAAGATTATTCGATGTTCTCCAGCTTTTAAAATAATCATTTTCCGCCTACACAGTACATCCTGTAGAGACATTGAGTTTCCAGTGGGAACAGAGGGGAACACTTCATTCTAAAAATGAAGAAAATAAGCCTCTTTCTATTGGGGCTTGGGGAGACGGAGAGCATTACAGAACTTATGTAACAATATGAGAATTCACTTGTGGTGCCTAAGCTAAAAAAGAGAAGTATAGTGAAAACATGGTCTACAGGCTTACTGCTGTCCCCAGACCCTTCCCCACCCCCCTTTATGGTGGTGGTATTTTTACTTACACACACACAGATGTATTGGTAAATAAAAAAATCAAATTTATAAAATACATACCTAAGATCTATACAAGAAAACACGTGAACACCTGGTTAAGAGATAGAGCATTGTGGGTTCATCACCTCTGAATCTCTTAGGTTCTTCTTCCCTAAACTAACCCCTTCCCTTCTCCCTTAGAGGTAACCGCTTTCTTAAATTTTATGATTGTTATTTCTTTTTAATATAGTTTTACCAGCCGTATTTATAGCCCTAAAAAATTTGTTCAGTTTGCAAGTTTTAAATTTTACATAGATGGAATCATACTGTAAGGGTTTTTTTGGGGGGGGTGTATAGTGTGTGTGTGCATAAAACATACATACACATGCATTCTGTTCTAGGATTCATCCATCTGACTACATATAGCTCTGGTTTGCTTTTTCTGTGTAATAGATTCCAGTTGGTGACTGTAACTGCACGTTTGTTCATTCGTTCTGCTGAAGGACATTTGGATTCAGATGGCCTCATCCCTGCCTGCTCATACCCCCTCCCGCTCTGGCCATGAGAGATTCAAGAGCTTGCAAGGCACACTGGTGGGGAAGCTCTGCTGTGGGTATATACTCAGCAGAGCTACTGCTGAGTCAGAAGATGATGAATTGTTTTTCAAAGGGGTCAGATAAACGTACCCATTGGCCCCACCAACAGGGCACGGAAGTTGCATTTGTTCCACTTCCTCTCCTACATTTGGTCTTGTCAGACTTTTTACCACTTTGGTGTTTGTGGAATGGTAGCTAATGGTGGTTTAATTTGCATCTCCCTGATTACTATAAATTGAAGGATATTTCCCCTTCCGTTAAGTGCCTGTTCTAGTTTTTTGCCCATTTTTCTGTTGGGTTTGTGGTCTTTTCAGACTGGTTTGAGGAGTTCTTCAAATATTCCAGATAATGATCAGTTACATGAAAACATCTTCCCCCAGTTTAGTATTTATCCATTTTCTTCTTCTTTTTTTAAACAAATACTTGTTTCATGAATAGAAATTCTTAGATTTAACATAGGCAGGTTTTGTGAATTGTTCTTTACAGATTGGCTTTTTAAATCTAATGTAGGAAATGTTTCCTAACTCTGGGTTTAATTAACATATTCTTATATTGTCTCCTAAAATGCTTATACGTAAATCCCTAGTCCTCCTGGAATTCGTCTTTGGTGTATGGTGTTAGATTCATGGTTTTCATGTGGATATCAAATTGTTCTATAATACATTGTCATTGTCACTTTGTTTGGATTTAGTGAATATTATTTGCTCATAATTCTTTCCCTTAGATCGTTCATGGTCTACCTGAAGCCTGTCCATTAGGTGGGGTCTTGGGTGGCCAACTGAGTTTTGTTTTGTCCAGTTTATGCTCATTTTGAAAGTGTTTTTTGCTGGGTTTAAAATTCCAGATTGACTTTTTCTTAATGCACCAGAGGTGGTGTTCTATCATTTTTTGGTAAAATGATATCATTTTCCACTCTTACTGCTGAAAATCCAGCTAACCGTCTTATATTTTATTACTTTGTAGGGAATCTCTCTTTTGTCTCTGAGTGCTTTTAAGATCTCTTTTCTTTAGTGTACGCAGTATCTCTGTATGCCAAGTGTGGGTTTTGTTGGGCTTCCTAGAACTGAGGTTTGGTGTCTTCTGTCACTTCTGGGATAGTTGCAGATATTTTTTGTCTTCAAACTGTAAATATCATCTCCCCCTGCCCTCTCTCCCTTCTGGAACTCGAGTTATATATTTATTATCTTCCATGTTGCATAAGCAGTTCTGTAGTTTTCCTCTTTGTCTCTCTGCGCTGCATTCTGGATAATTTTTCAGATCTACCTATCAGTTATTATCTTGGCAACTTTGTCTCATCTGTTGTGAAGTCGGTCTTGATTTTTAAGTTCAGTCATATATTTTTCATTTTTAGAAATTCGGTTTCTTTTGTAGATCTTGGTCATTTCTGATAGTCTCTTGCTACTTATTCATTGTTTAATCCCTCTTAAGCCTCCTGAACATACTTATTTTCTCTTCTTTGCTGGTATTTCCAGTCTCTGAACCTTTGCAGAGGTCGTGTGGTTTCTTCTGGATTCTGGTTCTTGCTACATTCTTTGTGTGTTTTGTAATTTTTTGACTGCTAGCTTCTGGTATTTTATCTGTGGGGGATAATTTGAAGCCTGGACTGAAACTGAATTTCTCCGCAGAGAATTTGCATTTGATTCTATCAGGGACCTGGAGGAACAGTCAGCCCTGGAATCAATGTTAAACTAAAATCTCCATACAAGGTTTTAGGCAACGCACTTAGCGTGAATCCTGGCTGCAGAAGCTTGTGAGGACCGGCTCGTGGTTACAGATTCTCGGGGCTGTGATTTTTTTCTTTACCCCCAACACCCAGGCTTGAGGTCCGTGGGCAGTTCTGCTCCCTGCCCTGGGACTCGGGACACGGCAGGATTTCTTCTCTTTTGCCTGAGGGTGCGGCCCCTGGCATCTCAGCTTCACATGCTGGGGAAGTGGTCTCCTATTAGACTCCCCGTTTCAAACCATCCCTACATTTTTGTTCTTCTTTCCCCGCACCTGAGAGCCTGCACAGACTAGCGTTTGTGATTCCCGAGTTCCTCTGGTGCCTTTGGGTGAAGCTGGCTTCAGAGTTCGCAGTACTTCTCTGGCTTCCTGCTTTGCCTTAGGGTGTGATCGTTGGGCAAAGTTTTCCTTTACCTTTGGGCAATGTTTTTGTTGCATTTTGAAAGATTAGTTATCATTTATTCCTCATTTGTGTGTGTTTTCAGCAAGAGGTACATTGCAGGCATCGTGCTCGTTTGTTGTCTCTAGCTCTGGTGCTTTGGGCTGCAAAGCGGTGTTGGTGGGATGCCGTTCCTGACCGGCTCTTTCTTTTCCAGCGCTCCGAGAGATGCTGCATAACCACTCCTTTGTGGGCTGCGTGAATCCGCAGTGGGCCTTGGCACAGCATCAGACCAAGTTATACCTTCTCAACACCACCAAACTGAGGTAAACGAGTAAGTGCATGACAAAAGCAGGGCCACTACAAGAATGGTCTGGAGGCGCAGGCACAAAAAGCCAGGGACAGCGAGCGGTCTGAGCTGTTGGGGAAGGTCCCAGGCTTTGGAGACAGACGGATGGTTTCCAGTCCAGGCCCAACCATTTACCATTTTTGTCACCCTGGACAAGGTACTTCCCTAAACTGTGTCTCAGACTTCTCATCTGCACATTTGGAAATTACTACTTCACTTGCAGGGTTTTGTGAGGATAAGAAATGACATGAGAAGCCTCATGTTTGGCAGGTTCTTGGTCCTCAGTAAATGTTGACCACTGTGGTTGAACCAGGTGTTGAGGGCTTAGTGCCAGTAGAGAATTCTAGCATCTGCTGTGTGCAGTGGGGTAATGTGGGATGCAAGAGAAAGAAGACCCAATGCCCCCTTTCCTCTTTAGGGAATGTCGCCAAGGCTTACTCTCGCCACCGCATGAGCCAGCGGGGTTGACAAGCCGTGCCATTTGCCTAGTACATAGCTATTGATTGTTCCCAGAGACCTTGGTCGATGAGCTCCTAGTGAGTCTAGAACCTGTATCAAATCTGTTCTCAATTAGGTGGCACAGATGGGAGGGTGCTGCCACCCGGCATCTACTAGACATCACCTGGCCACTGTGGGGCCCTTTCCCACCAAGCCCTGCTGACGCCTTGCAGTGCTTCGTGAGCCCGTGAGCAAGGCAGCCGCCATACGTTGCTTGGGGGTGGCGCACAAGATAAGAACTAATTTCCTCCCTCACCTAGAAACTTCCCCAGCCCAGAGCTGACTGCTGCCACACACATGTCTTTGGATATTCAGAACTCACCCCTTCTAGGCTGTCTTGGTGCAGCTCTGTTCAGGATCCCTTGTCTTTTCTTTGAGAATCCTTTGGCTTGTGCAGTGGGCTGTCTCTTATGAATGTGTTGGGAATTCTACTGCCCTTGTTCTTTCTTTCCCATCTCATATAAGTACATTTCCAAGACTCCAAATCACACTGTGTTCAGGTTCTTTCATTTTACAAACAGAAAGCCAGGCCAGCGCTAGAATTTCAGCTATTAATAAATGTGAATGGTTTCCCAGTGAGAAGCTAAAAGAAACAGATTGAGAATCAGGTTCAGAGTGCAGAATCTGGATTCAACTCCTTCCTTTTCCATCTTATTAGCTCTGACCTGGGACAAGTTAGGTACTCGCTGGGTGCCTCAGTTTCCCCCTGTAACGCAGGCATAGCAGATACGTTGTCTACTTTGATTGATAATGAGAAGGCTTTAAACAGACCTATATGGTTCAGATTGCTTAAGAACTATAAAGTGCCATTAATTTCAGCACCGTGCTGTGTAAGGAGGCCAGCGTGTTGTACCCCCACAGCTGCTTTCGGAGCGTTGCCAGCCAGTGCATCATCCTACACCAAACAGCCAGCTGGTCTAGTTCTGCCTTGTGTGCACTTGTGATTATTTAGCAAGTCTCCTGCTCTCCTTATATACTCCATACCATTTTTAATGGTGAGTTGTAAAAAAAAAAAAAAAGTGATTTATAGGATTCTTTGTAAGTGGGGGAAAAAGTAAGCCAACAAAAATTTCTTACATTTCACCTACAGGGCGTTCAGCAGCCTTTTACAGCACCAGGGGTTGGGGACAGAGTCTGGGTGACTTAGAGACTTAGCCTTAGTGCTCTAAGCCGCGTGGGGCAGCTGGACAGCCGAAGCCCTGACTGGAGCACGCAATGGGTCCCAGCTCCTTAGAGGAGGAGGAGGTCTTGTAGACTGTCAGGAAGTCTCCACGGCATGTCCCATCCATGTTGCAGGGGTTATTTCTTCTGTTTGTCCTGACTGCTTGGCTTTCAAGCACGGATTCAGCATTTCCTTAAAGTCACTTCATTTTTATTTTCAGTGAAGAACTGTTCTACCAGATACTCATTTATGATTTTGCCAATTTTGGTGTTCTGAGACTCTCGGTAAGTTTACTTCCTGCTTCTCACTTCTGAAACTTCCAGCACCTGGTCATTTCTGAAAGTAATAGCTTTACCCTAATTATCTGCTTGGCGGTATATTAAGTTTTTCTAAATATGCCTAGGATCGTGTTTGTATTGTATGATTTGTATATGGAAGCATCTTTAGTTATAACACAGTTTTATACAAAGCAGAATAGTCACTTGGTAGCCAGCTTAAACAAAAGTTTATTATTGTATTGGTTAGTACATATCTACTTAAGAAAACCTGTAGAGAGATAAAAATAGAAATAAACATCCTCTAAGGCCTATGACCCAAACACAACCAACCCCAACTGACAGTCTTAGGTCATTTCTTCCAAGACCTTTTCATTGCTTAATTTTAATTTAGAATTAAAATCAGACTACTTATCTATGTAGTTTCATATCATCTTTGTACAGCCGACATAACTACAAAAAAGCCTACTAGGATTTTTATTGGGGTTGTCTTGAATCTGCAGAGCAATTTGGGGAGGAAATCTTTTGTTAGATTTATCCCTTCTTATCCCACATTTTTTGACGCTATTATAAATGGCATTTTAAAAATTTTCCAGTTGTGTGTTGCTAGTATATAGAAACACAGGTGTTTACGTACATTGATCTTGTCCCTTGCAACCTTGCCAAGCTCATTTAGTAGTGCTAGTGGTTTTCTTACAGATTTCTATCAGTTTCTACATGGATGATCATAGCCTCTGTGAATAAAGGCAGTTTTATTTTTCCTGTCCAACCTGGATGGCTTTCTTTTTCTTGCCTGACTGCTAGACCCTTAGTACAATGTTGAATAGAAGTGGTGAGAATGGAAATCCTTGTTGCTGATCTTACGGGGAAGCACATTCAGTCTTTCCAAAGTAAGTATGCTTTTCTGCTGTAGGTAGAGATGAGATGTCCTTTATGAGGTTGAGGAAGTTCCCTTCTGTTCCTTGTTTGCTTAGAGTTGGTTTTATTCAGGAATGGATATTGAGTTTTTTCAAATGACTTTTCTGTATCTGTTAAGATAATTGCGTGGTATTCTTTTTAAATTTCTTAATATGATGAATTACATTGATTTTCATGTTAAAAACCAATCTTGCGTTCCTGGGATGAACTGTACTCTTTTTATATATTATTGAAATTGATTTGCCAGAATTTTGTTTACAATTGCTGCATATATGTTCATGAATGATACTGGTTTTTCTTTTTCTTGTAGTCTTTGGTTTGGTATCAGCATTAATGCTGGCTTCATAGAATGAGTTGGGAGCTCTCCCCTCCTTTTTCATCATCTGGAAGAGTTTGTATAGAATTGGGGTGATTCCTTAAATTTCTGGTAGAATTCACCAGTGAGTGAAGCCATCTGGGTCTGGAGATTTCCTCATGGGAACATTTTTAGCTACAAATTCAGTTTCTTTCACAGGTAACTATTCGGGTTGTCTTTTTCTTCTTGACGGAGTTTTGGTTTTGGTTTCTTTCAAGGAATTTTTCCATTGAAGTTTTTGAATTTATTGGCATGAAGTTGTTCATAGTATTTTTCATAATTCTTTTAATGTTTAGATCCTCTCTCATTCCCAATATTGGCGATGTGTGGCCTCTCTTTTTAACCTAATCAGTCTGGCTAGAAGTTTGTCTATTTTTATTGATCTCAAAGAACTGACTTTTGGTTTCATTGATTTTTCTCTGTTGTTTTTCTGTTTTCTATCCCATTGATATTTACTCTGATCTTTATTACTTCCTTTCTACTTATTTTGGGTTTAATTTGCTCTTCTGTTTCAGATTTCTTAAGGTGGAAGCTGAGGTCACTGATAGGACATCATTTTTTTCTAATGTATTGCTAATACATTTCCTGAGTGCTGCTTTCACAGCTTCCCACAAATTTTGATAAGTTGTTTTCATTTTCATCCAGTTCAAAATACTTTATTTCCTTTTTGATTTCTTCTTTGACCCACAGGTTATTGAGAAGTATGTTGTTTCCAGTTACTTGGAGCTTTTCCCGATACCTGTTACTGAATTAGAAATCACTAAGAGTATGGTCTGTGCTGCTCAGTGGCCCACACACACTTGAAACGACTGTGTAGCCTGGTCTGCTTGAGTGGAGTGGCAAGTATAGCAAGTTGACAGTGAGGCTCAGATCTTCCATATCCTGATTTTCTAGTTTATTTTTTTTAAAGAGTGGTATTGAAACTTCTGTAATTGCGAATCTGTCTTTTTCTCTTTGCCAGTTCCATTCGTTTGATCATAGATTTTAAAGCTCTGGTACTGAGTCCATAAACATTTAAATTGTCGAATCCTTTCACTGACTCCTCTATTATGAAAAAATAGAAACAGTGTTCTGTGGGTTTGTAACATGTGTAAAAGTAAAATGTATGACCATAGTAAAGTCGGAAGGGGAGAAATGGAAGAAAATTTAGGCATCTTATTTTTAAGCATATATTTCAGTCTTCTTCCTAATCAGATGATTTACCTGAGATGTCCTTGAACTGATTCTCCCGTCCCCTTGCATTAGTTTTCAGTGAGGCATGGAGCCCTTAGAGCTGCACGAGGGCAGTGCCTCCACACGGCCTCCCCCTTCCCACCTGTTCNGCAGGCTGTCACATCCTCTCTGCTGCAGTGGCCACCGGGGAGGAGGAGGAGGAGGAGGAAGAGGTTTTCTTGTGATTTTCAGGTGTTTTCTCTGTGGGAGATGGGGAGTGAGTGTTAGATTTGGGGTTTCTCACCTGTCACGATCATGGCTTTGTGGTTTTCACACGGGCACACCTCATTTTGTGCTTCATTGCACGTCACAGACCTTGCATTTCTACAAATTCAAGATCTGTGGCAACCCTACATTGAGCAGATCTGTTGGCACCATCTTTCCAATAGCATTTGCTCACTTCATGTCTCTGTGTCACATTTTGGTAATTCTGGTAATATTTCAAACTTTTTTATTATTGTATTTGTATATAATACAAACTGTGATGAGTGATAATAATTCACTGGAAGCTCAGATGGTTAGCATTTTTTAGCAATAATTTTTTTTTCCAGAAGCACACATTTTCTTTTTTTGTTTTCACTTTTTTTAATTTAAATTCAATTAATTAACATATAATGTATTGTTTATTTCAGGGATACAGGTCTGTGATTCATCAGTCTTATATAATACCCAGTGCTCATTACAACACATACCCTCCCAATGTCCATCACCTGGTTACGCCATCCCTTCACCCCCTCCCCTCCAGCAACCCTCAGTTTGTTTCTTATGATTAAGAGTCTCTTATCTCCCTCTCTGATTTCATCCTGTTTCATTTTTTCCTCTTTCCCTATGATTCTGGGTTTTTTCCCTTAATTTCCACATATGAGTGAAACCATATGATGATTATCTTTCTCTGATTGACTTATTTCGCTTAGCATAGTACCCTCTAGTTCCATCTCTGTCGATGTAAATGGTAGGTATTCATCCTTTCTGATGGCTGAATAATATTCCATGGTATGTATGAACCACATCTTCTTCATCCATTCATCTGTTGATGGACATCTGGGCTCTTCCCATAGGTTGGCTGTTGTGGACATTGCTGCTATAAACATTGGGGTGCAGGTGCCCCTTCTTTTCACTACATCTGTATCTTTGGGGTAAATGCCCAGTAGTACAATTGCTGGGTCGTAGGGTAGCTCTATTTTCAACTTTTTGAGGAACCTCCATACTTTTTTTCCAGAGTGGCTGCACCAGCTTGCATTCCCACCAACAGTGCAGGAAGGATCCCCTTTCCCTGCATCCTCGCCAACATTTGTCGTTTCCTGACTTAATTTTAGCCATGCTGACTGGTGTGAGGTGGTATCTCACTGTGGTTTTGATTTGTATTTCCCTGGTGCCCAGTGATGTTGAGCACTTTTTCATGTGTCTCTTGGCCATTTGGATGTCTTCTTTGTAGAAATATCTATTCATGTCTTCTGCCCATTTCTTGATTGGATTATTTGTTCTTTGGGTATTGAGTTTGTAAGTTCTTTATAACTAGCCCTTTATCTCATGAGACATTTGCAAATATCTTCTCCCATTCTGTCCGTTGTCTTTTGGTTTTGTTGACTGTTTATTTTGCTATGCAAAGCTTTTTATCTTGATGAAGTCCCAATAGTTCATTTTTGCCTTTGTTTCCCTTACCTTTGGAGACGGATTTAGCAAGAAGTTGCTGTCTGTGTTCTCCTCTAGGATTTTGATGGCTTCCCGTCTCACATTTAGGTCTTTAGTCCATTTTGAGTCTATTTTTGTGTATGGTGTCAGAGAAATGGTCCAGTTTCATTCTTCGGCATGTGGCTGTCCAGTTTTCCCAACACCATTTCTTGAAGAGACTGTCTTTTTTCCATTGGATATTCTTTCCTGCTTTGTCGAAGATTAGTTGACCATAGAGTTGAGGGTCCACGTCTAGGTTCTCTCTTCTGTTCCATTGATCTTTCCTTCTCTCTTTGTGCCAGTACCATACTGTCTTGATGATTACAGCTGAATTGTTTTTCTAAGGGATGTACATTGTTTTTTTTAGACATAATACTATTTCACACTTCATAGATAGGATATATATGTGTGTAAACATAACTTTTATGTGCACTGGGAAACCAAAAAATTCATCTGACTCACTATATTGTGATATTCCTTGACTATGGCAGTCTGGAACCAAACCCATAGTACCTCCGAGGTGTGCCTGTGGTGGTTTTGTGGGAAGGAATACAGGCTTCACATGGATGCACTGTTAACACCGCCTCCATTCTAGGAGCCAGCACCGCTGTTTGACCTGGCCATGCTCGCCTTGGATAGTCCTGAGAGTGGCTGGACGGAGGAAGATGGTCCCAAAGAAGGACTTGCTGAGTACATTGTTGAGTTTCTGAAGAAGAAGGCTGAGATGCTTGCAGACTATTTCTCTTTGGAAATCGATGAGGTGTGTGACAGCCATTTTTATGCCTCTGTTGTATTCCTCAGATAAGTATCAAGTTCTGTAGTCGGTCTGAGATCAGGACAAGAAGGCCGCCCACCTCTGAGAGGATCAGCATGTGACATCCATTCACATCTTCACTCCCTATTTGCATGTCTAGGTTACACAACCATTTTGTCATCCGTTCATGCCCATTCCTGTTCCCGGGGTGAAGGATCCCGACAAGGGAGAGCTGAATCCCAGAGTCCCTACAGGCCGCAGCGAATGAGATGATGCCAGGCCACTTGCTTTCTTGTTTCTTCCTCTTATCCCTTAACCTTTGGGGCTTTCCATTTCGATGTGTTCTTTAGTTGGCGAGCATACTGAAAGAAGTTGTTCTGCTTCATGTCAATACAAAAAGCTCTTTTTAAGCGCTTTGCTTTCCTGCCCCCGGTGCCCAGCCCAGTCAAGCACCTGGTCACCCAAGGTGCGGGCATGCGAACAAGACCTGGAAGGAGCACTGGGGAAGTGGAACTTGATTAAATTCTAACAATTTAATTTTTGTCTCCTTGTCGTGGCCTTTTCTCCTCAAGCAGGAGGGGAACCTGATTGGATTACCCCTGCTGATCGACAACTATGTGCCCCCTTTGGAGGGTCTGCCTATCTTCATTCTTCGACTAGCCACAGAGGCAAGTGGTCAAGCCATTCCTAAGTATGTGGGTACCTGCGTGTGGGCTGGAGGGAGAGGGCACGGGACCACACCTTCACGTGGAATGATATAAAGGATAAAACAGCTGAAGGTCCCCCCTTACCCCACCTACCCCAGCAGTATTCAGCAGTTCATTTCCAGATTTAATGCCTAAAATGTTACATGTAAAAAGCTTTAAGTAGTCTGTGATCTCCACTTGGAAATGAAATGTGTTTACTAAAGCAAGTACCTATGTTGAGGTATTGAATTCTCTCTTTGGACCAGGTGAACTGGGATGAGGAGAAGGAATGTTTTGAAAGCCTCAGTAAAGAATGTGCTATATTTTACTCCATTCGGAAGCAGTATATATCTGAGGAGTCAACCCTCTCAGGCCAGCAGGTACTGTGGTGACGCACATTAGCTCCTGGGACAGGGATGGGCCCTCACACAACCTTTAGGAAATGAAACTTGCCGCCTCTGAATTCCTAGGATTTCACTGCACATAAGGTTTAAACATAATGGTCTGCTTTTATTCATGAATTTTCTTCCTTCTGCTGGTTTGGAAGGTCCCTCTAGAATGATCTCGGTACCTGTCAAATGTGGAAACACAAGCCATCACAGTGAGCTGGGAGGCTGAGCTGGACGATCCAGGGCTAGTGAGCCCTCGTCTCCCATCGTTCGCCCTCAAGTGTGCAGCCCTAGTCTTCAGGTTCTGCCCCAGTCTCCCCACGCTCCTTTAGCTTCGGCTTATTTTACATCTGACCACTGCTCTGCCAGGCACACGGGGCAGTACTGACGTCCAATCCCTAGCTCTTCTTACAGATCAGCTGTAAACAAAAAGGGCCTGGGTGCATGCCTTGCCGGCTGAACATTGTAGTCAGGATCAGACATTATGTTAGATCCTGCTACAATCAACTGTTCCTCCCAAATGGAAACAAAGTTTCCATGGGAGAAAGTCTCTGCCTTCTTTTCCCCTTGTCTCCTCTCGCACATTCAGGGCTGTAGGATCCCTGAGAGGCTGACCAGAGAGGATGTTTCACCAGCATGAGGTAAAACAGCCCATTTTAACCAGCAAGACTTCCAGGCCCAGTACAGTCAGCCAGGAAACCACAGATGCTGGGATGTGAGCGGGGCAAACAGGGAGGATTGTGACCTCTAACACGTCTCTTCCAGAGTGAAGTGTCTGGCTCCTCTGCAAAGCCCTGGAAGTGGACTGTGGAACACATCGTCTATAAAGCCTTCCGCTCACATCTTCTGCCTCCCAAACATTTCACAGAAGATGGAAATATCCTACAGCTTGCTAACCTGCCCGATCTGTACAAAGTCTTCGAGCGGTGTTAACCACGCTCACTTGCAGACTGAGTGGTGCGGTTCTTGGACGGTGTCCTGACAAGGGTAGGTCTTATGGATGAAGACTCCCGTTTGCCCTCTAACTAGTAGCACTCTTTCACGCTTGGTGGATCAACCAGAAATAAATTGTCAGATGTGTCCTAACATGATTTCTTATTTAATTTCACTATACTTGAAAGGTTTTCTAGGTCCATTTTCACCTACAGTATACCTGATTGGGTTGAAGAATCCAAAACTGGTTTGAAAGCCGTCTGGGCATCTGGTAAGAATTCTAAGAAGGCCTTGAAGATTTTATAAATCTTGCTCTGGTTTGATTCTTTGTGTATTCTGGTAAATTTCTAATATCAGCTGATACGGATTACGTTGGTTCACGTGCCTTGGAAAGAGGTCTCAAACATGTAAGAGGCTCTGGTGACACTGAGTATGGAGAAAGCTGAACTGATAATCTGTTACTGTACGTAACCAAAGCTAATTAATTTGTAATGAAAAAAAAACTTGAGAGAAGGCAGCAGTCCTGATGGAGTCTGTAACTGGTGTGCACTTTAAGTGAGCCCCCTTTGTTAATGGATCTGAATCCTACCAGCTTAAGATAAAATTCTAGTTATTCTTGTCTGAAGGATGACATAAAAACACAAACTTAAGCTGTACATGCCAATATAATAAGCTGCCTTAACAGAAATGTGCAGTGAGCACGGGGAGGAAGAACGCCTACAGTACTGAGGTAAAATCCAGATTACAAGACTCAGTGAAGAACGTTCCATGGGAAAGAACAGGGAACTTTACCTAATGAAGACATGAAGCCATTCCCTTTGGAAGAGAATGGGACAACAGAAGAGACAAATTTGTTGTTCCGCAAAAGGGGTGAGGTCCGGTTCTACCACATAGAACTTCCAAAAAGTCAACAGGGCGGCTCAGCAGTGGGGCTCGGTGAGCCCAGCGGGGCACAGGCTGAGCAGCCCAGCTGTGGGGCTCCAGGCCCTCGCCGCCTCAGCCCTCTCCCGCAGCGCCCGCACGGGTGATTACTGCTATGACTAGAGAGAATTTATAGGAAATCCCCTCCATCCAGGACAGTGGTTTCCATATTTTAAAAATAAGCTCATTGCTCTGAAGAAGGGGGTAATTCGTAGAGATTTTCTTCACATTCAAGTTAGCTTTAGTATCTAGTTTAACGTCTAAACTTTCAGTTTCTCTCACGTGCCTTTAATTCATTAGACTTCCCACAGCATTTGTTCTGAAGATACAGCCGCCATCTCCATAAAACCACCTTGATTCTGAGGGCAAAAGAGAATCACAAATCCTGAAGAGTGGCCATACTCGATGATAAAAGCCCCTTGAACCGGGTGCCTTTAAAGATGAAACTGAACTTCTTAAAAAGCTGTATATTCCAGATCCTTCTCCTTGTGGAGGAGAGAAAAGAAGAGGGGGCAAGATAAGAGGGGTGGGTATGGCTGCCTTGAGGTGTTTTAAAGGCTCCTCCAACAAAAATGAATGTGTCAGTAGCCAGCTGTGGTCAGCAAGAGGGTGCGTTTAATAGAGTCTTCAGGCCGGCCTCCCCCCTGCCTGCCCCCCCCACCGGGCTCGTCTGAGGTTTCTTCCAGAATCAGCAGCAGATGAGATACTTTACATGAGATACAGCACAGTTGATGTTGAAGACAAAGGGCCCTACTCTTACTTTAAGAGTGTGAGGCTTTGGACTTTCCCGGCCACATGCAATAAAGCAAGTTTTATATACACTCCCCATATCTTTTTCTAACATTTTCTTATATAAATTTAAATATTTTACAAAAAAAGGCTTTTTCCTCCAAACATAGAAATTTGAGTGAAACATATATTCCCCACCTGTGAACTTGTTTCTTCACTAAAATATAAATGCTATCTGATATTAAGGGTAAGTGTCTTTTGAGCGCTGGAGATGACTGACGTCTGAATTGCACCATGGAGAAGGCACTTGTGTTTTCCGAGGTCTCCAGCCAAGTTATCTCATTGGGCACTCACAGAGTCGCTGTCCTCTGGAACCCGTGCCAAGGCCTCTGAGTGCCCAGTCACTGAGGCAGCTGGGGAAAAATGGTGAGTAAACGTGATTCTAAAATTATGGAAATAAAAAATAAAAACAGCATGGACCAGTTCTTAGTCTAGAATCAAACTACAAACGAAATCCAAAGTGTTCATTCATGAAGATTCAAACCTCTTTCATTCTCTCATAAATTATAAAATACAAAGGTGGCTATTTTAATGACAAAACTCAAACAGTACTGAAGGGGGTCTGTGTCAATGGACAAAAAGTCAGTCCCTCTGGGAGGGGCCCCAGGAGCGGCACCCGAACAGGACAGTGGCCTCCTACTGCTGGGCCAGAAGTGCTGTCCTGTTGGCCTTCATCTTCTCCAGCCGCTTGGCCAGGTGGCTGTTGGTCATCTCCATCTCCTCAATCTTGTCCAGTGCTGTTCGTAACTGCAGACAGGGAGAGCCCAGTCACCTCACATGGTCACACACGAACCCCAGTGCCACTTGAGTCCCGCCCCCCCCCCCGCCCCTGCCTGGGAAATGGAAGCACTGCCAGCTCGGCCTTGCGCTGCACCCCGTGGCCTTGTCTCTTCTGCCAGCTGGCGGTGCCGAACAGGGACACTGAGCCTCAATCCCAGAAAGGACAGACAACGGGTGGGGAAACAGACTGGCTCTACAACAAAAGGGAGACCTATCCTTTCTCTAGTCTCTAACTGACCAAAACCTAAAAGTAAATGGCCATCACTGCGCAGGTCAAAAACCAACACTGAAGAGTAAGAGACTCCACTGCTGTTGCCTTAAAACTGGACCCAGGATCCAATTCCTTACGGAGTGAAGGATCTTTTCTTTGTAGGAATGTGAGCAAGAAAAGCAGGTACCTCTCGCTGTAGCTTCCTCTTTTCTGCCTTCAGTTCGTCTTCCACTTTCTCAGCGTTCTCCGCGGCGGTCTTGTACCTCAGCACCTGGCCCTCGAGCCGGCTGATCTGTCAACAAGAGAACGCCGGCCTCTGCTAATGGGCACCAGGAGCCCCGTTCTCGCAGCCACATGGAAACACAGTGTCATTACAAATCCCAAGTCATCCCCTCACGGTGAGTCATACGGCCTCTCAGAACCCGACAGCTATTTATAGAGCGAGAAATGTCCCTGGAGAGGATTACAGCTGGAGAGTCAGTATAGAGCCAATTTCCCATGTTAAGTTTATGGTGAACATACTGTTAAAGTGCCAAAGTTACATGACAGGACAAGACTCACTAAATGGAAAAGCTTTTAGACTCTCCAGAATAGACAATAAGGGATTTTCAAACTACAGTCTTCCTTAAGTCTCTTGAAATACCTGGACAAAACCAGAATTATAGCTATGGTCTTCTACGTTTTACAGCTAACAGAAGGCTGAAGTGTCCTGCCAGGTTCTCTCTGCTGGCTTTCTACTTGACCCCACCGTAGAGGCAGCCCAAAGAAACCTGGGTGCTCCTGGAGTTAGGCACCCGGATGCAGAAGTCTCGAAGGGAGTGTAAGTCACTTGGTAGCACACTGAAGAAGTACTTACATTCTGCTCCAACGTGGTTATATCCTGTTCTGCCTTTGAAAGCTTAAATTTGTAATCACTAATTTGTCTATTGGCATCTCCTAGAAGAGAAGAGAATAGTGAATCACCTTTCAGCGAGCAGGTGTGACCTCCGGCAGTGACAGCCTCTGCAGCCCAGGAGGGGACTGTACAGTGGAAGGAGACAAAGCGCAAACGCCCATGGGGCGGCCACAGCACAGCCTGGGCTCTAGAACGGCTCTCCTGCCAGAAGCTCTATCCTAATCCCAGCATCCCTTGGACCAGGGAGTTGGAAGAAAATGTACTCTCTACCCCATGGTGGGGGAAGGCTGACCTTGGAGCAAGGAGCCCTGTCAGTGCATCCGTGGCCCCCACCAACCTTACATGCTGACCTTCCCCCGGAGCTTCCAGTTTCCCTCACCGTCCTGCCTCCCCAGCTCTCTTCGGCTGCCACACCTCGAGGGCCCTGCTCTCCCTGCCTCTGACTGAAGTCCTCAGCAACCCCGTCAAGACTCTGCTTAGTTCCCTGTAACTTCACCTTCCCTGTCTCGTTTTATCTGCACTCTTTGCTAACACTGATCGTGCCTTCTAAACCTGTATGTGAGGAGAGGGGCCCTGGCTCTGCCTTCTTCAATCTACTTCTCTATCTCACCAAGGGCTCTGAGCATGTGCTTAATAAACACCTGCTCAAAGAAATGCTTTTCAGTAACCTGTTGTGATAATGGGATGGGCAGACTTCTACGTCATTCGTTGTACTTCTGACCTAAGAAGTCATTTAAAATGAGAAGTTTAAAAATTCCCTCCAGCAAACCAAATTTAATAAAAATCACTCTGAAATTATTACAGGGTAGGAATCATAAGGCCTACAGGAGATAAGCCAAATCGAAGCTATCTAACTTGAGAACTTTCTGCTTTTCCACATCAGTGAGGTTACAACTACTTATATAATCTTCAGCGAGAGGTTCTTCTCACTGGTAGTTACTGTCACCTGAAAAGTAATGGGGCTATAAAACTCTTGCCCCAAAGGCCCATCTGGCAGTGAGAGACAAGAATTCCTACTGCTGGGCTCTAAAATAGAAGCTTCAGGATCTGGGTTTTTAATTCCTCATCCCAGCCACTTACTATCACAATGTGCTACTTCCTTCTCGTGGCAAACCTCACTTTCCTTCCTGTTTGCAAGAGTGTAAGTCCTTCATCTTTGCCATTTTGTGCTTGCCATGAAATTCCATTCGACTACACCATGTTTACATCCCCGGGCTTCCTTTGCCAGCCAGGCCCAGTCTATCAGATCCCACTGGGCCCACCTCGTTCTACAGCTCACTCTGGGTACGCCCACCTGCCCCAGAAGCATTCACACGTAAGGCATGCCCCCTCTCCCTCAGTGTGACTCCTTTTGAATTTGCTGCTTTAGGCCAATCTCTTTCAGATCTACCCCCTGCCCCTCTCTAAGACTGTTGGCAGCCATTGTACTGGTCCAGTTGATCATCACAGCCGCCCCGCTAGTCAGCCTGCCTCTCATCATGCCCATCTTCATCTATCCCCCACGCCAAAATATTTCTAGAACAAAATATTCAAAAGGAAGTGTCACGAGGGTCCCAACTGATACCTAATAAAGGACATGACACTAACCTCAAAAGCCAGTATTAATAGTATTAAAAAGCCTTAATCCAAGAAGCCTTTTCTTTTTAGCCTAATGCAAAAATAGATGAAAAGGCCATGAAATAACTGATATTTTAAAATAAGTTATCAGAAAAGCCACAATTCAAATTGAAAAAAAAGTAGGTTTTCCCTTTCCACAAACGATACATTATCTAACTATATACAAATGGCTGCTGACCTCCCCGCATCATGGAGATTATTACTGTGAGTACAGGCATTGTAAAACAACATGGGGTCAAAAATAGGGAGAAAAACTCCATGAGGTAAACTGAATAGGCTATTCTGTGGCCTTGTTTTAAATTCCATCTATAAAGATTAATTTGGTTAATACGAAAACTTCTCGCAAAGTTCTGAAACTATTCAGCATTAGTGTGAGTTAGTTCCAAATGTATCCTTCCACTATCCAAATAGATTCCCAAGAAAAATACCGTTAGGAAGGGTGCTGTATGGGATCTGACAGTTGACCCAGGTGTGGAAGAGGACAGCGCCAGGAGGATACTATTTGGGTAAGAGCACTAACCCAGTCCTCTCTCAATCCATTCCCTGAAGTGCAGAGGCTACTAGAAGCCTCTACCTGGCTGTACCACGGATCAGGACTACCTTCTGGGCTCGCTGAGGACTAAGCAATCTGTAACACGGCTGCACTAGAGAAATGCACATGACAAGACGGGCAGCCTCCCGGCATAGCGGCGCTAGCCTGGCCCCGGCACCTACTCTGCATCTCGATGAACTGCAGGTCGGAACCGTTGTGCAGCCCCGCCACGTCAGCCGCCGAGCCCTCGCTCCGGGAGCACTTCTGCCGCTCTTCCTCCAGCTGTAGCTTCAGCCTCCGGATCTGAAGTGGAGAGAGAGGTCCGTCACAAGATCCACAGGACAACGTGGGTCCTCAGCCACACAAGTCATCCACCCAGAACTTGAGTGACTACCACGGGGCCACACGGCCAGATGCGCTAGTGACAAACTGGGAACAACATCAGAAGGAGTGAGCTTCACGACCAGGTGTCCCAGTCAGAGCAGACCTATTTTATGATTTGTGTAGGCTGGTGGAACGGCAGATCTTTTCAGAGTTCTTCACTACCTTCATTCCATTTTTAATAAAATTCCACGGGCAAAGTTAGATGTTTGTGTTTTGTCTTAGAATTAGGGTAAATGTTCTAGGTTAAATATTTAGGAAACTTAAATATTAAAACTCGAATTCAATTAAAATTAATAACTAAATTAAAATGTTAAATTAAGTATTAAATATTAACACTTAAATATTAGATTAAATATTTAGAAAAACTTCTGTATGCAGAAATAATTGGAAATGTATTTTTTAATTTGGCTACACAGTTGATCCACCTTATTTTACCCAAAATAAAGGATGTTTACAGTAGCTTATTCGTAATAGCTCCAAACTGGAAATAATCCAAATGTCTATCAACAGGAGGATAAACAAACTGTGGCACATCTACACAGTGGAATTACTACCCAGCAAGAGAGGGGAAAGCACTACCGACACGTGCAACATGGCTGAGTCTCAAAATAAGTACACTGTGTAAAGACGCCAGACAAAAGAGGACGACATACTACGTAATTCCAATTCTATAAAACTCCACAAAACGGCAACTAATCCACAGTGACAGAATGCAGATCAGTTGTTGCCTGGAGACGGGGAAAGAGGGAGGCTCAGGAAGGAAGATTTACCAAGGGACACCGAAACTTTGGAGGGTTATGAATATTTTCACCATTTTGACTGTGGTCATGGTTTCATGAGTATTGTTATGGGTTGAGTTGTGTCCTTACAAAATTCATAGGTTGAAGTTCTAATTCCCAGTACCTCAGGATGTGAACTTACTTGGAAATGGAGTCACTGAAGATGCATTTACTTAAGGTGAGATGAGATCATGCTGGAATAGGGTGGGCCCCTAATAAAGCTGGGTTTTTTTTTTTTAATTTGCAAACTGAAGAAAATAAAAATGAATCCAATACAAAGGGACTCAGTGTGGGAAAAGACAGGACCCAGCGGAGACAGGAGCCCCGCATGCATGGAGAACAGGATCAGGTGACAGACATGTACTGATGCTGAGGTCCCCAGTCTGGCCGGCCTCAGTCCCCAGAATGCTGCCAGCAGGACTGCTCCCCACACACAGAGGACTAGGGGATGTCTGCCTACAGAACTGTCTGCTAGTCTAAAGTGAAGACCAGCATACCCACGTCAAAGTTTCCCAACAAAACACCCAGCCACATCAGCCTTACATATGCTCAGAGCAGTCCATCGGCGTTTTAGTCCCCACCCCACCCCCTGAAACTTAGGGCCAAATAAATACACATAAAAATCATCAGTTAGGAAGTAAACTATGCAGATGGAAGGAAACAGCAGAGAACAGTGACAAACTATCAATATCCTCTGAGGTAAGTGAAAATATCTACATCCTGGAAATGACTGCAGAAACACAAACCCAATGGAAGTATTCAAAGATAAAGTTGAGAAAATCTTTTAAAAGTAGAGCAAGAGATCAAAAGGGATGGATGAACAGGAGAGAAAAAAGTTAAGGTGCTGATCCCAGAGGTCTACTGCCCCTTCCTTCAGAAATCAGAGCCATGTTTCCCTGAATGCCTACAACTCTTATCAGCAGAGATCTGGGGAGCATTACAGCTCAGAACTACAAGGGGGAGCTGCCTCTGGGACCAAGAACGAGCCTCCCCAGGCCTCCTTCGCCCTTCATTATCAAGGGCCAAGGGTGAGTATGACGCTCAGACAAGGGGGCTTCCCTAGCTGGGACCCCATCAACAGTGGTCAAGGGGAAGCCTGGACACCAGGACCAAGTGGGCCACTCTCCCAATGGGGAAAGGGCGAGCTCTGCACAGAGAGGAAACCCATGCTTCCCAGAAACCTCTACCCTTTCAACATCTGCCTTGAGTGAACCAGGACTAGTTTTTCATTATCCCCCATCATCATGTCCATCTCAGGAACAGTCATCCTCCTCACTCTTCCCCTAAGGACTCTGTACAGCCATCTCCCCCATCTGCACCTCCTAACCCTTCCCAATGCCTGAAACTCCGGATTACCATTTCCCCTCATTCTCAGTCTCTTTCCTGAGTGGTCCCTTTACCTAGTGCATTAGCAGAAACCCACTCTCCCCTGAGAAGCCTGTTCCCTCTGCAGCCTTCTGACCCTCTTGCAATTTCTCCCAGAGCCCTCCTACCACTGAGCCTGAAAACAGAACATATAACCTGCTTTCTGTGCCATTGCCCAACTGTTCTCCCTCAGTGCTCCCTAAAATTCCTGCTTCCTGACCTCCTCCCCTCCCATTCCACATACCGACCACTCCTCATCACTGCCATTACCCCACTCCTTCTTCACCATTTAGTTCCCGACCTGTGCTCAAGCATAGCCTGAGCAATTTCAAGATTCACAGATGGAGGATTTCTCCTACAACTGATGGCAGTTTCCAGAACACCTCCTCTCCAAGGACTTTGCCGTCTCTCTCCTCTTGGCTTCACTGCTCTCCCACAGTCACATACTGGATCTCCCACTCGATTAAGTGCAGTCCCTGCATGAGTCAGTCCCATTATCTTCTCTCTAACCTCTACTCTTGGTCTTTCCAGCTCCCTGGGGAACCCAAATCCCAGTCCTTCAATCCCACTGATATTTCCCATCTTCTTTCCACTGGGCCTTGATATCTTCCTGGATTACCCATTAGCCTCATACCCACTTCATCTCCAGGGTCATTATCACTACTCTCCTGCACATGCCCTCACCTCCTCTGCCCAATTACACTCCCAGGTAAAATCCAACTCCACCAACACACGCCTGCACCTATGGCCACTAAATGTGGCTAGAGAAACGCATACAGTAAGTGTGGTCACGCAAACCTCGAACATACCATATAACTTACATATGCATTCCATCTATTGTTTATTGTCTGGTCTCTTCCCACTAGAAAGGTAAGGTCTACTACTGCAGGGATTGTTTAACTGATCTGTTCACAGAGCCTGTTAAAGAGTGGAATCTCATTCAACATTCGAATGACTGAATAGGAGTTTCAAAAAGAGAGAACAGAATATGGGAAGGGAGAAAACCAGTCAAGTAATTTTCCCAGGATTGGAGGACAGGAATTCCTAGAATTGACAGGGGCCCAAACCATGCAGACAACTCCAGACCACATCACTGTGAAACTTCCAAACAGGAAGGAGAAAGTATGATATAAGCTGCCAGAGAGGGGAAGGAGTCACATACAAAAGATGAAAAAATCAGAACGCCCTTGAAATCCTCAATATGCTGACTTCCATAATGGAAGCCAGAAGACAGTGGAGCAATTTCTTTAAAAAAAAAAAAAGAAGAAGAAGGAGGAGGAGGAGGGGGAGGAGGAGGAGGAGGAGGAGGAGGAGGAGGAAAATTACCAAGAATTCTATACCCAAACTGTTAAGTAACAGGGTAAAATGAAGACATTTTCAGGCCTCCAAAGTTAAGAAAAATTTACAGCCTATATACCCTTTGCTCAGGAAGTTGCCGGGGGATGTACCAAAAGAGAATGAATAAAAAAGGAGGAAGGCCTAAGGCATTGCAAAAAGGGAATCCAACATGAACCCCAGGCAGAGGAAACCCTAGGTGGCGATGAAGGGCAGCCCAGCTGGGCACGGAGGGAACAGGCATGAAGTTCCCAGCGGGCCAGGTCAGATGCTCCGAGAACCAACAAGTGGAACTGGAAGAATACTTGGTGCATCTGAAAACACTAAGAACAGATTAACCCATGCTGCAGACGCAGCAGCTACCCTGGTAATAAATACACAGGAAACCAAGCAGAGGAAAAGAAAAGCCACAGTGTTCACTCCGGGGGAGCGGAGCTGTGAAGAAGAGGGAAGGCAGCCCTGGAGTGCTGCGGGGCTCCACGGCGAGCGGCGCCTACGAGTCCTGATGACACGCGTGGACAGAATGTGCACTGGGCCTTCACTAGGACAGGGGCTGATGGGACAGGTGTGTGTGCTGGGACAGAAGCCTAGATGGTCATCTTCCACAGAGGGATGTCAACAGTGCCCAAAACAGAACCACCAAGAAGCAACATGAGCGTGTGGGATAGAAACATACAAGAACAGTACACATGGGAAGAATTTGCTAAACCAATCGGAATGGTCAGGGGTAAAGGTGAGGTGGCAGAGCAGGGAACTCCTGTCTTCACAACAAGCTTCGTAGAACTATTTTAACTCCTTAAACTCCACATCTGATGCATTTTTTTAAAAGAACAGGAAACAACAAAGAGACAAAACATGAATTTATCTTCTTATCCTTCAAATCTTGAGTACTGATGTTTGAAATAAGCCAATTTCTTTCGTGTGTACATTTTAATTCACTAACGTTTTGGCATGTGATTTATTTAGTCCATTAAATTAACATTACCTTCCAGTGAGAAGAAAGCCTTTACCTGTGATAGTAGCTCTTCCTTTTCTCCAGCAAGTTTCCGTAGCCTGACATCTAAAACAAATGGAAAAGGTTGTAAACTGAATTGGTTATGATATAGTACCGAAACAATTAAAAATTATTCTTGAAATTCAAAAACAACAAACATTATCTGATAACTTACAGCTCTCAATATCAAAAGAAATGAAGGCTTAAGTTAACGGTGCTTAGGAAAAGTACTAAATCATTCAACACATATTTCCACACAACGAATTTCAGCTATCAAGGCACTAAATACAACATTTGCTCCCAAGGGCAGTGATTTTCCACTGAAAGACAAACCAAAGTACAAAGATCACTTCCTTATTTCAAAAATGTGCAAACTTTCACCAGTAGACAGACAACTCAAATGCTGGGTGCTCCCACAGGTTTAAGCCTCCCAGGAGCAAACAATATCTGGGAGAGAAGACAGATGGGGTACGAGGGGGCCTGGATGGGGAGGCTGAAACAGGGAAAATGGGAACACAATGCTGAAGAAGCAAAGGCCCACACAGGCTACTGGGGGGAAATGGGGACCAACGCCAAGCTGCAGGCAGTCAAGGGCTAATCTGAGGCGTGCCAGCAGGATTGCTAGGGCTCCCTCCTGGCCTAGGGGGAGGGCTGCTGCTTCCCAAGCATGCCATTAAAACAAGCCCCTCGGGCTGAGGGGGACCATAGGTGAGTAAAAGCAGCAGCCGACACCCAGCTAGCGCCTCCCAGAACCAACTAGGGTCATGGCCAAATGTAAGCGCTGGCTTCCCCAGTACCTTCCAAACAAGCAGAGGGAAGCCTTGGGCTGCCCCCACCGCCCCAGCCACACACTCAGTGCCTTCTCTAGAGCGGCTCCCTGTGCCTAGCCCACGTCCTCTGCTATATCGAAGTGCTCTGTTTCTGCAATTCTGTGCATTAGAGAATCTGTTTACTAAGTGAAAAAGTCCCACTCCTCTAGGAAACCTACACATATATGAAAATTTTTAAAAAGTGAACTGGTGTTAAGAGTATCTGTGCCATTTTCCTTCCTCTAGAGCAGAATTCTTAGTGGAGCCAATGGATGGGCATCTGCGTGGTTTCCTGGGAGAGGTGTTATTAAAGTCTCAAAGGCTTAAATTTAAGAGGCTTAGATGTTAAGAGGCTCAGAAGCCCTGCTCTACAAAGAACACTCCTCTAAGATCTGACTTCTTGTTACCTGTTTCTTGCCTTAAGAAATGCACTGGCAAAAAGCTACAAAACCCTGGGATAAGTAGCAGAGCATAAAACCAGATTCTCTGGGAAGAAGATACTTAAAACATACTTGGGTAGTCCCCTACCAGCCCACAGGTTCCTTGGGATACACATACTGGATTATCTCTTCCAGGAAGGTTTGTATTTAAGTAAAAAGCAATGTGTATACACCAACAGTGCTTCCATCCCGGGGCCTTACAATGACCCAGATGCTGGTTTCCCAAGTTCAAGGATGCCTAAAGACACTGTGCCCAGATTTTTTCCTGTTAAGAATTTAGATAAACCTCAGATAGCTCTTTTGTTTTTGTTTTCCAAAATGGGATATGAGTAAGCCGGAAGTCTAATACGACGGGAAATCCAAGCCAGCAGAGCAGCAGCCAGTGTCTTACCTAGTGGACCTTCTCCGGCAGACTCCAAGACCTGGGCAGCCTCCTGAGACACCACGGTGATGGCTCCAACCACTGGTTCATGACTGACATCACCATTGGGAGTGCCATCAGGGATTATAACTAAGCCATGTTTCTGTGGAGAAGGAAAAAACCCACCGTCACAAAACATGGCCCACATGGAAGCAGTACGCTCTGTGAGGTGACTCTGCGACAATATGTTTGCTACAGGTAACACCGGGTCAGAACTAGTTACACGGAATATAGGTCCGTAGAAGAAATGACGGAAACCTACCAAATCTGCACTGAAGAATGAACACTGGTTTGTCTTCGGGCTGGGAAAGATAACAGGATGAAAGGAAGGAAGAATAAAGCAGTGAGGGACTCAAACTCCAGGCTAAAGCTAACGTACCTCTCCTGTCTTCACTGTCTCCTTCAGGTCAGCCAGCTCCTCTCTGAGCATATCTCGCTCATTCCTAAGGCAGGCAATGTATTCTTTCTGTTTCTCTAGGGCCTGGTTTTAGACAGGATAGCAAGGGAAAGAATGGCACAGAAAAAGAGCAAGTGAAAGAGGTAGCAGAGAGCACCTAATTCAAATAAACAGAGATAAGGCCATAAAAGACAAGGGAGTGGTAAAGCTTGGAAACCCGCAGTTAGGTATGAGAGGAAATACAAAGCCATATGGACACACATCTCCATAGGAGAGTTTAAACAGAAACTGGTTAATCGTGCATCAATTCACCAAAACATGCTTATCACATCAGGCAGGAGAACTGATCTTTCTTTTCCAGTCGATGAAAAAAAAAACAGGAAAAGGAAGATGAAGACAGCAGTCGTATTAAAATAAAGCTTTCCTTACTGACCTTACTACATTTTCATATGGTGACCAAAACAAGAAAACGAATACATTTCAACTAAAATTGTTCATTCAAGAATACAGTGAAATTTTTTAATTAAGAAAATTAAAAAAATTTTTTAGTTAAAAATATTTTAATGGCCCTGGAGGAAAAAGTAACCAGTATGCACAAGGTATTTTAATTAAATATTGACTGTAGTGATTGTTTCCCAAGCAGTGTGGCAAAACAGTCCTCAAATACCACTTAATTCAAAATAGCTAATCTCCAAAGGGATTCCCAAGGACCTGTTTTTTGTTAATTTAGTTAAATACAATTAAGAATCTGGTTTCTGATACACCTTTCTAAATGGGAAAAACAAAAATAAATCACTGACAAAATAGAGACAGCCCACTGATGAAGTGCAGCAGAATATGGATTTCGGGGTCAGGCTTTTGAGTCCTGTGCCTCAGATTTCTGATCTGAAAAACGGAAGGGACAACAGTAGTACCGCCCCACGTACACGGCAGAAGCACTGCTGTCATGCGAGAGTCCCGGGAAGGCTCAGGAAGAGCCCACCACTTTTCTTCCCACTTGGATCGCCCCCGCCACTGCCTGAATCACAACTGTCAGAGCTGAGGCCAAGCACGCGCTTGGGTCATCAGTGACAAATCCAATTTGTTCTATGTAATGAAATAACCCAGAATTTGAAACATACCCCAGGCAAGCAAGCAGTCTATGCAGACACCTGACAGCTGGACTATTCTGAAAAAGCCTTTCTTGACACAAGTGTTCCTATATTTAACATTGTCTGCCAACAGCCCCACTAGGCCAAGAAGTTAAACTACAACAGGTAACTTTCCTCTCGGTTTATGGGGTTAGAAATGAGCCAACTGCTTCATTACTGACTGCTGAGTCGTGGACAATGTTCTAAATCATTATCATCTTACTGCGCACCCAAACTGGCGATAAGTAAGGGGCGCTAGCAACCACCAACTGTGCGGCTCCAAATACACAGCAGGCACTGCTGCAAAGACATAGAACTTTGCTCTGACAGATTAATACATGTAATTTCTCCCTTATATATCCTGCACTGGTCTTATCCCCATTTCACAGATCAGAAAATTGAAGCTCAGATTTTATATATATATATATTATATAAATAAAATAAATTTTTTTGCCCAAAGTCGAAATAAGTGCCAAAGCCAGAATGTGAATCCAGTTCTTTTTGGTTTCAAAGCCTTTGCATACTTTTTCTATATCACAGCCCCAAGAAGACCACAATTATGTTTCCTTACTGTCATCCCAGATGCTGCTGGAAAAGTAGTCTATAAGGGCAAGCCCTACCCCATACTTACCCAAACTGTAACACCAATACCTGATTTCCCTTCAGCAATTTACATTCACACCATATGGCCTGTCTTGAGTCTGCCTTTATATTAACAATTTGAGTTTCTAGCATCATGAGGCATTTAGCCTAACACTTCAAGCTACTATTACCACTCTATTACATGAATAACAAATGTTAGCATCAGGACAAAAAAAGCACAAGCAATACTTTCCCATCTGTTGACAGACACTGTGACCTCTGTGGGGTTAGACATTTGTGGGTTATCGGTACCTGCGTGCACAGTTACGCCATGCATCACCACGTATAACCCGGTCAGCGATCACTGCCACAACGTGCTCTGCATCAACACCACCACTAAGTATACACGATCTCTTAGGAACAGACCAATTTGAAACTAGAAATTCTAGCAAATGCTAGTACATGCCATTTGCTCCTCTTCCTACATCCTATAGCAATGCATTTTATCTTTACTTTTGGACTTTTCAACTTCCCATAATTACGGACAGCAAAATAAAATACACCCTATAAGTTCCCCCATTTCACCACAAAGTTTGGAGGCTACTGAAATACCTTATAATTGGAGCACATGTATTCACGCCGGATCTGAAGTGCTCTGTAGTACCTGACCATAAGACCACTAGCCTGTGTTTGCATTCAAGAATAGCTCTTACAGTAGATTTTTCCCCCCACTCAGGATAAAACTGCATGCTTGTGGAGATCTAAATAATTCTTTACCCCTGACCTAACCTCAAGTTCTAGTGTCAAGAAGCCTGAAAGCTATGTATAACAGGCTGAACTCTGAGGGCAACAGGTTATTTCTCCATATAATTGCACGGGGCCAGAAAGATCTCTAATCAGAACGGGATGGAGTCTCACATGGGGCTATCCAGATACACAAGTCCTGTATGTGTTTATTCCACACATAGTCACCTGGCCCTCGGACCTGCTTTAGGGCTACAAGCATGACCACAAGGATCGATGAAGGAGAACTAAAGAAAAACAAACTCTAACATAAAAATAATGGTCACGTTTCTTTATTAAGTTAGTAACTTTAAATCTTGAAAATGAAGCTAGAGACAAGTGATACCAGAGATAGTCACTGACTATATTGAAAATGTGTCTTGTGTAAGTCGTGGGAGGACCACATTAGGATGGCTATCAGAAAAACTGAAAACAAGTGTTGGTAATGGAACCCTTGTGCAGTGCTGATGAGAATGGAAAATGGTACCGTTGCTGTGGAAGACAGTCTGGCTATTCCTCAAAAAATTAAACATACCATTATCATATTATGCAGCAATTCCACTCCTGGATATCAACCCAAAGAAATGAAAGCAGGGCCACAAAGAGGTATTTGAAAACTCATGTGCACAGCATTATCCACCATAGCCAAAAGGTGGAAGCAAACCAAGTGTCTGTCTACCAACCAATGAATGGATAAACAAAACGTGGTATATACATACAATGAAACATCATTCGGCCTTCAAAAAGGAAGGACGTTCTGACACATGCCCCACCACGGACAAACCTTGAGGACATTATGCTAAGTGAAATAAGCCAGTCACAAAAAGACAAAGACTCTAGGATTCTACTTATATGAGGTACCTAGAATAGTAAATCCAGAGAGATGGAAAGTAGAATGGTGGTTGCCAGGTGCTACAGGGAGGAGGACGTGGGGAGCTGTTTAATGGGCACAGTTTTGGTTCTATAAGATGAAAGAGCTTGGAGATGGACGGTGGTGACAGCAGCACAACAGTGTGAATGTACTGAATACTACCAAACTCCACACCGATAAATGGTTAAAGTGGTAAACTTGACATTATTTGTATTTTACCACAATTTATAAAGTTTCCTAAAAAGTCAAAGGAGGGGACCCACTATTGCTAAATGCAACTTGGATAAAACTCAAGAGAATCATGCTGAGTGAAAAACGTAACCCCAAAGGGTTAAATACTTTATGATCCCATTTATATAGTGGTTTGATAATGGCAAAATTACAGAAACGAGCACAGATGAGTGGTTGCCAGGGCTTGGGGAGGAATAGGAAAGGTAGTAGATAAGGCCATAAAAGGGCATCAGAAGACATCTTTGTGGTGGTGAAACTGTTCTGTATTTTGTCTACAGCAAGGTCAATATCCTGGCTGTGATACTCTACTATATAGTTTTTGCAGATGTTCCATTTAGGAAAGACTGGATAAAGGGCACACAGGACCTCTCTGTATTACTTCTTTACAACTGCATGTGAATCTACAATTACCTCAAAAAAAATTTTTTTAAGTGTAACTTTTTAAAAAAGCCAAAGGAACACATTATTATATACCATACAGAAAGAAGATAGCCACTTATTCATTTAATAATGCCATGAGTATTTAAAAGTCAAATAATTTCTTAACTATGAGCACATCTTTTTGGTAGAAAAAATATTTTTGTTTTATTTTGAATAGCTATTTTATTGGACTGCATGGTTTGGGGTTTTCCTATGGCTGATCCAAAATAATCAGTTTAAATACTAAGACAGTTATACAAAATAGAAATCATGGACCTACAGATCTGTGCTAAGGAAAATTATGTTAAGATCCTAAAAGAAGGGGCGCCTGAGTGGCGCAGTCATTAAGCATCTGCCTTTGGCTCAGGGCGTGACCCCAGAGTACTGGGATCGAGCCCCGCATCGGGCTCCCTGCTCTGCTGGGAAGCCTGCTTCTTCCTCTCCCACTCCCCCTGCTTGTGTTCCCTCTCTCGCTGGCTTTCTCTCTCTCTGTCAAATAAATAAATAAAATCTTAAAGAAAAAAAAAAAGATCCTAAAAGAAGACCATTCTAGATAGCGAATAGACTTTACCCTTTACAAATTACCTACTTTGTGCCATACGTTTTTTCACATCTCATTTTAAATTCCCCAAGTAAAAATGTAAATAAGATCGGGAGTTCACAATCAAAATTTCAAAACTCTTAACAGATGTTAATTTATATTCCAGAAGGCTCTTCTAGCTTTGGGTGGAATTTTAGAAACTCAGTATTTAAATGTTAGAAACTTTTAAAAAGTAATTTTGTTTCCCATGTGTTTATTAATAAGAGGATGGGGTGTGCCTGGGTGGCTCAGTCAGTTAAGCATCTGCCTTCTGCTCAGGTCATGATCTCGGGGTCCTGGGATCCAGCAAGTAAGGGTTCCCTGCTCGGCAGGGAGTCTGCTTCTCCCTCTCCACCTGCCGCCCCCCACCCTCCCCTTGTGCACTCACTCTCGGTCTCTAAAATAAATAAAATCTTAAAAAAAAAAAAAAAAAAAAAGACAGGTCCTTGGAGGAATGAAAAGAACTGGATATGAGAGCCCCCCCACAACACTGAGGGGTATGACCCAGAGGGCTTCTCATCCAGGCGTGTCTATCACAGGTGTTCTCAGGGATCTTTGCCAACTTTTCCCTACGCCACCTAAACTCAAGCAGAACAGAACTTTCTATGTTCTCAGGACAGGGCCGGCCTTCCTTCCTTCCCTCCTTCCTTCCTTCCCTCTGCTTCCTCCACCGTAGCCCTTCCCTGACAAGGTAAGCCTCTGGCAGCTATGGTTGTGTGGCACCCCCAGTGCGGAAGAGAGAGCTCACACCATGAGATGGGGCACATGTCAAAGTGTGACACGGGATGAACTGGTGGGAATTTTTCCAGCCTCCTGTGCACTTGGAATCTACCTAAAGGGCTTAGCAAAAAAGCACTGAAGACTTCCTTATCTGGGCCCCCGCTTTGGGGAGTCATGGGGTTATAATTAGAGGTGACGTCATGGTTTGGCAACTCTGGCAAATCTTACATTCCTATCCACTTCCGTAACTAAATTGATGTTAATCTCTTCCTATTTTATTCACCAAGGATTTATGGGATACTAATTACTTGTCTTCCACCCCCCACTCACTGTTCTCTTGATTCTCATCCAAAATTCTTGCAATGTAAGGATATCAAGTTACCCACTGAGTTTGAATTAAATGCCTGTGGCTGCTTCTGGATGAGAATCCTGGGGAAATAAACTTCCCTAGAAAGTTCCTACTTTGTAGGTTTCACAAGCCCAGAGTCCTGCTAGCAAGAAGAGTTCTTTCCAGGCATAGTATCAAGTTTTCCCCTGGAAGTTTTTTTCTGTCTTCTGCTTATTCCCCATTTCAGTGTATAAATGCTCAAAAATAAGCAAAAGGACACATTTTCAGGAATCTCTAAGTTAATTATATTGGTCTATTCCTCATCGATGAGCTTCAGACCAAAGCCCAATTTCATTTCATACCCTAATGTTTTTATCTTTCCAAAGAAGTGTCTCCTGGAGGTCAAACACCTCTTTTGTCACGGTGTCTATTTTCTGCTGCATTCGTTGATTCTCCTGCAGAGGAAATGGGGAGAGAAGTAATAGAAGAGCAGAAAGAAAAAACAGAGGGGGGTAAGAGGGAGGAAAAGAGAACAAAAAATAAACCCGATAAAGAAACTTAGCAAAGGGAGAAAGAAAGTCTGTGCTGAGCAGGAAAAGAGTTGCTTGCTAAAGGGAAAGATGACATCCAGTGTCTTGGTGACAGGACTCCCGCTGGCTTGCCACAAGGGAAGTGGGAAGAACTGTTGCAAGCACAGCTCTGTGGCAACAAGCCAGTTAGGGTTTCTGTGTATACACAGCTCCGTGTGTGTGCTCTTCCTCTGATAACTGCCTTTTTTCCAAACATGGAGCCACTTACATTTCTAGAGAGGGAAATTCAGATTTGCATATGAACACATGATCCTTAGTACAGAGAACAAGTCATAGTTCTAAACTTTCTTAAACAGAACTAAAAAATATAAGACGTATCTCAGCTTAATCATTTGAATTTGTTAGCAGAACCTATGACAGCAAGAATATCAAGAACTCGAAGGAACAGCCATATTTTTAGTTTAGTTTTGTCTAGTTTTTTAGAAAAACCAGAATTCAGCATGTAGCAATTCTTAAGCAACTGTTCTCCTTAGGCAACGAGGCTCAATTTATATCCTTGAATATTTAACAGGTTTTCTTCTAAGAATTATTGGTAAATTACCATCTCCTACTCTTCCTACTTACACATTTCTTATCTACTTTACCATGAAAGACCAAAAAGCATCATTTTGTCATATTCAAGGTTTTTCAGTTATACATACACATGGGTATTAACATACAAGAGATGTTAATTCTAAACATAAAATCTCCTAAAACTAAGGTCTTTAAAGATTGTACATCCAGCACCCTCGGCTTTTAAACCACAGTGACAAGTTATGGGAATCAAGCATTATAATTCCTCTTAAGCACAATCATCAAATTAAAAAAAACTAGAACACCTAACCAATTCTAACTTAAGCTACTGTATTTCAGAAGCAGCTGCCAAAGCAGCTTTATTATTCTTTTGAAACCAAAAGTGGGGAAAAGTATATATCTTAATTAGAAAAAGAAATAACAAGTGGCTGGCATATAGACACAAAAAATACAAAAGGACAAAAAAGAAGAGGAATTCACATATTTTTAAATACCAGCAGGATATAAAATTTAGATAATATGCTTCATGGCAAAAATGGAAAAACTAGGACAACTAACTTCACATGTAATCTGATATTTTCAAAGGTTATCTGCGTCTGCGTTTAGAATTCACAAACTCAATCTGCTTTCAGCAGGCTACAATCAATTCAATCGTTCTCAAGAAAGAAGGTAAGTTAACAGAAATCCACAAATAGAAAAGTAGTCATTTATTTTCCTCAATTAAATGGTTTTTTTTAAGTCATTTACAGGGTGAGAGATTAAGTGGGGCAGGTCCATGGGGGAAGAGAGGAGGAGGGAGGGGAACAGAGCAAGGGCGGGTCCTGAGTGACAGGTTCGTGGATGATTGTGGTGAGTGTGGTACCTACGGGAGGCCTCTCCCAGGGATAAGTAAGAGCTGGCCATCCTGAAATCACTCCCACATCATCAACATTAAGTCAACACAGGACACCTTTGATAACCACAGCACGCCAGTGGGCAGGATCCCTGCCCAGCATACTTCTGAAACACGAGGAAAACCCTCCTCAAGAGGAAAGACCACATTTAAAGAGAAACAGAGATGCTCACGGGGTAGCAGGAACAAAAGGATAATAAATGCTTTCTAGATTTCTTGGTGGACCCCACCGCTTCACATTCCTAAGGATGCTGCCAACACGGGCACTCGGGGGTTCCTCCACCAGCATAACCTGCCAACCTCCAGCTTTTTATATATAAGGTGTCTGTCTTGACTAGCTCTTTTCCTTTAGCTGCCTCAGAAACAGATCTACCTCAGTGAAGATCAAACATTTTACTCCCCAAGAACCCTGTCCCAGCAGACAGCATTCACTACATTCCAAAGAATAATGGTACTCGTAACTTTTCCTTTTGCCATTTCTTCAGATATCTATAGGAAAGAATGTGCTAAGGAATAAAAGATAATTACAAAAGCTTTTGCTACTACAAGGGGGAATGCTTACACAGTTGGTAGCATTAATTTTTTAAGCCTAACTTTCTTTCATGTGTGTGAAATTTTAGGGTACAGCAAAGATGAAGAGACAAGGAAACTCTATAGCATTTTAACTCCCTTCCCTCCCAACACACACTCCCTCGTCCCATTCAATGAGTTTTGTTCAAAATGAAGTATTTCCACAGTTCATGCACATACCTCAATGAGCTCATCTCTCTGTCGAAGGCCTTCTTTAAGTTCATCCATCTTATGCTGCAGCACACTACACATATGTTTCTGCCTTTCTAACTCCTGTTAATAAACAAATGATATGGTTTACACAGATAATGGCACACAACAAACTGGCACATCTCCAGTATAATAACACAGAGGCTAAGTCTGACCTCCAGAAACCCACTTGGACTTCCCATGCATAATGACTTAGAAAAATTCTGTATTCTAAGGAAAGGTTCAGAAAATTAACATTTTTCATCTCTTAGGAGTATATATCTAGAAAACCCAGACTAATCAATGGCAAAATGACTAAGAACAATGAAAAGACTTACTAAAGTAACAGGTTATAAAATATATAAAATATATATAATATTTAATAAGCTTCATAAATATACATAAAATCTAGAGAGAAAAATATAATAAACACAATATCAAAAAATATAATTAAAAAAATACATGTGTAAACTTACAAGAAATACCCAAAATCAGTATGAGGAAAATCATATAAAATATTACTGAAGGCCAGAGAAGTAGGACCAAACAAATAGAAAGGCATACCACCTTGGACAAAAAGACGTAGCATCATAAAAATGTCAGTTCTCCCCAGATTAATCTATACATTTAATGCAGTCCAAATAAAAATACCATTAGGCTTTTTTCTCATCAGAGCTTGACAAATTGATTATAAAGTGTATCTGGAAGAAAAACGTAAGAAAAAACAGCCAGAAAAAAAAAAAAATACAAAGGAAAGCTAGCCTTACTAGACATAAGGCCTATATAATTAAAACAATGTTTATAAGGGCTTATGAATACAGACCAAAGGAGCAGAAGAGAAAATCCAGAAATACACCCAGTTACATGTGCAAATGTATTAAGCAACAAAACAAAAAGATCATGTCAAATCAATGAGAAAAGACAGAGTTTTATGTTAGTGTGGCTGGAATAACTGGATACCCAAATGGAAAAAAAACTTGGAACCACCCCTCACACTCTGCACCAGGACAAATTTCAAAAGGATAGGAAATGTATGGAAAGAAGGGAGAGAAAAAGAGAGAAGGAAAGAAGGATACAGTTACTAGAGAAAAAAATGAGTGAATTCCTATAACCAAAGAGTAGGAAAAATGTTACTAAAAATGACCTAAAAATCCACCAGCAAGAAAGGGAAATGGGTAATAAAATTAGAGTACATAAAAACTTTTGAATGGCAAAAGGCACTCTAAGCAAAGTAAAAACACCTATGATAATCTACAAAAAAAAAAAAATTACAACTTGTATCAGAAACAGAAGGTTACTGTCTCTCTATATAGAGTCTCTAAAATTAAAAAGAAAAAAACAGTACTATATAGAAAAACAGCCTAAAGAAATGGATGGTTCACAGAAAAAGAAACAGAAATTACTCTGAATATAAAAAGATGATCACACTAAGAGAAAAAACTTAGTAGAAGTCCAAACACTTGACAACGTATTCAGGAAAATACTAAGGGGAAGAAAACAGGCCTTCTTGTACATTTTGGTAGGAATCCAAAGTGGCGTAACTACTACAAAGGGGAATCTGGCAACATCCAGCAGAATGACCGTGCCTTTTGACCCAATAAGCCCACTTTGACGACTTCCCTAGCTAGCCCAGGAAAAATGCAAAAAGACTTATGTAAGACATCATTTCTGCAGGACTATTTTTAACAGCAAAAGACTGCAAACAATTCAAATGTCCATTAACAGGGAGCTGGTGGAAAAACCTATAGTACCTGCACACAATGGAAGCACCAGTAGTGACACCAAAGCATGAAGACCCAGGTCATGAGGCGATAAAGAGCTAGGTGTGCAGTGCTATTTATAGTATGCTACCATTTTCTAAGAAAGGGGAGATAAACACATACATCTCTGTATATATTTTTTCAAATAGCAAAATATATCTTCTTAAGTTAAAAAATGGAAGGATAAAGCATTTAATTAAAAAATCCCCTCAAGAAATAGGGATGAACAGAGATAGAAGACTGACTTCTTTGAATATATTTTCTTTGTTGGTTTGACTTCAGATATATGTAAATATCTTATGTAATTATAAAACAAAGTTAAACTCAAAAAGCAATTCCTGATGGAAGCAACCCAAGTATCCAGACACAGAATAATGATAAACAAAATGTGGTACATACATACACTGGAATATTATTCAAGAAGGAAATTCTGACACATGCTACAACACAACATGGATAAACCTTGAAACCATTATGTGAAGTGTAATAAGACAGTCACAAAAAGTCAAATATGGTATGATTTCACTTTTATGAGCTACCTTGAGTGGACAAACTCAGAAAGAGAAAAAGTAGAAAGGTGGGTGCCAGGAGCTGGGCGGCGGGGGGGGGGGGGGTTGTTTAATGAGTAGTTTTAGTTCTGCAAGATGAAAAAGTTCCCACTGCACAACAATGTGAATATATTTGATATTACCAAACTGTCTGAACTATAACACCTTAAAATGGTTTCGATGGTAAATTTTGTATTATTTTTCATCACAATTGAAAGCAAAAATAATCTAAAGATAAAAATTTTTAAAGCAATTCCTAAGTATCGAAAATAAAATGCAGTGAGCCTAATTATATATCCAGTTAGCAGCATAAGCACAGAGAAACTATTTCGAGTAACTTTTAAAGACAATGGTTGGACTATACATAGTATAGCAGCAAAATAACAACCAACCAGAACAAAACAAAAAACTTTTAACTATTTTCAGTAATTGTATCATTCGTGGCGACACTGGTATGGCTATTCTGAGCACTGTGGGATAGAGCAAAGAGAACAAAATATAACATAATTACTATCATTCCCAGTGACTTTGAGAACGGAGATACACATATGTAAAACAGAGGGTAAGGAAAAATGCCAAGGTCCTGAACATGAACTAGAACTACCAGCATAAATTCATAATACATTTTGACTTTACAAACAAAAAAGTAGTCCACATAAATATTTCCCTGACACATCCACTAAAAAAAGCCTTATAAACAATGATCTTCTCAGTGGCAAGAGCTCTCTGGCACCAACGCCGCCCCACTAAAAGAACCAAGGTTCCTTGGACAAACAGCTAACTCCAGGTCTGGAGCAGGAAATGTACCAGATGAGCCTGGAACACTTTCTTGTGCTAGACAGCAAAGAATTTATCAAAAAAAAAAAAAAAAAAATTTTAGACTCATGTCAAAATTACTTGGAAATCAACCTGAACACATTCATATTAGTTAAAGGTTGAACAATTTGAAAATTAAAAAGAACAAAAGCTACGATGAATTCAAATCATCAAATGCTTGTATTCTTGACTTCATAATGACATAATGACATTTTAAAATATTTTTTAAGTTGTATCTGATAAGGGACTTGTATCTAAAATATATAAATTCTTCAACTCAATAATAAAAAGAAAAAAAAACACCTAATTTAAAAATAGGCAAAAGAGGGAGCATCTGGGTGTTCAGTCGGTTAAGTGTCCGCCTTTGGCTCAGGTCATGATCCCGGGGTCCTGGGATGGATCAGGCTCCCTGTTCAGCGGGGAGTCTGCTTCTCCCTTTCCCTCTGCTCCTCCCCCTGTTTGTGCTCTCTCTCTCTCACACACACTCTTTCTCTTTCTCCCAAAAAAATAAAATCTTTAAAAAAAATTAAAATAGGCAAAAGATCTGAATAGTTATTTCTCCAAGGAAAATATACGAAGCATATGAAAATATACTCATAATTATTAGTCATCAGGAAAATGCAAATCAAAACCATAGCTGCTAGAAAGGCTGTAAAAAGAAAAAAAGTCAGACACTAACAAGTGTTGGTGAGGCTGTGGTGAAATGAGAACTCACGTACACTGCTGATGGGAACGTGAAATGGTGCAGCCACAGTGGAAAATGGCCTGGCTTTCCTCAAATGGTTCAACATAGAGTTGCCATATGATCCAGCAACTAACTCCCTTCCCAGGTACACACTTAACAGAAAGGACATCTGTGCACACAAAGACTTGTACACAAATGTTTATAGCAGCACTATTCATGATAGCATGGGCATCGACACACAAATGAACAAACAAAATGTGGTCAGGTAATCAAGTAGTGACCCACACTACAACACAGATGAATGTCAAAAATAGCTAAGCTAGGGGCACCTGGGTGGCGCAGTCGTTAAGCGTCTGCCTTCGGCTCAGGTCATGATCCCAGAGTTCCAGGAGTTCCAGGATCCAGCCCCGCATCAGGCTCCCTGCTCAGCGGGGAGTCTGCTTCTCCCTCTCCTTCTGCTCCTTCCTGGCTCCTGCTTGCTGTCTCTCGCTCACGCTCTCAAATATATAAAATCTTTTTTAAAAATATGAGTGACTGAAATCTTGTCTCAAAGAATAGGAGTGAGGGAAGTAGGGCAAAATCGGCCATAGGTTGATGGTTGCTGGAGGTAGATGATGGGCTTTAGGAGGGTTCAGAATAGTCCGCTATTTTCTGTATTTTTAAAAACTATAATAAAACGTTTTTTAAAAATCTCAGATAAGCCTTAAAAAAAAGAGAAAGGATCCACTACCAAAATAAATAGATATTAAGAAAATAATATACTTGAGACATTCCTAATCAGGCATTCTTCCCCAGAGTGGGTACAGAGACAATATTTAAGACGCAATTATAACCCCAGCAGGAAGCACTGAAGACATTTTGAAAAACTGCATTAATATCAATGTTGTTATAATTGAATGGTCCTTATCTACCCTTTCCTTCTGAGCTATAATGAAACATACTTGAGTGCCTGACCTCTCTGTAGGTCTCTAAACGTGAACATTCTACTGCATGAGGCACTATCTATAGGGGCACTTGGTGGCTCAGTCAGTCGAGCAGCCAACTCTTGACTTCAGCTTAGGTCATCATCCCAGGGTCCTGAGATCAAGCCCTGCGTTGGGCTCCACGCTCAGTGCCGAGTCTACACGTCCCTCTCCCTCCCCCTCTGCCCCTCCTCCTGCTTGGGCTCCTGCTCCCGCACTCACTCACTCTCTTGCTCTCTCACACAAACAAGCAAACTAACAAACTCTTGGGGGGAAAAAAAAGAAGAGCTCAAAGAGAAGGTGCACTAGAAAAACACTATCACAAGGTCTTTGCCATTACAGTACCCAAAGCAGATTTACAGGGTATTTAAAAAGCATACAGATTTTTTAAATTTGAAAAGCACACTTTTTTTTTTTACATAAAAATAAAAAACCACAGCTCTATGTATACTAACACATCTCTACATATTAGAAAAACATAAAAGGAAAAAATAAAGTTGCCTAGTAAGTTAATCATGGAGGTTTGTGGGTTTTTTTCTTTTTGTATTTTAAAAATGCTCAAGGGCATTTGAGAAGATGGAATGATAACTCATTTTAGTACTGAACATTAAATACTTAGCATGAGATTTTCTTCTAATCTACCAGAAACAAAGAGCCAGAAATAGACATGAAAAAATGTGTGGAAAGGCCAAAAAGGAGTCCAAGGGCTCTACATAAAATATGACAGCTCAGAATCTCAGAAATTTGCCCTTGAGAAACAGGAAGAATCAAAGAGGAAACCACCTATGCCACCAAATCATAGTCTTCGATGAGCCCGTCATCCAGAATGAAAATATCCAGAGGTCTCCTTTTAACTTATATAGACACAAGTCTTCTTAACCTAACTTTTTTTTTTAATAGACTTTATTTTTTAGAGCACTTTTAATTTGGTGCAGTTGAGTGGAAAGTAAAGAGTTCCCATATAGCCCTGTCCCCACACACAAAGAGCCTCTCCTACCTACTATCAACAGCTTGCACCAGAGTGGGACATTTGTTACAAGTGCTGAGCCTACAATGACACATCCTCATCACCCAAAGTCCATAGTTTACATTGAGGCTCACTCTCAGTGTTACATATTCTACAGGGTTTTGGGTTGTTTTTTTTTTAAGATTTTATTTATTTATTTGACAGAGACAGCCAGCGAGAGAGGGAACACAAGCAGGGGGAGTGGGAGAGGGAGAAGCAGGCTTCTCGCTGAGCAGGGAGCCCAAAGAGGGGCTCGATCCCAGGACGCTGGGATGTTGACCTGAGCTGAAGACAGACGCTTAACGACTGAGCCACCCAGGCGCCCCTATTCTATGGGTTTTGACAAAAATAATGTATCCACTAGTATAGTATCATACAAAATAGTATCACTGCCCTAAAAGTCCTCTATGTTCTGTCTATTCAGCCTTCCTTCCCCCAAGCCCTTGACAAACACTTCCGAACACTTTTTAAACACGACCAAAACAGACTGGAATGAGCATTTTCAGTCCTCAAGGAAAAAAATCCCCATTAGAGTCTATAGTATTAATACCAGTCCTTTTGAGGTTGTATTAACAGCTTCTCTCCCTTCATTTTACTGATGTTTCTAACAATTCACCAATGTACATTTCCTAAATTGTTTTCTGGGCTTTTTATTTTTGCAATGTAGTCACAACTCATTTTTTTTTTTTTTTTTTTGGCAGTAATATCCTTTTGTCTTCTGCTTGGACTGACATCAACACTTTAAAAAGTCCAAATCCAATAAGAGAACCCAATTTGTTTTCTGCAGTTGTCAAAGGGCAAATCTGAACCTTGGACAGTGGCTTTTATTTTCCATGGGCACGTTTTAACAATATAACTTACAAAACCTCTAAAGAAAACATCTGTTGACGTCTGACCCATGTCTCCATCCTGCTGTTTTTAAATAACTGGTTAAAAACTTCTCTCCAATCATTTAGAAAACAGATTATCTTGAAAAATGATAGAAAAGGAAAAAAATGAACTATCTCACTGAAAGTCTTCAGAGCTTTGTGGCATTCCAGCCAGTCAAAACAGGAAGAAATAAGTAATTCACTATAATTGTCCCTAATAATTAAGAGATAGCAAATAAAGATAAAACTTGAGTTGTATTCTATCTTCAGAAAATGAAGGAGGTCTTAAGATTTTCCTTAAGAGAATTAAATAGATTTTACAAAAATTTAAAAAGGAAAATATTTTAAGATCTGATATCGCACATTTGTCAACTTCCTCAGACCAATCAGTTTCAACTGGAGCTTCAGTCCCAGGTAGGCTGCACTCTTCCATCAAGCCCAGCACCTCCGAAATGGCAGGTTCTAATTTTCCAACCCAGAGAAAGGAATGATGAGATGCACAATTACCTTTGATTTTTCTTCATTTTCTCTATAAAATTCTGCCATCTGTTCCTCCTGTTCTTCAATAACATCCTTGAGGGTGTCTACCTGGTAGATTAAATTGTTCTTCTCATTGTCTAACTGTGCGTTGGAAACCATGGCTTTCTTGTATTTTTCTTCCACTTCGGACAAAGACTCCTAAATGAAAGTCACAGCCATCAGCCTACTATCTAACATACGTTCATTGCTTATATGCAGTATAACAGGAAATACAGCACTGGCACAAACACATGAAGATGCATTTTTGCAAAATACAAGCAGTTGGGGGAACTCCTGGTTTAGTAACATGCACATGAAATGGAAGGAGGGTAATAAGCCAGTTATGCCAGGATAAGAACTTTATATCCTCTCTGCTATCCAAGAAAACAAAATCAAGCAGCAATGTAGCCTCTGAAAGATGAAAAGGTATGCAGACCACATATATTTGTGAAGAGTCATAAAATGAAGAAGCATCAGTGTTTTCAGAAATGTTACTCTTGTTTTTAACAACAAGCTGTTTCGTATTCAGAATACAATGATACAACAGAATACAGCCTCTCTTCACACAAGTAAACTTAATACTGGTTTGAATTTTGCTACTTTCCAGACATCTGTTTTCAGTACTTTCCTGTTCTGCATAATAATGCTAATGTAAAGGCATAAACATGTTTTTTTAGCAATTATTCAAATTCTGGTCTTTCTTAAATAAGTAAGCAATACAAAAATGATTTTTAAAAAAGAACAACAACAAAAAAGCAACAACAAAATGTCTGAAATTTTATATAATTCAGTTTTCTGCTTAAAACTGTTTACAAGTCTATTTTTTAATAACTTTCTAATTTGGGAGATTATTACTTCTAATTTGGTATATTATTACTACCTAGTAACAGTTTTTAAAAAATTTTTTTAAAGATTTTATTTATTTATTTGACAGAGACAGCAAGAGAGGGAACACAAGCAGGGAGAGTGGGAGAGGGAGTAGCAGGCTTTCTGCGGAGCAGGGATCCCAATGCGGGGCTCAATCCCAGGACCCTGGGATCATGATCTGAGCTGAAGGCAGACGCTTAAAGACTGAGCCACCCAGGCGCCCCAAGTAACAATTTTTAAAGCTAAAAAAAAAAAAAAAAAAAAAAATTTGGAGCAGCTGGGTGGCTCAGTGGGTGAAGCGTCTGCCTTCTGCTCAAGTCGTGATCCCAGGGTCTCGGGATCAAGCCCCACACATTGGGCTCCCTGCTCAGGGGGGAACCTGCTTCTCCCTCTCCCTCTGCCCCTTCCTCCCGCTTGTGCACTCTCAGTATCTCTCTCTCGCTCTAACTCAAATAAATAAAATCTTCAAAAAAAAGCATTTCACATAAAAAGTCATTACTTCTAGGAATAAATTTTAAAAATACTAATGTAAATGTTCAACAAATCAAGACAGAAGACACAGAACTGATAGTCCAGAATCCTTACATTAGTGATCAAATGACTTTTGACAAGGGTACCCAGACAACTCAATGGGAAAGGAATATTTTTTCAACAAATGGTGTTGGGACAACAGGATAGCCACATGCAAAAAAATAAAGTTGGATTTCTACATCACACCGTACACAAAAATTAACTCAAAATGGATCAGAGACCTAAATGTAGGAGCTAAAATTATAAAATTCTTCAAAAAAAACATAGCACTAAATCTTCATGACCTTGGAGTAGACAGGAGCAGGTTTCCCAGATACAATACTAAAAGCACTATCAATGAAAGACTTTATCAAAATTAAAAACTTTTGTGGTACAAACAATACCATCAAGAAAGTATTAAAAAAAAAAAAAGACCACCCATACAATGGGAGAGAATATTTGTAAATCTTATTATCTGATTAGGGACTTGTATACAAAATATATAAGGAACTCTCACAACACCATAATAAAAAGACATAATCCAATTTAAAAATGGGTGAGGATTTGATTATTTGCATATCTCCAAATAGGATATGCAAATGGCCAATAAGCACATGAAGAAAGGCTCAACATCATTAGTAACTAGGGAAATGTGTATCAAAATCACAATGAGATACCACTTCAGACCTACTATGATGGCTATAATTTAAAAAAACAGAAACAAGATTAACAAGTGTTGGTGAGGATGTGGAAAAACTAGAAACCTCATACATTGCTGGGGAGAATATAAAATAGTACAGCTGCTTTGGAAAACAGTTTGACAATTCCTCAAAGTGTTAAACATATTGTTACCATATGACCCAGCCATTCTATTCCTAAGTATCTATCTAGGAGAAATGAAAAGATATGTCCATACAAAAATTTGTACACAAATGTTCATGGCAACATTATTCATAACAACCAAAAACTGAAAACAACACAAGTGTCCATCACCTGACACATAAACAAAATGTGGCAAATCCATACACTGCAGTATTAACCAGTCGTGATAGATAGACAGACAGATAGAACAAAAGAAGGAAGGAAGGAAGGAAGGAAGGAAGGAAGGAAGGAAGGAAGGAAGGAAGGAAGGAAAGATGTTACAACATGGATGAATCTTGAAAACAATATACTAACTGAAGTCAATCACAAAAGACTACATATTATATGATTCCATTTATATGAAATGTCCAGAATAGGCAAGTCCACAGAGACAGAAAGTAGATTAGTGGTTACCCAGGGCTGGGTGTGGAGGAGGAAGAGGAAGGGTGAGGAATGACTGCTAATTAGTACAGGGTTTCTTTCTGGGGTAATGAAAGCATTCTAAAATAGGGTTGTGGTGATGGTTGTGCAACTCTGTGATTATGCTAAAAACCGCTTGAATTGTGTACACTTTAAATGGGTAAACTTTACAGTATGTGAAGTATATCTCAATAAAGATATACACACACATAAGAATGCTTCACAAACCAGGGCTGTATTAACAGGCAACATTTACACCAGGATTGGGAACAAATACAACCCAAATAAAAAATATAAGCAAAGCCAATTGTATAATGGTTTAAATATAGTGGGATCCTAATAGTAATACAGAATTTAGAATGATTCTGATCCATCTCGGGGGCTAATAGCTAATAACTTCTTTTTAAAAAGCCAGTAACTTTTAAAAAAAAAAGTCTTCCTCACAGCTCAGTCCCATAGAAAATGGCGCATAACTGCATGAACATCAGAATCTAAGATAGTTTACCAACAGATGCAAAAATACAATATTTAACAATAAACTTGACATAACATTTATGGCATGTACTCTTCCTTTAAACAACAGACCATGGAGGATGGTTTTAAATTTGTGTCAAGGTAGTTTTAATGATTTCAATCTAGCTTACAGAGTGATAACTATTAGGAATTAGTTTTACTTAAATGTGTCTAAGGCAGTGATTTTGCAAGTGTAGATTCTCGACTAGCAGCAACAGCATTAACTGGGTAAATGTGCAAATTTTCAATCCCATCCCAGACCCACTGAATGAGAAAATCTGGGAGTAGGGTCCAGCAGTCTGTGATTTGACATAACCCAGGTGGTTCTGCACGGAGGCTAGAATGAGGAAAAGCACCCCAAAACCACCTCACTTAATCAAGAATAATGTCATAAGCAATGACCCAGCATCCTTTTTTAATAGGATACATTCACACCACCATGCTTGATAACCAATCAGAACATTTTTTTAAACGATTTTTCTTCCACTTAAAAAGTCATTTCAAGGATAAATATAACCTGAAGTCAAGCTCAATTATATGCTGACCATGAATTATGAAAAGGGGAGGGGGTGGAAAAAAAAAGAAAAGGGAGGTGTGGGGGGGTGGATGAAATAGATAAGGAGATTAAGAGTACATGTATCATGGGGCGCCTGGGTGGCACAGTCGTTAAGCATCTGCCTTCGGCTCAGGGCACGATCCCAGCGTTCTGGGATCGAGCCCCACATCAGGCTCCTCCGCTAGGAGCCTGCTTCTTCCTATCCCACTACCCCTGCTTGTGTTCCCTCTCTCGCTGGCTGTCTCTGTCAAATAAATAAAATCTTAAAAAAAAAAAAAAAAGAGTACATGTACCGTGATAAGCACTGAGTAATGTAGAGAGAATTCTTGTTAACATTATGTTGTGCACCTAAAACTGATATAGCACCATATGTTATACCTGAATAAAATAAATAACATAAAAATAAATTAAATAGATCTCTTCTAAATGAAAAAAATAAAGCAGAGTACACCACTGTATATCACAAAGTAGTTTTTCCTTTACTCTGGATATGCTTAAAACTGTTGCACTGAACATGGATATATTTAATGTCTTACAGTTTTTCTTAACATGGTATCACTTATGTGAGGAACATTAAGTTTTGCTTTTTTCTCTTAAAAAACAGGGTCTTGTGTCTGGTCTCAAACAGATTTAATCTGTTCTTTCGTATCCTTCAAAGAATATAATAAATGGTAGATCTAAAATATAAGAAAAAACGTTTTAAATAAAACTAAAAGCAAGTAAGAATGCCTCTGAATCACTTGCTTGCTTTCCTGATACGTTATATTACATATGAGATGTCAGTATGAGAGTATTTACTTAATATATAGGATTTGTTCCCTTGATCCAAGATACTTCCAAAAGTCTTATCTCTAAAACCTTAAAAGGGGATTAAATACTGACGATTAGAGCCATTAAAACTAACAGAGCACGACACTACCTTCTTAATTCTACTGATGTTTACTGAGAGTTGCAGGCTACCATACCAGCCGCCTCCACTCTTCCTTCCATAGGACTTCCTACCCTTTTTGGTCCTCAGTCTTAACCATAAGTTCCTTATGGACAATAATCATCCACATGAAGGTTTTGCCTGGGAAACTACTTCACATCACTCCAGGGAAGCTGATGAAAGCCTTGCCCATTAGGCCAATGGTTTGTCCTTTGTGTGTATCCTGAGTCACCTTTCTGAATGCCTTGCTTACGTGATTTTAGAGGCCTGATGTGTATTTTCTATTTCAAATAAGGACATGCACGTGTTCAGGAAAACTTTTAGTTTCCTCATATTCGATTTGAACTTCATAATAAAACATGGGGAAGTGCATGACAACCAATCTGTCTGCCTCCCTCGGACACTTTATATTGAAAACTAGTAGCCATCCTCGCTCAGAAAAGATTTAGGCCCATTTAAATTTACCTCCAAATTCTTTAAAGCACTGAATCTGTGTAATCCTTTTTGACCTATAGTTTAAAAAAGAAGAAAAAGAAGAAGAAGAAGAAACAAAACGAAAACACAGGCCTCCTACCGCAGGGTCCTTCCTCCAAAAGGAATATTTATAATAATGCACTCTTAGATGTTTCTTCCTCCTGCCTTTAATATTGACTGAATTTGGTGACAGAAATAGGCAATACTCTCTCACTTAGCATGGAAGAACTTTAAGGTCTAATTTTCAATTAAATATATATGTGTGTATATGTATAGTCTCAGAATACTTTTTAAGAGTTTGCCCAATTCGATTTTGTATGGCTATGACACAAGGGACATGCAAATATTTTACAAAGTTTAAAAACTCTAAGGTATAATATCTTTTATTGAATAGTCCAAAAATCACACTAAACATTTAGACATAAGGAGAGACTGAAGTTCGCCTTTCCTATGCATTGCAGGTTAAGCACATGCTTGAAAGACAAACACTGTTAGTAAAGCTCTGTGCACTGGGGTTAACAGAACTTGTGAAACCACCATTACCCAACCCTTCTGCGTACAGATAGCATGCTTGGGCTGCAGAATGGGCCCTGATACCTTTAGTTCTTTAAGCCCTTGCATGTATCTCCCTTCTACATCCTGTATCTGGTCCTTAAGGTCATAGATATCCTGCAGGACATAGGAATGAACCATTGCATAAAACCATGCACAAACATATCTTAAGTCTCAAAGATTCAGATGAAAATGTAAACTACTTTCATATATTCCAGACTAAAAGCAGAGAAATAAAAGTACACAAGCATAACTGCCACTCCAAACCATGGAACAGAGCAAACAGGTCGGGGACAGTGGGGCTGGAGAAGGTGTTGAGTAACCAATCTAAAGTATTAAATATTTTCTTGACATTAACACGTGTTGAAACAGCATTAGCGGGGGAGAGGGTGTATATGGAAGAAAGCTATATAAATTATAACATTTTTAGCATATAATATTAAAAATTTTATAAATCAAATAATTTTTAACATAATGCTTCATCTAGAATTAGTAAAACATGTAGTAAATTAATTATAAGCAGCAAATTTTACTGACTCATGCAAAAGTTTTAAAAATTGTAATAAATGGATATGAACAAAGCTGTCTTTCAATGACTTGCTTACCAACCACAATTAATTTGGGAGAAAGAAAGTAAAGGGAAGGAAGTTAAACACTAACATTTTAAACATTATGTCAAATGAGAGATTTTATGTTGAGGATGCCATTTAAATGATGAGAAAAGAGCATCTGCTCCAAATGTTACCATAATCCTTAAAAGTAAAGCAGGTCAAATTTTAAATGGAAAATCCAGTTTCCCTTATACCTGACCCTGCTACACACAATCTATTCGGATGCTTGATTTAGTGAGAAAATAACTGTCACGGTTACTTTCCCTAAGTACCATTCTGCAATACAGACAGGATCAATTCTCCAAGGCCAGTTACAGACACTTTCTGTATTATACTTCCCCTGCCCTCTTCATTCCTCCTTAGTAGGTCTGTCTGTCTTCTGCTCATTGATTCATTCAACGGACACACATCGAAGGGCTATGAGGAGCCGAGTGTGAGGATACAAACTTCTCATTTCCTTCAAGGAAGTCATTCTCTTAAAGAAGCAATACAAGGAAACGGCAAGCACAAGCTAAGTTGTGAGGCTAGAGGGCCTTTGTCCTCCTGTGTTCTGTCCCACTGAAGGCAAGAGTTTATCTTACTCAACTCTGCACCACCACCACCACCACCCCCCCTGCCACCTATGCCTGGTACTTAGTAAGAGCTTGGTAAATACTAATACTTGCAAAGTCATGCCATGTCAGCCTGGGGCAGCTCTCCTTCTCGACTGCCACTGCCACTGCTGCAAACCTCTCTACCCTCTAACCACTGGCCCACTTTCACAGGCTGCCCATTTCATAAGCCGGACTCCTGTTCCTACCCACCTACAATGTGACTCAGTACCCCAGTCCCCACCTCCTCCTGTGTCAGCAGACAGGACCTCCACATTTGGCTCCCCTTCATCCGCACCCTAGCATTCCTCTCGCGCACTCAGGCACTCTGCTCCTCAATCACTCTCTCCTTCGCCTTCCTGTCATCTCTCTACTGGCTCAAGTCAAGCAATGAGAATAATAATCAAGCCTGCCTTTGTAAGAAAACAAAAACCTTCTCTTAACCTCCTGTCTCTCTCTGCTATTGACCAATCAACTCCAGTATCCTTCAGGATTCTCTTCAGAGCAAGTTTCCTGCATCTTCTTCCATCACAGTTTTGACTTCACTACTCAACCACAGGGTACTGTTCCCCTTGCCTCCAGTGCTTCCTCTGATCTGGGGTCACTCTTTAAGAATGCAAATCAGGTACTCTCACTCCCCTATTTAGTATCCCACAGTTGCCAGGGGAAGACCAAATGCCTTCTAGGCTCCCATACATGATGCTTTGTAGTCTGGCCCACGACTACTTCTCCGGTCATCCTCCTCACCTGCCTCTCCTCCTCACTTCTCATCCTACCCTCAGGCAACTGTACTATACAGAGAACCTTCTGGTTCTCTGAAGTTCTGAGAAAGCCTTTGCCCTTCAACTTTGACTGGTTCATTTGTATGCTTCCTTCATACCTTAGTTCAAAGTGTGTCTCCTCTGAAAAGCCTTTTGTTATCTCTTCTCCTAGTCCAACATAGCTGACACTTCTCTGAATTCCTTTAATAGCCCTATTCTGGCTACTACCTAGTATCACATGACCTGGTTTTACTGGTTCCTATCAGTTTGTCTTCCCTATGAAATAGTGAACTCCTGAAGTTCACAGTGTGTTTCACGGCCTAAAACTCTGGGACCAAGGAAGGGCTCAATAAATGTTGAATGAATGAATGAATGAATGAATCCAATTTTTATTACTACCCTTCCCCCATTGCTCACAAATAGTAGGTTCAGCAAATGGACATTTAAACATTTTGCAAGTCCTCATTTTTTAAATAAAAAAGTTAATAAGAATGGGGACTCAACCCAGGGGTTTCAAGTCAGGTATTTCTGTTATTCCAAATATCACTACACTTACAAAAATTGAGAGATAACTATATTCAAGCAGCCAAATAATACCATAATGGCTCAAAAGACCGACAATTCCTAGAGTCTGGTTCCCTGTATATCCACATATTTTCCATTTAAAATATGGCCAATTATTTCTGAACTACTTTTACATACATTAACAAGCTTTTTTGGCATCTGTAAATTAGCAGAACTCATTCCAATATCATCAAGTGTTCAGGAAAGAGAACAGAAAAAAGAATTAACTAATCTCCTTCCTTTCAGATCTGAGTCACATTCCTAAACTGTCTTTAACCATTTTTTTTAAAGAACTCATACTCCTTTTCTTTCTACTAAGTCACATTAAATGTTAAATAGTTCCAGTATACTAGACTACAAAGAAGCCAAAAACCGGTTTTTAAAAAGCAAACCAAAACTGCGGTTTACCCGCAATTCACTTAATGAGGTGTCTGGATCTACTAAGCTGCTGGTGTCTCCGCTCCCTCGTCTGGATGAGTTTCCACTCAGAGGGGTTGTTGCTGAGGCAGAATTCCGAGATGAAGGCTAGAGAAAGAGGAAGAGGACACATCTAAGTCTTGTTTCTTTCCAAATACGTTTGCTGTGGAAACCAAAAATGGGCCCAGGGTGGGGGTGTGGATGAGAAGATGTAGACAGTGTAGACTGCTATGGGAAGTGGGTATCCAGAAAAGGGTCCGGGCACACGGCGCGTAACTTTGTTCACTCCAACACTTTGTTGGAATCTAGAATTCATAATAACAAAGGAAATAGTTTGTGTGCAAGCTGTTTTCTAAGTTTATCTTTGCTATATTGTAAACAACACTGGGGTGAGCACATCAGATTAATTTAAAACAGTTCAGGACTTATAACTGGTACACTGATTAGCAGTCCTCCTCCTGAGTTCCTGAAGCCACTCCTTTAGAATCTTTTCTTTTTCTAATACTTTGATAAAGTTGGAAACAAAATTTACAGCTCAAGCAAATTGTGGATCACGATGAATTTAGACTGCTAGTCCTACAGTTAGTTTAAATGTGAGATTATGCTACTGGATTAATAAATGACACAGATCTATGCTGCCCAATACAGTAGCCATTAGCCACATGGGGCTACTGAACATTTGACACATGGCTAGTCCAAATTGAGATTTTATTTTTAATTGTAAAATACACACTAGATTTCAAAGGCTTTGTATGGAAAAAAAGAATGTAAAATATCTCATTAATAATTTTTCACATTGATTACATTGACATATTTGGGTTACATGAAATATATTATTTAAATAAATTTTACCTGTTTCTTTTTACGGTTTTAATGAGGCTACTAGAAAATTTAAACTTACATATATGTGGGGTACATCTGTGGCTTGCACTGTATCTCTATCAGACAGAACTGGTATATGTTTTTTGGATACAGCATGAAAGTAATCCTGATAATTTCCCAAAGATGACTTTCTAAAAATACTTCTAGAAGTTAGAGACTTTAACAGAAAACAACTCCTAGAAAGGAGTTATTTTACCTCAAAAATAATAATAATAATAATAATAATAATAATAATAACAACTACTAAGGGGGGGCGGGAAACCCTTGTCACCACCATTCCTAAAGACAGTTCATTTTCAGTGTTTAATGGCTTCTTCTCAGGACCAAATTCCAAGGAATGAAAATCGAAAGAGCAGCCAAAAGCTTAAGAAGTGACATTCAAGGAAATAAAATGCAGTGTCTTTTCTCTTCCCAGTGCTTCACATGATTCAACCTCACAGGAATTTGGGGGGTCAAGGACAGGAAATAGATGAAGAAAGGAAGAGTAGCTCCACCAGTTCAAATGTAGTAAAATAATGAAATAGCAGCAGAAATTAAGTTTAATTGACCTTGAGAATCTAATTCCCTTAGGAATTTATGTACTCACCCTTGTGTAATTTTCGGCATACTGTTTGTCAGATTTTTCATCCAACTAGAAAAGAACAGAGATAAAAATCAGGAAAGATGCTTAGCATGCTGGGGTTTTTTTTAGAGGAAAAAAAAAAGTGACCTCATTTGAGTTTTCCAAGTTCAACTCATGTTTGGAACCTAAAAGTAAACATATGGAAACTGAAATAAAAGTTAAGACACATAAGACAAAATGTCAAGAACTTTAATTCTTGTCCTAAAGATGACATGCAGTAAGCAAGCTGTCCTTATGCAGAAGTTTAGAACTTGTAGATTTTCTTTTCATGCTATTTGAAACATGTTAAAGAAAAAATATGTCAACTTGAATTCTGGCAATGCAAATGTTAACACACACATACACACACAAAAACTTGTACCCATCAAAAGGAAAAGACTGATAAAACCAAAAGCCAAAAAACTTTATTATCTAAACATTATTAGGACACAGGACACACAGATAAGACCAGTACACTTAGCCAAAAAAGTTCAAATTCTATTAAAACAAGTTAAATATATCATCAAAAAAGATTTCCCCCACAGCTCTTAAGGATTCAGTTCTTTGGCTTTTTTAAGCAACACATGCACATGTGTCAAAAATAAAAAAATCAAACAGCACAAAAGTGTACATGAAAGTAAGCCTCTCTCCCTACTGTACCACATCCAGACCTTCCAATTCTCCATCAAGGGCAACCAGCCCCCGAGTCTTTAACAAAAGTCTAAAGTAATGTCCCAAATACATTCTATATCTTCTTTTTCTCCTTACCAAGTTCCAGAGATTAAAGAAACTACCTCAGTTTTCTTCATGGCATTTATCACTCCCTGACCCCATGATATTTATTCATTTATTTACTGTCTGATCTCTTTCTCTTTAATGTAAGCTCTATGTCTACATGTTCATTTCTGTATTCCTAACATCATATAGCACCTGGGATAGGCAAATGAGTAAATGCATCATACCCCTGCTGTACTTACAGACTTATTTCATTTACTTTAACAACAGCAGTGTCCTATCATCTGGGCACACCGTAACTGAGTTATCCTACCTTCTGCGGATAGGATTAGTGTTTCTTTCATATAGGGAGGTACCTTATAGGTCGAATCCCAAACCCTGACCTTACAGCCGAGGAAAGAGAAATTCAGAGGTGAACGATTTTCCTGAAAGTTGAATAACTACTAAATGTCGGGGCTGAGTCCAGATCTCAGTTTTGTGAATCTTTAACCCTGTGTTCATATGATTTACCTGTATATACTCTTCCAATTAGCATTAGGGGGGAAAGATCACAGAGAGATTTAACTAAATGAAAATATACCCAGACTCCAACTCCTAGACCAACCCACCCTGCCCAATCTAGAAAAAAGATTTGAAAACTTTGCTCGGTTAATTATTAAAACACAAAATGCCATTATTTCTGGCTCTACTCAGATCACTTCACTCTAACTTCCTCATATTTGAAAGTTTTTCTGTTCTTTTTCATTGCCCATATTTATCATGTTCATTTCTTCCTCTCAGTGTTTATATAATAAAAACTGTTTATAATAAAAGGTGTTTACTTTATTAGAAGTACTGTATCAGTAATATAAACACTATCTTAGACTTTGATCTCTTTTTGCCACTTTTTACTGTAATACTCTTAAAAAGGAATTGATTTTAGTTAACGTTGATTTTTTTAATCGCATAAAAACAAGCAATTACAGTAGTTTTTAATACTGGCAATTATTATCATGGAAAGGAATAACCTTCCATCACACTCATACTAGTAAAACACATTGCCTGATACTTAGAGTGTTATTCTTCAGAATCAAAGAAATACTGTATCTGAAAAACTGCCATATTTTCCTCAGAGTATCTCCCAACTCTCTTCTATTAATGAGTTAAAGAGAAAAACAAGCAACATTCAGAAACACTCTTCTAGGTCTATCTGAAATCTTGGCTCATACTCCCCCTCACAAAAATGACCCCCAAATCCACCTATTTTTTTAACCGTCAACTTGGAATGATCTTACATTTCAGAGGCTGCATCATTGAACTAGTCCATCGCAATGTTGATTCTATTGCTTTCACTGTCTTCTGACAGATCCCAACTGTCGCAACCCCAACTGATCGTGCGCCAAACCTCAGGGATCGTTAAGGCAGCAAAAAGTGCCAAGAGCCGCCATGCCGCAGTCCAGTCATTTGGGCTGCAGTGACTTGGCCAGAGACTCCAGTTCTCCTTCTCAGATTGTGCTATATTATGTGCCGTCTTCCACTCAGATAAAAAGCTCCTTGAAACCTGGTGCTCTAAAAGTCTCAGTGCTCTCTCTAGCAGCCAGGAGCTCTACACAACTTTTCTGTAATGACATAGTAATGTTCATAATGATGACCTAGAGTCTGCCAGATCCTGAAAAGGCTTCTAAATGGAATAAAATTAATCGTGTTTAATATATTAAGGTATAAAATAGGGAAAGGTTGGTAAAAGGATACAAGCTTTCAGCTATAAGATGCAAAACATGGTGACTACAGCTGATAAAAAAAACTATAAATAACAATGGAAAAATGAATATGTACTAATAAGATTAGTAAGTGAGAAATCAGAAAACAAAGGCTGTAAATACTATATGGTCACAATTCTTTAAAACATGCAAATTAAACCGAGATAGAAAAAAATACTACAAGTAAATCAAATTGCTAAAAAAGAAAGTTGTTAATAAAAAAGATTAAAAAAACCCAAAACCCAAAACAAAAAAAAGCACTAAGCAAAGCTTCCTCCCTCTCCCAAATATGGCCCTCAGGACTTACTCATTAATGTTAACTGTAGCTTACTATTCTCAAAAAGTTTCAAGTAAATATCATGTCATTGTACCCTTAAATAATTAAACAGGTAATTTTCCAAACAAGAAAAGGGTTTTTGATAGCTGGAACCTGGAAGTCAGCTAACAAGCTTGCAGTATTTCATATTCGTATTAATGTGAACAGAAGAGCAAGGGCATCTAGGTGGCTCAGTCGGTTAAGTGTTGGACTCTTAATTCCAGCTCTCAGGTTATCATCTCAGGGTGCTGAGATAGAGTCCCATATCCAGCTCCCTGCTCAGTGGGGAGTCTGCTGGAGATTCTCTCTCCCTCTCCCTCCCCCTCCCCCTTTTGTCCCCTGCTAGCCCAGGAAAAAAGGAAAGAAGAGCACATGGTAGCAGACTTTTATTTCAGTTTAGATGCTTAAAAGTTCAAAAGTAGTATTTTCTTAAAGAATTTTAAATTACCAACTAGTAAACAAAATCTTAAATATAATCTTTTCCACATTTCAGTAATAAATGCCTTTGCCTTATTTAGGTCTGGGACATCTGAAAATGCTTTGCTCTTGACACTAGAGATTATAGATTGTTTCTCTTTAAATCTAAACTCCTTTAATATTTATTGAAATTAGAACATGTGAGAAATATTTCTTAGAATACATATCTTGTCAAATCCTTCAAACTCCTTGTTTCTTCTTAAAAGAAACATGTTTATTTATTCTCTGGTTAAAAGGCCCTTTGAACTTCATTTCAGCATATGGCTACTTAGTTTGACAGATAATTTTACCTTACTAAAATGGTAAAATACATTTGAATCTTTTTGAATAGAAATAGAGAATTCTAGTTGCAAATATATTTTGATACCGTCATTTAAAAGAGTTGTTTAGAAGGGCACCTCGGTGGCTCAGTTGATTAAGCATCCGGACTCTTAATTTCAGCTCAGGTCATGATCTCAGGATCTTGAGATCAAGCCCCAGGTCAGGCTCTACATTGAGCATGGAGCCTGCTTAAAATTCTCTCTCCCTTTCCCTCTCCCCCTTCCCCATCCCCCCTTGTGTACTCTCTCTCTCTCTCTCTCTCTCTCAAAAGAAAAATAAAAAAGATTTTTAAAAAGAGTTGTTTAGAAATAAAGACTTGTATCTTGTTCTAATTATGTTTTTTTTTTTTTTTCTTAAAAGGATATCAGAGATTTGAGGGCACCTGGGTGGCTCAGTCAGTTAAGCATCTGCCTTCAGCTCAGGTCATGATCCCAGAGTCCTAGCATCAAGTCCCACATCGGGCTTCCTGCTCAGCGGGGAATCTGCTTCCCCCTCTCCCTTCACCCCTCCCCCCTGCTCGTGGTCTCTCTCTCTCTCTCTCTCTCACGCTCTCTCTCTCTCAAATAAATAAAATCTTTTTTAAAATTAAAAAAAAGAATATCAGAGATTTGATATAATTGAACTATGCATATCTGATGTGTATAACTTTCAGCATGCAGCACACATTTTGTCAACTGTATCAGTAAATCTAATGTAATATATATGATCAGAAGGTAAAGGTATTCATATTAAGGCATTTGAATAAACTTATTTTTTAAGTTATAAAATTATAGTCAAACAAAATATTTATAGTGTTGTTTAATGTAGTTATTGGAGTCTAATCCTTTAACTTCTAATTTTATATATGGATGTGATAATACACATCAAAAATTCTGTTTGATGGACAAAGACAAAAAAAAAACAACAACCAGAAAACTGAAGACTGATTCCCTAACCACAGAAGGGAAGGGATCAATTAATTCTAATAATCTCCTAAAGCAAAAATGGCTGATTCCGTTCAGAAATGGTCTTATTAACAATTAGTAAAATGAAAGTTAGCACATTTACATGCTTTTCCCCAGCCTGACTGATGGGACAAAGGAACAATGCAGAAGAAAAGACCAGAGGCTAGAGCAATCATAAATACTATATAATGAGTCTCGCCAAATCAGGGCCTTGCACCCTTTTTCAGCACTCCTAGCTCAGATGTTATAAATGGAGCAGACTGTACACAATGGGGAAGCCTGAAAGTGTCTTTTCAAATTTTGAATTCATTGTCAGCATTTTAAAATCAGGATATTTCACATAAAAATGCACATTTCCTAGCTTATTATATCAAAAAGTGGTGTGTGGGGGGGGGAATCTTACCGTCAAGTCCACTTTTCATTTGTCTACAATAAGCTGTATAGTTACCCTTTAGAAGAAATAATATTAGAGAAAATTCTTGCTCTAGAGAGGGGAACAGCAAATTTTTAGGCTTTGCTAAAAGGCAAAATTAAGGATATCGTATAGGTACTTAGATAATCATGAAAAAAATATATAAAAACCATTAGCTCAGAGGCTATAAAATAAGAGGGTGCTGGCCAGATTTGCCAACCACTGCTCTGGAGAATCTTTTATGTTATAAGGTGTACAGCATGATGATTTGATATAATAACACATATATATCAAATTGTCACATAATATGCCTTAAATATGTATAATTTTTATTTAAAAATATGTAAATAAACCAAAATAACTACCTGGGTAAAGAAAAGAGTTATATTAAATTAGTAGAAGCAGGGAGAGTTTTTTTTTTTAAACTATCAAGCTTTTCACTTCTGTGTAGTTACTAAAATAAATTGCCAAGAAATACATGTAAGGGGGACATAACCACCATCACAAATGAAAGGCTAATAGAATTCAAAGTTTTTAAGAAAAAACGGTGTATACAATAAATTAAATGGTTTATATCTATAAAAAAAAAAGTAAGTTGCTAAGCAAATCAATAAAATGAGCAGTATTTCAGAGGAAAGAATTGGGAGCCAATCTTGCAACTTGGCGTGCAGAGATTCCTTGATCTGACAGAGGGCAAGACAGGGCTGCTATACAGCCAGGTTTGAGACCCAACAATCTGGAATATTTAAGGCCCACACTTAAAATTATTTTCCAGGATTAAAGTTATTCAAAAATAGCTACTTATTTTTTTTTTTAAAGATTTTATTTATGAGAGCGAGAGACAGAGATAGCGACAGAGAGCGCAAGCAGGGAGGAGAGGGAGAAGCAGGCTCACTGCGCAGCAGGAAACCCGACACGGGGCTTGACCCCAGGACCCCGAGATCATGACCCGAGCCGAAGGCAGATGCTTAACCGACTGAGCCACCCAGGCACCCCAAAAATAGCTATTTAAATACAACCAGCAATGTGCCAAATATAAATAACATCTCTTCATTCAAAAACAAACTTTTTGGTTAGGGAACACTGCCTCTCATCTGCTTCAAAGCGCTTGAAAATCAGACAGCACTGGTCGATGGGCAAAACAAAACTAATCCCAGCACTGGAGAGGAGGTGTCAAAGAGAAAATGAGGCTATTGGATCAGGCAGGGAGGTATCTGCTGGTTGGGGTTCCTTCCTTAAGACAAATGCCTCGAGGCATCTCTACTGGACAATCTTTCCTAAATTCAGTTCCCAATGAATGTGAAAGCAATGGATAGGCATTTCTTCAAAATAATGCCATAGAGCAAATGTTTAAAATCTATTCAGATTCTTCCCAGTTATCATAAATTAGTGACATTTTACAAAGTAATATCTTCTATTGTTCGACCTTCAAAGTCTGTCTAGTACTTTATATATTCACCAAAATAAAAAGGGAAGAAAACTTTTAAGAATGATCTGGAATATCTAAATACAGGCTAGGTATTAGAGGTTTTAAGGAATTATTTTTAATTTTATTAGGTATGATAATGGTAGAGTGAATATGAAAAAGAAATTCTCAATTAGAGATGCATACTGAACCACTGGAAAATGGCATGGATTTGCTTTAAAATAATTCAGGAAAAAAAAAGGAAAAGGGAAGAAAGCGATGAAGCAAAACTGGCAAAACACTGGTAGTTGTTGAAGCTGCTAATGGGTTCTACAGGGGAAAATGTTCACAGAAAAGTTTTTTTAAAAAATCAGAGCATATTAATATACATATTCCAAAACAAAATAAATAACTGTACTTTATGTTACCATATTCCAATAAAAATTAAGGCAGTAAATTAAGTTCCTAACTTTCAAATAGCTAATGTATTAGCCGTTAGTCACAAGCCTGAGACACCACAACGACCCCCATGCAATACACTCACACTGGTCAAATCGGGGATGCTGACGTCATCCACCTCAGAGACTATGCTCCCCCTACGATTGGAGCGACTAAAATAATCGGCAGTAGAAACCTTTCAATCAGAAAAAATGAAATGCTTTAAAGGTTAAGAAAAGAGAGGAAAAGGATAAGAACATTGGCATATGAGGGAAAAAATACTGTTTTGGTGCTTGATAAAGTGTCATGCAATGAGGCAACTACTGCAATGAACCTAGTCAAAAAAGTAGAAAAGAAATGTAAAGGGGTTCCCAAAGGAAATCACGGCTCCCTAAAGCAAGCTTTTGTGCACCTTAACTCGAGTTGTGTACTAGAGATCATTTACTGCCGAGGGCCAGAAAAGGCTCTGGTGTTTAGCACACGCATCATCCTCACTAGGGCAGTATTTACCTAAAGCCTCTACCATATTTCAAAAATTTGTAGTTCATTACAGCTATCGACTCTGTTAAGCACATGTGTGCTCAATGAGGCATTCTTCGCAGGGTATTTACTGCACCTTTTGCCCAATTTTTACACTTGCCTCTTTTTCATATTCCTCAAGACCAGGAACTGTGGGACAAAACAATGGAAGAACTACAGTGGCCCCTTTCTGGTTCCCCAAACTCAGTCTTTTCCCATCTGAGACTTTGTCACTGGCCTAGAAAGCTCTCCACCCCCCCCCCCCTTTCAGGCAGCTAGCTCCTCCCATTTCAAGTCACAGCTCAAAAGTCACTTCCCTTGGGGAAGCCTTCTCTAACATGCATCTCTCAATGTTCCTTGTCCTATCACCTGTTTTACCCTTCACAATTACTGGGGTTACTTCTCTTTTCTTCCTTTGTTAACTTGTTTATTTTCTATTTCTTTCACCAGGATATAAGCTCCATGAAGTCAGAAATCTGGTCTGTCTAGCTTACCACATTACTCCCAACACTTAATACAGTGCCTCACATATAATAGGTACTCCATAAACATTTGTTGAATTAATAAATAAGGAGTATTTTTTTACCTCACTCATCAGCTTTCCTTACTCAGCTCTGTCTGATTGATTACCTTGCTTAAAAACTCTTCCCCTCCAGGAAGGGAATCTGGAAGGCCATCCACAGAGACACAGAAGGCTTACAAGTGTGAAGTTTTGCTAAGGGCTAATGCAGTCAAGCAACAGTGTATTTATTCATAGTAATAATAATACAACTTAGATTTACATATACCTAATATTTTACTGGTTCCTATTGTCTCAAGAATTTTGTAGTTATTCTCCATATAGTAATTCATTGAATGCATATATTAAGCCTACCCACAAAGACCGTCATTAACATCCCCATTACAAATTAACTGCCATTAACACAACTAACAGTTTGTAGAAGTGGCTCAAACCCAGGCATCATTACTTTAAAGTCCCCGCCTGTCCTTCCACTCCATCATTTTGCAAGGTACTTTCAGGGGTCCTGCCTTGTTTTTTCCTCCTTCAGCTGTGAGTATGAGCATTAACTGGCTCACCAATGGACCACAATTGCCTTAATTAGATCACTGCATTCTTGGCAACAAATCTCACAAACATTCAGTGTTCTCCTTTTCTATGAAAGCTTCCGGTTTACAATCTTTCACAAAACACGGCTCTTTACTAGCTTTAGGCTGACATATCATCCTTAATGTAATTTTCAAATCAATTCTTAAATATAGCAAAAATGCTATCAGCTCTCTGAAAAACTTCCAGCATCATCAAAATAATCTGAAATTACATAATTTGTCTTTTGACCTGGCTATTTGTTGCCTCTACAGTTATTATACTAGTTGAATTTTTAACCAGAATTTTTGACCAGAATTTCTAAATTTTGCCATCAAAGACTCTAAAAAGTTCACAGGTCTTAAAAGATGTATAGACTATAGGGGTGCCTGGCTGGCTTAGCTGGTTGAGTGTCTGCCTTCGGCTCAGGTCGTGATCCCGGAGTCTCGGGATGGAGCCCCACAGCGGGCTCCTTGCTCAGCAGGGAGTCTGCTTCTCCCTCTCCCTCTGCCCCTCCCCACTGCTTGTGTGCGCTCTCTCTCTTTCTCTGTGTCAAATAAATAAAATCTTAAAAAAAAAAAAGATGTATGGACTATAAACAGTACATCTTAAATACATAGTGAAGAAAGCAACTGATCGCAACATGATTTGTAATCCATAGTCAGGAGTTTTATGCGAAGTGGAGCATTCATTTTGCTGGAGAAACTTTTTTGTTTCTGGTGAATTGTGCACATAAATGCATATGCATAAAACAGCAACAAAGAATAAAAAGTGAAAATCTTTCAAATACACAAAGACAAGCACATAAAAGGTGTGAAGAGGCAAGTTATTGATGAAAGCTTCCATAGCCCACAGAGAATACATATTCACAGGAACACATTTTTGAAGGCAAATTATTCATATAAACTAAATTTGAGGAAAATGTTCATTTTTGTCAAATGCAAATTTCACTTTCCAGTAGATTTCATGGGATCACACATAGGGGCAATTTAAAAACTTATCGTATGTGTTTGCATGCAAACCACGCTCACCACACTGTCCCTTCGCCCACGACTGGAGCGACCAGAAGACGCAATGCTTGCAGTGTCATCGTCAGGAAACTACAGATATTAAAAGCAGATAATGACAAACATGTGATTTCACTACGGGTCTTACCTGGCTGTAAGCACATTAGGTAAGGTTGGGGAAAGCATGCAATTACTCTACATGGGCATGTAATTGGCACCATCTATTGTGCACCATAGAATAGAAAAGTGGCTTCAAAGTATAATAAACTATCACTGAAAACTAAACGATATTTCCAAAAAAGCACACAGAATACTACTTTATCTTTTATTTAAATTACAGAAAGAGGACAGGAGTGGAGGGCTAGGGCATAAATAGACCAACCAAAACCAGCTAGGGATTTCATGCTTTTTAAATCGCTAGGCCCTTTGGGATCCCATCGGGGGGGGGGGGTGTCAATAAGTATACTTAATGCTTAAGTTTGGGAGAGAAAATACAAGAATATCTTCAAGTGAAATAAGTCAAAGACAGAATTTCCTACCAGCAAAGACACTGAAATGATGATTCTTATTTTCCTTTATTCATTCCTATGCAATGGGTGGAGATATTTCTAACATCACCCTACAGTTTTCTTCCTGTTTCACGAGCAGCAGAAGACTCATCTTCTGTGTGTCTAGGTTACCTCTATTCTGACATCACTGAGGAACCATGCTGGCATCACCAAGATAATAACTCTGAACCCAACTTGCGAATGAAATAACATGTAGCCAGCACACAAGGACAAGGTTCTACACTTGCTTGAAAATATATTACCATAATTTTGTTTGCAAGGGGCCATCACATTGGTACATTAAAAATGCTACCAGGCCCAAGAACTGCCAAGTGGAATTTTATTACGGAGTGAGGTAAAAGTAAACTTCCTACTTATATCAAAAAGCCTTCATCTCCTTAAACATTCCTACGTACATTTTTGTTAAGTATAGGAGTGGAATTCTTGAGAAGTGCTGCTTGGAAATGGCAGAACAGAGCCCAACATGTATGTAAAAGAAAACCCATACAGCTCCCCTATTCCACTCCACAAAGCAATCTGTATTTACCATTAAGAAATTGCTTTAATAATTTCTCCTATTTTGACACTGTCAAGAATAACAAAGTAGCTCCTAAAGTCATCATTTGCCATTGGAAATGTAAATTAGCATAGTCTTTTTGGTGGGCAATATGGCAATATGCATAATTTAAATGTATATACTCTTTGGCCCCCATCATTTAATGAGTAGCAATTTATCTTACACGAAATCTACTCATAAGTACACAAAAATATACTTGTATATGAAAGTCCATTATGCAAGTGTTTGCTGTAGCAAAAATCTAGCAACTTAAATGTCCATTGATAGGGAGTGGGAAATACAAGCTTCCAGCTATGTAATAAGATTAAGTGGCAAGGATAAAAGCTACAGCATAGAGAATATAGTCAATGGTATTGTAATCACATTGTATGGTGACAGATGGGAGCTATACTTGTGGCAAGCACAGCATAACGTATAAACTCGTCAAATCATGTTGTACACCTGAAACTAATGTAACCTTGTGTGTCAACTGTACTTCAATTTAAAAACAAAAAACAAAAACAATACCTACCAAAAAAATTAACATATCCAAGAAATCCTCAAAAAGAAATGTACAACCCATGCACTAGTGGGATAATACATTGCCATTAAAAAGAATGTGCTGACATAAAACTATCTCCAAAACACATTCAACAGAAAAGGGGACATAAGGCAAGAGTCAGGGGACTTCTACTCTGCACTTTCCTTAAGCTAATACTACTTTTATAACTTAAAAAAATGTTTTAATATTCCAGAAAGATTAGGTGATTAGACTTGTCCCAGCTTTGTCTTTTATGTAAACAACTTTTAAAAGCTGACTTGTTTTATTACTTCTTCTTTCACTCCCTTGATTGAAGTGCTGGCAAGCAAGTGAAACGGCTCAATGCAGGCAGCAGAGATGGAAAGGAGAAACATAAGATAATCAACCCGTTTAGTGAAATATCACCACTGAAGAGATAAGAAGTTCACATAAACGACAATACAAATTTTTTTAAAACTTCTAATGGCACTGGCTCCAGACTCATTTTAGAAATTATGTGCTAAGTCACATTCACGCAGACCAGCAATTAGGACAAATTAGTATACCTGAGTCTGTGTACTGAAGCAAAATGATAAACCATGCACAAGAGAGTGAAACACACATCTTTAACATTCTGAATCGTGAGTACAGATTAAGGAAACAACCCAAAGTATCTACAAAGCATGCAAAGAAACCAGACAGCTCACCACAGGACTGCTTCGGGTCGAACTTGTTCTTGATGAGTAATAACTGTATTCAGATGGCTATAAAGTTGCCAAGAAGAAAGGTTTTACAATAATGGCTAGCTCCTTTTCCTGCTGGGGGAATACATTTGTGACCCTGGACCTAAGTGGTCACTGGCTCCCGGGGTGAAGGTGACTGGAACTCCACCTCCCTTCCAACCCTCCAGATCCAGCAGCCCTCAGCTGGAGGGTGAGGAGGGGAAGGGCATGCCCTGAGAAGCACTGCTCCCATCCTCTTCCTCAGGGACTAAAGAGCAGGAAAAGAGGTTTCTCCACCTATATTCCCTTCAACTGTGAGCCATGATTTCTGGCAGGCAGTTCCTCACAACTTGGGTCAGAGTCACAACTGGCTAGCTCATGGGTCATACCTTATAGAGCAACTGCAGGTCAGATTAAATGACTTTTTCTTTGTAAGTAAACTGTGCCCACCTACACACACCCTCCTCACCACCTCCCCCTGGTTAGACTTACAGTTCGAGACCCATAAGGATTATATAATCCACCATCATACAATGATACCTAAAAAACAGAGGAAATACCACTCATCTATTTATTCAGGCACCAAAGTTGTTTTGAAAATGTCACAACTTCTTCGTAGTACTCAGTTCCAAAAAGTGTTGTGTGTGTCAGGTGAGAACACTCACTGATATGCGTAAAGTCCTACATCAGTCCCAAAACTTCAAACTCACACTTCATTTAAAAAGCACCATTACAGTATTTCTTTTCATCACCATGTTATGAAACTAGGAGAAGGAACATTTATGAATTTATTCTCTCAAAAGAAGGAACTGAGCAGAAAAGTGAGGGACACAAAGCACTTTGCCCATTGGCACAATAAAATGAAACTACAAAGCCTCAAGTTGCCAGTCTACTCGAACAGGCCACAGCACAACAAAGCAACAGCCTGAAAGCAACCAGCTCACAACTCACACATTACAGAGAGCTATGGCGCACGTTACACAGAGATATGGTTTTTGCTTCCAAGTCAGCTTGCTTTATTAGAGCCTAGTATTAACATGGCCAAGGCCACAGCTGTCCCAAAGAAAAATATGACATCTATGCATGGGCAACCATCTCACAAAAGTATACAAGTGTAGTGGAGCCCATGCAAGTTTGTCTTCTCTACAGGAAGACAACTGTAAGCAAGGGCCTACCAACAGCCAGCAGTAGGGCTGTTTTGTTTCTTACTACCATAAAGTTTTACATTTTAAGCACTGGCAGCACATTCTGCAGTGTACATAGCATTAAAGCCATGTGTCCTTGACTATTCTGGAGGAAAGCTGTCAAGCCAGGGTCAGCACCATGACAGTGGCTCCACCAGAAGTGCATACATTGGAAGAGAAAAATACAAACCAGACTGGTACTTCTCAGCAGACCAGAATTTGCAGTAGAGGAGGCCTATGAAAAAAGCGCATGATTTAACCCAAAGAAAAGCAACTGGTAGCTCTGAAGGCAACACACTTCTCAGAAAGTACTAACCCTGGTACTCTTTGATGTCGCCAGAGGGTCACTACACAGGGAAGAAGACTGTTAAGAAACAAAAACAAAACAGAACAAGATAATTCAGCAAAACAAAAGGAGACTTGGTTTCTCCATCATGAGAACAGAAGCCGTGTTTATTCTACATTCCATAATTCATTAGCAATTCCTGAGTGCTTAAGGTAGTTAAGTAACACATAAGGTGAGAAAAACTAAGCCATTAGAAATCTTTTTGAATATGCATTTCAAGGGATAAGAGAAACACCTGGAATAGTTTTCTATAAACATGTTTAAGTCCTACTGGGCTTTCAATAGTAATGGTAGGAGATGGGGTGGCAGCCTAAGAGAACACTCAAGAAAAGAGGGCCACAGCGCAGTGAGTGTGGAGGACAGCAGCCACACCCGGATCACCAGCAGGTCCTGAGACACTTTCTGAGATCTCACGGCAGACTCCTGATGAGCTTGGCCTGATTACTGAGGAAAAGGTAAATGAGCTCCAAGTTACCACTACAAAAACTCTTTTCCAAATAGATTAGAAACCCTGTATTTCAAAACAAGCCATGGACTAAGTGTCTTAATTTAATCAGAAAAAACCTACTGGTCACAAAGAATCCAAGGCACTAACAACGCACTGCATTTTTAAAAATGGAATTAAATCTTTCTTTTTCTGATGTCATTTGAAAATAATTTTCAGCTCTTTTTTCCAAGCCCATCAGACAAGACAAATAAGAATATCTAAGTTGTGTGCAGGTTTTGACAACTGAATTATTTTATATGTACTATGTGCCACATATTTCTGTTTTAAATGTATAATGTGCCAAATGTCTTGAAAAAACAAGGATTCTAACATTAAACAAATAATTATATTCTTCTCATCCCATTTAAATTTTTACATGTAAGCTTTTATTAAAAGGCCATCCACCATGATGTATAGTGATGCCTACAACTTATTCTGAAATACATCCCCCCCAAAAGATGGATCAGTGGATGGATAGACGGACAGACATTAATATGATAAAGGAAATGTAGTAAAATATTAATTGTAGAATCTAAGTAGTAGGCACGTGGGTGGTTAATATACAATTCTTTGAATATTTTTGTGTGTTAAATACTTTTCATTTTAAAAAACTGGGGAAAATGGTACTCATTTACAAATGTGGTGGTTCAATAGTTCACATCATGTAAAGATACACAGACTCTACGAATTCAGTTACCACAAACTAGTGTACACACAGCCACTCACAGATTAGTTCTAACTAGTCAAAATGCAAAACCAGGGGTTAGAAGTACATTAAAGTTGGATAAAACACACAAAGCCAACAAGCTTGAGACAAACCCGAGTGTAGGCAGAGGTGGGTTTGCTATGTCTAAGACTGCTATAATTTCTCTGGTCAAAGTAGAGGCCACTCTGCAAAAAGTAAAATTAAACACATTTTTCTTAGGTTAAACGTTGTTGACAATACACAAAGGCAAACTCTGATACTGACAAACCCCCCTCTCCTCCAAAACAATGACTTTAAAGCATTGAATCGCATTAAGTAAAAGTCAAAATAACAATTATCTCAAGTCTCCAAAAAAAGACTAATATTAAAGGTTAACTGTATTCAAACCAAGTCATTACTAACTTTTTCGCTTTAAAAACATGAGCATAGGGGCGCCTGGGTGGCACAGCGGTTAAGCGTCTGCCTTCGGCTCAGGGCGTGATCCCGGCGTTATGGGATCGAGCCCCACGTCAGGCTCCTCCGCTATGAGCCTGCTTCTTCCTCTCCCACTCCCCCTGCTTATGTTCCCTCTCTCGCTGGCTGTCTCTATCTCTGTCGAATAAATAAATAAAATCTTAAAAAAAATAAAATAAAATAAAATAAAAAAAATAAAAATAAAAACATGAGCATAAACCCTCAGTCAAAATGGAATGGAAATAATAAATGATTTACTCTCATGTCATACTTAGTAACAGCCTTGAAAAATCCAAAACAACTATTACCACTTTTATAATCCACTTGGCAATGCCACAGAAAATAGTAAAGGCTTTTTCTTCAAACTTCTCGTAGTCCCTCCCATTATTTGTCAAAATAAAATGATCCAGGGGCACCTGGGTGGCACAGCGGTTAAGCGTCTGCCTTCAGCTCAGGGCGTGATCCCAGCGTTATGGGATCGAGCCCCACATCAGGCTACTCCGCTATGAGCCTGCTTCTTCCTCTCCCACTCCCCCTGCTTGTGTTCCCTCTCTAGCTGGCTGTCTCTATCCTGTCGAATAAATAAATAAAATCTTTAAAATAAATAAATAAATAAATAAATAAATAAATAAATAAATAAAATGATCCGATTAAATTACCAAAAACACAGTGCCAGTGTGTACTAAACAGGTTTGGCCTAAAACATCTATGGCAGGTTCATTTTCAATATGCTGCACAGAACAAGTCATTATACAGATGGTGGTTACCTGGCGAAGAGAACATCATCTATGTAATTCCCTAACTTATCCAGCCATCTTTTACACTCAGAATTAAGGAAATGTAAGCAAGCCCTGACTGAAAGACTCCTCCTGCACTGCGGACACTGCAATGGGCCGGGGGCGGGGGGGGGGGGGGGATCCCTACTCCCACTGAGCCCTGCCACGCCCAGCCTTGCCTCCCCACACCACACCCTCAACAAGGCACCAGGACTAACCTCTCCCCAGAGCTCTCAATGCTTCACCCTCCAGGGCTTCTCACTAATATCCTCTCCATTATATTCCCTCCTACCTGCCAAAGCCTACTGATCCTCTCTCACCCCACCAAAGATCAGAGCCCCTTACACAGAAACCAGGTAACAGGGAGTTTGGGACTGATTCTCCTGCCAGTACTGTGGCAGCCTAACAGGAAGAAGTGTTCCTAATAATCCAAATGGGCATTCTGGACACATTTTTCCCCCACAGAAATGTTTAGCAAGGTGGCTGGAATGGAGCAGTATTAGTTCTATAGTTTAATGACATGCTAGGTTAAAGAGTTTCCTGCAAGATAACATGGGAACTCTGCTAACACATACTTCATTGTTTCTACCAGAAAATTCATTCCACCTTCCCAAAATTTAACCTACAAACTAAAAAACTCTCAGAATGAAACCTATTTGTGAGTTTGGCACTGCCTATAATACCACAACTAAATCAAATTTCTAAAATAAGGATACAAATCTCACTAAACCTGGGTGCCTGGGTGGCTCAGTCAGTTAAGTGTCTGCCTTCAGCTCAGGTCATGATCGTAGGGTCCTGGAATCAGTCAGCACTGGGCTCACTGCTTGGCAGGGAGTCTGCTTCTCCCTCTGCCCCTCCCCCTGCTCATGCTCTCTCTCTCTCTCTCAAAAATAACTAAACAAAAAAATCTTTAAAAACAAAAACAAAAACAAAAACCTCACTAAACTGATTCTTTAAGTATATTCCAAAGGACAGTTCATAACTGAAAATAGATGATTAATGAACTTCTTGTATTGACTTGCTATTAAATCCTGTAAGTGAAAACAAAATTACTTCTAAATAAGATTGTGATAAATCATGTTTCAGTATGTTATCAAATTTCAATAATGCCAAAGGCACACACCAAAGCAGTCATAATTCTTAAGTTCCCTAAAAGTAATCAGTGAATTTTACAGCAGCACAAGACAGTGGGACATGAGACAGAACACAACTAACCAGTGGGTCTTTATGAGAACCAGAAGACCTCTTCTTCATTCCATAAGAGTGACTGTAAGAATGATTCTGGAAGTAAACATTTGAAGTTAACTTTCACGATCACATAGTGAAGTTTAAAAAATAACTTAATAAACTTTGTCTTAAAATCATACACAGAAAGATGCACATGAGATACAGAGTAGTCCCCATGGGATCTATTTCCCAGCTGTTAGTAAATGACTCATGGCACTTGGCTGACTAGCTAAGAGATAGAGTACCTCTACGCATCTGCATTCCTCCTCACTTCCCCCTATGCCGTCCGTCTCACATACAGCCAGCTAAAAAAGATGTAATTAGGACTCAGAGCCAGGCAGGGCATTTGTAAGGATGCTCACCCCACATCTTATTTGAGTCCTTTCTACCTTCTTTATAAAGGTATGGGTGACAAGAGGGTCCACCTCCTTCTAGGTCTTTCTTATAGCAAAAGGCCAAAAGGCAATCTTTTGGAATCAATCAAAACAAAACTGAGAGAGAAAGAACATGGCATTGCTTTGCCCAAGAAAATACTCCTGACCCAAGTTAGTGGTCCCACAGCACATGCTGCTCGGGAGGAAAATAGCCAAGATGATATGAACTGCCCCTTGTAGCAAAAGCATTACCAGACATTGACCTTGCACACAGGTCCTCTGAAGACAGCACCGTCTCAATACATAACTTCTCCCAGGAGTGCAAAGCCAAGTGTATACGAGGGCATAAAGGACAGAAATACTACTATATAGGTCATTAGGCAGACAAGAAACCCAACCTAGCTATGCACTGCTCACCTGAAATGAGGAGGTGCAGATAGAAATATCCCACTTCTTAGCAGTCTGCTCTAGGCAAATCACCTGACATATGCACAGCTAGATTCTGAATCCATCCACTCATTTTTTTGTGAATATGCATATCCTTCCTTTTATACATTACCCTGAACATTTTAAGAGATGACTACACTGTCTAGAAACTCAGGCAATCTACTGACATAATATTAACCCAAGGAAAACACGCTGTAACTAAACTTCTTTAGCTAAAATGATATACCTAAAAACCCAGCCAATCAAGCAAAAATGAGCAGGCGTAATGCTGTTTCAGGTATCACCTGTCACTGCTGGCTGTTTCCTGTTTAGCAACTGCACACCCGCTGGCTTGTGACACATAAAAAGAAACACAGCAGGGCCTGTAGGTCAATGGGTATCAAACACTGCCAGAAACATGACTTCCAGGCAATGCATATGTGTCATTTGAGGTGCTTATCACTTTAAGAAAAACTACTACCAATCTTAGTCCTGAATAAGGAAGCAAATCATTTTTATCTGATCCTGAAATTCTAAAAGAAAAAATTATTCAAATGTTAAATTATGCCACAATCGCAAAACAACAGTTTTTGCATTGTTGGCCATACTCTTTCCCCAAAACGTAATAACAAACCTGTGACAGTTAGTCATAATCTGTGATTAGCATGATCAGGCATTTATAAAGTAAAACTACATTTAACACAAAGTCATGCACTACATACTAATGATGAAAGTCTTGACGATCTATCCTTGACAGCATCATACTGGATTTCAGAAAAAGTTGAAAGTTGATTGTATTCCCAAAATTAGAAATATAAAGAGGAAAAAAGCAACATTTGCAAAGTTATTAAAAATCCAAACTGGAATTTAAATAAAAACAATTTTTAAAAATCCAGCACTACCTTAAAAGTCAAAAACTATTATACACAAAGGCTGTTACATTTGAATTAAAGAATCTTCTTCCTCACACCCACACTTCCCTAGTGTAAGTGATTGCTAAACTTCACGTACGTGTAAAGCTGCATGTTCCCTTTCAAACATAGAATTCCTAGTCAATGCTGCTGAGATGATTCAACCTCGGTATACTTTAGCACAAAACATCCACAGGGAGCCTTTACATGCAGAATTAAGCATTTTGAAATTAAAAAGATGTTTTACTTTCTATTATTGTGACTGTTACCATCATTTCCCATTGTTTGAAACATGGCAAAAGCAAGGCATGGACAATGAAGCGAGAGCACATAACTAACATAATCAGGATTGCAAACAAAAAAAAAAACAAACAAAAAAAACCAATTCCAGCATCAAAATGTGGAAGTCCCCTTCGATCTGCCTGTGGACATACAGCTGAAAACCTTCCTTTCTCAAGAGCTTCCCTATTAAAAACACTGAACAAAACTGGAAACTTAGTCGAAGCAAAGTGCGGAATATGTACACTATACATACAGGTGTGGCATTAAATATCAATCAAAGAAAAACACATAAAATTTATGATAAGACCAGAAAAATCACATTTCATGTAGGTCTTTAAGAAAATAAGACAACAGGCATAATAGCACAGTTCGAATCCAAGAAACTGCATTATAGCATAATACTTAGATTTGTGATTTCCTAATCTTGTCTTTCAAGCATTCTAGCTTACACCTTTTAAGCAATCTTACCCAGAAGAGGCAAACGATAGTGTTATTACATGTGTAACAAAAATCTTGTTTAACTAAAATTTTCTAAAATGCCTAACGGTGTGCATTTAGCAAATTATGTGCAATGGTAAAATGTCACTGTATTGTGAGTGATATTTCCCTGAAAGTAAAGTTCCTTTTCTATAGAAATTTCACTTAGGTCTCTTCTCCGTTAACAAAATAACTTTTTTGTTTTTAAAAAAAAATACCATCTCTAAAATACGTATTACTCAAGCCACACATTCTTGCATATAAACTATTCTGCCTTCCCAACCAGATAAGTTCACTGAAGAAAACAGTCATGTCTTATGTGTTCTGATCCTCTCTGTAGCACCAATGGCATTTTACAAAGGCATAGAATTTAACAAGAGAATTGAAATTGACCTGTTTCAATTTTCCCTTTCCAAAATATAATGCAGAATTCAGCTGTTTTTTAAAAAACTGCTGAATCTATCTGGTAAGAAATCCATAACTTGGACACTCCAACTGCTACTAGAACAACTGGGTAAACAAAAAGAATCCCCCTAGTACATGTCAATTGGTATTTATGTTGTTTAAAAACAAATAAGTCATCGAAGGAGAGAGAACTGAATATATTAAGGGCTCTAGCTAAAATATTTCCAAATCTTCTATGACCGTCTATCAAAAAGATTTTAACTCTCACAGAAAGTTACGTGAAAGTCTTCATTGGAAGTAAAATTAAAAGAAATAGAGCAAACAAGTTGTGGAAACAAAGCTCAGCAAGTGTCAATTTCTGTTAGAATATACCTATTACTCAAGCCCGCAGAACTCTGAGTATCAAAGTGCATAATATTAACACTACGCATTTTTCTGAACTACACACCATGATGTCTTTCCTTTTGGGTGTACCAGCTCTGCTCCAGTGTGTCCCAGTTATGTCCTTCGATGGGTTCTTCCATGGAATTAAACAGTGTAGTAGTAAATGACAAAACACAAATTGCAAGCATATTAAAATTAAATTCATTAAAATTATACTACAGGCATTGATAATTAAACAAGAACTAATATATATAACAGTAAAAATCGGCACCAATAAGAAATTGCAATGTATCCATCCCTACTGCTCTGGCTCAAGATGGCCTCAATTTTCTAATTTTGGACCTCTACCTTATGGTCTTCTCGTATTTCAATATAAAAAGCAGTGACCAAGCATTTGTAAGATGTTTTTTATGGGCAGATCATTTTTTAAAGAAACAGACAGTTTAAATTCTAAGCTCAGGGCTTCGATTTCATCCTCCTTCCCCCAAACCTATCATTCACAGTCTTGAACGATTTTTGCTCCTTTTATTTTTTATAGAATATCTATAGCATGGACACCATTTCCAGTCCAAATACCTTCTGGCAGGTCATCTTTCAAGAAAGTATTAACTGAAGTTAACTGGATAAAAAGAAAGTTCAAAGTCCTAAGAATATGGCAGAAAACCTTAAATACATCTGCCTCACATCCAGGTACTGCTCATGTTCATACATCAAACACACGATCCAAAAGTATTAGACCTTTTTAATATACAGCTCATACGTTTTAAAAGATAACTGGCAAAGAAATACCAAAACTCCCAAATTATATAGCAAATCCCAATAAAGATTAGGTCAGTGTTTTAGACCATCACATTTATTTTTAAAAGAGAACAAAAGCTGTCTACATATTCAGCTTAATGTATGTGGTAATTATTTTTTATTTTTTTTAACTTTTATTTAAAGATTTTATTTATTTGTCAGAGAGAGAGACAGAGGGAGCACAAGCAGGGGGAGAGGCAGGCAGAGGGAGAAGTAGGCTCTATGCTAAGCAGGGAGCCAGAAGCAGGACTCGATCCCAAGACTCCAGGATCATGACCTAGGCCGAAGCCAGACGCTTAACTGACTGGAGCCACCCAGGCTTCCCGTGGTAGTTATTTCTTCTTAAAGTAAATAATCTGAGGGCTACTAGCTGGCTCAGTTGGTAGAGCATGCGACTCTTGTGAGCCCGAACCCCACACTGGGTGTACAGATTACTTAAAAATAAAATCTTAAAAGGTACATAATCTGACAAAAACTTAGAATTCCCAATATTATCTACTTTTAAAAAAAAACTTACCTCAATTATATTTCTTTTTTTAAGAAAGATTTTATTTATTTGAGAGAACAAGCAGGGGGAGGGAGAGCGGGGAGAGGCGGAGGGAGAAGCAGACTCCCTGCTAAGCAGGGAGCCCAATGTGGGTCTCCATCACAGGATCCTGGGATCATGACCTGAGCCAAAGGCAGCCACATAACCAACTGAGCCACCCAGGTGGCCCCTCAATTATATTCCTTTTAAACAATGTTATTAGTGAGCTTTCAGACTTATTTCCAGGAAATCTAACTATTTAAAATGTGCTGGATGTACACTCATACACAATAACGTACTAGAGTCTCCTCTAAGGTGTAAAATTTTTATTAATCTTCATGTTCACGCTCAGATTTTTTAAAAACTGGAAGCTTTACTCTTTACCATAGCAGCAAATTTTCACACTTACCACAGTGAAATAAAATGCTGTGAGAGTTCTAGTTTTATCTTAAATTTATTTAATGCTATAATTCCCATAAGAAGAAAATCATCATTATTACTTTATAAACACTCATGGTAACCAATTCCTTATTAGCTTAATTGCAGGTTTAATTTCTCTTGTGCTTGTTTGCAGATTTGTTTTGAAGGCTAGTAAATTAGGAGTACCTGGGCAGCTCAGTCAGTGAAGCATCTGCCTTAGGTTCAGGTCATGATCCTGGAGTCCCAGGACTGAGCCCCGGGGTGGGCTCCCTGCTCAGCAGGAAGTCTGCTTCTCCCTCTCCCTCTGCTCCTCTCCCCCCATCACTTGCTCTCTCTCTCTCTCTCTCTCTCTCTCCCTCTCTCTCAAGTAAATATATAAAATCTTTTTTAAAAATGATTTTAAAAATTGACCTAAATTACATCAAACTTGGATGGTTTTACTGTTCGGTTAAACTAATATAACTAATACATAATCAAGTTTCCCTGAGACCACTTAGAAAATTATAAATAACCAGCTTAATGGTAACTGTGTGAAACTTCACACTATGAACATTATAATGGAAAGCAAAGGAAAAAGCCATAAATTTTTTTTAAATGGGGAGAGATTATTTTCAAACCCTCAACACTCAACTTTTAAACTTTTATTGACTAACTCCCTGTATGATTATTTTCAAAGTGTTTAAAAAGAAAAAAATCTCTAGGGAGAAGCAGGATGAGTTTATTATCTTAAAAAAATGTTTCTTCTGTAAAATCATTCTTAAATTGCTGATTAGGTTGCTGTGAAGGCTTGTTAATATTCTTATAAATCTAAACTTTTGCAATTAACTAAAATATTTATGACTCAAAATAAGTGTACTAACTTACTGTAAAAAGAGAAAGTAGATTACAGTCACCAGTAAGAAATATGACTAAAGGACTACCTAAGAGTACAAGCACATCTGAAACTCATATACCAAAACACACTTGGTTTATTATAGAGTACTTTTATATATTACATAAAATAGGAAGAAAACTAGATTTAGGGAAAGTTAACCAACACAGACCTCAACACGAAAGATCATTTTACTGATGAAAAATCTAGATATACGCATATCAATATCGTCAACGAACAAATTAAAAGCATTGCTTTAAGCTTTAAAGCACAATTCTTTAAAAAGAGATCAGTGTCTTGGCACAATATACAAGACTTTAATGAATGAACTCTCATTTACCTTGATTTACAGCAATGTATGCTAAAAAGCTGAGGCATACTACAAAATGTTAATCAAAATGCTGAAGTATGGTAATTACTGAAAATATGCTACGCAGAGAATTTTTCAAATCAGTAGCTCAATTCTTCCATGTAATAAAACTATAATTCGTCAACCAAGCCCCAAAGCTATTACCCATTCAATAAACCATTATTTTAAAAAATATGAAAGTAGGAAAATCTGAAAGTTGAACCACACAGATGTCATTCCATAAAAATCAATCTTATTATTTTGCGATAATTTTCCAAAATCAAAGGTCCTTTTACACAAAAATAGTAATACATTTTAATAGTTAAAAATATTCATGATTTTAGAATTGATTTATATTGATTATAGCAATAATTTAAGAGAAAGATCACTTTCCAATGAAAGGACTCTGCCAATAATTTCTCCATTTTTTTTTTAAAGGCAAAGGAATATGAACACTGTCAGATTGTTCAGGCAATAATGCTGCAGAAAGCTCACACCTATAAGCTTTGCTATCATGGTGCAAACAACTTAAAATACCAACCCTGTGACTGCCAAGACTTCGAAGGGACAATGCATCCTCAACTCCCTGATAAGAACAAAAACAAACACAGCATAAGTCTGTGGGTGAATGCATTAAGTTAATGAGGGGCAAGTATTAGGGGCAAGTTTATTGGTTATTACAAACCAGATAAGGTCGATGATGACTGGACCGGTGGGAATACCTGGCCCTTTCTGAATCTTCCTGGGAAAGGAGAAAGTACATGGAGAGTTAATCACTGAACAGAGGGTTGTCTATCAGAACAACTGCGCAAACAACAATCGGTTAGGAGCACAGCAGCACCTTCCTTATGGCAGGCAGACAGCAGCACCTTCCTTAGAGCAAGCAGGTGTGGACAACGCAGCTTCTAAAGCTGGGTTTGGGGCCGCCACATGCTTCAGGTGGAAAGAAAGTAGCAATAATAATAATCTTGTGTATGTATGTCTGACCACTTGTAGAATGTAATCTATAAACGACAAAGAGAGCTCAATATGCCAAGATAAAAATAAGCAAGTATACTTAACAAACAGAAATTGAGTTCAGCATTAAAAACAGATTTTTATCTATTTTTTTTTTAATCATTGTGAATGTTCATTTATGCAAGGCAGGAAGAAATGTTTATTACAAAGATAGTTTAAGGACTTAAAAAAATTGGGGTCATAATTTTGTGCTCACTACCAAAGAATTTCTTTTTGTTTTCTTGCACCCCTCTACATGGAAAAGAATAACTAAATAAAAAAGCCCCTGTGCGATATGAAAAACTACTTATAATTAGAAGAAACTACATAAATATTTTAGAGTTGGTAAAGTTATTTCAAGAGTTATGCCTCATGAAGATGGTAAAAAAAAAAAAAAACCACCAAAAAACAAAACAAAACAAAAACCATGACCACAGCCTAACAGTTGACTAAATTAAATGCAATTCTAAACTTTTCCACAGTCAGCTACTAGCAGTGGAGCATTAAGTCCTGTCTGTGAGATCAAATGACTAGTTCCTACAGTTTAATCAACTGCAACAGTAAGGAACTTCTGATCTTTCAGAATTTCAAGTCCAAAGTGTTAAAGTAATTTGCGCTAAGAATCTACACACAACTGTCCAGTTGGGTTCATAGCTAATCAATGCCGTCTTTTCCAAAATGAATCAATACCTCAACACCACGTGGCACTATAGCATGATCATTACACAGGTGGAACAAACAGGTGTGGCTATGTCTGATCATTCATTTGAAATTATAGAAACAGTAATTCAACAGGAACACCACAACCTAATGCCTAATTTGGGTCACATCTTTCAGCATCCTTCAAGAACACTTCTGGTTGTCATCTGCTGTGTACACTGATGCCTGTGATCAAATCCATTCTGAAGTCCATTTATAAGGGTCAATATGATTCCATGATACAATACCCAAAAGAGTGTTACGAACTTTAGGAGTTCATCACTGATTTACATTTTTGTTATATAACAGACACATGTAACCTGGAAGAAGCCAAGCAAATTTCTTCCTTTTCCCTATCAGGTTATATACTACAAAAGTTTTGGGAGCATGAGCATAAACCCAGCAGAGTAGGCACAGTTTATTAAGTAGTAACCAGTTCTAGGCTAGTTAGCTTTAAAGAACCTTGTGCTATTCAGGAAGGCTAATTCTACATGTCCTTTCCCAGTCTTATTTGGGGTACCAGGGCAACATATATAGTTTAATGTTCAATCTTCCCTTTACCCTTTTTTTTTCATTCCACCTATCACACAAGAGCAGTTTTTTAAAACCGACCTCTAAAAACCACAGCCCATTAAAGATGCAGCAAAGACGGATGAATTCATATTTATTTTCCATTATGCTACTTATAAAAATAATTCTTAATAAAAATACCTTAAACAGCTTATTTTTTTTTTAGCCCCATTTGGGAAAAAATGGCCTAAAAAGGCTTTAGAAGACTACAGAATAAAATGTAAACCCCATACTGGCCAGTTAATGTGAACTGCGAGGATATAGTTTATTCCAGTTATAAACTAAACCTTAAACCAGCACTGTCCATCAGAACTTTCTGTGACAAAGTGGAAATGTTCTGTTGGTGCTGTCTAATACGGTAGCCAATGGCCACGTGTGGCTACTGACCACCTGAAATGCTAGAAGTGCAATTGAGGACCTAAATTTTTAATTTTTATCTATTTAAATCTAAATGTAATTACCCACATATGGCTGGTGGCTACTGTACAAACAGTAAGGCAAGCTCAAAGCAAATTTTCATTATACCAAAAAAACCACAAAGCACATACTTTACTAAGTAGCTGCCATGTAGCACCACTCTTAAATAAAAAGGCAGGCATTTAGGTAGTTGTGAATTACTGCCCCTATCTTGAATACTTCTGCACAGTGACAAATATGACAGAAAGAGGAGGAAACTCTTGTATAAAAGAAAAGACCCTAGAATTATTTTTAAGAGCTAGAAAGGTCCCTAGAGATTATACAGTCTGATCCCTTCATTTTAAAGTAAAGAAAATTGCAGCACAAAAAGATTAAGTAGGAATTCACAAAGACACAAAGCCGGGACTAGCATTCAAATCTTCTGACTCACTAGACCACCAAACCATAAAGAGACCATCCTACACTGGCTAAATCTACACTGATTACATAATAAGTGCATGAAGAAAATGGCCAGGTAGCCTAGGTTTTACACTTTCTCCTTCTTTGAAGAATAAGCAACTTCATTTCCCAGGTATTCTAGAATAGTATTTTAAATTGCCAATTGGCTTTTCCTGAATTAACAGCACCGGGTGCCAAGAGAAAAAATTTTAGCAACTATGTTTCTAGATACCAACTACAAGGCTGACTATCCTCTTCCACAGTCTGGGAAACAATCCAATTTCACTGTCCTGGAAGTCATTAGTAGTATAAAGGATCCAAGGCAGAAAAAAACAGGACAATGCCTTAAAAAATGGATGTACGGGGAGCCTGGGTGGCTCAGTCAGTTAAGCATCTGCCTTCAGCTCAGGTCAAGATCCCAAGGTCCTAGGATCGAGCCCCAAGTCAGGCTCTCGGCCAGCAGGGAGCCTGGTACTACTTCTTCCCCTGCTGCCTATTGCTCTGCCTACTTGTGCTCTCTCTCCCTCTCTCTCTCTCTGTCAAATGAATAAATAAAAATCTTTTTAAAAAATGGATGTATATTTGTTCAAGGCTTTCTGGAAAGTTGTTTTGATACTTTTAAATCAATGGAAATGGAATGTAGTCTGCTTTTAAAAAATTCACTTGATGTGGGGATGAAGTGATTTTACTGAAAGAAAGACCACAGCCCACTGAAAACACTTGGCCCTGTTCTCTGTCAACAAGAAATATTTAAGTTAAGGCTGGAGCCATCCCCTTAGTTTCAAATTAGGAAACCTCAGAAATCACACGTTCTCGTCCAGGTCACCGACATGCTGCTGATGGAGACACTCAGTTTAAAAACAGAAACACTGGCCTCACTAGGACTATCTGGAGGCCGACAAAGACGTAGGCCCTTTCATCTTGGTCCTTTCCCCTTCCAACCCACTAGCAGGTGTGGCGAGCTCTCCGACCTCTGAATTCTCGCTCTGCCAATGACTGAGCAAGTCGTTGACTTCACCAATCTTTCATCACCTTATCTGCAAAACGGAGATGGTGGGTACCTCTCTTACTGTGTGAAATGGAGACCTGTATAAAAAGCAATAGCACAGCGCTGGCATACAGAGCAAGCTCATTGTTAGCTTCATTCCTGAGCCTCATGCCCTGGCTTTTCCTGTTCACATCCCAACATCCTAACCCGACACCCAGAAAGTGTGAAAATCAGGAGCAATTTTTAACATGGGTAGATTTTTCCTTCTAATAACTGACAATCCTATTATTTGTATATGCATTATTTTATTATAAATTTATTATTCTTTATATCTTATATTGTGACTATAACATGCCAACTTCTACTATAGGCTCACAGAATGCAGCCAGAGAGACAGATAAGCTGAGAAGTGAAAGGAAAAATTAGTTTGAAAAGAGTAAAAGCAAGTGTCAGAAGGGGTTAAGTGATAATTATTCCCACCTGAAACTAAACCCCACCCATGTTCTCTGTGAGTCCGAGCTATCACTCAGGACTTGAGTTAGTCATCATCTACATTCTAAGCCTCTGAACCCAAAATGTTCCCCCTTCCATGAAAATCTAGTACACTCACTTCTTGAACTGCACACATTTCAGAGATAAAAAAATATGTTTTTATCTTCACAGCCTTGGAATATAAGAATCAAATATGAGACTTTTAATATAGGCTTTTCTTCTTATTTAATGTTTTGGTATGCCCTGTGATAATAAACTCTCAGGCAATTTAATTTTAGAACTATAATATACAATTTTTAAAAATTAATATTTCCATGGAAAATTTGCAAGCAAAAGTGATTTCTTTTATTCACACAATATGTTCTCAATGCATCAACAGTAAGATAACCCAGTTTCATGCAGAAGACACTTTAAATAAAACCAATTAGGCTAGCTTTAGTAACAAGAAAGGACGGATTCTACTCCAAAGTAACAAACACATTCGTGAGGAATCACTTAATTATAAGTAACCAAACATCATCTTTCTCTCCTTTCTAAAATATCACAATAAGAAGTATGATAAAGTTTTAAATCTGTAGGTCAATACAGTCATATTTTTTTACAGTCATAAATATTTTAATTCTGGTTGTACTTCAAAATGCTGCTACAGAAGGAATTTGCTTATAAAAATTTCTTGTTTAACAGCAATTAGTGGTTCCTAAGCCTTTAGGGATCACAGACTCCCTTGAGAATATGATGTTAATAACACCTGTGGGGCATTTCACTTAAAAATACACATATATTCAAAAGTCTGCATGAGATTTTAAGGCTTCCTGCTCCACCTCCCAAGCCTATTCACATGGATGAAGAACCTCTGCAACAGGAGACAGCTGGGGAATTACCGATACTGAAAAAAGTTCAAATTTAGGAATGACTCCCCATAACTAATATTTTACCGGTTCATGATTTGGTCTTATAGCTAAAAATTAGGGAGTGGTGGTAGAAGATTCGAAAAGGAACTGAGAGAAGTGAAAACATAAGAGTAAGTTTCACAGAAAATTAAAGAATGACTTGGGTCATCTCTCAACGAGGACATTTCTGCCTAGCTTTTTTAAAAAAGAGAGAAAGGAGGAGGGGAGAGTGAAAGAGGGGCAGAGGAGGGAGTGAAGGAGAGGGAAAGGAGAGGGGGACAAATTTGAGGGAGACAAGAACAAACTCAGAGAAAGAAAACACATCCATTTACTCAATCTTTCTTGGTCAAGAGCATTCATGACACAAGTGTGAGGCTGTAGACTACAAGAGAAAATGGATGGACTCCAAGTACACATTTGGTCCACTACAGACAGAAGAGACACTCTCTGACCTTTAGGTTCAAACATGCCAAACAATCCTACTTGGCAAACTATTAGTCAATATTCTACTTCAAGATTGCATAATTTCAGCAACTGATCACAACATGCAAGGCAGGCAATCCCGGCCTACCAGCCACTTCTGAATCTGTCCCCATTTCCGATCAAAGGAATAATGAGAGTGCTACAAATGCAAAAGTTTCATCAACTGAAGTTTCCAACATACTGCATGATCTGAAAAGTCTTAGATTAATCCTATACATTTGCCCTGAAGAGCAATGATCATTAGCTCAACATAAGTTATACATTCAAAATACAGAATCACTAAGCTAAATATGTCGAACAATGAAGAGATATATGGCTCTCTGCAGTTTAGAGGAAATGGAACTTAAACTTAGCAACAATCTCCTTATAATTTTACTATAATTTTAGGAGCATAAAAGACAATGCATTGCAACATTTTCATTTTAAGCCAAGAATTGCATTCAATATTTGAAACTATATATGAGGTCAAAAACAAAAATTGCAACATAAGTATCAACGGTTTTTTGGTTTACTTTTTGAGCTGTAAATAAGATCTATACACTTCTCTTTAACACATTAGCAGAAGTCCACCACCAACATCAAAATAAAGTGTTTAATGCTATTAACAATATCCTGCAGGCTTTCTCCCCTTCATACCCATATGGCATCAGAAATAATTTTTATGTGAATTTTCGGAGTCAGATTGATGTCAGAAGGAAAGAGTTAAAAAGAGTATTTGTTTCATATTAAAGCTGCCCAATTTCTATAAGCCTATTTTATTTTTTGCTTTTCTGACAATAAAAATGTACTGAAATTTATGAACTATAGAAAAGCATTAAGAAAAAAACAAAACTAATCAATTCCACCATTGACAAACCAAAGTATTGATAGTAATCATTTCTTTCTAAGTAGTTTTTGTCCCTATATATAATACTAGTTTTTGTAACACACAATGGGAGTCCTACCAGTCAGTCTTACAATTGGTTTTTTTTTTAATTTTTTTGCATGAATGTCTTCCTCCATTATTAAATATGCTTAAAAACTTTAAGGCTGAATGACTTCACAGTGTTCTAGTATGTAGATATCATAATATAATTAACCTAAACTCTAAGACAGTATAGTAAATAACTTCATCATCTCTAAGCTAACTTTAGCTAATATAAGTAAAGCACTTATCACACTGTAACAACTTGCTACAATGTACACAGTAAGAGCTATTTATGTGTTTGCTATTATTTAAAGCAAATATTGTATTTAATTTGCTGACATAAAATGGCTTGTTAAAATATACACATCAGGTTATACTATTCCCGGTGTTTCAACAGGAGCCAGATTTATCTCAGAAGGAAACCAGCCAAGTATTAATTTATTGGAGACTAGCACAAAATTAGGATCACCCCCCCAGATTACCTCTTTTTGTTGTCGCTCCAGTTCTCTCATGCGTATATCTCGTGCTTCTGCCCGGGCAGCCCGTTTTGCCGCCAGCCTTGCCTCTGCCTGAAATGTAATATAAAGATGCAGCTTTATTTACGAACAACAACAACAACAACCTGCACACCAGCTGCGAGGCTAAGGAGCAGATGGGACATAACCGTCCATAGCAGGTGGGCAGACAAGATACCCTCTAGCTCAGCTGTGTCACTGCCTCAGTCAGCTCCTGTACAGTCACTTCTTTGTTCTAGCCCAGAGTCTCTCCTGAAATCTGGGCCTTTATTTTTAACTGCTTGCCTTGATTCCACATTCAAAACATTTCACACAATTCATTATGTCTCCGCAAACTCGTTTNCCAAAATTTCTTTCCCTATCAATTCAATCATACAAATTAGAAACTTCAGAACCAGCCTCTATTTCATTTTGGACATTGCCAATATCCAGTCTCAATGTACTGCCAATTCTCTACTGCTGGGTTTCTCTCACCCCCATTCGGCCATTATGCTGTTTCTGTTTCAGGAACTCTTCATATCTCTCTCCTTTTAAACTAGTATGCAAATCACATACCATCAAATACACCACTTACAACTAGACAGTTCGGTGGTTTTCAGTACTACAGTCACAAGGATTGCACAACTACCACTACCATCTAATTCCAGGATATGTTCCTCGCCCCAAAAAGAAAGCCCATGCCCATTAGGAGGCACGTCTCGTTCCCCCTCCTCTTAGCTCCTGGAAACCACTAATTCTACTTTCTGTCTCTAAGAATTTGCCCATTATGGAAATTTCATATCAGTGAAATCATACAACAGGAACTCTTCATCTCTTGCTTGAACACTACAACTGCAACTGCCTTCAAATCCATCTACTTGCCTCCAGAAGCTGCCCTATAATTCCCGTCTACAATGTTACAGGATTTCCAATCTGTCTTTCAAAACACGTTTCTGACTTATCATTAAGCGGTGTAAAACCCTCCACTGGCTCCCCATTACTTCTGGTTAAAGCAAAATTTCACAGACTAGCACAAATACAAGAGAAGAGAGAAGAAAAACACAACCAGAAATAAGGTTCCTCCCAGTCATATGTCACCCTTATTTCCCAGGACTTGCACCAAATGAACAGCTGCAGGCCACCTCCCTCCACTGGGCTCCACGCTCAGCACAGAGTCTGCTTAAGATTCTCTCTCTCCCTCTCCCTCTGCCCCTCCCTGTGCCCACTCACATATGCACTCTTTAATACAATATTAAGAAATACAAAACAAATAAAATTACACACTTCTGTCACCCCCACAACTTCCATGTCTCAATTGATGTCTGCTAAATAAAAGAATTTCAGGCCAAGGATCAAAGCATCGAGGAATTGAGACAAGGAAACAGCTTGATGTACCACATGAAACTTAAAAATCTCCTCAGTGATTTCTATCTTGCAGTGGTTTCCTCTGTTCTTGGCCACATCCTAACTCTGATTCAGATGGCCCCGTGATAACTACAATAGCTGTTCTCCTGTGGTGTTACATTTGTGCGCAAGTCTCACATTAAGAGACTCCGCCAATGTTTAAAAAGGTCTACGCAGGGCACCTGGGTGGCTCAGTCATTAAGTGTCTGCCTTCGGCTCAGGGCATGATCCCGGCGTTATGGGATCGAGCCCCGCATCAGGCTCCTCCACTGTGAGCCTACTTCTTCCCCTCCCACTCCCCCTGCTTGTGTTCCCTCTCTCTCTGGCTATCTCTCTCTCTGTCAAATAAATAAATAAAATCTTTAAAAATAAAAAAAATAATCTACTTCTTCCCCTCCCACTCCCCCTGCTTGTGTTCCCTCTCTCTCTGGCTGTCTCTCTCTCTGTCAAATAAATAAATAAAATCTTTAAAAATAAAAAAAATAATAAAATAAAATAAAATAAAATAAAATAAAATAAAATAAAAAGATCTACTGTGTGGAAGCAATTATGTTTGGTGCTGAAAATACAGTGTAAGATATGATGACATCTCTGCCCCAAAGAAGTCCTCAATCTAGTTGAGGGAAGTGGAGACACAACGCTAAGGGAAGGAGCATGCAGGAGAGAGCAATTCGTTTTCCCTGGCAAGGTCTTGGCAGGCTTCTAAGAAGAGGAGACACCTTAAGAGTTAACACTTATTCAACTACCCCAATTTTGGCACTTCCCCAGTCTGCCTAGATGGCCTCCTAGTAGCACAAACTCTAAATGCGTATCTTCCAACCTCAAGCTCTAACAAGAACATGACCAGAGCAATTAATCTTCTCACATGAATTTGTCATTGGCCTCTATCTTTTAAAAAAGCTATTCCTACCTTCTTTACCCCCTGACTTTGGGTAGACACCACTTTCTTACTAGAGTTTGTATTTTATAGAAAAATACTTCAAGGCTAAGTTGAGCAGATAGCAAATATATTTTTAAATTACAAAGTATCATTTTTCTGGGGAAAGTTTTCAAACTTTTTGTTTTTTAAATTTCAGCAAAGCCATGGCAATGCGTAGGGACTGTCATTTCCATGTTACTAGCTTTGTACTTGTAGCCTTCTTTAGAAATTTACCGAGAATGCCCATTTCATCCTTCCAAGATCGATGGCCAATTCTATACATTCTATGCTAAAATGGCTCACCATTTTTCTCTCAGCAAACCTAAATTATAGATAATTGAAATCTACTCTCTGATAAGATTTCTTTCACAACAAAAGGAAAGGGAACCTGGCTGCTGTGTAACAGAACATGGGCTTCAGAGTCACAAAAAAGCCCTTCTCTTTGTTCCTTAGCCAACTTTATCCAAACTCAGATATGCCTCCCTTGGAGATGGTACTGAAGAAGGCCACTAAACAAGCTTTAAAAAAAGGTAAAGAGGATTTAAAAGTACTTTATCTTAGTATTTTTCTACACATTGCTACCAGATGCTTGAAGCAGTACTGAGAGTAGGAGTAGCAAAAAGCAAAAGATGATTCCAATCCAGTAGACAAAACATGTATTCTATACCGGTACCAATGTATTTTTAAGTAGATAAATTATAGGTACATAAAGCATACTTCTAGGTATAACACCAGCATTTTCCCCTCAGAATACAACTGCATGATTTCTACATTCATTTTACACATAGTCACAGATATAAAATAAACGGGATATAAGAATAAAGGATCACAGGGGCGCCTGGGTGGCACAGCGGTTAAGCGTCTGCCTTCAGCTCAGGGCGTGATCCCGGCGTTCTAGGATCGAGCCCCACATCAGGCTCTTCCACTATGAGCCTGCTTCTTCCTCTCCCACTCCCCCTGCTTGTGTTCCCTCTCTCGCTGGCTGTCTCTATCTCTGTCGAATAAATAAATAAAATAAAATAAAAAAAAAAAGAATAAAGGATCACAAAAAATTAACTAAGTTTAAAACAAAGTTGGCAAAAAAAAAAGTTACACATAGAATCACCATTTGATCTGATAATTCCACTTCTGGGTACATACACAAAAGAACTGAAAGCAGAGACTCAAACAGATATCTGTATGCCAATGTTCAAAGCAGCCTTACCCATAATGGCCAAAAGTAGAAACAACCCAATGTCCATCAATGGATTAATAAACAAAATATGTTATATCTGTACAGTGGAATATGATTCCAGGAAGGAAGGAAATTCTGACACATGCTAAAACATAGCTGAATCTTGAAGACATAATGTTAAGTCAAACAAGCCAGACGCAAAAGTACAAATATTGTATGATTCTACGTATTTGAGGTACCTAGAATAATCAAACGGCATGGGCACAGGAAGTTGAACAGTGGTTCCGAGGAGCTGGAAGGAAGGGAGAAATGGGGAATTTTTATCTAATGGGTACGCAGTTTCAGTACAGGATGATGACAAAGTTTTGAAGATGGAGAATAGTGCTCGCTGCACAACAGTGTAAATGTACTCAATCCCACTGAATTGTATACTTTAAGATGATTAAAACGGTAAATTATGTTATGTATTTTAACACAAAAAAAGTTAAAGTCAGCATAAAACATGAAATCAGAGTTATTCAGGAGCCTAATTCATTTAAGTACTTGTAGAGTCTTTAAGCTGATATGACTCAAACTTTTAACTTCTAAAATAAAGTTAATAGGAGAATTTAGGAACTGGAAATTCAGGTTCAGAAGTTACCTGTGAAATCAAGTAGGTCAATGGACTAGATTTCTAAAAATTTTTCTCATCATTATGCTTTCAAATATTAGGTACAATAAGACTGATTAAAGGAAATATGCAATCACCTAAGTATAGAAATGTATTCTCCTTAGAACAGTGAAAATGACAACACAAAAAGTAAAGATATATTTGGATAGAATTAAATCCATTTCCCACTAATTGCCTGGGGCAAATGGAAAAATAAAATGATAGCAAAAATCATGGGACTTGACCACCCCTGGAACAAACTGCCTTAGGTTGTATTAATTCAGAAACCTTTTAAATTTGTAGGCTGTTCACTTTATAACTCAACTAATAATTAGGAATCATACAGTGATCACTAAGAAAGAACTTCTAAGGGCGCCTGGGTGGCTCAGTCAGTGGGCATCGGACTCTTGGTTTCAGCTCAGGTCATGATCTCAGGGTCCTGGGATCAAGCCCCCCCATCGGGTTCCCCACTCAGGGTAAGTCTGCTTGAAGATTCTGTCCCTCTACCCCTCCCACCACTTGCATGTGCACCCACACACATGCACTCTCTACCCCCCCAAATAACCTTACAAGAAAAAGAACTTTGGGGGGGCCGCCTGGGTGGCTCAGTGGGTTAAGCATCTGACTCTTGATTTTGACTAAGGTCGTGATCTCAGAGTTGTGAGATTGAGCCCTGTAACCAGCTCCACACTGGGGTTGGAGCCTGCTAAAGATTCTCTCTTCCTCTCCCTCTGCCCCTCCCCTGCTCACGCTTGCTCTCTCTCTCTCAAATAAAACCATTTTTAAAATTATCCAGAAAGAACTTCTAGGAAAAGCTGAGAACTAACCACATATGGTTTGAGTACTTCTACATTACGGACTTTTCCTTTACCATCAGGATTTTGTATTATGTTCTTCCGGAATTTAAGAAGAAAAAATGACTTTGTGAGCTAAGATGGCAGCATATGGACCCTATGCTTACCCGTCCCTAGAACACAACTGGATAACTATCAAATCATTCTGAATACCCATAAAATGGACCTGAGAACTGACAGAACAAACTGCACAACTAGAGGAAGAGAAGAAGCCACATCGAGGAAGCTGGAATTTAAATAAAAACATGAGAAAAGAAAAAAAGAAAAGAAAAGAGAAGAGAAAAAAGGAAAAAGAAAAGAGAAGAAAAAAGAGAAAAAGAGGATGAGATGCAATAAAAAATATAAATCATTCCATTTTAATATGTGTAAAGGATTTGAACAGACATTTCTGTAAAGAAGATATACAAATGGCCAATAAGCACATAAAAAGATACTCAACACATTAGCCATTAGGGAAAGGCAAATCAAAACCACAGTGAGATACTTCGCACCCATTAAGATGGCTAAAATAAAAAAAAAAATTTAAACAGAAAATAACTAATGTTGGCAAAGATGTGGAGAAATCAGAACCCTTACACACTAGAAAGATAAAATGGTATAGCCACTATTCCAAACAGTTTAGCAGTTCTTTAAAACATCAAACATAGACCGTAAAGACCTCATCTTCTAGGAAATAGGCTCTGCTTCCCTATTTTCCAATCTCCAGAAATGGAAATCTTGTCACACTTATTCAGGACCCAAGGTCTCAGGGCCTCATACTTCCTAACCAAATATTCCTTTACAATATCCCTTGATTTTCCATTTCCAACCACCTTTGATTTCCATTCCAACAGACTCCCCCTCTTCCAAGCAGGCTCTTAACACTTTCAGCTAGAATACTTCATTTCCTAATTCTAACCTCACTTTCTCCATTCTCACTCTCCTCCTCCCTTGCTATTCCACACTACACACTGCTGAATGACTCTGCCTGAAACACCAAGGAACAAGTGAGGTAAAATAATATATGATTAGCCATAATGTATCTTGTGGTGTCCAATGCCCAAAAGCACCCTTACACAAATTTGGATTCTGTTACTCTTTAAGTAAAATAAACATAGAAGAACAGGCTAAAATAAACTCACAGTGGCTACCAGTGGCATTCCAAATAAGAAACTCAACTGAAACCAATCCTGCTGGGGCACTTGGGTGGCTCAGTGGGTTGAGTGTCTGCCTTCCGCTCAGGTCATGATCCCAGCGTCCTAGGATGGAGCCCTGCATTAGGCACCCCATTCAGCGGGGAGTCTACTTCTCCCTCTGCCCCTCCCCCCCCCACTTATACTCTCACTCTCTCTCAAATAAATAATAAATAAAATCTTCAAAAAAAAATCCTATTATAAATCTTCCATCTGTCCGGTGGGTCTGCAAGTAAGGTAAGATCCATCCGATCCACTGCACAGTGCTCACTGTTTCCTTGGAATAAAATTCACAAGTCAGATTTCATTTAGGACTGTTATTTGAAGGAAAAAAAGGTTATGTTAATTTAAAAAAAAATAGTTTTAGGGGTGCCTGGGTGGTTCAGTCAGTTAAGCATCCAACTCGATCTCATCTCAGGGTTGTAAATTCAAATCCCACACTGGGCTCAAAAAAAAAAAAAAGTTTTAATCCATCACCCTAAGATTCAAAGGCAAGAGAATGATAAGTCATATAACTTAATATAAATATAAAACATATATAAGCATATCCCTCCTCTCTTTCTCTCTCTTTCTCCTTCTCTCTCTCTCTCTCTCTCTCACACACACACACACACACCCCAGGCTACGATGTGAAATCCATCTTCCCCAGGGATCTTGCTTCAACTATGTGATCTCTCTTCTCCATCTTCACTCTCTCCTCTATTGCCTTGTTCTTCTCATTATATAGGTTCAGACTCCCTCTCATCTTTCAAAAACAAATAAAAACAAACAATCCCATCCTGGATCGATTCTGCCTTGTCTTCTTTTCATAGTCAACTTTTCTTACACCTCCTCCTCACTTCCTGCTCTCTCCATGTGACTGCATTCTGGCTTCTGCCCAAATCATTTTACTGAAATTGCTCCTAGCAAGCCACTAATGACCTCTAACTACCAAACCCAATAGGATTTTTCTATTCTTACCTCATTTGTCCTTTCTGGACTTCCAACTTCCCTGACCACTCAACTCCTTCTTAAAATTCTCATCTCTTGGCTTTCTGCAATACTAATCTCCCAGTTTTACTCCTAACTCTCCAACCTCTCTTTCTCAGAATTTATCATAAGCTCCAAAGTTTTGGGGCTTGATCTCCCTTTTCACTCTACGCTCTCCCACCCTCCCCCACCCCCACTGTGATACTGATTATCTGCAAATCTTTATGTCCAACTCAGACTTTTCTCCCACAGTCCTGATCCAACTGGCTATTAACCACTGAGGCTGTCCCACTGGAACCTCAGACTCAATGTATCACAAATTGAATTTATAATCTTTCCCTGCAACTTCCTCTTCCTCTTTATATTCCTTGGTAGCTGTCCAGTTATCCAAAAACTGAGATAAGAATCATCATAGGCTCCTCTTTTATTACCCTCCGCCCACATTTTCAGTAACCAAACCTCAACTACATAGCTCCCTTCAAGATTCTCTCTCTTTACTATTCTTTCCATCCAAACTTTCCTCTCCATTCTCACTATTACTGCCTTAATTTAGGCTCTTGGCACCTCTTGCCAAGATGGCTAGAGCAGCATCCCAGCTAGTTTTCTGCCTCCTACCAGTCATTCTCCATATGGTGGCTAAAGCAATGATACTACGAGTCAAACCTGAAAAATCTTTTACTCTTAAATGGCTCCTCCACAGTTTCCAAAATCAGATTTAAACTCCTCAGCACACAAATCCCTTCATGACTGGCCCTACAGTCTCTCCAGCATCATCTCCTCCCACTACCCAATCTCTCTCCAGCCATACTGAGCCATTATTCTGGCAGCTTCCCACATGGTTCTACTTGTTTCACACCCGCACGCCTATTGAGCACTTAGAAAACAATACACAAAAACCCATAAAACAATACTATTTGTGGAGATATGTATTCGAACTTTTATAATACAGACAGGAAGGAAATCTTGTGATTTTATTATAGTTGTTCACTGTTGGGTATAGGGCGGTGGAAAGAGAGGCCTAGGAAGTGAAAATAGGGCCCTAAAATTCATTTATAATGTCTTCTTTCTTCCTTTCTTATCTTTTTTAACCTGAAGCAATTATCACAAAACCCTGATATCAGTTAATGTTGGGCGGTAGACTCATGAGTAGTTATACTATTATCAAAACCTTCCTGCACTTAATATTTTCAAAGAGAAGTACATGAAAACACACACTCGAATGACTTTAAAAGAAGGGGAACCTCTAGCTTTAAAATTCTGTCCTTGGGGCGCCTGGGTGGCTCAGTCGTTAAGCATCTGCCTTCGGCTCAGGGCGTGATCCCAGCATTCTGGGATCGAGCCCCACGTCAGGCTCTTCCACTGGGAGCCTGCTTTTTCCTCTCCCACTCCCCCTGCTTGTGTTTCCTCTCTTGCTGGCTGTCTCTATCTCTGTCAAATAAATAAATAAAATCTTTAAAAAAATAAAAAAATAAAAAAATAATAAAATTCTGTCCTACTGTAATCAGGTAACACTTTTCAAGAGAGCCAAATTAAAATTTCATAATTGAGGGGTGCCTGGGTGGATCAGTAGGTTAAGCTGCTGACTCGTTTGATTTCGGCTCAGGTCATGATCTCAGGGTCCTGGGATCTAGCCCCATGTCAGCTCCACACTCAGCGAGGAGTCTGCTTGAGAATCTACCTCCCTCTCCTTTTGCCCCTCTCCCCATTCACTTGCATGCGCTGGCTCTCCCTCTCTCTAAAATAAATCAATCTTAAAAAAATATTTTTAAAAATTCCGTAATATGACAGAAATGCACTTAGTCAAGCCAAGTGCAGAGCTGCCAGCTTGCATGTATACCTATAATATAAAACCCATGCAACTGGTGTAAGAAATACAAAAAATAATCTGTATCTTTACAGGCTATGTTTTAATTTCAATAAATGTGTAATACAAAATTCTACAAAGTGAAACATTCAAGGAAAATGACTAATTCAGGTAGCTAAGACTCAGAGTTTACTGTGTTTAATTTTGTTTATTTTTCCATGACACTCATGCCAAAAGAACCCTGAAAGACAAATTAAGAGACATAATATTTATTGTGTTGCTATGGTTTCCAGACTAACAAAACCATTACTCAATTTCTTAGCAACTTCCCTTTAGTAAAAATCTCAGGTGCCATTTTTCTTAATTAGATCTTACAATATAATTATGATTGACTACTTTTTAAAAAGCTTTTCGTAGTTGAAAACCAACTATATAAATTTTTCTGAGTACAAACACCTATTTGTATTAGATAAAAATCTAGGGATTTTAAGCCCTTTTCTTCTGATGTCATGATGTCAAACAACTGTATCTTCCTTTTACTCAGAGACCTTTTGATAGCAAAATATTCTTTTGGAATGAGAGAGGAAATTTAAGATTATAGACTATATTACTCAGATCAGAATACAACCTAATAAATAGACAGCTAAGGAGAATTGAAATTCTGGATCTGCAGGGACATCTAACCAAAGGAGAAAATGTGAATCATAGTTCTCATAGAAATACTTTGGGGGAAGAAAAAGGGTATTGCCAATAATGTCTTCACATTTAGGTTACTGATACTGTGCTATTTGAATTTTTTTCTCCAAATTCCTCTAAGTCACAGGAATGGTGAAGATTATGACAACTGAATGCTATACCAAATATTCTTCAATCACACGGACATAAAACTCAGTCTTTTTTCTTTTTTTAAGGTTTTATTTATTTATTTGTTTGTTTGTTTGTTTGACAGAGACAGAGAGAGAGAGAGAGACAGAGAGACAGCCAGCAAGAGAGGGAACACAAGCAGGGGGAGGGGGATATGAAGAAGCAGGCTCCCAGCAGAGCAGGGAGCCCGATGCCGGGCTTGATCCCAGAACCCTGGGATCACGCCCAGCGCCAAAGGCAAACGCTTAATGACTGAACTACCCAGGCGCCCCAAGACATAAAACTCAGTCTTGTTAATTCTGGCTAGAGGAACAAATCAAGGAAAAGTGAGAGAGAGTGAAACTGGCCATCACAGAGCCAGAGCTCTGACTTAGTTCCAGGGGTGAATGGGGGAAAAATGGAGAAAAGTCTGCACGAAATGGGAATTGACTAAATTCATACACTAATGCCACTGGAAGGAATTCTAAATGACTAAAAACAACAACTTAGATTTGCTCTTTCAAAGGATATGTCTAATAAAGACGTAAGCACAAAGGGGGAGAATTTTAACTGGGGCGAAATTTTTAAAAATCACTCTTCATAACTCTAAAAAATTAATTTACATTTCATAATTTTTTATAAATTTTTGTGTACCACCATTGAGAACACTCAAAAGCATTTTAAATAAGAGTAATTATGCCTCCTGTGGAGTTAGCTTTCCAGACAAATCTGATTTGCACAGAACAATCTGAACCAAGCACAAAAGGATGACCAAAAAAGTGTCAGAATTAAGACTCAAGACTTGACCTTGAAATCCTGGAATGCCTTAGGATTCAGCCTGAGGAGTGATTATTTTCAACTCTACACTTCCTCCCTAGACAAATTTCATCCACATTCACAATTTCAATTACCTTCTACATGCTCACAGGTCTCAATGTTTATCTACAGCCCAGACCTCTCCTTGGATTTCTTGATCCACATCCGCAAACTGCCTCTTCAGTCTCGACTTAGATGCCTCACAGGCATGTTAAACACACAACACATAAAACTAAGTCCGTGATCCTCCCTCTTCAAGATTCCTCCCCACTCAAATGTCCCCTACCACCACCCAGAAGCACAATCCAAACTTTCCCCTCTCTAAACACAGACACTCCCTGAGCATCGACTACTTACATCTCCGTCCCAACCATCTCCCACCATCCCCACTGCTGTCCCTCTGGGCCGGGCCCCCACTGCCTCTGCAAGTCTCACAACTCATCTCCTCGAATCCACTAATGTCCTTTCTGTTATAATCTCCAATCTGCACTGAAGTCATCCGTTTAAGGCACAGATCTGATCATGTCATACCCCTGCCCAAAACCCTTCAATGTTTTTCCATTGCTCTTAGGACACAGACCAATTCCTAAATACGGTCTAGAACCTGTAACAGAGTTCCCAACTACTGACTATTTGGGCCAGGTAATTCTTTGTTGTGGGGAGCTGTCCTGTGCAGTGTAGGATGTGTATGAGCAGCCCTGGTCCCTACCCACAAACACCAGGAGCGCACCCCTCCTCCTGTTATGACAGACAAAAATATCTCCACACATTGCCAAATGTCCTGTGGGGAACAAAATCACCCTTGGTTGAGAACCACTGGCTTATATGATCTGGCTCCTGGCTACCCTCCTCCTTGCTGTGCATGTTAGTGTTAACAGTGATCTCATAGAAGGCACAACAGTTTACAAGCATAGGAGCCTAAGCACAAATTTCAGCCTTACCTTTCTAGCTACGTGACCTTGGGCAAGTTACTTCACTTCTCCATGCCCTGCATTCATAGTTGATAAAATAAAGAACTTAGGACAGTGACTGGTATGTAATATGAGCTCAGTAATCAGTACATGTTAGCTGTTGTTGCTATTCCTCGAATTCTCCATACTCTTTCAGACTCAAAAGCTTGTAACACATTCTTCCCTCTGACTGGAAAGCTCTTTTCCTCATCTGACAATTCTTTCCCCTCAATAATTCCATTCATCCTTCAGAAATCAGCTGAAAGGGCACCTCCTCAGGGAAGCCTTCCCAAAGCCCCCAAACATGTCAAGTCCCCCATCACACACTTTTTAATAAAATCATTTACTGTCCACTCAAAGCACTTAACACAGTTGTAAATAAATAGATCACTGTATTTCCTCAATTCTAAGACAGCCACTGTGACGTACACTGACAATCACAGCTTTCAAGACAGAAATTACCATGTTAAATGCAGACATTAATTTTGAAGAAAAAAGGGAGCTGAAAATTGAACAACTAGTCCTTCTGTAACTCCTTGTTTAATGTCTAGTTCCCCCTATAGATTCTAAGCTCCATGAGGGCAAGGAATATGTTAGACCTGTCCACTGCCTATCCCTCACATCTGACAGAGTAGTTGCAGAGAATAGATGCTCAAAAAACATTTATTGAATGAATGACATTCAAAATTTGTGTAGTTTTTTAACTCTATTCCTTTTTCTTTCTTTTTTTCCCCCTTAGGGCTCCACACCCAGCATGAGCCCAATGCAGGACTTGAACTCATGACCCTGAGATCAAGACCTGAGCTGAGATCAACACCCGAATGTGTAACCAATTGAGCAACCCAGGTGCCCTTTTAAACTCTATTCTTAAATGAAAGATGGTATTAACAACCATAAGTATTGTGATTATGGTAATTCTTTGCATTTTCAAAAGCTGCTATCTTTACCAAGTTTTTTATCCTTAATTTGCCAAGCCCTAAACATGAATAAATTACTCAAGTAAAATAGTGAGGTAACTATGAGATTAGTTCTACCAAGGTATCATGGTTATCATTCCATAAAACAATAACACTGGACAGTATCTTTTAAACTAAGCACAATTCTTGCCTTTATATCCTTCTGTTCAGGCTGCTAATTAATACATAATCAAAACCTGCAAATTTCTGGTTCTCACTACTAGAGGCCTGGGATGGCTGTTACTGCCATAGGCAGCAAAATGAAATCCAACCAAGTGTCCATCAACAGATAAATGGATAAACAAAATGTAACATATACATACAGTGGAAAATTATTCAGCCTTAAAAAAGGAATGAAGTTATTTGAAGGGGGAAGGAATGAAGTTCTGATACATACTACAACATAGATGAATCTTGAAGTTATTATGCTAAGTGAAAAAAGCCAAAAGGAAAAATACTGTGTAATTCCACTTACATGGAATATTCAGAACTAGACAAATTCACAGAGACATAAAGTAGATTAAAGGTTACCAAGATCTGGAAGGGGGGGATGGGGAGTTATTACTTAATGGTTACAGTTTCTGTCTGGGGTGATGAAAAGGTTTTAGAAATAGACAGTGGTGATGGTTGCACAACATTGTAAATGCAATGAATGCCACTGAATTGTAGTCTGAAAATAGTTAAAATGGCAAATTTTGTTATACATATTATAATCACAACTTTTAAAAAATTAATATCATAAACTACCCAAAACCATTGAATTGTACATTTCAAATGGATGAAATAAATTTCAACAAAGCTATTTTAAAAAATCTGGGGGCGCCTGGGTGGCTCAGTGAGTTAAGTGTCCAACTCTTGATTTTGGCTCAGGTCATGTATCAGGCTACATGATATCAGTCTACTTGAGGATTCTCTCTCCTTCTCTTCTGCCCCTCCCCCCACTCATGCACTTTCGCTCTCAATAAATAAATCTTTTTTTAAAAAAATGAAATCTGAAAGTCCTTGCAGCCACAAATGCCAAAAAGTCATAAAAGCTTCCTTTCTTCTTTATTTCAAGTAGGTGTATGCACCCAATATGTCTACATGTACATTCTGCTCAACAACAAAAGTCTCTGAACAGTCCATTTGCTAAACTCCAACACCTATAAAAGATGATCAATTTCTATGCTTGTCATTGATCCTTTAGATTTAAGAGAACTGTGCATTATGAGCATGAATCTCTTTGGGTCCTGGAACTCAAGGGAACTCAAAGAATTTTAGAGCTAGAAGGGCTTTCAGATCATAAGATCCAAAAATAAGCAACATTCTGATAACTTCCATTTGGAAAGATGTACATGGAACGTTTTCTTCATATTTGCAGTTCTAAAACAAGGAGATCAGTAATATTCCAGGCTTCTGTGATGCCTTGGAAAAGACTGCTATCCCTTCAAAAGGCTTAATTTCTTTTCCTGGGAACGCTCACCATAATATTTGCCAAACTAACTGCAGTAAGGTGGCATAAGTAGCTTCCATGCTACCCTCATCTTTCTCCTTTGGAGAGCTAGCTGCCTAAAGGTTCCCAATTTGATACACTCCATGCTTTCAGTAAAGTTTGACTTAAAGTCAATTGCATTTCCCCCAAACCTTTGCAACAATCGAAGCCAAAGGAGCAAGAAAAAAAAAACAAACCATGTGGATTGGTCCTGAAACCTGAGAGGACTTGCTGGTGACCCCTTCTGACACTGCTCCTCCGAGCTCTTCCAAGAGCTGTGACAGCCCATGCTCCCCTCACAGAGCAGCAACACACCTACTACAGACGGGACGGGGCTTCTAAATCCATCCACATTCCTGACTTCACAGAACAGTCTTCAAACATCCAAACATCTTTTTAAAATGTACACAGGTCTTACAAAACGAAGACTTCTGTAGATGGGTAGTGATAATGGTTGCACAACAATGTGAATGTACTTAAGGCCATAGAATCCTACACTTCTAAAAATGGGTAAGTTTTATGTTATGTATGTTTACCACAATGTACTCAGTTCCATATTTTACATGCAAATTATCCAGTTTGCAGAATATGTGTATGCCTTTTGTTTCTTTTCCTTCTCATTCTCTGTAGTTCCCTGACTTGGGGCCAACTGAGGAGCAAAGAAACCTGACATTTCTTTGTAACCAGGAGGAAAAAGAGGTTATTTTTATTTATGGCATTCCCTGTCTACCTCAAAAAACAATATGAAGTGAGAAAAGACAAACTGTTGAGATTTAAAAACTAAAAAGGGAGGATTAAGCTATTTGCCGTTTTTAATCATTAAGGGAGTTCTGTTCTGTTTGGTTTCTTCCCAATTTCAAGCATGTGTTTTTTGTGAAAGGGATGATCATATAGGAGAAAATAAGGATTAGGGGCAATCTGCAAATGTCAACCATGTAATGTATGAATGCATAACTGAGAATGAGATATGAAAACATTAAAGGAAAAGAATCACAAGAACTATATGAAGGAATTATTAAAACTGCTAAACCTATTATTTCCTCTAAAGTTTTCAAACTACTACATCACATATTAGGCACTCATACAAATAAAAATCTTGAATCTTAATGAAAACTGGACCTTTCATATTGAAGGTTAAGCTGAGACTTTTGACCAGGTTATTAAGAGTTGGCATATTCAGGGGCGCCTGGGTGGCACAGCGGTTAAGCGTCTGCCTTCGGCTCAGGGCGTGATCCCGGCGTTATGGGATCGAGCCCCACATCAGGCTCCTCCACTATGAGCCTGCTTCTTCCTCTCCCACTCCCCCTGCTTGTGTTCCCTCTCTCACTGGCTGTCTCTATCTCTGTCGAATAAATAAATTAAAAAAATCTTTAAAAAAAAAAAAAAAGAGTTGGCATATTCATATTCAGAGCTCTGAAAACAGAAATAAAAACTAAAAATACTGGCCTTTTACATCCTTTTATAATAATAACTTTTATTATTATAATTTGTGATTTAGTAACTATATTAAACTAAGTTATTTCATAGCAAAATAATAATGTACAGGGAGGAAAACAACCTGTAGGTATAAAAAACTGACCATAGAATCTTCTCTGTATTTTGTTTTCGGGTTTTTTGGTTTGTTTTTTGTTGTTGTTGTTGCTGTTTTTGTTTTTTTCTTCTCTGCATTTTGGTTCATGGTTCCCAAATCTGACTGGCCATCAAGATCCCCCAAGAAGAAAAGTGTGTGTGTGTCTGTGTGCATGCATGCACGCACACGCACTTAAATACAGGTTTCTGAGCTCAACTCCCACAGACTCTGATTTAGCAAGGCCTGGGACTCCATACATTGAAGAAGTTCCCTGAGGGTGTCTGGTGATCAACCTTATTTTAGAACACCTATCTTAATAAATTTCTTTTTTAAAAAAGACTATTTTACCTCTAGTCTCACTTTCAATTCTGACTTATTACTAGGCAACAAAATAGCCCACTGCAAATCTAACATTATGATAAAGGTTTACGTGCTTTGTCCTTTAATTATTACAACAGCCCTGTAATACAGGAAGACAATATTATTTCCATTTCACAGATGAGAAAACTGAAGTCCATAGTAGTTACTTAACAAAATTACTCAACTAGCAACTAGTAGAGGCAGGATTAAAAGCCACACTTAGAACTCTCCAAAGCCAGCCTCTTCTGGAATCAGTATAGTATAGGAGAATGAACAATGGCTTTACGTAGCTGAATTTGAGCCCCAGCTCTGTTATCTTTTACACATTTATTTCTCAGCTTTGTCTGTTTCCTCATCTGTAACTAAGGCTAATAATAATACCTATCCTTCCTAACTCACAAGGTTATTATGAGACTCAAGATGTACAAGCACTTTCAAAATCATGAATAGTTACCAAAAAACAAACTACTGATGGGGGAGTTGGAGAATACTGAGAAACAGCACAGCACAGCAAGTAATTAAATGCTCAGACCTTGGAGCCAGACTTCATTTGTTTGAACCCAAGCTCTGCTATTTTCTGGCTGTGTGACCTTAGGAAAGATACTTAACTCTTCTGTGCAATGGTTTCTTTGTTAAAATGGAGATAATAAAACCAATCTCAGAATTCTGTGAAGATTAAATGAATTAATGCAGTTTAAATGTGTAGAAGTGTTTGTCACATAGAAAGCACTCAAGTGTTAAATGTTTAGAATGCACCACTTTTGCAAACAAAGCATCACAGAGCCAAAAAAAGAGTTCAAATATTTAGTGACAGTACAAAAAAGCCTAGAAGGTGCCAACATTTTCTCTCCTTATAGAAATCTGGGTAAATCCCTCTAATTTGGGAAGTAAACATTTTGAGTAGTTTCAGTTTTAAAATAACACTATGTGGCTTCCAAAAGGCTTCATTTGAGCAAATACTTAAGATCCTTGTATCTCATTTTCACTTCATTTTAAACTATCTTTTACCCTTTTATCTGAAAATATCTCGCTTGATTTTTTAAAAGTGATTTTGTTAAAGTATCACAAGCTTGTCAACAGTTTTTAGACAACTTTATTTTGCTTCAAACATCCCTCTACAGAATTTGACTTCTAATTCAAAAGCTAACTGAGCAGCTTACCAGAGGAAAAATGTAACAATGAGCTGGATCAAAAAGAGACTGTATAATATGTCAAAAGGAAATAGCACTAGTCCTAAATGAGCTATTTTACTAAGAATAACAAAGAGGAAGTGGTGAGGGACTAATCCTCACAAAAAGAATATAATTTAATAATGTTCTAACCAATTCTTGTACCAGATTAATTTATGGTCAGGTCTGCAGCTGCAGATAGAGTCAGAGTCTGAAACAAAGTTGGCACCTCACTAAGAAATCACAGCTGGGAGTTATCTTAAATTTCCAATATGTAACAGGAAATGTTGCCAGTGATTCAATAGGTGACAACCCTTTCCATTTTTTTCTTTCTTCTGAGTTGTCAACAAACCAAAACAAAAATGCTCCAGAAGCTCTGGTACTAGCTGAAAGTTAAACATAAAAATTCCACTGCAATATTTCAAAAAACAGCTAAAACAACTGAATCTGGGTGGACACCAAATAAGGACTATTTTGTCAACATTTATACAGTACCTCCTGGATTATGTTAACTGTATAGCCCACAGTGTTTCTATAATACAGTTATCATATTTTCTACATTCTAATTACCTGAAGTTTCAATACTGAAGATTAATTATAAACTTCTAAACATTACAGGTACCTACCTAAAGTAATTCACAAAAAATAAAATGAAAAATTAATTTTAGATAAGAGCAACAGATATCCAAATAGAGATGGTAACTACATTTTATTCTAATACAGTATTTAGAGGCCAGATGTAACACCTTATTCACAGTAAACATACTGAAACCAGCTCAGTGAATCAAAGTCTATATATATCTCCCCTCAGCACTTTTACAATGTTCCCAACTGTGCAACTCAATGTTGAGAGGGGGTTTTCCAGACACACCTCTCTGGCAATGTTACTCAAAGCTTCATCTTCTGCAGAAAATCGGTCTTTTACAGGCGTCCTTTTCCTTCCAGAACCAGGAGTCCCCATATTGTCTTCTTAATAGTTTTTAACCGTGAAATGTGATTTCACTGTTTTCGGCCCTGAAATAAACAGAAACAGAATTAACTTAGGATGCTTCTCTTTGTACCATTTTAAAGCTCCTTTATACATTCACTTTTAGAAAAGAGAAATTGCATTTATGTATTTACATATAACTTAGTCACCAAATACTTTTCCCTCACTGTCAAATTATTCCAACAAATTTTAGAATATTTAAGTTTATACTTATTATTAAACTTCCCAATTCTTTTTTACCATGCTACCCACAGACAGAAACCTGTAAGAATGTGTTGTAGGTGCACCCAGGTGGCTCAATCAGTTCAGTGGCCAAATCTTGATTTCAGCTCAGGGTTGGGAGATGGAGCCCTGCCTTAGGCTATGGGCTTGGCAAGGAGTCCGCTGAAGATTCTTTCCCTCGGCCTCCCTTCCCTCACCCCCCACCCCTCCACCCCCCACTCGCATAATCGCAGGGATGCACGCGCTCTCTCTCAAATAAATAAATAAGTCTTAAAAAAAAGAACATGTTGTAACATTAGCCTCAGAAAACTGCAGTCAGCAGTAATTCTACTTAGCAGTTTAAAATTACTACGGCTATTTCTAAAACTCATTTCCATCCCAGAGCAAAAAACATTTCAGCAAAGTCATTCATTCTAAAGCTCTGAAAGAACATATTCAAGAAATTTTAATACAGAACCTTAAACTTACAAAGATAAGTTGGCTTTTTAGTGTAATTTAAAAAACAATTCCAATTAAACTATTACCACATAAAAGAACAACTGAAGGTTTATTATTCTGCAATTAACAATTACCAACACTGTCCATGCAACAAATAATCTGAGTGCCTGTTACTGCCAGGTACTGTGGAAAGTGCCAAAGATACGGTGACAAACAAAACTGATGTAGGCCAACGATTAAGAATATATCTATGGATCTATTATTGTTGCTGTTATTATGAAATAGACTCATTTTTACAAAAAAAAAGAAGAAAAATTCATCTGCCAGGATTAAATAAGGATAATAAAGATCATCTGACCTTCCAAACATGTGGTATTTGAAATTAAAGATTCCCATAAGAAAATGCATCCTAATTTGCATGACCTCCCTCTCTCCTATACACATTCCTAAGAAGTACAGCTCATTTAGCAAAATACCCATTAACTTAAAAAAATTTTTTTCCTAGCTTTAACAAAATAAACTGGTGAAATTTCATTAAACCGTGAGTCACAAAGGAATTCTCAAGTAAGTTTGTCCCAGTAGAATGAACTACATTAAAACTCCAAGTGACTTTAATGTGTTGGAATTTACTTGTTTCAGGCAAAATAAAACAGAACCACTTATCAAGTCACTCTTCCAAAGAAAGTCTTCTCCAATGAAAATTCAGGCCATTCCCCTCTTATCTGACACCATTTCCTACTCCCACATAGCTAGCATGCTATGTTTGTCAATCAGAATGAAGACTGATGATAGTTCATTACTCTGCCATAGAAAATCTATCTGGACGATAAGAAAGGACTCCTTCAAATGGAAACGAAGAGAAGGAATGTATGTCTGAAGGCAGCAGCTGAGAAGTCCCAGTCACAAATCAGGACAATTTCTGAAAAGCTCAGTGTTGTTTTTTCAGAAGTCTCCCACCACTCTCACCCTCAGCATCATTTTAAAGACCATATACTTAATAGTAATAACGTACAAGATTAGTCACCTACTGAGAAAAAAAGCAGCATGTAGTACTTTTCTCTTCAAAGACTGGAGTGACAATTTGATGCACAGTAGTTATCACCCAATATTCGTCCTTCAGCCAGCCTTCCAAAGACACATTCAAAGACAGTTCACAAAAACAGGAAACAAAAGGAGGCATTTTCTAATTCCAGGAACATAAAAATAATTACAGAAGAAGAAATAAAGATTTTATCAAAAGTTTAACAGCAGTTCCGTTAGGAGGAAAGAATTATGGCTGCACTTTTTCTTCTTCTTGATTTTCTAACATTCCAATAACATTGGGGAAAGAGAGATGCATCAATCAATCAATCCATCCATCCATCCAGATCCAAGGCTCAAAGAAAAAAGTGGCCCCAAAGTGGATCACACCCAAATTAGGGTATGGTATACAGCTGAGACATACTATCTGAAGCCACTGTTGGTAGCACTCTTTTGAATGGATTTCTGTCTCCTCTTTTTCCATAATTCATTTCCTTCTTTCTCAACAAATACTGCCTTAAACCTCAGACCTGCCAGGATACTTCTAGCACACAGATTTACAAAGAATTATTTTTCTTAAAAATGCCTCAAAGCAAAACTCTAAAAAAGGCTCCAGGCTAGCCAGCCCTGAGAGAAAGATGACAAGAAAAGAGACAGAGGCACAGGATAAATAGGAAATGGGAACAACTTCCTGTCTTCCTTATCCTTCTTGTCCTATCTATAGAGAAAATCTAGGGGTTTACATGACACACATTGGCCAGGTCCTGTCACCTTTTTCAGGTGTACACGAGGCAGATCAACCATTACCTCTGTCAAAAAACAATCTAATGTTTTTGAAAGAATTACATGATCTGTACTATGTAGTCAGACATCCCTACTAATATTAGAAAAAGTAAAAGGTTTTCAGCTCCTATGCAATCTATCTTTAAAATGACAAAAATAAGGATATAGACTCAAAAGATGATCTCAATTAGATTATTTCCAGTTTCTGATCCTAAAGGACTTCCAGTAAGTTACTATTGCAAGGTTTCCTCAAGAATACTTTTCTTCAGGAGCCGTGTTAATCTCTTCCAGCTTTTCCTTGGTTGTATTGACCAAACTAAGAGCCAAACCTTTACATCCACTGACAAAAACAAAACTGCCCACATTTTGTCAAGTCCATTACCCAGACAATGTCAAGTTGTTATTCTCCACATGGTTTCGTCATTAAGGATCTGTCTACCTACAGGAAAGAAGGGAAGTACTTTCAAGGATGTTGTGAAATAGAAACCTTCCATGATAGATATATCAACAAGGCTTTCTTTTCTCCAATGAGCTTCTCACATAATACATTTCTGAAAAATAGGAATTTTGCCACATTAAGTGGCACTTCAATCGTGATATTGTTCACTCTTGTGAGAACAGAATGGGTATGTAATATCAGTATGTCACATTCTAAATATAGCACACTTAGAGAGTTCTGTCTGGATCCCAATAGTTGCAGTTCCCTATATCTGAGTATTCCAACACGCGGAATTCAAAATATTGGCATAAGCCTCTGTATCAGAGTCGTCATTACAGTTAACACTATCTATGCAATAAAACATTTGGTTTTTATTCATCAGCAAATAGCAGTATCTGGAATGGCACTTGAACTAAAGACTTGAGTGGAACTGCAGCTGTTGCCACTGGACCAAAGTTAAAGTGAGATGACCTGAGTTCAACTGATGCACTGCCCTTTCCCCTAAGGCTTCATTTCTTCACTGACAGAGCAAACACAACAACTGTCTGCCTATACAACATGGTTAATGTGAGCTCAAGTGAGTTCAGGTAAATGCAAGCACTTAATAAACTTAGAAAGCACTCCATAAGTGTTTTGAGTGCCTTGAATTAACTACCTCTTTTACATATTTAGCTTATGAAGTAGACAAAAGGGCAATCCTGGCCTTTCTTTACATTCTTGTACTTTTAACTAACTAAACAAAAACATCCTCAAGTTACTTCCCCCAGCAGGCATTATGTGATATCATTAGCAATGCTAAGAATATTTGCTGAAGCATGGAAAAATCTAGAAAAAATAAAATACCTTTAACTATAATCATTATACTATGTAGCACATTTACATAACAAAAAATTAAAAAGAAGAAATTTTTAAGGCACTTTGTGGCATTCAAAGTCTATCTTTGAAAATCTAAATGAGTACACAAGTTTTAGAAGTGCGGCCTTACAATGGGAGTTAGCTCTCCACAAGAACACAACTGATTTAGAAGACAGAGGTCATTACATGGCACAATTAATATTTTTTTAATTGATTTTTAAAATTTTTTTATTTATTTATTTGACAGACAGAGAGAACAGCAGGGGGAGCGGCAGGCAGAGGAGAAGCAGGTTCCCCACTGAGAAAGCAGCCCAATGCAGCACTAGATCCCAGGACTCTGGGGATCAGGACCTGAGCTCAAGGCAGATGCTTAACGACTGAGCCACCCAGGTGCCCCTCTGTGCGTATCTTTTGATGTAAATTTTAACTCAAAAGAAAAATTCCTCTAGACAAACACTTTATCCTAGTTAATGAGACAAATGATAAAATATTTAGGGTTGAAGTGTACTGATATCAGCTGCTTATTTTGAAATGCACCCCCCCAAAAAACAAACAAAAAAAGATGTAATAACAGAGGAGTGGATAAAGGGACAGTAGGTGACAAAGTACAGTAAATTTTTTAAAATATTTTATTTATTTATTTGACAGAGAGAGAGAGAAAGCACAAGCAGGGGGAGCAGCCCACAGCGGGAGACGCATTTAAGCAGGCTCTGTACTGAGTAAGGAGCCCAATGTGGGAATTGATCCCAGGACCCTGCAATCATGACCTGAGCCGAAGGGGGATGCTTAAGCGACTGAGCCACCCAGGTGCCCCAAGTACAGTAAAATATTAACAGTGGAATCCAAGTAGTAAGTACATGAGTGTTCAAAGAACTCTTCAACTTTTCTGTAAGTTGCAAAATGTGTATAGTAAGTGTTGGGAAAAAATAACTGGTTGAGAAATGCAGATGACTAAGTGAACAAAAGGCATGGGACCTGGTAATTTCAATTAGAAAACCTTGATTTGAAACCAAAAGGAAGGTAGAGGTATTCACAGTATGGAAGAATAACAATAGTTAGTATTCATTAGAAAGATTATAGGCAAAGGAAAGAATGCCTCAATTGCTGGCTAGAAGAGAAAAAAATGAAGGGGGAAGGGCCAGGGGCAAGAGCAAAGCAGTAGGGGAAGGAAGGAGGGAGGGCGGGCAGGCAGGAGGAAAGTTAAGCGTCTTTTAACACTTAAAGACATCAATTCCTGCAAATAGCTAGATGAGGACATTATGCAAAATGAATAAATCATTAACAGAACCTACAGAAAGAATAAAAGGTACACCTAGAAATTGAGGCAAAGTACAAAAGGAAAATATGTATATGTGAGGCAAAACTGGAAGACTTGGCAGAACATGAAAGGAGAATATGAGAACCTATAATGGTTAAATTAAACTCATATTTTACAAAATATAATGCCTATAAAGGGTCAATAATAACCTGTATAATGTCATCTCCAACTTCCCCATTCGGTAGTCCTAAGAATTAACAAAAATGTTTCTTAAAGTCTCATATTTTGAATACATAGTCTCACATACCCAAAACAATTGATAATCATTCCATTTTCTCCTTTCATAAGATGACATGCCAGTGGTTGCACTTCCTTCCTTGCTAACCATGTTTAAATAAATGAATTCTAATAGGCTGTATGTTCAACACGATTTACAATACTATTTTCATCAACTGTGCAGAACCCAAATTAGGAAGATGTGCTCTTACCCAACAACTGCATACTCAGTATGCCCTGAGAAGAAAACCATTTTCTAGTACCATTCAAATTCCCTCCCTTCCCTATGGCTTTTAAAAAGTATTTCAATGTCAACAAGAAAGAAAAGAAAAGAAAAGAAAAGAAAAGAAAAGAAAAGAAAAGAAAAGAAAAGAAAAGAGAAAAAATGAACGAACCTCAGGAATGTGTGTATGAACATAATTCAGAGGATGAAAGGAAGGGAGAGAGAAAATTACATATTGCTGAGGATAGATCAGACTTAAAAGTGTGCAATAAAGCAGAAAACAGGAAAGGAACAGAAGTACTAGGGAAAACAACAGAAGCTCAGACAGCAAAGAACGAGGATAAAACCAAAGACGAGGAAGAAATAGGGAAGCATACAATAAAGATGTGATTTTTTTTTAATGTAATTAATATGAAGAAGGTTCTAAAATTAGAAAATTGTTATAAAATAAAATACATATATTTAAATTTTCTCTTTCCAACAAATAGGTACTGCCAATTTGCAAAGCACTATGTACATAATAATCATTGCCTTATAAGTGGACAAAAGAGTAAATGGAAAAATTAAAATGGCAAAGAAAAAGTCAGAGAAAAGTACTTACACTATTTCTACATATCCTTTCTTAATGGTGTTCTCTGAAGCATAAAAGCTTTTATTTTGAGGAAGTCAATTTACCTATTTTTTCTTGTTGTTTCATTTGATGTCATTTCTCTTTTTTCTTTTTTTTTTAAGATTTATTTACTTATTTTTTAGACATAGAAAGAGGGCAGAAGTGGGAGGGACAGAGGGAGAGGGAGAATGAATCCCAAGCAGATTCCACGCTGAACACAGAGCCTGACACAGGCTCGATCCCATAGCCCTGAGATCAGACCCAAATGGAAACCCAGAGTCCGACACTCAACCAACTGCACCACCCCATTTGATGTCATTTCTAAGAAGGCACTGCTTACCCCAAAATCTCAACGATATATTTCTACATTTTCTTCTTAGAGTTTTACAATTTTAGCTCTTACTTTTAAGTCTATGATCCATTTTGAGTTCATTTTTATATATGGTGTGAGGCAGGGTACCAACATCATTCTTTTGCCTGTGGATATCCACTTGTTCCAGTACCATTTGTTGAAGACTATTCTTTCCACAACTGAATGACCTTGGCAGCCTTGTCAAAAACCAACTGACCATAAAAATAAGGATTTATGTGTGGACCCTCAATTCTATTCCACTGACCTATCTACATAAATCTAAATATAGATAGATAGCTATAGATACAGATATCCTTCTGTCAGTATCACACTGTCTTGATTACTACTGTAGCTTTGCAGTGAGTTTTAAAATTGGGAAGACAGTGTCTTTCAACTTAACGTTCTTTTTAAGATTTTACTGGCTATTCTAACTCCCTTATATTTCCATATAAATTTTAGGATTGGCATGTCAATTAAAAAAAAAAAGGCAGCTGGGATTTTGATAGGGATTACATTGAATCTATAGATCAATTTGGGAAATATTGCCATCTTAACAATATTGATTCCAATCCATTAACATGGGGTGTCTTTCCATTTATTCAGATCTTTAATTTCATCCCACTATGTTTCGTGGCTTTCAATGAATTCTTATACCTCTTTTATTAAATTTATTCCTAGGTAAAATAGACATAGAAGTTTCTATAGGGATGAATGGGTGGCTCACTCGGTTAAGCGTCTGCCTTCTGCTCAGGTCATGATCCCACAGTCCTAGAATCAAGTCCCACATTGGAATCCACTTCTCCCTCTGCCTGCCACTCCCCTTGCTTTTGCGTGCTCCCTCGCTCTCGACAAATAAATAAATAAAATCTTTTAAAAAGTTTCTAAAAAGTGTAAAATGCTATAGAAATATACTGTATCACCAACACCAAAAAACAAAACATCTAAAATCAAAATAAGCAAAAGAGAAGGTAGTAAAGTAAAATTCAGAAGTAAATCCCATGGCTAAGATTAATCTTAGTTGAGCTATGGGTGGACAGGGGAATTGCATATTTTCAAACACAAATATAATCCAACACTACACCTATATTCTTAGTGGGAAGGCATTTTTTACTATTTCCAATTTACTAGATATGCAGCAGCAATAAAAGGAACGGGAAGTCCTTTTACCAAATTATACAAGTGTGTGCTTTCTTTCCGGGGTATACAGAATTATTACTGAAATATTTCCTCCACCAAAAGAAATGAAAATCAAAACTAACATGACAGAAGCAAGTAACTATCCTCTGTTACTAATAATAAAATAGAAGGAACCAGAATTAAGTCTCAAAGGAAAAAAGAACTTAAATTAGCCTTAGACCTTAGGCTCTCCTTCTGATTAAGATGAACTCTATTGACAATACTTATATTAACTATATTCTCATAACAAAAATAAAACTTAGAATATAATGCAAGAGGAAAACTTACATTAATAAATATGATCATTTTAATTTTTTGTTAGTCTATAGTAAAACCAAAGATAAAATTGAAAATGACCCAAGTTGACAACAACAGCTTTAAGTCAAGGCCAGTCAACATGATGTAATAAATTGTGGAAGGAGAAAACTCATAGGAAGGAAGGAAAGACAAGGACACATTTAATATTATGCCTATAAGGTGCAAAAAGATAACAAAATGCCATGTAAAGTATGACTGCAAATACGTAAAACTTCATACATACGAATAATGAATAAAGACAATATGTATAAAAAGAATTTTCCTTTTCCAAAAGCTTTATATACTGTTGATAATCACTTTATCACAAAAATTATTTAAGCTAAAATCTACAATTATGGGCTACTTCATAGTATGAAAATACAAACTTATAAAAATAACCAACTTTGAAACAATATTAATGAACTGATAAAGGGGAAAGATTCATTTAGTCTGTCAGAGCAATTGCAAAGTAGAACTATAAAAATTTATGTTGGTCATCTCTGGTAAAACTGTCACGGTGACCATCACTTTTACAGGCATAATGACATTTTAAGTAAGTGAAAAACACATTGCTAATTTTAAATAGAATGAGCACCACTGGATTAACCTTAAAAATTAAAAATCTAACTTGAATCAACAGGTCAAAATTAGAACAAAGAAGCAAGCCTTAATGTACTCTAAAATTCTGGGGGAAAACAACAATTTTTAAGTATACAACTTTTTATTATCAAAGCAAAATCCTTTCAAATTATCAGCTTTCCTTGAAGACCTCTATTCTATGAAACCTTCCACCCACATAGCTCACTGACTGGAAAATAAAATAGTGCCATGAGACACTTTTATAGCATAAAGGGAGAGGCCAACATTTCCCCCCTCTTGAGCCATGTTGGTCAGGTCTGTGTAGCTTACACCTATCTTAGAAAGGGCAAAGTAATACTCTGAAATGGTAGGTAAGACACCAATCAGGCCCATAAAAGGAAGTCAACAAGATATAATGCAATGTAAGTACAATGTTCACAAGGCAGTAATTAGAGAAGACAGCCAAACTGACGGCACAACTGTGAGAGTAGCTAATCCAAGTGCCATCCGATCCAAAGCCACACGCAATGAGCTCCACTTTAGATACATCGACTTCTGCTCATAAAGACTTAACATCAACATTTGGGTGGCTCCTTTTTATACAAATAAAGACAAACTGACCATCCCTCCTCCCATACCTGTTCATCCACCACAACCTACCACACACACACACACACACACACACACACACACACACACGAGAGAGAGAAAGATACCATTAATAACTTCCCAGAAGTTAAGGACATAAGTTTCCAGATTCAAAGGACCCACAGAATGCTCAACACAAGTCCTGAGTCCATATCAAAGTATTTCATAGTGAATTTCAAACACTGAAGACAAAGATGATTTTACAAGCTTCCATGGGTAGGAAAATCAAGCTACGTAGAAAGAATTAAGAATTAGAATGCCTTTAAACTTTTAAAAGTTAATTCTGGAAATGAGGCACCTGGGTGGCTCAGTCAACTGAGTGACCAACTCTTGATTTCGGCTCAAGGTCATGATCTCAGGTGGAGGGTTCGAGTCCCATATAGGGCTCCCCACTCAGCATGGAGTCTGCTTGAGATGCTCTCCCTCCCTCTCCTTCTGCCCCTCCTCCCACTCATGCACTTTCTCTCTCAAACAAATAAAATCTTTAAAAAAAAAAAAAAGAGGTAATTCTGGAAAGAGGACAATACAGTGATGCCTTCAAACTTCTAGGAAAACTAAAGACAACCTATCAACAGCCTATGACCAGTCAAATCATTCTATTTCTCATATTTGATGAGGAAAGACATTTTTAGATATGAGAGGCCTCAAAAATTTACCTCTTTTATGCCCTTTGTCAATAAGCTACTAGAAGATACACTTCACCAAATAAAAGAGAAAATCAAAGGAATAGTTTGTTGCACAGAGTCATCCAGGGACTCAGGCTCCTTTCAGCTGGTGACTACTCCTTTACCACTGCTTCCCAACTCACAACCAAGAGATGGGAGTGAGACATACACCTAAATTGTGTTAAACCACTGAAACTTGGGGGTTGTTTGTTAAAGTAGGTTAGTCTATCCTGACTAATCGACACAAAAAGGTGATAGAGCTATTCCACTTTTCAAGACTGAACCACATATTGATTAGAAATACATGTATGGAGGGTGGGACAGCAAAGCTGGGCAGGGAATGGTGAGAGTGATTAACATGTAAAATGGCATTGTGATTGCCTGGAGACGAAGGGGTACATTAAAAAATATATACAGGAACTTCTAGGATAATTGTAATGTTCATTTCTTGACCTAGGTAGTGAAACACAGATGCTCATTTTATTGTTCTTCCTGAAACTGTATTTTTGTTTTATATTTCTCCATGTTTCACAAATAAACTAATTATTTTGTTCAAAATCAGTTGGATGGATAGGATGAGGCACTTGAAAACAATGTTGGAACATTTGGGAAAAAATAAGGTGAAGAGAAAAAACTAAGCAAAGAAAGGAAACCCCCTGGCAGCCCCCCTGGAAAAACTGAATTAAACAAGAAAGAAAACAATCATGGTACAATACTTAGCTGAGCAGTAAATAATATTTATTTAGTTATAAAGAAAACACCAACTATTGATTTAAAATTGCAAAACGGAATGCTACAGAGAGGAGAAGGGGGAAATAATGAAGAAACACAAAATAACAATAAAAACCACCAGTAACACTTAGTTAACTGCACATACATGTTTTTCAAAGAGAAATAGGTTCATAAAGTATGTGCTATTTTGTAAGATACTTCTTTTAACTGCACATATATGTTTTTTAAACAAAAATGGATTTATAAAGTATGTGCTATGTTGTTATCAGCTATAGCAGACAGACTGTAAGGTGGATCCCCACCATTATCCCCCCTCCTTCTATTCCTACCTTTGTGTAAACACCTCACAAAACATGTGGCCAGGACTTGTGACTTGCTTCTAACCAACAGAATACAACAAAGGTTATAAGATGTCATTCCCATGATTATGTTACATTATATAAGACTAGCCAGCTAGCAGGCTTGCTCTAGGCTCTCCTTGATGATTTGACCAAGTGGTCATATTAGGAAATACCACAGGGCCAAGAAATTCAGGTTGCCTCTAAGAGCTGAGAGCGGCCTTTAGGAGCCTGAAGACAGCCTCTACATAACCTTTAGTTATCCTAATAACCTTTAGTGAGCAAGAAGCTTCAGTCCTAAAACCACAAATAAATTAATTCTGCCAAAAACCTCCGTGAGCTGGGAGGTGGATTTTTATCATGTAAGTCTCCAGGAGAGAATTCCACCCAGCCACATACAACACCTTGATTACAGCCTCATCAGGCCCCTATGCAGAGGACCCAGTTCAGCCATGCTCAGACTCCTGCCCCACAGAAACTGTAAGATAATAAATGTGTGTTGTTTTAAACTCTAAATTTGTGTAACTTGTTACACAACACATAAAACAAATGCAACAGCTTTTAAAACTTTGGATTAAAAAAAAAAAACTTTGGATGAATAAATTCAGCAAAGGCACAGGGATAAAAAAAATCAACACACATACAAAACAGCTGAATTTTTATACACTAGCTACAAATAATCCAAAAAGGAAATTAAGAAAACAATCCCAGGGGTGCCTGGGTGGCATAGCGGTTGGGCATCTGCCTTCGGCTCAGGGCGTGATCCCGGCGTTGTGGGATCGAGCCCCACATCAGGCTCCTCCGCTATGAGCCTGCTTCTTCCTCTCCCACTCCCCCTGCTTGTGTTCCCTCTCTCGCTGGCTGTCTCTATCTCTGTCAAGTAAATAAATAAAATCTTTTAAAAAAGAAAAAAGAAAACAATCTCATGTACGATAGCATCAAAAAGAATAAAATACTTAGGGAAAAACTTAACCAAGGAGGCTTGTACAATGAAAACTACAAAACATTGTGAAAAAAAATTAAAGGAGACATAAATAAATGGAAAGCCACCTCCTGTTCAAGGATTGGAAGACTTAACAGGGTTAAAATGTCAATACTACCCAAAGCCATCTATAGATTCAATGCACTCTCTATCAAATCCTAATGACATTTTTTGTAGAAATAGAAAAACCCATCCTAAAATTAAAATTCATATGGAATCTCAAGGGATCATGAACAGCCAAAACAATCTTGAAAAAGAAGAACAAGTTGGAGGTATCACGCTTCCTGATTTCAAAACTTAACTAGAAAGCTACAGTAACCAAAACAGTGCCTTACTGGCATATACCACAAACAAAAATAACTCATAATAGATCAAAGAAATAAGTGTAAGTTAAAAGTACAAAACTTTTAGAAGAAAACATACACAAAAAGCTTCATGACATTGGATTTGGTGATGATTTCTTGAATATAATACCAAAAACCCAGGCAACAACAACAAAAGAAGTAGATAAATTGGACTCCATCAAAATAAAAACTCTGTGCATCAGAGGGCAATAATATCAAGAGAAAAGAAAGTGACCCCATAGGATGCAAATCGTACATCTAATAAGGGATTAATCTCCAGAATACATAGAGAACCCCTAAAATTCAACCACAAAAAACAAACAACCCAATTCAAATATGGGCAAAGGACCTGAATAGATATTTCTCCAAAGATAGATAAATGGCCAATGAGCACACAAAAAGATGCTCCACATCACTAGTTACTAGGGAAGCACACATCGAAACTATAATGAAGACACCACCCCACACCCACTAGAATGGCTATTATTTTTAAAAATAGTAATAACAACAAGTGTGTCAAAGATGCAGAGAAACTAGAACCCCTGTACACTGCTGGTAGGACTGTAAAATGATCAGCCACTATAGAAAAAGGTATGGCAATTCCTCAAAAAATTAAACACAGAATTACTATATGATCTAACAATTCTACTTATGGGTATTTGCCCCAAAGAAATGAAACCAGGGACTCAAACAGATATTTATACACTTCTGTTCACAGGTAGCAGCGTTATTCACAATAGCATTATTCACAATTTGGTAAAAGCTAATCAAGTGTCCATCAATGCACAAAGGGATAAACAGAATGTGGAATATACATACAATGGAATATTATTCAGCATTAAAAAGGAGTTAAATTTTCATGCATGCTACAATTTGGATGAAACTTGAGGACACTGTGCTAAGTGAAATAAGCCAGACACAAAACAGAAATATATGATTCTACTTATATGAAGTACTTAGAGTAATCAAATTCATAGAGACAGAAAGTAGAATAGTAGTTGCCAGGTGCTATGGGGAACGAGGAGTTATTTTTTAAGGGGTGCAGTTGCAGTTTGGGATAATGAGAAAGTTCTGGAGATGGAGGGTGGTGAAGGCTGTGCAACAGTGTCAATGTATTTAATGACACTGAATTGTACACTTAAAGATGATTAAATGGTAAATTTTATATTATGTATATTTTATCACAATTTTTAAAAAACCCCACTTGGATAGATAACAAAGGGTGAGTTGGGTAAGTAAGAGAGGCAGACAATGACTCTCGTTTCTTTGACTATCCACTTAGATATGGCAATATCCATGACGGGAACAGATATCTAACCTAAAACTGATTTTTTTTTTCTATCTTCAATCCTATAATCATTGGGTCACTTTACTGAAATTCTTGTATTTTCTTTTTTTAATAGCAACATGTATGCTTCCTGATTACATTGTTTATTGTTATAAATTAACTTAAACCATTTAAAAGGGAAATAAATATTTTAACATCCTAATCCTCTGCATACAGTATACTCTATTTTACTTAGAAAACAGAGAGCCAAAAGAGTGCTCCTGGCTGTTAAAATGTTTCAATTTAGGAAAGTGGGGGATATAGAAAGAATAACAAAGTGATCACAACAAGTAACTTTAAAATTAGTTTCCTAAAACAGTAAAGCTATGTTATCCAAAATTAGTTAAGATTTTGGTGTTCATAACGAAAAAAACTAAGACATACAAACTTCAAAGTGAAAACAATGAAAAAGATAAACTACGATTTTTTAAGAAGGGTTTTAATAGTTCACTTCTGAGGAAATAAAAACGACCTGATATACATTTGTACTCCAACGCTTTTCCTAACCTCTTTTCCACTCTCTCTGCCGTGCACTATCTTCACCTCCTTTTTTTTTTTTTTTTTTTTTTGGTAGAGGAAGGCTGAGACCTGAGACAGGAAAGGGATAATAGAAATAGAAAAAAAGGGATAAATACTCCCATTTACTTTTTCTCATCACACTGAATACAGTCCTAAATACATCGTTATTGTCTAATGCAAACAATCCAAATTTCTGAGGGCAAGGAAAAACAAAATTTCTTGGAGTTACAACCTAACCTAAAGCAAAAGAAAGGAAACCATCTGCTGGCTTTGCATCTGTAAATTATGTTTGCAGTGCATGCGGAATTCTTCAAACAACCTTGACTGTAATACAAGGCTGCAGTTTAATATGGTGACAGAAACCTTGGATAAATGGGTGGAGTACTAAGCCCTTTAAACAGGTTTCTAGCCTAAGTAGTGAAATCAGTTAAAGAACTTTAAACTCAAGTGCCTCATTCACTAAGGATAGAAAACACCAAGGTTTTCATGAGAAAGCACATGATACACAGAGACAGCTGTGCTGGGAGATAGCATCTGGTAACAGCCTCGAGTTATTTTTAAAGCGGTAACTTCATGATAATGTACATGAGACTGTAGCTGTTCTATGGGAAGAAGCTAATTTCTCTGTACGAACTCAAAATAATCCTATAAAACAGCCCATCATTCCCAGTGTCCTTTTGATCCAAAGACATGTGTGCAAGTCTCTGAATTGGACTAGTTCAACTAGGGCCATGGCCTCCCTATGCCAATATCAGTAATGGCTTTCCCCTGTTGTAAAACATTTGACTGATCACTCTTAGACCCAGGACATAACATCAATACTGATACAATCCTGTGCTCTTCCTTCTGCACATTCTTCTGAAATACTTTCCTCATTATTTTTCCTGAAACAAGCCCTTCTCTTTAAAACAAAGACAAAAAGAAAAAAAAAAATGACCCTAGGATATGCATGCTAAGCAGATTTTCACCCCAAAACTTAGCCTTAATCTTCTGGAGGCAAATGTCTTTTATAAATTCACTCTTCTGCGGTTGCCGCTTTTCCTAAACCGCAGGCCTTCCTGACTGGCAGCAGGGCCAGGACAGATTACAGTTATGTGGTAGGTTCTGTCAGAGGTACTCTGACAAGGCCTCAAAATAGATCCTGGGCACCAGCCAGAGACATTGCCACTCACAAGTTCCAACTTCATCATCATACATTAGCCCCTCGGTACTTTTTTTTTTTACTCTCTCTCTCTAGAATCTCTCATTTTAAAAGGGAAAAAGTTCCTGAACCCCCCTTCTCCTGGTCATGAGTGAGCTGTATAATACAGAAATTAAACTCTTAAATTTGCTCACAAACACCTTGCAGAATAAAAACTGAAGCTGTACCTACCCCCCGCCTTGGGAAATTAATCCATCCATAGCGCTCTGGTTTGCAAAATGACTTTGAATCTCAAACTCTACAGAGGTTTATTTTATTATGAATAGATTACGATGTGGAAGGTAAAGGAAGACAGAAGGTGGACTATTTTTTGCGACTAATAATATAGTAGCAGACTTCATCAAGGCAAGAAGTTAAACTATATACAATATTTTTAATTGATATTGGTCATAAAATCCTAAAACAATTAACCGACTACAAAAGGTATTCATTTTACTATTACCCTATGTAAGTGAAGTGGTTTGTCTGTAACACCAGTCTTCAAGCTACAGTATTTTCACCATTACCAGTACAAACAAAATTAACCACCGGTCACTCTAAAATGTTTAAGATTGACTTATAAAATACAGTTTAATATTTTTTTAAATGGAAGGATAAAATACAAAGTAAGAGCTCCTTTCTTCTACAAGGTTGAGAAAGAAGTTAACTTCTATTATAAAATAAAATCCAATATAAGACTGAAACAAATTTATAAATCTTCACAACTTAAGGCCCAACTTTGCAATCACTCTTTCAGAAATATATTCCATATACATACTTATGGTATAGTGCAAAGATTTATATACTAGTTGTTCACTCCAGCAACATTTATAGGAAGCTAAAAACAACCCAAATGTCTGTTAATAGGGAATGGTAAAATAAATCATGGAAAATGAATAAATTATGGTTCACCTACACTGAGCAAGACTCCCAGTCTTTTAAAAATCAGATGGACACACGTGCTAATATGGAAAAATCTCTAAGATATATCAAGGGTAAGAATGAAAGATAGAAGAAAGTTCTCTTAAACATAGGTGATTACATATGTAATTGAAAATTTAGAGAAGAATATACAGGAAACTACTCACAGTGGTTGCTTGGATTAGGGGGTGGAGGAGTGAGAAAAAGCTAGAAGTTTGTTGTGGAAAGGAGGCTTCCTTTGCACCATGTAACATTTTCTTTGTAAATGTTTTATCAATTTTTAAAAGTCCTACAAACATCTGTACCCATTAAGTGGGCATTCTCTTTCCATTTATGTACGCCATGTCTTCTGCTTCTCAACCATTTTTACTCTCACCTACTTCTCTCCCTATCACTAGAGCAAAACAAAAGCATACACATTTAGCAAATCTCAGAGATCCCCCAAGAAACAGAATCCTTTCTCCATCCCCCCACCAGAATAAGGAAATAATAGAATAAATGAAAAAATATACTTATAATAAACCCAGTTTTTAGTCCAATGTTTGATTCCTTTTAAGTCTGGCCTAATTTCTCATAAGGCAAAAAGTTTTAAAAGAAAAGTGCAATGTGCAACACAAAAATGGGTCATTTCCAAAGGTGTCTATCTAGTATCTTAAAAGGAGAAATGGAGAAAAAGGTAAAGTTATTTTACTCACTGGGCAAATTCTGCTCAATCCCTTCCCTCTAAAGTTTTAAAAGTTGAGTTTTGAATAATTGTCATAAAGTCTATTGTTTGCAAACTGGATAAGGTAGTACATTTTCCTGGTTAAAGGCCCATCTCTCCATTCAGAGTTTCCAGAAAGAAACTACCTAAAAGGAAAAGGCTAAGAAATGGCCTCTATTTTGTAGGTGCAATGGACAGTGCTCCTATGATGAAGACAGAAGAACTGTACTTCCTCTTAAAGGATCCTCATCAACATTCCCAGCATGCTGCCAGGAGAATTTTTTTTTCTATACATCATCAGTTCTGTTCCTTTTCACACTAAGAGCCGGGTAAAACAATTCACAGAGAGCTTACCAAGACACAGCTCTCATTTCTAGTAAAAATATGTTTTTGGTTTTGTTTTGAGAAAAAAAAGAATCTATTTGCCAAATATACCCTCCTATCACTTTTTTTCCTTCATTATGGAAATGCTTAAATCATGACATAAGAAGGCTTCTCTTGCATATCTACCTATCAAGACTGTTAGTTATGGTGGTTTCCACGAGGGATTTTCCAAAAGGGAATCTCTGTTTACTGGGAACTGAAATTCTTAATTAAGTCACTATTAGCTGGACAAAAATCAAAAGCAACATTAGGGAACACTCTGTATATAAGAATGGATATCCAAGAAAATAAGATGCCAAAATTTACTCAAATAATCAAAGGAACCTGGTAAGCAAGACCAGCTTACCATTACTTTATAGCTGATAACTAACTAAAGTTCCCTAAAATTGAAAATCAAGGTAAAATAAGCTGAATTTCAAAAAGAAGTAAAAGAAAACAAGGCTAAGAATAAGTATCAAGTACTCTGTGATTCAAGGTTATTTTGCTTAACAATTTTTAAAGCCAAAAATGATCAAATTACATTTCAGCAATAAAAAGTTATTTCTAGTTTACAATGAATTCATTCCAATAATAAATCACAACTTCAATACACACTTTCTTCTATAACAGAACTTACATAAGAACTCGGTATAGTCTCATTCCACATTTTTAAGGATTCACAAAATAGGTGAGATCTTTCACTGAAAAGACTTTTATATACTGTAGATTCTTTCAGTAAACTTTTTTATACCTTTTCACTGACATTTATTTTGTCTCTAGACCCCTTCATTTATCTTCCCACATCTGGCGAAGAAAAGGGCGGGGGGAGTAAAATTACAACAATCCACTTAGGAACTAACTATTCCAAAGCCAAACATTCTACAAAGGTTCAATTTTTATTTCTTACCATACTTCATGACGGTAAGTATCCAGCAACAAACCTAACAAAGCATAATACAATACTTCACACAAAATGACTGAAGGCATCTAAACAGGCAGTAACAAACTTCTAGCTTTCCTCTGTTCCAATTTTAAGATCCATAACAGTGATTCACAAAGTGAGTGACCTAACTTTCTAAATGAATCACACTTTCTGAAATTCTTACTCTAACATGAATATAATATTACTAGGTCATCATCTCTATATTTGTTAAACAGAGCATGATGTTGGTTAAACAGGGTTAATTCTGCAAGACTTCCAAACCACAGCAAACCTCAGGTCTCTGCGAACTCTTATCTGCAACATTGCATTCTCCAACAGTGGCACCTTTATATATAGATTTACCCCCACATAAAACGTTATCTTGAAAAAAATGTTATTTTAAATATTATGAACTCGCCCACCCGTACCTGCTCACCATATCTCTGGTTCCATTTACTGCATCCACGTTCTCTTCCCATTGTGATAACATAAAAAATTAACAGCTACTCAGTTATTCTTACATATTATCTTTTAGTCAATTAACCTACTCCGCAGTTTTTCTGTTTACCATAGAAATGCTGAGTCATTAAATGGAAACTCAAAGAAAATGAGCTACAAAGAGTTAAAGTTTAGGATACAGTATTTCCCTAGCCATGTCTCAGCAGCCTAATATTTGTATCTCCCACGGTGGAAAAGTAGAGCAAACACTTGAACTTTTTTCCCTCTAAGAAAGGAAAAGAGGTGCGTTTCCTTAGGTCCTGCTTTCTGCTGGATATCCACAGGCAAGAGAAGGAGGCCTGACTGGAGCTGTATAACTTAACAATCTGGATGTGAATAACACCCCATATTAGTCAAGCATTAACCCCGACACTCCTAGCAAGCGCCTGTTATGCCCGCGCTTCAGTTCGGGTCAAGGAGGAAGAAAAAAAAATCCCATAAAAATGCTACGCCCTCCACCGGCCTGACACCGTTCGCTGGGGTGCCAGTCTGGGGGCAGAAGCGAGGGAGTGCCGCGCCTGGGAAGAGGAGAAGGAGCCTCGAGCACCCGAGGCAGAGAGACAGCGGCCCAATGTAATTTCTCCCACAATGGGAGTAACCCCTTCCCCTCGCAGGGACGGAGGGTGCGCGTTAGAAATCAGGCGTGCTGCCGGCGAACGCGGTAGGCGGGGGGCGACCTCGACCGGAGAGTCCGCAGGGAAGCCCGGCCCCCAGCAGGGGTCAGCGGCGGCGCGGGTCGCACGGGCTGGAGAGGCCGGGTAGGGGCCCCCGGAACGGCGGGAGGGACGGCCCTTACCTGTCCCTGGGCGCGGGCTGTGGCTGCGGCGCCGCCCGGGAAGGGCCGGGAGCGAGCCGGCCGCCGGGAGCCGGCCAGGCGAAAAGCGAGGAGCGGAGGGCGAGGGTCGCGGACGGCGAACTGGGTCCCAAGCTCCCAGCCAGGAGGGCCGGGCTAGACGCGGCGGCTCCCCGCGCCCGCGGCCGGTCGGTCAGTCACACCGGTGGTCCCGCGGTGCAGCGGCTGAGACAGAGACAGCGGGAACCGGCCCCCGGGAGGAGCCGCAGCCCGAGCGGCTTGCTAAGGAGGCGGAGGAGGGGCGGGGCCACAGGGTCGGTGACCCGCTCACCCGGAAGCAGTTGCGGCCGCGGCGGCGCGCGCTGCGGGACGGGCAGGATCCCGGCCTCGCGAAGGACAGCTGGCTCACCCGCGACGGCTGCGCGCCTCCCCGGGAGCGGTGCTAATGCTGCTGTGCGCGGCCACTGAGAGCTACTGGCGCCGCGCTGGAGGGAGGGTGGCGGGGTGCGACCCCGGTGGGCGGAGGCCCGGGCGGCCTAGAGGTGGTTCCTCGGCTCCCGCGGATCACCGGGGGCCGGGAAGGTGAATTGAGGCGGGCGCCCGCTCGAGGCTGCACCTGCCCTGGTTGCCTCTAAACTGTCCGGCCTAGTGGGCTTGGGTAAGTGGGCCGGAGCAGCGGTTCCGACTGTAGGGAACGAGTGTGCGAGAGCGAGTGGGTGTAGTGGCAACGCGAAAAGCCTTATTTCCAAAATGAAAACGCGTGATTTTAAAATGATTTCCGGAGAAGAATGCGGCGAGGTGGGGGGGGGGGCGGTGCAGATGGAGGGATGTAGAGGCTGTTAAATATCTGCTAGACACGGACGTGTCATTCATTCCAGAAGTGTCTCTCGAGACTCACCAGGTTCAAGGTGCTGGAGAAAGGCCAGGGCCCAGCTCTTTGGGAAGCTTACCTTCTAGTGGGGTAGAAGGGTTTAAGCAGACAAACAAGGTAATGACAGATTGTGGTAAGGCTGTGCAGGAAATACATAAGAATGATGTGAGAGATTGTGTAGGCGAGACCCCTTTTTCAGGATAGGATGGCTAGAGATCCAGCCTCTAGAGGGAAGTGATAGTTGAGCAGCTTCCTGGGGAAAAGCCATGAAATACACTTAGACACAATTTCACAGGCAGGGACTGCAGGTTCCAGAACCTGCTGAGTAAGCCCACGGATTCCGTGTTAAGAACCTGTCCCTAAGGCCTTCTAAGGGCTGTGTCTGTGCTGTCCACCCTTGCAATTTCACAAGGCTTGCTCACCCTTTCGAGTTGATGGAGCCTGGGAATATGGCACTCTTAGCGGAGGTTCAAGGCATGAGTTAGGGAACGTTGGTCTCCAGACAGATATCAACAGGTGCTTCATCATAGGGAGCATTACACCATCAGCCTTGAAAAACAAATTCTTTAACTTTTTACCATTTCTTTTTCCGCGTCACTTTTTCTCAGACCCATGAGTAAACATTAAAACTATGATTTTTACCTGGGATCAAGAGAAGTTTGGGGCGCGTGGGTGGCTCAGTTGGTTAAGTATCTGCCTTCCACTCAGGTCATGATCCCCGAGTCCTGGGATCAAGCCCCACCTCAGGCTCCTTGCTCGATGGGAGCCTGCTTCTCCCTCTCTCTCTACCCCTCCACCCTTCCAACTCCACTTGTGCTGTCTCTGTCATTCTCTCTCTCAAATAAATAAATAAATAAAATCTTAAAAAAAAAAAAAAGAGGAGCATAATCCTCCTGAAAGATCGTACTCTATTATCTGAATAAAAGAATTGATGGCCTATTTTGCTAAATCAGTTAAAGTCAAAATAAAAAGTGGGCTTGCAAAATAGAGGACCTATTCAGGTATTAATGCATTACCTGAATAATACCAATAAAGCTAATAATGTTTATTAAATATTAGTTTATATAACTGCATAATTAATAGAACAATTGTTTGGATAATAGTAGGATTAGATTCTCTTGCCCTTTTTATTTACCCCTTAGCCATTTGTTTTGACACATACCAAACTAACAGAGAAAGAAATATTTTGTTGTGTCTTCTGGGAAAGCTGGGAAGGAGCTCACACTTATTGCTACCTACTGTTTGCACAGCATTGTGCTAGGCACTTAAATATATTATCCCTTTCAGTACTAGGACCAACCTTGAGATATGGGGATTATTATACCCATTTTAGTAACAAACACATTGAGAGTCAGAGACTGCGACTAGCCCAAGGTAACAAAACTAGTAGCTGGAAGAGGCAGAATTTGAATTCAGGTCTTTCTAGCCCTAATTCCCCTTTTACTTTGCACCATGTGCAGCCAAGCAGATTTGCATGTTGCTTTAATAAGCTTTAAGGTACAGTGATATGAGGCAATTTTGGAGCTTCTCCGTGTTTTTACTTCTCCCTCTATAGGATTTTTGCCATCTATTCAGCACCAAAAAAGCTACTCATAAAAGCTCATAATGCCATGTGTCTTTTGAATGCTCCCAAGAATGTGATAAATTATGACACTAACATTTTGTCATTGCAAAGGGGTCCTGCCTAAATGTCACTCTGAATTCTTTCACAGGCAGTCTCTCCTTGCACATAAGTGATTTCTTTCTCCCAAAGATATGTGTTCCCAGATTTGTATGTAATACTGTGACATGTGAATGCCCCCAGGTCTGTGTAGGCTGGCTGCTCTAGGGACATTTAATGGATGAAGGAAAATCTTGCAAATGTTTATACAGTTTTGAGGAATGAGGTGGTATGATTTGTACATTTTTGTTCCTTTCATATCAGATCTTTCACGTTTTTCTTTGATGATGTCAAGAAATAAAAGTTTTCCTTTCTCAAGAGCGAACACTCATTTTTGTGGTTTTTGCAAAATTAAGTTATTTTTTTGCAAACAGTACTATGTTTCACTCTCTCCATGTCTCTGGAAAATATCACTAGTTCCAACATTAAAAATAGGATGCCACTTTTCAGAGCCTAATTTTTTATTAGTAAAGTGTGTGTGTGTGTGTCTGTCTGTCTGTCTGTCTTGGAAGCATTTTTTAAAATTTTGGTTAACTCCTTACAAACCTATGGAAATCTGGCAAAGCAGTCTTCAACTATGTATATTTAAATTGTCTTTCTAAAAATTCCTTCTTATCTCCTTTTACTATTTTCCTGCTGTCTTTTTTTACTTTTTAAATTTATTTATTTCACTTTTTATTTGGAAATAATTATAGACTCACAAGAAGTTGCAAAAATAATACAGAGAGGTTCTGGGTACCCTTTACCTAGGTTCCCCCACTGGTAGCATCTTGCATACCCATAATACATTATTAAAAACTAGAAAATTAACATCCTCTATCTTCTTTAGATTCTTAGTTTCTTTTTATGTTTCATTATGTCCAAAAATTACCATTTTTATACCATTTTGTAAATCGTTTTTATTGTACTTGATTTGGCTCTTCTCTCTTTTCCTAAATTAACATGACAAAGTCAACAAGCTTGCCACAGTGCTCATCTGGAATTACAAGTTTACTAAAAATGTCTGTTTCAGCGCACTTAAAAGGAAGTCATTTGTAAGATTTTTGCTTTTTTTTCTGCTTATATTGTTCCATGTCATTCTGCCCTAATAAACCTGTAAATGTATACAACCTGTGTATGTGTATGTTTTACTATATCCTCTAACCACTGAAATGTTTCAAAGAGATTGCTGTTAAAATTAAAAGAAAAATAGGGGCACCTGGCTGTCTCAGTCAGTTTGGTGTCTGACTCGATTTCAGCTCTGATCATGATTGCAGTGTCATGGGATCGAGCCTCGCATCAGGCTCAGCCCAGAGTCCGCTTGGAATTCTCTCTCTCCGCCCCCTCCTCCCCCTGCTCTCGCCATAAATAAATAAATACATACATACATACATAAATAATAAAATCTTTTTTAAAAAAATAAGAAAAATAATGGAAAGCTTTTCATTTGGGGAAAAAAAGTTTCTAGGGGCACCTGGGTGGCTTGGTCAAGCATCTGCCTTCAGCTTTAGGTCACGTTCCCCGGGTTGTGGGATCCAGCCCATATCAGGCTCTCTGCTCATCGGGGAGTCTGCTTCTCCCTCTGCCTCTGCCTCTGCCTCTTACCCTGCTCATTCTCTCTAAATAAGTAAATAAAATCTTTAAAAATAAAAAAATTTCGGGGCATTTGGGTGGCTCAGCTGGTTAAACATCTGCCTTTGGCTCAGGTCATGACCCTGGAGTCCCAGGATTGAGCCCCACATCGGGCTCCCTGCTCAGTGGAGAGTCTGCTTCTCTCTCTCTCTGCCCCTCCACCTGCTTGTGTTCTGTCTCTCTCTTTGTCTCTCTCAAATAAATAAAATCTTTAAAAAAAATAAGTAAGATAAAAATGTTTCTAACATCTAACTAAGAGAGAATGCGGTCTGCTGGTTCAGAAGCCAATCTCAATTATGGCTCACTCTGGCTCTATGTGGACTTTCCTAGCCAGACAGTTCACAGAGTAAACAGAGGAAAGGAAAGAAGTGTAACTTAAGTTCCTCAGTCTTAGTGGTGAGGAAAAGTTGATGAGAGGATAGAATCTGGGATTTGGTGTAGATATCAATTGTGTATGAATGCCTAATCACAGATAATCAAGTGATGGCTCTTCTACATTATATATTTATTGTAAATGTGTAGTCAAACATCTTTCATACTACAGCTCATTTAGCAAAGGTATTCATCTACTGTGTACCAGGTACCCAGTTAGACACGAGTAACAATGACAATAGGATCGATTTTTTTAAAGGAGTATTAAGCTCTTACTATGTGCCAGATACTTCACAGATGGTAGGGATACAGTGGGAAGTAGAAAGAAAGCTGTGTTTTCTTATGAAACTTACTGTCTGATAAGGGAGACAAATTATCATACAAAAGTAACTTTATAATCCAAATAGGTATTACTAAGGGTAGGGAGGTGGTGCGTGACGGCATCGAAGTGGAACTCAAACCTAATCTGGAGTGTCTGAAATGGCTTCTAGCAAGAGATGCTATGAGCCAAGATTTAAAAATTGCGTCAGGGTGGGGCGCCTGGGTGGCTCAGCTGGTTGAGCATCTGACCCTTGATTTCAGCTCCGGTCATGATCTCAGGGTCCTCGAATGGAGCCCAGCATCGGGCTCTGTGCTCATCTTGGAGTCAGCTTGAGATTCTCTCTCTATCTCCCTCTGCAATGTACCCCCCCCGCCCCACTGCTTGCACACTCTCTCTCTAAAATAAATAAATAAAATCTTAAAAAATATACTGGCTCAGAGTGAACTTGATGTAGAAGAATCATAACGGAAAAACATAAAGACTTCATAATGGAACCAACAGAGTCCCAGGGCATGAAAAGAAATGAAGGAGATAATGTGGATGAGCCTAGAGAATTAAGCAAGGACCCATCATGCAGGGTCTTATTGGCCTGGTAAAGATTCTCGTTTTTGTTTCAAAAGTGATAAAAAAAAGAAAAAAAAAGTGATCCAAACCAATTTAAGAATTTTTAGTGGGAGAGACATCAGATTTGTGTTACTGAAAGATCGCTCTGGCTTCAATGTGAAGAATTCATTCCTTAAATATGTCCTGAGTGCCCACTATAGCCAAGTTCCAATCTGCATGCTGAGTACACAGCATTGAACAAAACAGAAAGATCCTCTATCTTTGAGGACCTTCTAGACAATACACTATGATAGTACATAAGATGGTGAGAAGCTCTATAAAGAATACTGGAACCCAGGTGAGAATAAAAGGGTAGGGTGGTGCTATTTTATTAGCTTGAACCATATGAAATTCCTGATCTTTTTTTACATTCTTTTTAAACTCAGAACAATATTAGATTCATGTGGTTCAACATGGTTGAATGACATTAAATTGTTCAACCTAATACTTACTTGGAGGAGTCAGAAAAGACCTCTGATGAACTGATCCAAAGAAAGAGGCAAGTCATTCAAATACCTAAGAGAAGAGCATCCCAAGCAAAGGGACAGCAAGTGCAAAGACCCTAAAGCAAGAATGTACTTGCCATGTTTGAGCAGCAACAAGACCAGTGAGGCTAAAGAGTAATAACAGGGAAGAATGGAATTAGGGACCAGATCATACTAGGTCTTGAAGACTATGGTAAGAAATTGCCTTTTCCTTTTTGAATGAGGTAAGCTATCAGAGAGCTTCGGACAGAGGAGCTACAGAATCTGTCATCGTGAAGCAGGACTGTTCTGCTAATAGTAGAATCTAGGGAGTGGGTATACAGATGGAGCAATGTAAAATTTTTTCACCTTTGCCGTTTGTTTGAAAATTTATCTAATAAAATGAGACTGTTTTAGCTGCTATAATGTGAATAGACTTTAGGGGGGCAACGATGAGAGCAAAAAGACCAGTTAGGCTATTACAATAATTCGGGCAGCAGTGGAAGTATTAAGAAGTGGTTAGATTCTGAATACATTTTGAAGATAGAGACACTGAGATTTGCTGATGGAATGGATTCAAGATGCAAGAAAAAGAAAAAAGTAGCGGCTCCTGGGTGGCTTAGTCGGTTAAGTGTCCAACTTCAGCTCAGGTCATGATCTCAGGATCCTGAGATCAAGCCCTGAGTCTCTGTGCTCAACAGGGAATCTGCTTCTCCCTCTCCCTCTGCCCCTCCCCCAGCTCAGGCACCCTCTCTCTTTCTCTGTCTCAAATAATTAATTAAAATCTTTAAAAAGAGAGAGAGAGAGAAAGTAAAAGACAACTTGTAAGGTTTTAGACCTAAACAACTAGTAGGATGAGGTTGCCATCTACTGAAATTTGGAAAACAGTCTAGGTCAAGCAAGTTTGGAGGAAAAGACTCTTGGGGACAAGGTAAGTTTGAGATGCCTATTGGACATCTAAGTGGAGATATCAAATAGGCAATTAAATATACAAGTCAGTAATTCAGAGGAAACATCCAGATAGGAAATACAAATGTACGAACCAACTAAAGATTAGGGATATGAGGACCAGTGCCTTGAGAATTAAATGGAAATACTCAGAGTTTAGCCTAAACCCTTCTACCCATGCTTTTGTTGTAGGCTGGTTTTGTTTCTAGATAGTTATCACTTTCTATTGCCATGCAGAACATTTATATGCATGCTATTTGCAATTCATTTGTGTTCTAAAGGGTTTCGTTTTTAATGTTGTTCATGTCTTTCCAAGCAGATTATATGTTTCTTGAAAAAATATCTATTTTATACACTCCACAATCATATCCCTAGAACTACTATATGATGTTTATATAATAAACTATTCCAATACAGTTTTTCATATCTCTTGTTGCCGTAAAGTATCAATTTTTTTAATACATAATTTAGACACTTCTAGCAGTCCTGTGAAAATAAGGGTGGAGTTAGAACTTTCAACCCACTGCCACTCATGCCCATTTCAGATCAGATCAGAGAGAGTCCTTCTGAAAAACAAAAAGCGGGGCGCCTGGGTGGCACAGCGGTTAAGCGTCTTCCTTCGGCTCAGGGCGTGATCCCGGCGTTATGGGATTGAGCCCCACATCAGGTTCTTCCGCTATGAGCCTGCTTCTTCCTCTCCCACTCCCCCTGCTTGTGTTCCCTCTCTCGCTGGCTGTCTCTATCTCTATCGAATAAAAAAATGAAAAACAAAAAGCAACAATAAAAAAGTCTCACCTCTCCTCCACATTGCCTTTATATTCAGGCTTCATGTGGTAGCAAGATGGTTCCCAACAATTTCAAGTCTATATCCATCCTGGTCCAAGTCCAGCAAGAAAGAGATCCTTCCCAGAAGTCCCCGGATTCACTAATTAAACCAACACAGATTATCTGCCTGTCCCTTAACAAATTACTGTACCTAGGCAAATTCTGTGCTGTGATTGGTCAAATGTGAGTCACATGCTTCACTGCTGTTTCATCCAATGAACATGGATTATAGGAGAGGAGTGGTTCCCCAGAAGAAATTTTGGGGTGCTGTCACCAAAATAAGGAAATGGATACTGATGGTCAGAAGATAATACATACTATATCAAATAACAAAGGCCTAAAGCATGCTTCCTTAAGCTTTTTTTTTTTTTTAACAATTTTATTTATTTGTTTGGGAAAAAGAGTGAGTGAGAGAAGGAGCAGGGAGAGGGGCAGAAGCAAACTCCCCCTGAGCAGGGAGCCTGACATGGGAATAGATCCCAGGACGCTGGGATCATGACCTGAGCCAAAGGCAGACACTGAACCAACTGAGCCACCCAGGCACCCCTACCCAGGAGCCTCCTTCCTTAAGCTTTTAAAAGAAATAATACCATGGGGGCGCCTGGTTGACTCAGTCGGAACAGCACTTAACTTGATCTCGGTGACCTGAGTTCAAACCCCACCTTGGGTGTAGAGATTACTAAAAAAAAAAAAAAAAAGGAAAGGAAAAAGAAATACCATGACACTTGTTTTGCATGTCTCCCAATTCTATACACAATACTGCATTATTTCCCCTGTATCATTACGCTGTCCTATATTCACTCGTCATTGATGAGTGAATGTCGCAAAAAAATGAATAAATGCACAAGAATAAAAGTTAACCAGCTGGAAGGGTCAGTTTTTCAGCACATCACTTTCCAGGATACTCCCACCTCAGTACTGCAGGTAGTTTCTTGTCCTACAATTCTTTCCTATTGTCAGTCTCCCTGAAAAATATTTACTAGCCCTCTGTACCCTGGGGGCAGGGTGGTTGCTAGCTAAGATGCCTGGGAAACCACCGCAGAAGCAAGTGACAATGAATCAGCCTTAAGTTTATCATCTTGAAGGACATTTACACAGTGTAGAATCTTGAAAGCAAAATGTATCGACAGCTTTGTTTTCAGCTTCTTTTTGGTTTCACCATTTCCATTCCTTTCTACAGCAATAGGTTACTTCCCCCAAGGTGTTTAACCTAACCTCTATGGCATTTTTATCCTTTTAGTTCAAATTTTGCTGCAGAAAATGGATAATGTAGGTATAAACAGAATGTTGACTCTCTCTATTATTCTCTATTATTATTATTATTCTGGAATTTGGGATGGCTTCTCTAGTTTGCTGCTTCCCTGGACACCAAACAACGTTCTCTGTTCTAGGACCTGCTTTAAGTTGGTCATAAGACTGGCAGAAAATCAAACCAAACTAAATGAATAGTTGTTGAGGTTAATCTCACATCCTGGAGTTGTATGTGCCATGGAACTGCCTGCTGTTATTAACAAGCACAATTCTGATCAGAATCACTGCTCTGTGGTCCTGTTCATCAGAATCTCATGTTTGGAACTTGGATTTGGGTCTGGTTACTTTAAAAATAGATATGATCATGGAATATAGCCATTACAATTTCTATTGTAGGAGAAGGTAACATAGGATAGCATTAACCATGTATTTAAATGTAGAAGCAGATTACCAAACAATATGTTCAAGGTGATTCCTATATTGTTTAATATTATACAGACATAGACACCCAAGTGTTAACCTGAAGGAACGGAAGTACCGGGGACTTTATTTGATTGGTTTACTGTTCAGAATATTCCTAAATGAAATGTACTACATCTATACTCAAAGAAATTTTTAAAGAAATATGTGTATCATACCAGTAGCCCAGAGACAAAATATGCAAAAGGTACAACTAAAAAATGGATCTAGTTATGACTCTCACTGCTCAAAACCATTGTAGATTTTTCTCTTGCCTTGCATGCATCATTTTTTCTTCCGTTTTTAAAAATCATGTACTGGATGCTAGGAGTAAATGAACAATACAGGTGTGGCTTCTGCCCTCTCAGAACAAATTGTCTGGTGGAGCTATAACAAGTCAGCTGACGAACAATCCAGCTTGTCACAGTTGATAGTAGAGTTTCATGCATACTCTGTTAAAACACCTAACCCTCTTTTCATGCATCAAAATCTATCTTTGGTATGTGAGCGGACAAGCACGTTGATCTCACACACTGGCACTCACTGTTGGTCAATGCTTCCATTGGAGCTGCGTCCCCACTGTCCACACACTCATGCTCAATTACCAGAGTACTGGCCAATTATTTGGATATTAATTTGCTCTTATTTTATAAAAATGAAATTGCAAACACTAATTATAGGAAATGTAGGTCTTATAAATGTAATCCGAACGATATAAAGATGGAAATCATTGGAAACTGAATCTCTATCCTCAGTCAGATACTCAGACATTCATGAGATGAAGTCTAAAAATAGGAGTGGAAGTAAAGAAGAAAATCAGAGAACAAGTATAAGATCCTGAAAATATTCATTGTTAAATGTTGTGACTAAATTTTAGATATGTTTCGAGATTTTTATCTTAATTTTTAGTTCCATAAGAAAGGATTCCTCCTAAAACAATAAGTTTACTGTTTGATTTTTAGATACATGATCAGGTATGCTTTATGTTTGAAAGTTGCGTGGTTCACCATTGCTTACAGAATAGATTTTATTTATTTATTTTTAAAGATTTTATTTATTTGAGAGAGAGAGAGAGAGCACAGGAGTGGAGAGGGGGTAGAGGCAGAAGCAGGGTCCCCACTGAGCAGGGAGCCCTACGTGGGACTCGATCCCAGAACCCTGGGACCTTGACCTGAGCTGAAAGCGGGTGCTTAACCAACTGAGCCACCCAGGCACCCCTACAGAATATACTTTATTTTTTTTTTAAAGATTTTATTTATTTATTTATTTGACAGAGATAGAGACAGCCAGCGAGAGAGGGAACACAAGCAGGGGGAGTGGGAGAGGAAGAAGCAGGCTCATAGCAGAGGAGCCTGATGTGGGGCTCGATCCCATAACGCCGGGACCATGCCCTGAGCCGAAGACAGACGCTTAACTGCTGTGCCACCCAGGCGCCCCTACAGAATATACTTTAAATCATTTATCACTTCAATGATGTTAAAATCCACAAGTTTATAATAACATTAGGAAAAAAGAAAATGTACAAGTCACCTGGAGGTTGCTACAGTAAGTTGCTGAGTTATATGGTAATGGCAGTTGGTAAATAAAGGAGAAAAATCAAACATTCTGTTTCTCCTGTACAAATTGTATTTTAGGGTGACCAGAGTTGTTAAGAAAAAGCCTCTTTGTATAAAATATTTCCAACTGTGGGGCGCCTGGGTGGCTCAGTCCATTAAGCGCCCAACTCTTGGTTTTGGCTCATGTCATGATCTCAGGATCATGAGATCAAGCCCCCGTCAGGTTCCACGCTCAGCATGGAGTCTGCTTGAGGTTCTCTCTCTCCCTCTCTCTCTTCCCCCCTCCATGTACGTGCGTGCAGTCTCTCCTCTCTCTCTCAAAATAAATAAGTAAATCTTAAAAAAACTTTCCAGCTGATAAATATAAAAGAAATGACAAAAGATCATTTTGTAATCTCCTAATAAAATAGACTTAAATACCAATCATCAATGGCTACTAAAACATTAAATGAAAGATTGGTGGGTAGAGTGAAAACACCTGGAGCCACTGATCAATTTTTAACATCAATAAGAGTCGAACAACCATAAATCATATGCATCTGATGTGGTGCAATTGAAATATATCAAATCACCTATGAAGTATTTTTGCTACTCCCCAAAATATTTTGAGTTTAAATCCAATCAAGCCTCTAAATGTAACAGTTTATGAGGAGAAAGGAGAATGAGCAATATAGAAAACTGTCAAAACAACACCAGAGAAGATGCAATCAACTAAACCCAGAATGTGGAAAGTTCTACAGGACAAATGATGGGCTTTCTTCAACAAACAAATTACCTTAATGAATTAAAAAAGATTTAAAAGACCTAACAACCAAATACAGTATGTGGATCCTGATTTGACAAACAAGTTATAAACAGACATTTTTGAGACAATTGGGAAATTTGACCATGGACTGGATATTAGATGATATTGAGGAATTATTAATTAAGGGTTTGTAATGTTGTCCTTGTCATAATGATACTGTGGTTGTGTTTTTGAAAATAATCTACTAGAGTCATGCTGAATAAGGACGGAATTCTACGATCTACAGGATTTCCTTGAAAATATTCCAGAGGGAAGGAGGGAAGTGGCAAGAGAGATGAAAACAAGATTAAGCAAGGATTTAAGTATTAAAGCTGAGTGATGGGTACGAGGGACGAATGGGATTTAATACCATATTCTCTATTGTTTGTGTGTGTTTTAAATTTTCCATAACTGGAAATTAAATTTAAATCAATCAACCCATGCATATGTACTTAACATACAAACATACATAAAGGCTTTAGGGCAGCTTATTTCTATACCCAGCTTGTGCCCTGGGTAAGTGACCGGGTGAATGAATCCAAGGAACTGTAATATTAGGATCCCTGAGCCAGTTGGTGTCAATGCGCTGTCTTAAATGTCATCCTGAGGAAAAGAGCATCTCTCTTTTTGTGGAACAACTGAAGGGAAGCATCCCAGTAACAGCTAAGTGAGGACAGGAAGCACAATCCAAGTCCCTTCCTTCTGATGGCCTGTGTATTCATAGACAAAGTTATGGTAGCCAAAGGTCTTGGTGACACTGGAGCTTGGGTGTGAGTTGGAGTGTAATTATCTCAGCCTGGTGCTTCAGTAGTTACAAGGACACTATGTTCAAATCCTGTGGGCAGAAGTGGAAGTTGACAAGGGCATTGCTTTCCAAGGGCATAGCTTTGGAAAGCTCTGGAGTCAGCAATGGCATTAGGCTCCCAGCTCCTACAGCAGCAAGGGTAACACCTCCCAGAACAATCAGCCATGATTATGATTGCTGTGATTCCTAGATGTATAAGAGAAAGAGGTGAGGAGAGGAGGTCTGGATTTCCCACTGAGCTAGACATGTGAGGCTTGCATTGACAAACCAAAGGCGTCCCTATGTTGAATCACCACATGTTCGTCAGCTGGTGAAGCAGGACTTACTCATTACCCAGCTCTTGAATTGCATGATTGTATCATTATATTTGATGGAAATTATTCTGGCTATGACTCAGAGGTATGACTAGAAAATTCCTCCCACTCCCTTGTCCCTTGTGTAATCTTGGACAGGTTGCTGTTCTTGAAATTAGGATAATAATACCTTGCCTCTCTACCTCCAGAGTTGTTTTGAGGATCTGAAGAGATAATATGTGGAACTATAATTTTTGTGAACTATCAAACGCTGTACAAATATAAGGCATCATTATTACTGTACGTGACTAGGTGATCTACCTCTGAAAGTCCCTTATTTTCTTTGATTCTGTGTTAACAATGAATGTTTAATTAGTACATTATAAAATTAGATGGTCAAGAAATAACTACAGAGAAGTTTAGCATATAGTATGATCTTTCTGCTTTCTCCCATGTGACATAAGAATTCCTGGGAATAGGAAGATCTTATCTACTTATATCCTTTATAGATATATATCTCCTTCTAGTTATATCCTTGAATACATGCTTATCAATTTAGGAGACAAACAAGTTGCTCTGTATCCCATAAATAATGCATATTACTTTATAATCTCAATTTCACAAGTCAAATTTCTCCTGTCCAATAATGTATCACAATTGGGAGAAAGATCAGAAGTTGACCAGCTATAGTTCACGCAACAGATTTAGCTACCATTTTTGTATGACTTACAAACTAAGAATTGTTTTGACATTTTCAATTTTTTTAATCAAAAGAAGAATATTTTATGACACATGAAATTTAAATGTCAGTGTCCATTTATTGGAACACAGACACATTCATTCATTTAGGTACTGTTCATGGCTGCAGCAACAGTTGAGTAGTTGTGAGAGAGACCAGATGGCTCACAAAGCCTAAAATATTTACTATCTGGCCCTTTACAGAAACGTTTTCTTATTCTTATAGTAGAGGAGTCAAAAGGACAAAAATTTAAAAAGAAAATATCTAACTTGTTAGCTTTCCTGGGGATAAATAAACCTGGAGTATATGGATTTAAATTATGCATATGCAATAAGAGTAATTCTAAGTTATGATTTTAATATGCAATGACTATTTTCAATCAGGAAGAAATTAAAAATATAATAAATAAAATATAAATAGAATACAGTTAAATCCTTAAAAGTATGTTCCCATTTTGCTCCATTTGGTGCCAGAGTAAAGAGAATAGGGGGTATACCTATTCTTTGATTAATACACAGTAGAAACCAACTCTGGCTAAGAGAAAAAGGTAGTTCATTGGAAAGAGGATTCTTGAACAGTTCCAGAGTTGATGGGAGAGGTAGAGATCATAACCTTTGGAAGGACAGGAATCTGGAGACCTCTAGGTCCTCAATAGCAGGAGACCCTGTGCCTGCTCTCAGGGCATTTCCACAAGACTTCAGGAGCCTTCCATTTGAATTTTGGGGAGAAATAAACCAATGGGCCTACTGTAAGACCCTGGAGCTAAAGGATAGAGTAACGTGATTGGGAATCTTTAATTACATGGTTGGAATGGAGAAATAAAGAAGAAGTCAGAAGGGGGTAGGGATTCCAGGCAGACAAAAACCAACAGATGTACTCACAAAAGGTTATCAGGAAACATGCTTTAATCCCAACTTCAGCACCAAATGGGTGAATGTGAGAATAAGTCATCTTTTGGGGCTTATTTGTACAAAAGGAGGGGTACAGTTAGACCCACCTGCCATAAAACTATTCACTGGCCACCATACATAAAATTCTTATCCTCGGAAAAATATACATATTTTAAAGATTTATTTATTTGTTTGAGAGAGGAGGGTGCACAAGTGTGAGAGGCAGAGGGAGAAGGAGAGAGAATCTCAAGCAGACTCCACACGGATCGTGGAACCAACACAGCACTTGATCTCCTGGGGGTTGTTCTCCCAACCCCAAGATCATGACTTGAGCAGAAACCAAGAGTTGGACATTTAACCAACTGTGCCACCTAGGCACCCCTCAGAACACTATTTTTTAAAGTTAAAGAACGATATCTTCTGGGGTGCCTGGGTGGCTCAGTCAGTTGCACATCTGACTCTTGGTTTTGGCTCAGGCAATGATCTCAGGGTTACGAGATCAAGCCCCACATTGGCTCCACGCTCCACAGGGAGTCTGCTTGAGATTCTTTCCTTCCCCCTTTGCCCCTCCCTACCCCCCTGCTCGTGCTTGCTCTTTCTCTCCCTCTCTCAAATAAATAAACAAATAAAATATTTTTTAAAACAATATCTTCCATAGGATCAAATTAAAAGATAATTGTGTAACTCCATCCCCACTTTTATTCAACATTGCACTAGAGTTTTCAGCAAGTGCAATAAGACAAGAAAGTGAAATAATAAACATACAATTTGTAAAGGAAGAAAAAATGGATAATTTTTTACAGAAAGTGATTGCGTACATATAATATCCAAAGAATCTATAAATTATTAAAATTAATAAGTGAATTCAGTTACGTCATTGGATGAAGGTCAACCTACAAAATTTCATTTTACTTCTATAACAGAACACAATAACAGCAAAAATAAAATAAAAATTTAAAACTGGTACTATTTGCAATAGCATGAAAAAACATTAAATATGTAGGAATAAATGAAAGATGTGCAGTCAATTTCCTCAAATTATCTATAGGCTAATGCTGTCTCAATGAAAATCCCAGAAGTCTTGCTTTCTTTTTCTTTCTTTCTTCCTTTCATTCTTTCATTCTTCTTTTTTTGTGAAAATTGGCAAGCTGATTCTAAAAATTTTAAAGAAATGCAAAGGGTGAAGAATAGCTGAGGCAATTTTGAAGAAGAAAAACAAAGGAGGATCTATGCCACCAGATACCAGAACTTAGGAGTGGGGGGCGCCTGGGTGGCACAGCGGTTAAGCGTCTGCCTTCGGCTCAGGGCATGATCCCTGCGTTATGGGATCGAGCCCCACATCAGGCTCTTCCGCTATGAGCCTGCTTCTTCCTCTCCCACTCCCCCTGCTTGTGTTCCCTCTCTCTGTCTGTCTCTATCTCTGGCTGGCTGTCTCTATCTCTGTCAAATAAATAAATAAAATCTTAAAAAAAAAAAAAAAAGAACTTAGGAGGATAACCAACCATCCTAGTTTGCCAGAGACTGAGGGGTTTTCTCAGATGCAATACTTTCAGTTTTAGATCCCAGAAATTTTCATATATCAAATCATTATGTTGTATACCTTGAACTAATACACAATTATATGTCAGTAATATCTCAAATGGAAAGGGAGGGGCGTGTGCAGAATGTACTAGGAAAACCAGGACAATCAGTCACCCTAAGACTTAGTATGGCACTATAGTTATTAAGATAGTGTGATATTGGCACAAGTATAAACAAATAAAATAAACTCCTAACTCATAACACAGCAAATAAATTCTAGATAAATTGTGTTTCTAAATGTGAAAAGTGTAGTGGTAAAACTTTTAGGAAAAAAGTAGGAGATTATCTGTATGACTATGATATGGACAATGATATCCTAAATAGGAAGCATAAAATGCTTAACATTAAGGGAAAAATTGATAAATTGGACTAAATTAAATTTAAATGCTTGTTTTCTTTTTTTTTTTTCAAGATTTTATTTTTAAGAAATCTCTGCATCCAAGTGGGACTCGAACTCAACAACCCTGAGATCCAGAGTCCCATGCTCCACCAACTGAGCCAGCCAGGCACCCCAAATTCTGTTTTCATTATAAAAATTATTTAAGAGGGGTGCCTGGCTGGCTCAGTTGGTGGAGCATGGGACTCTGGATCTTGGAGTTGTGAGTTTGAGCCCCATATTGGGTGTAGAGATTATTTTAAAATAATATCTTAATTTTTAAAAAAGATTTATTTATTTGAAAGAGAGAGAGAGGGCTATCATGAGTAGGAGAAGGGGCGGGGGGTGGGGAGGGAGAGAGAAAGAATCCTTAGGCAGACCCTCTGCTGAGTCCGGAGCCCTACTCAGGGTTCTATCTCAGAACCCCAAGATCATGACCTGAGCCTAAACCACGAGTCAGACACTCAACTGACTGAACCACCCTAGTGCCCCAAAAATAAAATCTTAAAAAAAATAATTTAAGAAAATATTTAAAAAGCAGCCACAGCGTGATTTTATATAGTATGTTATGTATGTAATTATATATTATAAATAAATATATATTTGTATTAAATATTTTATTTAATGTGTTTTTCAAATAAATATTTTAATATAAATATGTTAATATTTACTTTTAAATATAAAGTTATGTATAACAAACATATTTTTACATACAAATTACATATATCTTCTACTCTATATGTGTCTATGTGCATATATGTGTCTATATATCTATACATATCTCTATATATTGTTTGTTATATATCTGACAAAGGACTCATATACAGAATATATAAAGCATCCCCATAAACAATAAAAAAAGGCATATGAAATGGTGCTTAACTTTATTAGTCATCAGAGAGATGGAAATTAATATTACTAATGAGATTACACAAACAATACCAAGTGCTGGTAAGGATATGGGGCAATTAGAACTTTCATAAACTGTCAAAAGCAGTATCAAATGGTACAACCATTTTGGGAAACTCTTTGGCAATGTCTACTAAAGCTCAACACATTTATACCCTATGACTTATAGATTCCACTTCTAGGTTCATACCTAGGCACCTAATGTGAACCCTCTTTAGTGGGTTTAGGCTTGGGATCATACATTCAAATGCATACGGATAGAGGTCAGGCAATCATATTAATTGTGATTGGCAATACAGAGTGTCAGGGACTGTGGTAAACTCTCTCCGCTCCCTACTGTCTATCACGCTTATCTCTGTTTATATTGGAATTTGTGACCCCAAACCTAAAGCCATTAAGAAAGATTCGGTTAGGTGCCTGGGAAACAAACATTCTCTTTACTGAAGAAGAAACACAGCTGGCCACAGCTCCGCATACTGCCCAGAAGGACGTTTTCAGTGGAAGTGATGCAAGTCGATATGCTGGACATCATTTGGCATAGCTGCCCTTCACTCCTCTGTTCACTTACCTCTGCTGCCGTGTCTGGATCTCAGGTTTTGGCCTCTCTCTCTATGGCTGATGGCTCTTGGGTGGACACCTTACCCAAGCTAGGTGCTGTGCGTGGATACACAGTTGGTGCTCTGCCTAGATCCCGGATCCCCTTGTGAGGGCAGTGCACCAACCCCCAACTGCTGTGAATGTTGGCTGCTCGTGGCTCACAGCTACCCCCTTCTCTTGAATAGCCTTTTCCAAAAATGCTTGAGAAACTCTGCCCACAGCCAGTAACTGATGGACATGGGGATGCAAAAGGCACACTCCATTGCTTCAAGTCAGGGTAACTCTGCAGATCCCACTGTGGGATCAGGTTGAGACTAGACTAGCTCCTGCTCTATCCTGCTTCCCTCACTGCCCTGCAGGTTTCTGCTGAGAGCACTCCCCCCAAAAATCACTTGCACCAGGATCCCTCTGCTTGTAGGAAACCCAAGCTAACTCACAGGGCGCATAAGATCTTCTTCCCCCAGAGAGCCAGAGAGCCCAGGCAGGCTGAAAGAATCCTATCAATGTCAACACAACCATGAACTCCTAGAGCTCCGTTTCTTCCCTTGCCGAGCTGTGGTTATTCAGCTTTCCTTTGATTTCAAAAAGCCCCCAGGAGCTTTCCGATAATCCCCCTTTTTGTTTAAGTCAGCTGAAGTCCATTTCTCTGCCCTGAAAGCGGTATCACCTTAACTAATATGATGGGTAATCCAGACCTGACCTAACATGGCCTTGGATTGTGACCTAACATGACCCAGTGCTTTGTGGTATAACATGAGTTGGAATCTTGAGGGAAAAAAATAATTGATTACCCTTTCTATTCCCTTGGCATCAGTAACTAGAAGTGCTGCTGGGCACGCTCCCCGTCCTGTAATCCTCCAGGAATTTGCCTTGCTAAGGAGCTAATTTGTTACCCAGGACCAAGCTTCCCTGAGACCTTCTGGATTCCCTGGAGGCATGAAAAGATAAATTCCTTCCACTGGACATCATCCTCTCCCATCTCCCTTTGTTTCCAGTCCTGTCCAGGAGGTTCCAGCATCTCTCTGAGACTTCTTATCCCTCCAACTTACTTTTCTACATCCTCATTCTCTCTGTGTGTACGTACGTGCCAAGTATACGCAGGGTATTGCGTCCATATTAGGAAGGCCGAAGGGGGGGGGAGTCACAGGCGGGTAGTCAGAGTTCAGATCACTAAACTATGGGTTATAAAGAAAGGGTGACACAACACAAGCCTGATTAGTTCCACTCAGAACTGTTCACCGATTCATCAGAAAATTGATCCTTCTGACCCAGACTCTCCCCTCTCAATAGTCAAAGGCAGCTTTTGTTGGAGCCAGAAATGGTGCCTCTACAGCAATTTTCGGTACTTTAGCCCAAGACAAGTTGCTACCGGAGCCAAATGTGGATCTAGCAGAATGATAGTTTAAGATATTAATGTACATTCTATTTCCCAGTGAGCGTGTCCTCCTCTCTCCCCACCCCCACCTCTGTTCAGGCAGACAGTCCTGTGGTCTTAGGGGGACTTGGTGTAGAGTGACAGGTGAAGAGTTGACAAGTCTTTCTAGCTTGCTCCTCGTGACTGGTAGAGGCCATAAATGGATGGTCCACTGGTCTTAGAGTGTCTACAGAGAAGGTTCTTTTGGACCACACGGTACTTTTTCAAAGTCTGATTTTGGACAGAGGGCTCAGCTCAACAGTTTGCTACAGTCCCCAGCACTCCCTATTACCTATCACATTACCTGCCTGGCTTATTTCTGTGTGCATACAAATCTGCGACCCTAGGTCTAAACCCATTAAGGAAGATCATGTTTTGTGCCCAGGAAGCGAACATTGTCTTCTCTGAGGAAGGAACAGGAAGATTAGAGAGGGAAGTTTTCATTCAGAAGAGGGAATGCCCAGGATTATAGGCAATAATGAGCCAGAACCTCTTAGAACCATGGAGAGTAAAAAGAAGCAGAGTTCACAGTTCAATTCTGGACCCCCAGGCCTGGACCCTGCTTGGGTCCAAATGTCAGAGGAGGTGGGGGAGTTAACAGAAAACGCTACTCTGAAGGAGCAGTATTCCCAAGACAGGAAAGAGGGAAAGAGGTATATGTAAGGGCCTGAGGTCATGGTGAGGAAATTTTCCCTTCCAACCATCCTTTTTGTTTTTCCCATGTGATTCATCCACTGAAGAGATATTTATTAAACATTCATTAGGCATCGGGCATTGTTGTAGGCTGAGGATATGCCATTGAATAAACTTTTGTGGAGCTTTTATTATTTAGTCTTTCTGTGTCTCTGTTTCTGTCTGTCGTTCTCCATCTTTTCTTTAAAGATTTTATTTATTTATGTGAGGGGGAGAGAGAGAGGTCATGAGCAGGGGGGAAGGGTAGAGGGAGAAGTAGACTCCCCACTGAGCAGGGAGCCCCATGCAGCTAAGGATCATGACCTGAGCTGAAGGCAGACGCTTTACAAAATGAGTCATCCAGACACTCCCTTCTCCATCTTTTCATCCAGATTCGGAAACACCACCACCATGTTTTACCTCTTGGGGTAATTTGAATACCCCCTTGCCTTGAACAAGATATAGAAAATTGTCTTCCCTTCATATAATTCTAGAATGATAATTCTGAAAAAGCCATGAAAGCTGACGAAAGCCTCCCCCTTCCAGGAAATGGAGACCCAGGTGTGTGGATATAAGCTCCAGCAAGGTAGGAACTTGGTCTCTTTGGTCACTACTGCATCCCCAGCAGTGCCTTGAATGGCACACAGTAGGTTCTGAATACCTATTTGTTGAATGAATGAATGAATGAATGGACAACCAGCAAAGCAGTTAGAGGCAGAGTGGGCTCTGGATGCACATATCCTGCGTCCAGTCTCTTTCCCAAACCGCGGGCTAGCAAAGGGAAAGTCAATGGTTCTCATAAGGGCTTTAAACAAAAGACTAAGTGAGAAAAAAAAAAAAGAGCATAAAAGAAGATTCAATGACAGAGACAGTTTCAAAAGCACATGGAACCATGGCACACATCTAGAGGAGCCTGACCTAGTGGACGCCACTTTGGACTGCACATGATTTATAGAAATTCCCTAGAGCTTCTTGAACTAGTTGCTCTTCCCCGGGAATAGGTGTGTCTTGGGGGTAAAGAGCTCCTCCAGGAAAGCTTCCTATTTACCTAGAGCCCTTCACCTCCTTGGTGTCCTTTTCCTCCCCCCAACACGCAGCAGATCACCCAGCTGTTACCTGACCAATAGTGGGGCTCTCAGCAAACATACAGAATTAGGAGCCTCAGCTCTTGGCTCTAAGGGGTTTACAGGTTTTAGAGGAAGGCAACCTATGTGCTTCTGAAACAAGAACGTGGATGGCCCTAATGGTGATTTTGCTGCACATAGTTTAAATGACAACTGTAGGCAAGGCAGGCAGGCGAGAGGCCATCACAAGAGAAGACAGCAATGTGGGTCTAAGTCTCCAAAGAAGGAAGAAAAGGCTGTGGGCCTCATGTTTGACCTGCTCGGCCTCCCTTCCCCCTTCTTCTGGTTGTAGCACTTTGGTTATCTCCCCCTCCCCCAATACTGCCCTCAACCCATTGCACACAGTCTTGATGAGATTGTCAATTAAATTGCTGTGGACAAGGGGTATGTGTTACCAAGTGACCCACTAGGCCATTCATGCTCTTTTTTCTGGGAATTTGAATCTTGAGCGCAGGAACATAGGGTGGAAAATGTGTCCTGAAGCTCCCTAAAAGGACCACCCATTAACTCCTGCTACCTGGACTCCTCAGGTCCTCCTCTTCTTTCAGTGGGTGGCCAGGTCAGGCTCTATATATTCTGTGAGCTTTCCAATATCATTCCAATAAGGTATTTTAAGGTCAGTTTCTGTTGCTGGCAACCTGAGAACCCTGTCTTATACAGAAAGGTTCCTAGAAAATGTGGGATGTGAGCTGACACATCCACCTGGGAAGGATATGGGACATATTCCAGGCAAGGAGGACGGTATCAGCAAAGCTCTCAAGAACTCTGCTTCGCCTGGTTCAAGGGCAGACTTTAGGGGAGGAAGTATGAGAAATCAGGTGGGAGATTTGGGGTGGGGCTAGTGTGGGAAAGTCCTTTCCTACTTGTCTTTCTCCTACAGCAGAGGTTCCCACAATGCTGTTGGACACACTGCTGGGCCATAGTCAGTGAGAGCTGCAGATGGAAGGAGAGCCAGCCAGCAGAATTGTACTGTACATATTAGAAATTGGGGATGGGCCAGGGAAGCGGGTCTTGCTGGGCAATCTCACCTGTCTGCTAAGTTGAGGCAGCAAAAAGATGGGAACCTTCACGAAGACAAGACCTATGGTGGAGGAGAGAATATAAGAAGGTGGTGATTGTCAGAGGATAGAATAGACCTGAGTCAGTCTGCCTGGTCTAAATCCTGGCTCCATCACTGACTGTGTGGGAGTGAATTCCTTACCCTCAAACAGTCCCTACTTCAATTTAATGTAGTGGCTGGCCAATAATAAGCACTCAGTAAATGATAGTTATTATTGATATTATTATTGTTGTCAATAAAATCTGATTATATGAATCTAAATTGTTAATTATCAATTATCATTTTCACAAATTAAACTTCAGATTCGAAGTCCCAGACCATCCCTACATACAGCCACCCACACACAAAACACAATTATACTTCAGAAATGCCCCCGGGGCCCAGCCTGACATTACAGACTAATAAACCTGAGACAAAGCCAATAAGATAACATAAAAAAAAAAGATCCAACAGGTGGAGACTTCTACCATTAAGTTAAAAGGGAAATGGTGGTCCGATACATAGAATTATGGCATAGACAGGGAGCCAGCTAACTGGCAGAGTTGGGACAAAACCTAAAATACTTCCTGTTCTAATAAAGATCCTTGGAAACTAGATACAGACATAGGCCATACAACTTCAACAGGAGAATGGTGGTCCAGGAAGTACCCAGTGAGCCCAAGGAACTGGACTTGAAAATGTAATTATATTGTTAACATAATTTCATGTATCACTGTTCAAGAAGATGGAACGGAGAAAGTGCTGACCTGGGAGTTAGAAGTCCTAGATTTTACAGAGAGTCTGTTAGGATTTGTCCTATCTGAGAGGATTTATCCTCTCCATACCCCTGACCATGACATGTATGTCCCTCCCCCACCTAAGTGGACTTGTGACCATGACCCACTCTGTCTGGAGCCTAATCTCACTCCTAGAGTGGAGAATGGGTATCAGGATGGGAGGAAGGGTTGCAACTCTAAACAGAGTGGTCAGGAAAGGTGTCACTGAGAAGGTGACATTTGAGAAAAAGACTTGAAGAAGATCAAGGACTGAACCTTGGGATATCTGGGCAAAGAGGATTCCAGGTAGACACAAGAGCCAGTGCAAAGACCCTGAGGCAGAGGCATTTCTAGTGTGTGCAAAGGCGGACAGGGTGGTTATAGCGGAGTAAGCAAAGGGATAGGAGACATAAGCAAGGCAGACCCTTAGGGCCTCATGGGCCCCTGTAAGAGCTCTGACTTTATTCTGAGTGAAATAGTAAGCCATTGGAGGGTCCTAAGCAAATGACATGGTCTGACTCAAGTTTTAAAAGAATAACCCTGGCTGCTGTATTGGGAGGAGATTGTACGGAGCAAGGGCAGAAGCCTCTGGGTTTACCAACAGGTCAATGACAAGACAAGAAATCAGCAAAAGAGTGGACAGAGAAGTGGGAAACAAACCAGAGTCTCTTTTCCCAGAAGCCAAGAGAAGAAAGACTTTCAAAGCAGAAAGTGGGTCTTATTTAGCCCCTTTCCAAGACTTCAATGGCAGTGAATGCTCCAAAAAGCAAACCAAGTCATGTCGTTAGGCTTGAAACTTTAAGTGACTTCCCACCGCCTCAGGAAGAGTCCAAGGCAATGATCAGGCTTCTAAAGCCTTTCACGGCCTCTACTTGCCTCACACGAGGCCTATCCCTTTCTGAAGCATCTGCTGCCCCGTAAACATGGGATGCTGTGTCTTCACACTGAAACTTTATGTGCTTCTTCCTCTACCCAGAGCACATTTCCTACCCTTCAGGTCTTGGCTTAGATGAGACAGCCTCTTCAAAGTCTTCCCTGCTCTGTGCCCACTGAGCCTCTTGTGCTCACCCAGCCTTTTCCAAGCCGTTGAAACTGCCCATTTACCTTTTTGCCTCCTCCAACGGAGTGCAAGTTTAGTGAAGGTACAGAATGTTTCTCCTTCGCTAGAACCTGAAAAAACTGCAAGAAATATTTTTGAATAAAAGAAATACATTTTTGAATAAATGAATGAAAAAATAAAACTCAAGTTTGGGACATATTGAATTGAGCTGTTTATGGGACGCAGAAGGCAAAGCATCTGGTTGAACAGTGTTGTGCTGATAAGTGTTTATCAACTGGCTCTTGATAAAGACCTGATGAGTAGCATTTGTTGAATGCCATGGTGTAACTACTCCCCCGGTGGCCCATTTCAGGCTCCCTGTGACACAATGCTAACTAGAGAGTCGGGAAGAGATGTGTACAATTGGTTCTCGGGAGTTGCTGCGAAGGGTTCCTGCACTCCGCTGCCTGCAGGCAGGTGGATGTGAGGGTGTCATGCTCGGGAGTGGGATGTAGGCTGGAGAGATGGATTTGGTGGTCATCTGGAGAGTGATGGTCAGGGGAACGACAAGATGGCCCAAGGAGTTGGCTCAGGGTCAAATGAAGAGAACAAGGCTATCATCTGAGGCAACACCAACATTTATGTAGCATGTGGAAAAGGAGCCTCTTTGGAGGAGAAGGAAGCAGGAAGACCTGGAAGAGAAAATCTGTAGAACCAGGTTGGTAGTGTCATGGAAGCCTGGGAGTAGGAATTCGCAAGGAGATTCCCCATTGGCACATAAAGCAGAGAGAGTCAGTGTTGGAAAGGTGTTGGAAAATGGCTGTTGCATTTCAAAGTTAGCAGGTTATTGTAACTTACCTAGAATGGTGAGGACAGCAGCCAGAGTATAGAGAGGAAAATGTTTGGAAAAGGAGTGTATATAGCCAGGGAAGCTGGCATTTAGGGTGTTGTATTATTATTACGTAATAAATTACTCTGAAACTTAGTAACTTAGAACAACAGTAAACATTGTCTCGAAGCTTCTGTGGATCAGGAACTCAGGAACAGCATAGCTGGGTAGTTCAGGCCTAGAGTCTCTCATGGGGGTGCAGTTAAGATCTTGGCCAGGGCTGTGGTCACCTGACAGCTTATCTAGATCTAGAGGACCTGTTTCCAAGATGGCTCACTCATGAGGATGGCAAGTCAGTGCTGGCTGTTGGCAGGAGGTCTCAGTTCTTCCTTGTGAGGAACCCTCCATAGGGTTGCTTGAATGTTCTAACAATATGGCAGCTGGTTTCCTCCAGAGTGAGTGATCCCAAAACAGTATGGTAGAAATGCAACGTCTTTCACCATCTAGCCTCAGAAGGCACACACCTTCACTTCTGTAACATCCTATTGGTCACACAGACCAGCCATAATTCAATGTGGATGGGAGTGACACAAGGGCACAGATATCAAGACGAGAGAATCTCTAGGGGGCCATCTTGAAGGTCAGCTACCACAGATGGAGACCAGACATGGAGGGTTGTGAGGCCTGGTGAGATTAATTGGCCTCAGGGGTGCAGACAGAACGCTGATGTAAATTGGCTTCATGGACTCACAGGTGCATTTGGATTCCCCAATAGAGTTGGGTCAGGCCCTCAGCACCAGTACATCTTCCTGCAGACTTTGAGGTGGATGCAGGAAGAGGCCTAGCAACGCGGAGAATTTTTTCTGGAGGACCATGAGCTAGGACAGGTTGAGGCCTGCCATATAGCCCCATTGTTAAGCCTATTTCAAACACAGACCCCCTTCCCTGGAAGGTACGCAAAGACTGGACCTAGAAACCTGTGTGACAAGATAAAAGTAGCATCATTATCAGAAGGTAAGAAGTGTGCTTACCCTGATTCAGTGTGACCTTAATGATTAAGGTTTACCTACTTTGACCTCTGAGGTTTTGTTTTTTCCAATAGTAAAAATACGCAATTTGGGGGAAATGTTTTTACTTTTCAATTTTGTGTGTCATAAATCTATAAGGGCTTAAAATGGTATATACAATACCTCCTATAATGTCTGAAGATCTGAATTAAATTTGTGGAAACAACTAGAATTTTCTGGTTAATCATCTTTTGAGGAATTCTCCACTGCTGCCATCTTGTGGCCACTTAGAATAATAACAATTAGAGTGTTGACTTTGGTCTTACCAATCACCCACCAGACAATGCCCAGAGTTCCTCCTCCTACACCTCATCCAATGCTCTTTGGATTCTGAATGAACATTTCCTGTGCAGGTTGCCAATTTGCAAGGCAGTCTATACCTGTGTTGTAAATATTTGAGTATTAGAAAGTTCTGTCTGATACTGAGCCAAACTCTGCCTTGGTCTCATCTCCATCTAATCTGTCCTTTTTCTATTGTCTGTTTCTTTTTCTCATATTCGAAGGTAGTTGCTTATCATATTTCCACATTTTTTATTCCTAGACTGACTATTTCAGCTCCTTTATCCCTCCTTACATGATACGATTTCCAGAGGCCTCATCATCCTGTGCTTCTTTCTCAGGTCAGTTTCCCTAGACGCAGAATCTGAGACAGGGGTTTTAGTGCAAGTGATTTACTGGAGGCGAGCCCTCAGGGTACACCTGTAGGGATACGAGGGATGCTGGATGGAACAAGGGACAGAGCTGAGTAAGTATGTGGTCTCAGCTGGAGACGAGGCTGAGGGTGATCCTCAGGGCAGATCTGGAGCATGACTGTTACCAAAGAGATGTCACCAGGAGATGTGTGGTTCAGCCTTTTGTATTCTACACCTCTCCGTCATTGGCTCTGGGAGTATGGGGAGTTAGGAGCAACCTTCCTAAGGAAAGTGATTCCTGTTCCCGTTGTAAGGGGTTCTCAGGAGCAAGGTACAGCTGGGCGCTGTTAGCAGCCAACAGTCATGGCATCTGGGGAATGGGTGCCTAGGAAAGGGGATCTGTCAACCTTCCGCTAAGATACCAGACCAAGACCCACATATTCCAGATGTGGTCTGACCTGTAGAATTCGAGAGGGCCATTAAATCCCATTCTTCGTAGCCCAGGATCCATAGTCCGGGCTCACATTGGGGCTGTGCTAATCTAACCCCCAAGATGTTTTCCACGTAAAATTGTTCCCAAGCCAAGTGTCTTCCATCAGTGCGTATGGCATGGTGATACCAAAAGCAAAAGTACTTTTACTACTTTAAAATATCATGTTGATGTTTTAAGTTCACATTCTAGCCAACTGAGTTCTTTTTGAACCTAGATTTTATCACCTAACCCAGCACTGCCTGCTGTAACCCACATATATGACAAATATATCTCTTTGATGACTTTCAACGTTCTTGTCCATTCTTGACACTTAATGGTTGGTCATCTCTCAATATCGGCTCTTCTGAGGTCTGGCTCATTGCCCCTGCCTGAACATTCCTGTTCTGTTGCTGCAACCCATTCAGCATCCCCTTTTAACTTTGGTTAAAAATGGACAGGAGCAGGCCTGAAGCCAGGGCTCAAGACAGTCTGCCAAGGTCTAACAGAAACCTGAGTCTGAGATAAGCAAACAGCCAGGAACCCAACCAAGTTTCAAGGCCATACTAAGTGACCAACACTGAAAACTCAGGGATACCAGCACAGGAGCCCTGAGCCTTTTGGTAGCTTGACAGGAGATGGAGAGGTGTCTGAGAATAACTTAGGGAATGTATTCAACTAATATTAAACTTACTTAAGTGCATTGCAGAGTGGTGTATGATTGCCTTGAATTTTACAATATGTAGAGAATTATCCTTGATAATTGGCCTCCTTCATTGTCTAGGACAATGTTTTCCATGTATCCAACTGCAGCATCAATTTCTGTATCAGATCCAGAGAATGTAGCAGCATGATGCTTTCTCCTTCCCTCTATCCATGAACTAGGATAGAGAGGTCACCCTCATCCGTGGCCTTGGTTGAGGTGTCGGTCATAGCCTCCTCTGCCCAGGCCTCCATCAGTGGAAGGAACATGTGCTGTCAGCAGTCCTGCTACTCTCTCTGCCAGCCTTGTTCAGAACTAATAAATCCTTTCCCCCAGAAGGCACATACGAAATGAGTCACCGTGAAAGGCAGATCAGTTAGGAAAGGCCAGGGACCACCTAAAATCACCTCCTGTACCCTAGAGATTTGTGTGTCCCATCCACCCTTTGAGAAACACCTACTTGCAGTGTATATTCTGAAAAATCATCTAACTATTCCTTGGTAATTCCGTCCTCCAGGCCCTGAGTCACTTCCAGACCAAAGACCTAAAAACCTTGAGGGTAATGGAACTGCACAGTGGAAGCCACAGTAGAAACTTTTTGTATTAATTACTTTGAATTGTGAAATACATTTTTTTTTCCTAGTTAGAGCCATGGAGCTTTACATACGACAAATCCTCTCTTATTTGCTACCCTGTTCACCAAATTCAGTAGGTCTTTACATACTTGGACTCTCCTTACAAAGCAACTTAAACCAATTGTGGTTATCACAAAAACAGAGATTCCAGGAACAAGGAATACACTCCCCAAATGCTGATACAAGGCAAATTCCATACTGGGGTGATTCAATCCAGGCCCTTGATTTCAGAGTTGCTATGTCTGTCCACATTTAAAACAGGTAATTATTTTTAACTAGGCAAAAGCATTCAAGTTAGAAAAGGTCACAGTGAAGACTAAGGTCCCTTTTCATTCCTTCCCTTGGTTCCAGTTCCTTTCTGCAGACGTAAATGTTATTGCCAGTTTCTTGCGCATCTTTAATAGTGGCTATTAAAGTGGCTGTATGCATCCTATATTCATAATTCTTTGAAATAATGTTCCAGTATTGTCTTAAGAAACCTGTGTTCTTTTCATGTCACCTGTCTTAGTTGGGGTTTCTTCAAAAGCACAGACTGAAGCAAGAAAGGGTTTGGGCAAAGCACTGAATTAGGGAGGTGCCGGGTTACAGAATGAAGGAGTGGTGACAGACAAGAAGGGAGAAGAACTAAGACAGGAACATCTGCAGTGAAGCTAGAATCAATAATTTTATTTTGGAAGGGCGCCTGGGTGGCTCAGTCAGTTGAGCATTTGCCTTCAGCTCAGGTCATGACCTCAGGGTCCTGAGATGGAGTCCCGCATTGGGCTCCCTGCCTGGGGGGGGGGGGGGACCTGCTTCTCCCTCTGCCTCTCCCTCTGCTGCTCCCCCTCTCCCCCTGCTTGTGCTCTCTCTCTCTCTCATACACAAATAAAATCCTTAAAAAAGAATTTTATTTTGGGTATATTAAATTTTGAAATGATTTTTAGACATCCGATGAAGAATTGAAGCAGGCATTTGGTAAAATGGTCAAATTATTCCCATGGAGCTGATCACTGTCTAGTTGCTCCAGCAACAAGTCCCTCCTCTGACGTAATCTCCGTCACTACCCAGGCTTTCTTTCCCTGGGATTGATGTCGGTTAACTCGAGACTGAGCATTATAGCTGACTCCATTTAGCGGTACTGAGAACGTAAACGGCTCGGCTTTACTGTTGGTGGCAGATGCTCCCCAGATGCCATTATCACCCCTGAGACCTTTTATTGCATTAAAAAATGGTCCCAGGTGCTGCTTTCCACAAACTTCATACTTATGTCTTCTTAGATGTTTTTCAATATATTAACTAGTAAAGTGGAAGCCATTACCACACTCATTTATTTTTCAAAAGTGTTGTAACAGGAATCGTGGATTCAGCAAGTGAAGCTGAAAGTCATATTAATAATGCATGTTAAGTACAACTGATAGGCACTCTTGTCGTCTTAACATCACTGAGAGTGTGAGACCAAAGAGGCGTACATGTGGCAACATGGTCACGTGCTGCATCCTTTCGCAGGGAGCCTAGTAGTGAACGGACCGGGGAGTCTTTAGCTTTCAGCTTAAGTTAGTGGTTTCTTTAGCATTAACGAGCAGAACAACCATCCGAGGGTGACTCTAACTCAGTAGGCCGCTTTTTCACCCTCCCTTCCATCCCAGTGTATAAGACAATGACCGAGCCCTAGAATCTGCATATTATCAAGCCTCCTAATTGATTTTCGTGTAGGTGGTTCACAGAACATTGTAGGAGAAGCAGGCCTAGAGAAACCTATAACTGATCCTACGGTTGTCTCGCTAACATCCATTTTATCCTGCTCCCAGCCCGTACACGCAGAAGGTAAGTTGTATTTGGTATCCATACTTGTCTGCTCAGCCAGGTGCTCCGGAAGAGGCAGGCCACCCACCCACGGGGCGGGCCCGATTGGTCTCTGGCAGTCACGGTTTTCCCGTCCCCTTTTCAGGGATTGGCTTAGACATGGCCATGTGATACAGTTCTGACCAATGAAACTGAGGAGACGTCTGCAGGAGGCTTCTGGGAAAGATTTTCTTGCTCTTAATAAAAGACACACTGGAGAAGATAGTCCCCCCCCCCCCCCCCCCCNGGAATGGCTGTATCCAGGTGTGGAGGCTGGCACTGGGATAGCCGCCTTGTGACAATAAGAAGGAGGCTAGTGCAAAGATGAAGCCTGCCCACGAAGGTGGCAGAGTGGCAAGATGTCACTGAGTCATGGAATTATCCTGGAGCTGTCCTATCCTTGGACTTCCAGGTATCTCCTTGTTGTTTAGCCGGATGAGTTTTTTTTATGTTTTCTGCTAAAATAATTCTGACTGGTCCTCCTGAATTCGAATGTGCACTTTTGATTCAGGGTTTAAGCTTTCTCTAATCTACTGTTGAATAATTGTAACATAGTGTCTCCGTGGGGTCCCTAGAAGCAGAATCTGAGATAGAAGTTCGAGTGTATGTGATTTATCGAGGTTGTGATCTCAGGACAAGCCAGTAAAGGAGAAGGGAGTGAGAGAGGATAGGAAAAGGGAAGAGACAAGTAGTCTCAGGCAAAGTCTGTCCTCGGCCTGATCCATGAGAAGTTCTGGATCTGCGCAGTTTTATATGGTAACTACCACCTACGTGAAGCTATTTACATTTATATTAGTTAAAAGGAATTAAAATTTAAAATTCAGTTCCTTAGTCTCCTGTCAAGTGCTCAGTAGCCACATGGGAGCCAATGGCTCCCCTACTGAGCATAGCAGACAGAAGCATTTCCATCATCACGGAAAATCCTACTGGATAGCTCTGTGGAATGTAAATGATAACACACAATTGCCCCACCTTGATGCTTTTGCATTGCAGTGTTGGTCAGTCATGGCTGTCCTGTGGGGAGTGGTGACATAACCCCTCCAGGGAGACCTGAGGAGGTGGCTCCAATCAGCCAAGGGCAATTCCCCCAGGCAGAGCATGGAAAGTCACAGTACCCGCAGCAGCAGCACCCACAGCAGCTCCAGACTGGCCATTACGTAAAGGGACCTAAGCGAAGTACCAATGATGACTACCACCCTGGTGTCAAGTGGGCATGAGCTGGGATGCAATACTTTTGGCAGAGTGATTAGACAACACTGCTTCCCTGCTAATCCAGAATCTGGGAATTCATCATCTCCTGGGATTACTACTAGGGAGCACCTTTGGTCCATATCCATCCCTGTTTCAGATGTGTACCAACTCGAGATACTCAGATTTCAGGGGGGGCAATGGAGGCTCAGAGAGCAGCCTCTAAGGGAGAGAGGCACACGGCCCAGTGAGTAAGACCTAGAAAAAGTGCCCGAGTGTCAAAGAGGGGTGATGACTCTGCACAGAACATGGATCTGCTCCCAGAACTGCCTCATCTAGCCTCTGTGGCCTACTAGAAAGAACGTGAGGATATAAGTTATGAAGTGCTCACTATGCTTCTGTAACACATTTTCCTATGTTTTTTGTCTGTCTAGTCTTTGCTTACCTCTTCATAGCACACCAGTTTTGTAATGCCATCTTTTTTTTAATGTTTTTTTATTATATTATGTTAGTCACCATACAGTACATCCCTGGTTTCCTATGTAAAGTTCGATGATTCATTAGTTGCGTATAACACCCAGTGCACCATGCAATACGTGCCCTCCTTACTCCGCATCACCAGTCTATCCCATTCCCCCACCCCTCTCCCCTCTGAGGCCCTCAGTTTGTTTCTCATAGTCCATCGTCTCTCATGCTTCATTCCCCCTTCTGATTACCCCCCTTTCTTTATCCCTTTCTTCCCCTACCGATCTTCCTAGTTCTTATGTTCCATAGATGAGAGAAATCATATGATAGTTGTCTTTCTCTGCTTGACTTATTTCACTTAGCATTATCTCCTCCAGTGCCGTCCATGTTGCTGCAAATGTTGAGAACTCGTTCTTTCTGATGGCTGAGTAATATTCCATTGTATATATGGACCACAACTTCTTAATCCAGTCATCTGTTGAAGGGCATCTTGGTTCCTTCCACGCTTTGGCTATTGTGGACAATGCTGCTATGAACATTGGGGTGCATATGGCCCTTCTCTTCACTACGTCTGTATCTTTGGGGTAAATACCCAGTAGTGCAATGGCTGGATCATAGGGTAGCTCAATTTTCAACTTTTTAAGGGACCTCCACACTGTTTTCCAGAGTGGCTGTACCAACTTGCATTCCCACCAACAATGTAGGAGGGATCCCCTTTCTCCACATCCTCTCCAACAATTGTTGTTTCTTGCCTTGTCTATTTTTGCCATTCTAACTGGTGTAAGGTGGTATCTTAGTGTGGTTTTGATTTGAATTTCCCTGATGGCTAATGATTTTGAACATTTTTCATGTGTCTGTTAGCCATGTAATGCCATCTTCTATAAAGAGAAGAGCAGATAATTCAGTCTTTTATCTTGCATGGTTTATTAAAATGTTTTATTATTGCTGCTTTAGAAACATTGCTTTCAGCTCCACCGTTTGCTAGGGAAAGTGACACATCCTTTTCTTCTTCCTCGGCTCCTTGATCAGGAGTTAATTCTTCTCTAGGGAAAAGTCCTCAGATAACACAAGTATGTGATTTCACTCTCCGTGACCTCCCAATACCTGCTGCTGCCAGAGTGGCTGGTCCAGCTCATGTCAGGGCTTCACTGCCCTGAGGACCTGTTCCATCACTGGTTTGGTCTGTGGTGGTGGTGGGTGGGGGTGCAGGAGGAGGTGGCATGAGCCTAAGTCATAGTCATCCCTGAGCAGGAAGCAGAAGAGCTGCTTATTCAGATTCTTCTCCTTGGGTCAAGGATAGAATCCAGAGACTACATGATCTTAGTGGTGTTCTATTCACTCACATTCCCTCGGTGCACACCAGCCCAACTTCCAACTGTGGGCACCCGCAACTTTGTCTGAGGGCTGTTCTCTGGCCACTGAAGCCCGTTTTGCTTACCCGTGTGGTAGGCTGCAGGTGTCCAGGAATTGCTGTCCCTCCCCTCATCCGACACCCACTTCCCACTAGTCTTCAACCAATGATTAATGGAAGTTAGCGTATAAATACCAAAGCTCCTCATCCCTTGGATAGGATATTGAGCGTGAATCTACACTGGCTCTGAGTGCCCCATCGTGATTGCGCTCCAGTTGTCATCATGGTAATTGGCTTGACAGTGTCGGAGCTCCCTTTATTTGACTGCCTTTCCCATACTGTCTCACTTCCCCCTCTTACTGGTGTTTTTTTTAGCTCCTAAATGAACTACTTGCACTTGAGTCATTGTCTCAGCATCTGCTTCTGGAGGGAACCCAATAATGATCCTAGGTAAATTCCACCAGGCCAGTTGTTCCTGGGGACTGCTGCCCAGCCTGAGCCCTAGGACCATTGTCAGGGCACAGGGGCTGGAGCAGAATGCTTTGACTCCATATCTGCCGAATAGTTAGTTTTATTCTGGAGTGAAGATTATTAGCAAGTGCATGAGGCATACAACATACCAGTTGCTCCGTATCACTTTTCCCCCTATCACTCTTATTAGTTATAAAGCTGAAACTTTGTTCTCCAACTCCTGCTGTTTATCTTTCGGCTGGCTCACAACTTGAAAGGAGAGTAGGAGGTTATTAATTGAGTCTCCTGAAACTGTTGCAATAAGCATGGTAGAAAGGTAGCAGTTCAGGATGAGCAAAATTCAGGCAGATGGGTCAGAGGGTGGCTAGATGCTGGCCACTGGCCTGAGGGGAGGAGCAAATCTACATCGCACAGAGGAGGCAGAATGACGTAGGAGGGGGCATACCGGAATAGAAATTCAGGAACAGAGGCAAGGCGAAAGCCAAATAATCAGAGCACTTAGGGATGCTGGGGATGTGATCCTGTTGGTGAGACCAGAGCTCATTGATCAGAACTGGATTTCTGCAACCAGAGTGGGGTAACATCATCCATGCTGATGCGGAGCTTATGGGGCCCGAGCTGGTCAGATGCCTCCTTTATCAGGCTATGATTAGGTCTGGGCGCAGGAGGCTGGGCTGCGGCTGTGGGCAGAGGAGAAACAACAAGTAAGGAACAGGATGGTACTCATCCATTCTGCAACTGGATATTTAAAAGACTAGCTCAATTCTATCCTTCTTGTCTGTAAAGGGGTGATACCGTGCTTTGGTAAGCCGCAGAGAGGAAAATGCCATTCTTTAAGATCTTTTCTCAGATTTTGCAGATGTTGATCTTAGAAAGCTCTCTTGCTTAGCTTTTATCTCTCATCTTCTCTGTCAAGGTTCATGAATCATGAGGGGACCTCAGCTGCTCTTAATGACTTCAAATCTGTCCTGTTCCAGACAAGTTAGAGAGCAGGTATGCAGATCAGGGCTCTGTCAGTTTCAAGGGGTAGAACCTAGGGTCTCATGAAATGGAACTGTGGGCTTGTTGCCAGTAGGACTCTCTCTCCATCCAGTTTTCGACACTCTTTGTCCTGCTTTTCTTTGCATGTTCATGTTATTCTCTCTGCAGGCAGACGTTTATGACACTTTTAATCCCCAACTTTACCAATGTCAGCAGAAAGAGGTCTGTGTATCACTTCCCAGGAAGGACACTGATAGGTGCTGACTAGACCTTATGTCCATTTCATGGCCCAGCATATAACAGGCAATCAGTAAATATTCTTTTTTTTTTTTTTAAAGATTTTATTTATTTATGTGACAGAGAGACAGCCAGCGAGAGAGGGAACACAGCAGGGGGAGTGGGAGAGGAAGAAGCAGGCTCATAGCGGAAGAGCCTGATGTGGGACTCGATCCCAGATCGCCAGGATCACGCCCTGAGCCGAAGGCAGACGCTTTAACGACTGCGCTACCCAGGCGCCCCGATCAGTAAATATTCTTGAATGAATGAATGAAGTTATCATGGCCCATGTGGCAGATACAGCCCCATTGTTATATATTAATAAATTGTAGTTGATGTTTCTTTCTCAAGAGACTGGTTCATGCTCACGCACTTGCATCCCAGAGATGTCTGCTCTCAGTGTGTTGGGGAAACAGTCTCTGAGCCTGCAAGACTGAGAGTTTTGCCAAATTCAGCACGATAAGTAAATGCCAACCTGGGAGGTCTCCTGGACCACAGTCTGCTCTACTTTCTCGGATATCAACCCGGACTATACTGTTGATGGAATTTATACCTGTTGCTGTTTGAATCTCCTCCACACTGAGAACTTAACTATGGAACATAGTTTTCAAACTTATCTTCACAATATCATTGTGAAGTCATTGTCAGATAAGTTCTTATTGTCTCTATTCAATAACTAGGAATGTCTAAGCAGGTCGGTGTTTTGCTAGGATTTCTTTTCCAGAATGTGAGCTCCTTGAGTATTCATGAAGAGGGGTTCCCGTAGTCAGTTATGGTTAGGAAACCTTTGATTGATTCACAATGCATGTTAGTATGTTAAAGGTTCTGGAAGAAACTACAGTTATAAAACCTATATGAACTGAGCTCTTTTTAACGTTGAACAAAAAGATTTTGCAAAACTATTGGATGCTAAACCTTCCGCTTCCGCATCCATCTTCTCTTGTTCCCTCCTGTTTTCCCAGATGATCTCTTTCCACCTAAAACCAGTCCCTTCATCAATGCCCAGCATCTTATTCCCTCCCCCAGCCTCAGGAGTCTTCTTCTTCTTTTTTTTTTTCTGCAAGAAAACCTTTATGTTTCCATTAGGTCCAGGGCTTGGGAGAGGGCTCCAGGGTGGTTAAAAATCTCCTTCGGAACTGCAGGGAGAAGCTCAGGCAGAAGCCCTGACACCGGGGGAATGCCAAAGGGGCCACTGAGCTCCCAAAGCACCCAGTTGTGCTTGCAGGTGAGCCTTCTAGAAGGGATACTCACCCGCCCAGCATGGAGGCCCGCCAGCCCGCGGAGATTTGTCAAGCGGTTGACTATCTTCTTGAGTTTCACCTCCTCATCTAGGAAGCGGTTCTCTAGGAAGTTAAAGAGATGAGGGTCTGCCTGGCCAGAACCTATGGCATGCAGATCCAAAAGGGCCTGGTTCAAGTTCTCCTCCCATATCATAGCAGGTTCCCTGGCATCCGGGGTTTTACCCCACATATCCTGGGACGGCTTCTGTATGTCCTGGAAGAGGGCATGGACCCTGCCCTTGTGGTTCTCCTTGGCCAGCTCCAGGAATAAGCGGCCCACCTACTCCAGAGCCACATCATTGGGTCGAAATAGAAGCCCAGAGAGAGAGATAAGGATGGGAGGGCCACAGATGCATGTTGACAGGTGGCTGACAGTGGCCTCCACCTTGGTGGAATAATTCTGACAAATCTGGGAGTTCACAGTTGGTTGGCAATGAAAAACTATGCGTGCGCACACACACACATGCACACACACACACACCACACAACAGTGTTCACTGATCCCAGAGGCAGAGGATGGCTGAGATGATGGGACAGCTGGAAGAGAGGTTGGAAGGTGGTTGGAGGCTGAAAGAAGGCATGTCCCTGGGTCCTGTCCAAACACTTGAAGCAAGAGATAGATCTGGGGGACTGTCAGGGTGCATCCCTTTATCTTTTTCTGGATTAACACCTCCTTCCTGGATCTTTCCAATCAGCATTTACACAAACTCAAGAGACTAAATCCTTAGCTTTCAATGTGGTCAACGAACCAGCATCCTCAACATCACCTAGGAGCCTGCTACAAATGCAGAATCTCAAGCTCCACCCCAGCCTGCTAATTGCAGTTTCACAAAATCTCCAGGAGATCTGTATGCACATTAATGTGCTCTAAACCACAACCAAGATTCTCCGGTAAAAATGCAAATCAGATCTTATCTCATCTCCACTAGAAACATCCTGTTCTCCCAGATTCCTTCCCACCCTCCCTCCCTTCCACAACTGCTAATTTCCTAAATCGAGTTTTCCAAGGACCCTCTTTGGTAAACACTGGGCAGTCATCGGTCCCAGCTTTGTGACAGCATGTCGCTCTTTGCCCTGTGCATTTTGCACTATGTGATCAGAGTACAGAGTCCACTTGAGGATTTTGAGCTCTGATTAGTTGCAGAAATGACATTCTCAGAGTCAGTCATTTTCCAGTTTGTTCTCAGGTCTACTCTCCACTCTTGAGATTGCAAGGGGCTGACCCTACAACTGTATTTTCAGGCTCCCTTGCCAACTGGGTGCTGCCAGTGGGAAGCACTGGTGGAAGATTGAGGGTGGGAGGAGAGGAGTGTCTCCATGGAGGCAGCACCACTTTCGTGGTTCTGGTCCCGCTCCTGGACTCTGTTAACACCGCCTCCTGCCCTTGGTCCTCCAGTCCCCAGGGATGGTAAGAGCTCCCTGCTTTTGCTAATCTCTCGGTGGCCTCACTATCCCTTGTTTGGCTTTTTGACTTTCCCAATACTTATGTAACTAGTTCCCCACACCTGAGATGGGTTATGCTTTCCTGAGTGGATACTCTGACTGACTGATACATGGAAGTATCAGAAAATGGAGGTTGGGGGAGGGAGAACATTTGAGAAATAGGCACATTCCTTTTTTCTTTTTTTAAAAGATCTTATTTATTTGAGAGAGAGAGAGGAGGCGCAGAGAGAGAGAGGGAGAATTCCAAGCAGATGCTGGCCAAGCACGGAGCTCGATGTGGGGCTGGATCCCATGACCCCAAGCCCACGATCTGAGCTGAAATCAAGAGTTGGACACTCAACCAATTGAACCACGCATGATCCCTAAAGAAATAGGCAAATTCTACTTGACTCGATAGACAACCTTGAAGTCCAGGCCCAGGTAATGGGGCCCAGGAGGCAATGACAGCATATTTGTGTCATGAGTTCTTTTTTTTTTTTTTAAAGAATTTATTTATTTATTCGACAGAGATAGAGACAGCCAGCGAGAGAGGGAACACAAGCAGGGGGAGTGGGAGAGGAAGAAGCAGGCTCCTAGAGGAGGAGCCTGATGTGGGGCTTGATCCCATAACACCGGGATCACGCCCTGAGCCGAAGGCAGACGCTTAACCGCTGTGCCACCCAGGCGCCCCTGTGTCATGAGTTCTTACCTACCATCACTCCAATAGCACTTCCCTTTGAAAGCTAATGTCTTCCACTCTGTGGGAGTTGTGGGAAAGTTTTATGAATAGGGAAAAGGGTAGTTACAGAGGACAATCCATCTCCCTGCACGAGTGACTCTGTCTGGTTTTAAGTCACAAATAAATCAGTGCTGTTGTGTAGTTGTTTGGGGTGGGGTCAGAGGAATTGTCCAGCAGAAACCTCTTCATCTGGGAACAGGTTGGGGACAACTTCTTTTGGCTGCATGCATAACCGGTCTGGGTTGGACCAGCTGCTGAGTTGTCATAGTTGGTGGTTAGGGCCTATTGTCAAGTGTCAATATTTTCACAGTCATCCCACATTGCTGAGCTACAGCTCACCCTGGCATCTGTCCCTGGGCCCTGAGAGGACAGGCAATTCTTTCATACATAATGGAAAAAGATACAAGAGAGACTGTCTTTTACTCTCAAAGACCATTCAAGTAGAAGGCCAGTGCATTCTGAATAATGCCCTTTCAAATGGAGGAAGAATAGAATTCTAGAATCACATACTCCTGGAACAGTTAGCGATGGCAGTTTACTGAGTATGATTTTTGCAAGAAGATTCCGTAATGAAATGTAAGCCTCAAGGTCAGAAATAGTGTATTTACTCAGAATATTGCATGTTTGTATATGTATATATATGTATGTTATCATCCTTCAAGTGTTCCATGATCAAGATGACAACTATACTGTGCCTGGAAGTATAGAGCTCAGGCTGAGAGTACAGGGCAGGTAGGAATTGCACACGTAAGGACACTCATCAGCCAAGGTGCTTTCTCCAATCCTTTTCCTCTGGAGGTTAAACCAGGAACTGCCGGTCCTTGGGCACTCCCCTTGGGGCGCTGCTGAACACTCCCCTTGGGGCGTGGTCTAGGGTGAGAGCGCTCTCTGAGAAGGAGTGCTCCTTTATCTTTTCTGAGCCAAGCACACAGCTTGACCTGGAGGTGGGGCCAGTAGAGCTTTTGGCTGAGACTAGAGGCCCCAACTTTTTTTTTTTTTAAGATCTAATTGGTTTTATTAAGCAATTCATGAATCGGGCAGCCCCCCATCTAGCCAATAGAGAGATGCTCCCTAGCTCTGATTTTCTTAAATTACAAGTGTGATCTTTTAAAAACTGATGACAGAAAAAGCCTTATTGTTTACAATTCCCTTCCTTCTTCCTAAGGAGGCAGTCCCTAGTAACCAGAAGTTCTTCTGTTTGCCAAGTGTAAAATCAACTTCCCTGTAACAATGGCCTTTCCCGCCCATGAGGACAGAGTTAAGTGATCAATGTGGGAATGCAAGATTAGAGAGGTGGGGCAGAGGAGGCTCTGCTTGAGGAATGAGGCAGAAATGGCTAGAGGCCCAGGTAGAGGAAGCCGAGCCAAACGGAGCTGACCCATGCCTGGGGAGATGAAGACATCCACCCAGAGGGCCGCAGGTAGGGTGGTTTGGGGAGAAAAGACATGTTTAAGAAAATGAGTAAAATAGTCTGCACTAGAATGTGTAAACCAGAATCTGTTTTCTCCTTAGAAAATTTAGATCCTGGAAATTGTAGATTCTGAACTGAAATACCCAGTTTTTGCTATTGCATAGAGAGGAGTCTGTTTTCCTTTGGAGAGTCAGTTGAAGTCGTATCCTGTTCTGAGACGCAGGCAGGAAGGGGACAGCGCCTGCCTCTGCGGCTCATCCACATGGTTATATAAAAGTATTATACGTACATTTTAAATATTCAAAACATACAGAAACACACAAAGTAAAAAGTGACATTTGCACTCCTCCCATTTTGATTAATTATACTGTTCAGGATTAACCCACCCACAACTAATAGTTTGGTGTGTATCCTTCAATATTTTTCCTAAGCATTTGTGGACACATACATGATTAATAAATTATTTGGTTCAAAAAGAATTCGAGTTTGAAAACAATTTCTCTTTAAAATTATAAAGGTAATGTTCCATTGACTACCTCTTCTTGAACGTGTTAAAATCAATTTTGAATAGTTAACACATGCTTGGGCATGAGTTCAAAAGGTAGAAAAGCACGTGAAAGTAAATGTCCCCACCATTGATACTTAGCTGCTTCGTTTCCTTCACTGGTAATAACCACTGTCATTGGCTTTTTATGCATCGTTTGAGATGTATTTTGTGATATCTATGCCTTTATAAATATATATACACGCACATATGCTGAACCATACGAAATTACCATTTTTGGAGTTAAAAAATCAGCAATTTCATGAGGCTCAACAAAACACATATGTATACACTAATACAATTTTTCGAAGATTTTATCTATTTATGAGAGAGAGAGAAAGAGACAGATCATGAACAGGGGGAAGGGCAGAGGGAGAGGGAGAAGCAGACTCCCCACTGAGCAGGAAGCTTGATGTGGGACTCAACCCAAGGACCCCGACACCATGACCTGAAGTGAAGTCAGCCGCTTAACTGATGGAACCACCCAGGTGCCCCACGAATACAATTTTTAATGGCACTAAAGGTAGCATGCTGTACAAGGTGTCGTGTACTTTGATATCTCACTTAAAAAATCTTGAGATCTTCCCACATTTGTATGCATAGAGCTGCCTCACTCTTTTTAAACTTTGTGCCTATTATTTTCATGGTAAACTATTATTATTTGAAAACTTACATACAGTAAAACTGAATTTTACTTTTGGTATACAGTTTTCTGAGTTTTAACATATGTGTAGATCTGTATACCCACCACCACCATCAGGAAACACGTATTTCAAGCATATCCATGTAATCACTAGCAACAGCAAAGATAGAGTGTTACCCTCAGCTGCCCTAGGATCTGCCCTCAATCTCCCCTCCTTGTCGCAGTGCCTTCCCTACACCCCAAGACAATAGTTTCTTTGACTGCTGAAGCCATAGGTTAGTTTTGCCTGCATGAAATCACATAGTATACATTCATTTCTTTGCCTTCTTTTGCCCAGCATTATATAAGATTCATTCATGTTGCCACGTGATTACGACAGAGCAAGGCACTCCACAACATTTCATTATATTATGGCATTTTTTGACATGCAGAATTAAGAAAAAACATTTATATAGATTGATCATTTCAACTTTGTTTATTGTAGTGGTTTCTGGGTTTGTGTTATACTTAGAAAGGTCTTTACCACTCCAAGATTATAGAATAAACCAGCCCATATTTTCTTCTAGTGCTTTCATACTTTCATTTTGTAGGTGTGAGGAAGGAATCCAACTTTTTTTTTTCTTCTTCAAGATACTGACTTATTATCCAACTACTTCTTTAATCCTCACAGGAAAGTTATGATAGATATAATAATGTGTCTTCATTTTGCAGATGAAAAAACTGAAATGGAGCGCCTGCGTGACTCAGTTGGTTAAGCGTCTGCCTTTGACTCAGGTCATGATTTCAGGGTCCTGGGATGGAGCCTCACATCAGGCTCCCTGCTCAGTGGGGAGTCTGCTTCTCCCTAACCCTCTGCCCCTTCCCCCACACATGCTCTCCCTCCCTTTCTCTCTTTCTTTCAAATAAATAAATAAAATCTTAAAAAAAACCAAACAAACAGAGAAGCTAACTTAACTTCCCCCGTCACAGAATAATAAATGGCAAAGCTGGGATTTGAACCCAGCCAGTTGAGTTTAATGTCTGTGTGCCTATTCCTTAATGCTACCCAGCCTTTCCATATGGAAGGACTCTACCAACATGATATCTTGTGTACGAGGGGAGGGCTCTTTTTGTTTTTCCTGCAACACAAACACAGTATCCAAATGTTTGCAAGAGTGAATTTGTTTACTTAAGAATCTGATTGTCCATATATACAATGGAATATTACTCAGCTATCAGAAAGAACGAGTTCTCAACATTTGCTGCAACATGGACGGCACTGGAGGAGATAATGCTAAGTGAAATAAGTCAAGCAGAGAAAGACAACTATCATATGATTTCTCTCATCTATGGAACATAAGAACTAGGATGATCAGTAGGGGAAGAAAGGGATAAAGAAAGGGGGGGTAATCAGAAGGGGGAATGAAACATGAGAGATTATGGACTATGAGAAACAAACTGAGGGCCTCAGAGGGGAGGGGGGTGGGGGAATGGGATGGACCGGTGATGGATAGTAAGGAGGGCACGTATTGCATGGTGCACTGGGTGTTATACGCAACTAATGAATCATCGGAAACCGGGGGTTTCCGGGGATGTACTGTATGGTGACTAACATAATATAATAAAAAATCATTAAAAAAAAAAGAATCTGATTATCAAATGGTTACTTAGTAAGGAGCAAGGAATTTGCCACTTCTCACCTTTATTCCCTCAACCCTTGTCTTTGTTACCAAGACCTCATTCTTGAAATGATTTTTTTCTCAGCTCATTGTTGGGCTTTCCCTTCAAAAGATTTTTCTCATTTAATTGTTACCATCAGCTGTGTAAACAGTGCCAGGACATGTCACGTAAACAATGATAAAACTGCTAAAGCTGACATTGAAGTTTTAAAAATTGAGCAGGGTGTGTCTCAGAGAAGAGAAGGAAGTGTTAAATTTATGACAGTTGGGAGGCCGGGATAAAGAGCAAGAAGGCCTGAGGTCACTTTCCAGTTCTGTCACCGAGATCATATGACTTCAGGAGAGTAATTTTTTTGCTCTTCTTTGTGCCTATTTGTCAAACAGGGGCTATAGCAATGACAATGTAACTCTTCATTTTTCTCTAGTTTACTTACTTTCTGCCTCCAGTAGGGATTAAATTAAAAACAAAGATATCCCCCCAAAATTATTTTTAAAAAGGTAAAAAAAAGGCCGTAGGCAGAAAAGTAGGCTAAATTCCTGACAGAGTCATAGCCTAAGTTTAGACGAAGATACGGAGACCTTTCTTTCATGGGCGGCTTTCCAACTGTTTTACGACTATACTTTACATAGACGTATAATGTTCTTTTGCAAAAGTAAATATTAAAAACATAATATGTTTTAAACTGCTCTCATGAAGTGCATTAAAACAGTGTAATGAAGTATTTCAAAGTGCTCCAGATCTGTTTCTTGCTACAACCAAACTGTGTGTGTGTACATATATACAGACCCATCCCTCTCTCTATATCTATACATACACATCCCCCTCCCCCATACCAGTCTGGTGTGTGAAGCTGTACCACTTTCACATTTGAGGACAGTGCTCTGAATGTACAAAAGTAAAACATTTCTTTTCTGACAACCAAGAAATAATATGTATTTAATGAGCACACTTCAGTATCAATCAGTACATCATTTTGGAGCAGAGTTAGAGAACACAGAGAAATCAAGGTCAAGGAAAGTCTGCGCCTCAACAGTAAAGGATCCAGGTGTAGTATGGGTGGTGGTGTGCCGTGGGCTTTAGAGTCACGAGAGCCTTGGGTTCGAATGCTGCTCTACCATGTCTGGGCTGTGTTACTTTGGGTGAGATTCTTAACCTCTCTGAGCTTTGGGTTTTTAATTTTTATCTTAAAAATTTCATACAGTGAAATTCAGTGTTTGTAGTGTATAGGTTTTTTGGGGTTTTGAGAAGTGCACAGAGTTGTATATCTACCACCATAGTTCTGAAATGAGTTCTTTCATCATCCCAAAGTTTCCCTCACTATGCCCTTTTAATACCTCTCCCACCTCACCCCCACCGCTTGCCCTACTCAAGTCCTAGAAAATAGTGATTTGTTCTCTCTCCCTATCATTTTGTCTTTCCAGAATGTCATATAAATGGAATCATATATATGTATGGCTTCTTTTGAGTCTGACTTCTTTCACTTAGCAAAACTTACTTGAGATCCATTTAAGTGGTTGTGGGGATCAGTAGTTGGTTCTTTATATTGTAGAGTAAGTAATATTCATGGTATGGATATACCACACTTTGTTTATCCATTCACTGGCTGAGAAACATCAGAGTTGGGATCATTTGTGTCTTTCGAGGAATAGGTCCATTTTTCTACATTGTTGAATTTGTTGGCCTGAGCCTCTTTGTGATACTCCTCATACTACCTGTAGAATCTGCGGTGATAGCCCCTCTTTAATACTAATAATTAGTGTTTTTCTTCCTCTCAATGAGTCTTACTAGGGGCTTATCAATGTTATTAATCTTTTCTAAAAACCAAAATTTAGCTTTGTTGTTTTTTCTTTACTGTTTCTCTGTTTTCTATTTCATGGATTTTTGCTCTTATCTTTATTGTTTAATGCCTTCTACTTACTTTGGTTTTAATTTTCTCTTCTTTTTTCTAACTTCTTAAGAGTTGGAGTCTTAGATTATTGATTTTTAATCTTTTCCTTTTCTAATATAAACATGCAATACTATAAATTTCCTTCTAAGCACTGCTTTAGTTGCACCTCACAAATTTTGATTTGTTTATTTTCATTTTCATTCATTTAAAACATTTTCTGATTTCCTTCAAGCTTTGTTCTTTGACCCATCGCTTATTTGGAAGTTAGCTGCCTACAAAATATTTGGGGATTTTCTAGATATCTTTTTGTTATTGATTTCTAATTTAATTCCTTTGTGGTCAGAGTACATGCTATATGATATTAATTCCTTGAAATTTATTGAGAGTTGTATTATGAATTAGCATATGGTCTATCTTGGTGAATGTTCCATGTGTACTCAAAAAAAAATGTGTATTCTGCAGTTGGTGGTGGTAGTTTTCAAAAAAGATCAATTAGGCAAAGTTAGCTGACCCAGGTCCTCTATATCCTTACCTACTTTTTTGTCTACTTGTTTTATCAAGGACTAAGAGAGGTATCAAAATCTCCAACTGTAATTCAGGATTTAAAATTTTGTCCTTTCATTTTAGTCAGTTTTTGCTTCATGATTTTGAAGATATGTTACTATGTAGATACATATTTAGGATTATGTCTTCCTGATGAGTTGACCTTTTTGTTATTTTGAAATGTTCTTTAGGGGCGCCTGGGTGGCTGAGTGGGTTAAGTGTCCAACTCTTGGTTTTGGCTCAGGTCAAGATCTCATAGTTGTGGGCTCAAGCCCTGCATCTGCCTCTGCACTCAGCATGGAGTCTGCTTCAGATCCTTTCTCCCTCTGCCCCTCCGCCTCCCTCTCTCAAATAAATAAAATCTTAAAAAAAAAAGTTCTCTATGGGGGTGTCTGGATAGCTCAGTCGGTTTAGTGTCTGCCTGCCGCTCAGGTCATGATCCCAGGGTCCTGAGTCTCACATCAGGCTCCTTGCTCAGCAGGGAGCCTGCTTCTTCTTTTGCCTCTGCCTGACACTACCCCTGCTTGTGTTCTTTCTTTCTCTCTCTGACAAATAAATAAAATCTTTTAAGAAAAAGTTCTTTATTTTTGTAATACTCCTTGTCTGGAAGTCTACTTTATTTGATATTAATATAGTCATACCAGCTTTCCTATGATTCAGTTTTGCATAGTATATTGGTATCTCTGGTGCATTGCTCAGATGTGCTTTCAGCACTGAGGCATTCATTTCACTAGCAGCTAGTAGTGTGGCTCACAATTGTCTTTATTGCCCCCCCCCACCAAATCCTTTCCCCTCTAACAAGTTCTAACAAATCTCTTGTAAGTAAATCTCAGAGTCTGTTACCAGGGGATCTTGATGTGTGATATATGGTATATTCTTTTCCATGTTTTTATTATTAACTAATCTGTGTCTTTTTTTTTAAAGATTTTATTTATTTATTTGACACAGAGAGCGAGAGAGAGAGCACAAGCACAAGCAAGGAGAGTGGCAAAGGGAGAAGGAGAAGCAGACTTCCCCGCTGAGCAGGGAGCCAGATGCGGGACTTGATCCTAGGACCCTGGGATCATGACCCAAGCAGAAGGCAGACACTTAATCAACTGAGCCACCCAGGCACCCTTATCTGTGTCTTTATATTGAAACCGCATGCCTTAAAAACAACATATAGTTGGATCTTATTTTTCTATTCATCATGACCATCTCTGCTTCTCACCAAAGTATTTAATCAATTTATATTGAGTGTAATTTTGATATGATTGGGTTTAAGTCTACCATCTTGCTCCTTGTTTTCTATTTGTCACATTTGTTCTTTGTTCTCTTTTCTTTTCATTGCTGTCTTCTTTTTGATTACTTGAGTTTTTAGGATTGTATTTTATATCTTCTATGGGACTTTAAATCTTTTGTTTTATTGTTTCTTTTTTTAGTGGTTGTTCTAGGTATTACAATATGCTTCCTGAACTTATCACAGTCTAAATTAATGTTATACTACACATATAATGTGAGAACCTTATAGCAGTATACTTCCATTTACCAACTTTTTGTCCTTTGTGCTATTATTATCATACATTTTACTTCTTTGTACAATTTATGGTCATGATATTTGTTTTAAGTGGTCAATTTGATTTTTTAAAAAAAGATTTTATTTATTTCAGAGAGAGAGAGAGAGAATGTGCAAGCAGGGAGAGGAGCAGAGAGAAAGGGAGAGAGAGAATCCCAAGCAGACTCTGTGTTGAATGCACAATGCGGGGCTCAATCCCATAACCCTGAGATCATGACCTGAGCTGAAATCAAGAGTCAGACGCTCAAATGACTGAGCCACTCAGGTGCCCCAACAGTCAATTTGATTTTAAAGAAATTAAGAAAGGAGAAAAAATAGTCTTTCATATTTATCTGCATATTTTTCATTTGGGGAGCTTTTCCTTCCCTCTTGTATATCCATCTGGTATCATTTCTTGAGCACTTCTTATAGTACAAGTTTGTGGGTAAAGAATTTTCTCAGCTGTTCTTTTTCAGAAAATGTCTTTGTTTTGCTTTCATTATAGATGAATGCTTTCTCTGCATTTTTTAGTTTGTTTCAACATTTTTTTTAAAGATTTTATTTATTTATTCGGCAGAGATAGAGACAGCCAGCGAGAGAAGGGAACACAAGCAGGGGGAGTGGGAGAGGAAGAAGCAGGCTCATAGCAGAGGAGCCTGATGTGGGGCTCAATCCCCTAACGCGGGGATCACGCCCTGAGCCGAAGGCAGACGCTTAACCTCTGTGCCACCCAGGCACCCCTGTTTCAACATTTTAAAGATGCTATTCCATGAAGTCATTATTTTTGTTTTCTGTATATAACATGTCTTTTTTTCTCTGGCTGCTTTTTAAGGTCTTCCATGCTGTTGGGAAGCATAAAGTGGCATACTTTCAATTCTCAAGGGACACTTTGAAGAGGATGGGCTGGAGTGCCGCAGTCTACCATGGGATCTACTATTGGAAGCTCAGTCCCCTTCCCATGTGGTGTTATTTTAGTCTGAATAGCTCAGGGTGGGATCCATGTGAAGTTAAGGAGTACTGAGTCTCCAAGACTACCTGGATGGTGAAGGAGCATGGGTCAACTTCTGTGGGTAAAGGTAAGAGTTTTCCTAAAGGTTGGTAGAGATTTGCAACGTAGAAGCCAGAAGAGGATGCTCCAGCAGAGGGGTCCTTATGGACAGAGACAAGGGAATAAGATTAAAGTCTGGGAATGGATCGTTTTAAGTTATATCCTATTAAGGATATAATATTTAAAAAACTTTCTTTCTTTCTTTCTTTCTTTCTTTCTTTCTTTCTTTCTTTCTTTCCCTTTAAAGTAATCTCTACACCCAACCTGGGGCTCAGACTCACAACCCTGAGATCAAGAGTCATTTGCTCTTCTGATTGAGCCAGCCAAGGTTATAACTCTTGAAGAGCTTTTTTTTCCCCTTCAACTATGGGAAAAGTTGTATTTAGCATATAGTTTTTTTGTTTTTATTTGAATATAGTTGGCATACAGTGTTACATTAGTTTCAGGTGTACAACTTGGTGATATGACAAATTTATATGTTACCTATGTTTAGCACAAGTGTAGTTACCATCTGTCCCATTAAATCGCTACTACATTGTCATTGACTGGATTCCTTATGCTGTGCCTTTAATTCCAATGACTTATTTATTTCATAACTGGAAGTCTGTATCTCCCACTCCCCTTCACCTATTTTGCCCAATCCCCCACCCCTTATTTAGCATATAGTTTAAATTTCTTCCTTTAATGTGCCATAATTCCTTTAGTGTTTTTCAGTCTGCTAATAAATTTGATAAGTCTACATGTCTTGAGCAGGGCTGTATGGAAGGAAATGAGAGCTGGGTCCATAAGGATATTTGATATCCCCTCCAAATGCAACTTGTTTTTCTCCTCCCTCCTGATTCTCATCCTACAAAGTCCCTTAGAGGTATAGTACCAAGTACCCAGGGAGACTGCAGTCATGATTTCCAGACTGAGACCAATAACAAATGAAGAGGTTCATGGTGGAATGGGATTTAGTAGAGACTTTTAGAAGAACCTTGGAAGATCAAGGAACACTCCATTTCCCCAAATTTACTTAGAGGGGTTGTCCCTTAGGGGAAAAGGAAAAGCTAATATCTGGGTTACATGAGTTTTATAATATAATCTGAAAGATTTATAATAACTTATATAGTTGTGACTGAATTTTAACTTTACTTATAATTAAATGGAAATCAAAACAAAATGCCATTTGTCATCTTTTTACTGTCAAAACACTTTTAAAAGTATGGAAATGGGGGGTGGGCACCTGGGTGGCTCAGTCAGTTAAGCATCTGCCTTTGGCTCAGATCATGATCCCAGGGTCCTGGGATGGAGCCCTCCATTGGGGTCCCTACTCAGTTGTGAGTCTACTTCTTCCTCTCCCTCTGCCCCTCCCCCTGCTTGTGTACTCACTCTCTCTGTCTCAAATAAATAAAATCTTTTTAAAAAATGGAACTGGGCATTTCCACTGTTGGTAGAAACAAAAATTGGTATTGGGGTGCCTGGGTGGCTCAGTCAGTTAAGGGTGTTGGGATCGAGCCCCACATCGGGCTCCCTGCTTAGTGGGGAGTCTGCTTCTCCTTCTCCCTCTGCCCCTCCCCTCCGCTCGTGTTCTCTCTCCCACTCTCTCTCAAATAAATAAATAAAATCTTTAAAAAAAGAAAAAAAGAAACATAAATTGGTATTCATTTTGGAGGTCAAGTTGACATTAACTATACATAATGAATGGATTCTTCAATTACCTTTCTGGAAATCCACTATTTTCCACAGAACTATACACACAAGTACACAAACATATTTATAAAGTTGTTCACTTTAATATTGTTTAATAGCAAAAACTGGGGAGAAGTGAAATATCCATTAATACGTGGACACTGACACATCAATCATAAATCCTTTATCCATAGTATAAGATACTATGCAGTCATTAAGGAGACTGAAATACAGGTACTGATTAGAAATTATATTCATGGTATACTAATTGAGAAAAGCAAGATGGAGAAGAATATGTATGATCCATTTTTAATAAAACATTTAAATTAAATTAATTAAAATGAAATAAAATAAATTAAAACTACAAATACATAATTACATTTACACATCTCTATATTTTCATTAATAGAGAAACAAAATGGAAAGAATACAAATGATATTATTAATAGAGCTTATTTGGGGGGATAAGATTATACAGTTGACCCTTGAGTGATGTGGGAGTTAAGGGTGCCAACCTCCTGCACAGTTGAAAAATCTGTGTGTAACTTTTGTCTCCCCCAAAACTTAACCACTGATGACCGGTCTACTGTTGACCAAAAGCCTTATTGATAACATAAACAGTTGACTAACACATATTTTGTATGTTATGTGTATTTATAGACTGTATTCATATAATAAAGAATGCTAGAAAAAAGAAAAAAATCATAAGGAAAATACATTTACAGTACTGTATTGTATTTACTGAAAACAAAATCCATGTATAATTTCACCTGTGCAGTTCAAATCTGTGTTGTTCAAGGGTCAACTGAACTTTTGTTTTTGTTACAGTGAGTTATACTACTTTTGAAATAAAAGATAAAAATACAGTGTGATACATACATTAACAGCTTGTGAGACTGAAGTTGTAAAGAGGGGAGCATGATTATGTCCACTGATGTGTGTGTGTTTTTAAGGCTGGTGTTAGGAAATGCTCGAAAGGGAAGATGGCATGTGGGTAGCATTATCAAGGATAGATAAGAAACGTGGAAAAAGAAGAAATGTACAAAGTCACAGAAGATAATAAGTATACTGGATTCATTAAGGTGTTCAAAACTACTATGCATAACCTGGGGACTAAAAAAAGAACGGCAAGGAGGTATACAAAAGCCGGATGTGCAAGGGAACTACCAGCTAATTTGAAATTTCTGGAGGTTTCAAGTGTGAAGTATGGAGAGGGTGTAATGAGAGAGAAAGCAGGAACCAGGCTGCTAAGGGTTTCTTGTACTCCCTGGGAATTTGAATAGTGTCCTGCAGGACAAGGAGGTCACTGATGGGGTTTCAGCAGGAGAGTAACATCAGCTATATAGAAGATTGACTGGAGAGAAGCCAATCTGGAAACTGGGAGATCATTTAAGTGGTGAAATGTAATGAAGATTGAAACTAACTAGTGGCAGGGTGAATAGGAAAGAGAATGAATTTGAGAACTATTTCAGAGTAAAAGAGGGCTTGGTGATTTGCTGGATGTGGGTGAAGAATGAGAGGAATGTTTTGACTAACTTCAACAGTTTTCACTTGGCTAACTGGGCAGATGGAGATGACACCAGCCAAGGCAGAAAATACAGATGGCAAAGCAAGCTTGTGAAGAGGAGAAGATGCAAGAGGGTGAGAAGAAACACAGAAGGGGCAAATTGGGATGGTGATCGTAGGGGGTGTAGTAGCAGATGATTCCAGTTTCAGACATGTTGAATTGCGGTGCCTATGCAGTATTAAGAGAAATTGTTCAGTAGGCAGCTGGATGTATTACGACTAAGTAATTCTGTGGAAATTTAGTGTCAGGCCCTCTACTAGGCACTGGTTGATTTGTATAACAGTCGTGGTTTTTGCCCTCCCGAACTGGACAGCCTAACGAAGATGCAGTAATCTGCAGTTCAGGGGAGAGGTCTAGGCTAGAGCTCTCAACACAGCGAGGGGGAGTGTCAGAAGTAAGAAGAGAACGAAACTCTTAGAATTTTTAAGTGTCACTTACTATGAGCTATACCCTCTGCACACAAACTTCACAACATCCCTATGAAATATTATTAAAGTGTTATAGATGAGGAAAACGAGGGGCAGAGAATTGAGACTCAGAGGTCACAATCTGGCCTTTGGGCTGAATTTTATTCTAAGAGCTGTTTTGCTGCAGTGATTTAAAATACCTCTGGGTGGATTTGCACTATCCAGTTTGGTACTTTCCTTCATTCTCCATTGTCTTATACCATATGTGTGTCACTCATAATCTTTCTGTCCCTTCAGGCATTTCACTTTGTACTATGTGGCCAAAGGTCACAGTGCTACAACTTTCTTGGTAAATATATAGGTGTTCACTATTAGATAAGAGAGGACTTGGCCCAGCTGTCAATGCGGGGTTCAGACTAGGCCCTGTTCTGGCTCTACTGCATTTAGGGATCAGGCTTTGGAATCTAGCAGAATTTGCTAGTAAATAAAATTTGCTGAAATGTGAAGATCAGCCCATATTCTCTCAGGTTCCTACGAGGCAGTGTGAAGCAATTTGGTATAGCATGCAGAGGTAGTTGCTGAGATGGATATGGGGGTTCACAGATTGCCCAAGTTCAGGGTGCTGGAAGAATTAGGCACATAAACATTAAACTTTCTCAGGATGATTGCAGATGCTAGGGGGAAACCTGGACCCTTTGGAAATCTGTGTATTCCACCAGCTGTGAATTCTTTTCACATTCCAAAGGACCTGGCACTTAGAATGATAAAGATTTTGGAATGAATACATGAAAATATACGACTTCGGTTAAATAAAAAATAAAGACGGATGTCCAAACGGCTGAGATTTTACAATATCGTCCTGAAACGTTTGGACCCTGGGAGTCTGTGTCAGGCACTTCTTGACCTCTGGGAGAGTCCAGGGAAGGAAAGACGGCCCCTCTGGGGAGCAGTAGGAGTTCCAGGCACTGAAGATACAGACTCTTAACTACAAATACTGAACAAAAGTACACCATCCTTCAGAGCGCAAGGCAGGTTCCCTGGATTCCCCGCTTCACCCACCCCAGGCGCTCACACACGCGGCTCTTCGCGGTGGGCCTGTCTACCCTGCCGTCCTTAATAGACGCAGCACCCTCCGTGCGGGACTCTGCAGTGCCGAAGTCCGGGTGTGCGTCACTGCAGTGCTCAGACCAGCCTTGGCCCCAGCTCGGAGGGCATCCCTGCACGCAATGAATTGGAGCAGCGAAGAACACGGCGTATTACTCCCCGCTGCCGCTTTCGGGAGCGACAGCCCGAGCGCGCATGTGCCGGCGCGACTTCGTGCTTGGCCCCTCCGGCGCTCCGTAGAGCTCCCCTGGCGAGCTCCACGTAGGCCGCGCAGGCGTCTTTGGCACACCGTTCACCTGCTGCCGTTGTCGCCGCCGCCGCTGCCGGGGCTGGATGGGGGGCATAGGCCAACCAGTGGCACCCAGAAGAAAGAGACGCGGCGGCGGCGACGCCGACACCCGCAGGACGAGTGTCCCGATCCGCCCGCGAGCCCAAGGAGGAGGTGGTGAGGCCCGGCCCCCACGGTCCCTGGTGTAGAGAAGCCGCCGTCGCCGCCGCGGCCGGGTCTCCCTGGGCACTCGCTCCTCAGGTCTCACACTCAGGACCCCGCGCTGCACCATGTTCAAGAAACTGAAGCAAAAGATAAGCGAGGAGCAACAGCAGCTCCAGCAGGCGCTGGCCTCGACTCAGGTACTATGGCCGCTGCTCTTGTTTAGTTCCCGACACCCCTTGACACAGGTTCGGGGGCCAGGAGGAGGGAAGGTTCTTCCGTGACCTTTGATCTCTAACCTGAGAATCTCCCCCAAACTCCGGACTGGGAACGAGTCCAGGGTGGCCTGGGTCCTGTGTGTTGGGGACCCTCAGCCCCTATCCCAAACTCCATGCAGGAGAGTGGGAGGGGGTGGCCGGATCTTTTGGGACGTCTGACCTCTAGCCTTTCCCCAACGCACGACCCTGGCCTGAGAATAAGTTAGAAGGGCTCCTATCTTGCATGACTTTTGACCCCTGTCGAAGGTTCCCCTAGTTCCCCTACCCATCCGAGACCCCAACCCAGGAGTGAGGGTGGGATGGGAAAACCTGGGTCTTTTGTAATATCTGACTTCTTGGTTGAAGTTGCTCTCCCATCACCGACCCGAGATTGAGTACCGAGGGGACTGGATCCCACTAGACTCCCGGCCCGTAGTCCAGACGTGAGGGCCGAGGGTCGAGCTATTCCAGGCCAGGCTGCTTGCACGAGCGTTGGACCTGAAAGAGGTGGCAGTGTGGCCGGCGTCCAACGCCCGAGGCTGTCACGAGTTAGTCACTTCGCATAACTTGGTTGATCCCGGACAGGCGTAGGAACAGACATTCGGAGGCCAGGCCGGGGTTCTGCTTATCCCCAGCCGGGCTTCTGCTTCTTCAAGAGTCTTGTTCCCTTTGTTTTTTCATGACTGCTATTGCTTCAGGAAATGACAGTTTCTAGGAAAAAGGGGGCGTGTTAGCAGTGTTAACTTTAAAGAAACAGTCTCCTAGACACCAATGAGAATGTGTTTTGGTGCTAGCAGCACTTGTCTCTTGAGCAAAGATGAGGGCTTCTGCTAAATTTTCCCCAGGCTTTCTCAGTCTCAACAGATTGAGCAATTCTCTCTCCTCAAATTTTAGAGTTTCTATAAGAAAGGCTGAATTTTGATTCATTTGGAGACATTTAAAGATAGTTTTAAAAATACAACATTTGTCTTATACAACTTTTAAACAACTGTTAAACTAACAATTATTAAATCAACTTGCATTAAAACAACCATCAACTATAAATTGAAGTTCTCTTTAAAGCTCATGTAGAGTAAAAGTGCTTGAATGCATTGGAATATGACACTGAACGCTTGTTCATTCTCCTAAGTAAAATGTAAATAGTGATTAAAATTTAGATAGTAAATACCTTACTTTGCATACTATTTACTGCAAGCTTTTCTAACTTTACAAAACACATTTATTTAGAAACAAAAAAATCAAGAGTGAGGTAGAGATGAGATATATGGGGAAACACCGTGTTAGTGAATGTAAAGTAGTTACATTTGGGAATGTATAAAATATCATTGATCCAAGATTCCACCTCTAAATTTATTCTAAGAAAGTTTAGGATAGGGCACCTGGGTGGCTCAGTCAGTTACGTGTCTGCCTTTGGCTCAGGTCATGATCCCAGTGTCCTGGGTTCAAATGTGACATAGGGCTCCCTGCTCAGCCAGGAGTCCGCTTGTCCTTCTCCCTCTGCCCCTCCCCGTTGCTAATGCACTCTCTCTCGCTCTCTCCTGCTCTGTCTCTCAAATAAATAAATATTTTTAAAAAAAGCTTAGGATATATTAATGATTTAATCTCACGGATTTTTATTTCAGTATTGTGCTAATAGGTAAAAACTGGCTAAAAATAGAAAATTGATTAACAGGTTGTTTTAGGTAGTCTGTTATTATGCAGCTTTTAACAAAAGCCAACATTTATTGGGGCTCTTACTGTGTGACAGGTATTTTGTTTTGTATTTTACACAGATCATTTTATTTAATTCTTACATACACCAAAGAGGTAGATACTCTTACAGATGAAGGAGTGAGGTTCAAAGAGATTAACTGGCCTAACACCCCTATTGTTAGAGCCTACAGGAAAGTAATAACATGCAAAGATATTTGTGTTAAAGGACAGATTAAGAAGCAGCATGTAAAGTGTGATCCCACTTTTGTGGGGAAAATATGTATATAAAGTATATTTATATACAAGCAATGAAATTAGTTTAAGAAGGAAGTGCTCATGAGATATGATTATTTTTGTTATTCATAATGTTTAGTTTTTCTTCATGAAAATGAATTGCTTTTATGCATTAACAGAGGTCGTTTTTAGAATAGTAAAAAAGCTAACGAGCTAACTAATGTATTAGGTGAGACAGTGTCTCTGGATCAAATAAAAGCACTCTGTGTATGAAAAATGTAAAACAGTCCTCTTTGACAGTATGTATAATATGTATATCAAGAAGGTAAAAGTTAACTAGTGATTATCTGCTCACAGAAACTTAATTCTGTTCTGGTCTCAGATCTTGAGCTATTAAGAACCCTTCGGGATGAGACGGTCTAGATTACTGTTTTCAGAGTTAAAAGATTTTTTTTCAAGGGTGAATTAAAAAAACAAAACACAAAACCTTTTTTGATGCCAGTCCTTTCACAGCATTACACTGTCCCTTGTTTTCTTAAGCAAAGGATCTTGAATTTGTATAATATCATTTCTTCATTTTTGAGTATAAATTATTTTGTGTTGAAGGCACCATGCCCTCAAGAATTTACCTGGGTGTGAAAGGCATTTCCCTTTTACCCACTCAAGAGGATTTGTTTGTTTGTTCTTGGTCTACTTTTTGTAATTTTGTAACCTCGCTCTCTATCTGTCACATGTTTTTCTTCTTTCTGCTTTTGAACTGTTGTGGGCTTTGAATCAAGGTATATAAACAACTTCTTATTTTTTTTTTTTTTAAGATACGCAAACTTCTAAAATTTTGTGTGAAATAAGGGCAAGAACCTGAGGGATTCTTTAGCGCAGTGGAGTATATCAACACAAATTTTGAGTGTTTGGAGGCCTTTATGTGCATACTTCCTGTTTCTTAGCTTGCTTTTCATAGGTGAGGTGGCCTGATAGGTATTTTTCCAATAGATTGAGTTGTCAGGCATAGATACTTCTGGGATAAATGAAGCATTTACATCACAATATTTGTAAAACTTTCTAGCAATAATAATAATGATATAGTATAGGGTTCCTTAAGAGTTTGAAAGCATTCAATAAAAACAAGAAATAGCCTTTTAATGTTCCCTAATCACTTCTGTTTGGTTGCTACTAAGGTTATTTGCACCATTCCTTGTTTGAAGTAATTATTTATTCAACACTGATGATGACTTGCAGCCTTATCACTAATTAAAAATGAAGTTGAAAAAATTTTAAATCAAGGTTCACTTATATTATTATTATTATTATTATTATTATTTATTTTTTAAAAGTAGGCTCCATGCCCAGTGTGGAGCCCAATGCAGGGCTTGAACTCGCCACCCTGAGATCCAAACCTGAGCTGAGATCAAGAGGGGGATGCTTAACTGACTGAGCCACCCAAGTGCCCGCACTTACATTATTATTATTTTATTTATTTATTTATTTTGAGCATGTATTTTGAGTGTGTGCATGAGGCGTAGCAGGGAGAGGAGGGAGAGAGAGAATCTTAAGCAGGCTCCATACCCAGCACAGAGCCCAATTGATCTCAGGACCCTGAGATGAAATCAAGAGTCCGATGCTTAACCAACTGAGCCACCTAGGCGCCCCACTTACACTATTTTTAAACAATGAATATCTGTTTTGAATTTTTAAATTCCTATGTGGTATCTGTCTTGATTGGATGGGGGCCCCCCAAATGTGGAGTGTCCTGATCAGGTGGGGGCCGGTGGCGTGGGCGGTGAAAGGATTCATACAAGGTAGAACAAAGGAGATCGAAGTTTATTGGATATACCTCAAGGGAGTAGCTGGTAGGACAGCAAAACAGACTGCAATGGGAGGCAGTGAGTGGGGGCTGTATTTAAAGCAAGAAGGTGAGTACAAATGGGGATATACAGAATTTTACCTTTTTTTGGTAACTGTGCCTGGTTGTAAGTAGCGCATTGGTCAGTTAGGGCCTATGGATATTTTGAGGTGGGTTGTCTGATGGGCCTGCCTGTATGTAGCCAGGTGGTCGCTGTGGGCCCTTTTGCCTTGATCAAGTTTCTGTTGCTCAAGCTGTTATCTAAAGGCAACCTTACAGAATGAATTGGATAAAATAAACATTAAAAAATAATATAGAATACATTGTAATTGGGATATATGTAGTTCATAAATAAAAATATATTTTTAAATTTTATTTTATTTAATCACTACACCCAGTGTGGGGCTCAAACTCATGACCGTGAGATCAAGAGTTGCATGCCCCTCTGACTGAGCCAGCCAGGCACCCCAACATAAATAAAAAATATTTTTAAACATTTTTAGCCTTTTCCAAATATTACTAAAAGTTAAAAGTACAGACACAAATGGACAAATATTGTATGATTCCACTTAGTGGTACCTGAATTAGTCAAATTCATAGAGACAAAAAATAGAACGGTGGTTGCTAGGGGCTGGATAGAGGAGGAACTGGGGAGTTACTGCTTAATGGTAGAGTTTTGGCTTGGAAAAATGAAAAAGTTCTGGAGATGGATGATGATGATGGTTGTACAACAGTGTGAATATACTTAACACCACTGGACTATACACCTAAAACTGATTAAAATGGTAACTTTTATGTTATATACATTTCACCACAATAAAAATAATTAAAAACAGTAGGAAGTGGGACTCCAGAATAATAGTTTATGTAATAGAAAATTTTAAAAAATGCCCAGAAAGCAGGGAAAAGAGTCCCTTTCTGAAGGAACATAGCCTTACTGTAAATCCAGGTTTACTAAATAATTACCCTCCACCTTGAACTTGGGGAAACCATAATTCCCAAGGAGAACATTAGTATATAATAATCTGTATTTTGACCAGTAGCATATAGTGGCAGTTGATAATTCTTTAGATAGAATGTGCATTAAGTTCTCATATTTTTTTTTTTTAAGATTTTATTTATTTATTTGACAGAGATAGAGACAGCCAGTGAGAGAGGGAACACAAGCAGGGGGAGTGGGAGAGGAAGAAGCAGGCTCCCAGCAGAGGAGCCTGATGTGGGGCTCGATCCCATAACGCCAGGATCACGCCCTGAGCCGAAGGCAGACTCCTAACGACTGCGCTACCCAGGCGTCCCAAGTTCTCATATTTTAAATAATAAAACAATCCTAGTTTTATGGGATTAAAAAAAATGTGCCTTGAAACTTGAATAGAGTACTGGCCATACAGAGTTCTTTTGTTTGCTTTTTAGTTTGATAGAGCTAGAGGAAAAAGTTCTAAGAGAAGTTTTGTCTTTCTAGCTTTTGGGATGAATTAACCCAGTTTGTTAAATTGTGAGAGTCAAAGATCCCAAGACATGGGTGTAGTTTTACATACCTCAACTTTACATCCTGTGGAAACTGTAGGAGAATTCAAAGGGCATCATCCAGGGCCCAGGCAAGAGAGCAAGGCTGGAAACTGATGTAGAATTCAGTTAATGTGTTAATAATGAAGGTCAGGGCTCTAAAAGGACAGGATTTTAACCAATAGTGGCTGGTTCCTTCACCTTCTAAATCACAAGGTATTAGTAAGACATTCTCATTTATTTGTGGAATTCTAGGTGGGAAATGTTCCCTCAGAGTGTTGAGCATCTTTCTTTCTCCTCATCTTCCAGCATCCTGTGTTGCAGTTGAGAAGTCTAATTCCAAGCCTGTTCTTTCTTCATTGTAGTTAACCTGATCTTTGACTATTCTCTTCTTCCCTGATTTTAGAAAATTCCCAATTTTCTTCTTTTAGTTCTTTGTTGTTGTTTTTTGACCCCACACCCCTTAAAAATCTTATTAATCTTTCTGGACAATTTCTTTGTGTATTCTAACTTTCTTTTTATATATTCCCTTTTTCCTGTTTGTTCTATTGTTTTGAGAGATTTTTTCAATTTTTATTACTAGAATAAATTTAATAATTTATTAAATGATTAAATTTATTCTAGTAACCATATATTTAATTTTTACAAATAACACTAGTAAACATTTATTGAGTAATTATTATCAATCAGGTACTTTTCTTGGTTGTATTGCATGATTTCCAAATTAAAACCTGAAATAATATGACATATGACTTGTATTATCCCCATTTTACAGATAAGAAATTGAGGCTAAGGGAGGTAAAGTAACTTGTCTCTGGTACACAGTTAATCTGTGGTAAAGCTGAGATGAATTTAGGTAGTGTGGCTCAGAAGCCCATTGTTTTTAACCACTGTGCTTATACTTGTTGCTTTATTTTACTTTTTAGTAGCAGCTTATGGTTGTTTAAAGAAACTAGAGTTTATCAAAACTCTGAGAGGATAAGCATTATATAGTATATATATATATATACATATCCATGTTTGAGTTCTGTTTCTTGATTTATCTGATTTTTTTGGGTCACTTATATTCTTACTGGTCATCTTGGTTGGTTTTGTTGTTGTTATTAAGAAAAATGTCTTGTGATTGTTGGATGTTCATTTGTATTTATGAAGTCCTGGCAGGTGATTTGTTTTGACAGCTGACATGGGTTTTCTCTGCTCTTATGTGCCTCTGCCCTGTGTGGAGAGTGTTTAGGAAAGGGAACAATCAGAGGATCCCTCCTCTGCCAGCCCAAACAAAGAGGGTCTACCTACTTTGAAAGGTGACCATATAATTTATCATGCAAACATTCTTGAGAATGAAAGGGGACACTACTTCTAATAATGATCTTGGAACATAAACTGGCATAAACTGGGTGGGACTGGGGTTGCAGTGGGCAAACTCAGGTGTATCGGTACCCTGCTACTTTGTGGTACCAGCCCCCACTGTTGAAGAGCTAACTCCTACAAGGTAGGTTGCTCATTATATTTTGCAGTTACCTTTGTCTGGAAATATGTTTGGGTTGAAGGAGGCTGACCTCAAGTACCTGTTTGTCACACAAACCCTTAATTAATCCCTGAGAACAATAATCTCCCATTCTAATACTCTAAACCTGTGCTTGCTTCCCCCCCCCCTCCCCCATTGGAAGAATTTGCTTCTGCCTCTTCTTCAGCCTTCTGTGCAAATTTGGAGTTACGGCTACCTTTGTCCTGATTTCTCCACCAATTTGAATCCTTTTGCTTTAGATTCTTCAGAAATTTGTCATTATCTTTTCACTGTTGATATTCTCTGTTTTATTCTTGAGTTTTAATTAATCTATGTTTTTCTACCCCCTTTTTTTTTTTAAGATTTTATTTATTTATGTGACAGAGAGACAGCCAGCGAGAGAGGGAACACAGCAGGGGAGTGGGAGAGGAAGAAGCAGGCTCCCAGCGGAGGAGCCCGATGTGGGGCTCGATCCCAGAACGCCGGCATCACGCCCTGAGCCAAAGGCAGACACTTAACGACTGCGCTACCCAGGCGCCCCTCTACCTTTTTTTTTTCCTTTTTTTTTTTTTTTTTTTAACTTTCATTTCAGTGGGTTTTTAGGAGGGAGAGGAGGTAAATGATAGTATTCAGTTTTCACTCTTATATTAGAAACCTAATCATCATGATGTATTTAAACATAAGTTCAGGGGCGCCTGGGTGGCTCAGTCGGTTAAGCATCTGCCTTTGACTCAGGTCATGATCCCAGAGTCTTGGGATCAAGTCCCACATCCGGCTCTCTGCTCAGCAGGGAGCCTCTTCTCCTTCTCCCTCTGCCTGCGGCTCCTCCTGCTTGTGCTCTCTTTCTGTCAAATAAATATAAATAAATAAAATCTTTAAAAAAATAAATAAAAGTTAGATATGTTAGAAGATGAACTTATGTGTATTTTTTTTTAAGATTTTATTTTTATTTATTTATTTGACAGAGAGACAGCCAGTGAGAGAGGGAACACAGCAGGGGGAATGTGAGAGGAAGAAGCAGGCTCCCAGCAGTGGAGCCTGATGTGGGGCTCGATCCCAGAACGCCGGAATCACGCCCTGAGCTGAAGGCAGACGCTTAATGACTGCGCCACCCAGGCGCCCCTATGTGTTTTTTTTTTTTTTTTTTTAAGATTTTATTTATTCATTTGAGAGAGCGAGAGTGAGAGAGCACAAGCAGGGGGGAACAACAGAGGGAGACTTTTAAATTACAAATTCTCAACAAGAGTATATTCCTTCGATTGTAAGGATATTACCTGATTTTTCTATCTTATTTATTTTGTAGACTCAGTTAAGTTAGCATAAACCATGTGATTGGCCTTGAAATATGCTGTTAACAATAGCTAGTATCTGAAGTGTTGAGAATATCAGTCCACTTATTATTCATTATCAACTATTGGATGAGATTTAAGCTGAGAAATAGATCTTTTAATCTGTATGTTTTAAATTTTATTGGGTATCTTGTATTGAACACACTAAATACTTATGATTTTAATTAAAATTTTAAAATAAAATTTTGCTTTTATTTTTATCAAACTAATATGCTACATGGTTTTAAAAGGTGAGGTACTACTGAAAGGATATTATGCAAAAAACCATTGTCTGCTCCAACCCTCCAGTCCTATTCTCCATGTTCTCAATATTTTGTTTGCTCAGATATTTAACTTCATATTTCTAATAATAACCTTTTGTTGCTTTGCTCTTTGTTGAGTTGTGCATTGTAAACCATATTTACTGATTTCCTGCCAAGGAGGAGGATTTTGGGAGCATTGATCCATTGTTTTCTGTTTGCCCTGTTGCTGTTGAGAAGTCCGTTGTCATTCTGCTGCTTTTTTTTTTTTTCTGGAGACTTTAGGATCTTCCCTTTACATCTTGTTGTCTGAAATTTCATGGTAAATATGCCTGTGTATGGATTTCTTTATGTATTGTGCTGGACACTCAGTGGGCATTGTATGGTGCCACTCCTGTGCTTACATTCTTGGAAACTTTTACATATTTTTTCTTTGATAATTCCCTCTCCTTTATTTTTTCTCTTCTCTTTTGAGCTGCAGTTTGGTAGCTTTTGTGCCTTCAAGGTAGATTCTCTTTTTTCTTTTTTTTACCATTTATGTTCTATTTTGGGTTTTTTGATATTGTGTCTTGTGTTTTGTCTTGCTCTACTTTTGAGAGATTTCTTCAACTTATTTAACTCTTCAATTGAATTTTTAATTTTGGCTATCTTATTTTAGAATTTCTAAGGGCTGTTTCTTACTGTCTTTTCCTTTTTCATAGCATTGTTCTTGTTATACAGATATGCTATTTCTCAGAATAATGGTGATTTTTTTTTTTAAGTTTTCTTTTAATCTTTATTTATTTATTTATTTTTTTAAAGATTTTATTTATTTATTCGACAGAGATAGAGACAGCCAGCGAGAGAGGGAACACAAGCAGGGGGAGTGGGAGAGAAAGAAGCAGGCTCATAGCAGAGGAGCCTGATGTGGGGCTCGATCCCATGACGCCGGGATCACGCCCTGAGCCGAAGGCAGACGCTTAACCGCTGTGCCACCCAGGCGCCCCTGTTTTGTTTTTTTCTAGTTGCTGTGTTTTTGCTTGTTTTTGGCTCACTTTTTTACTTTGGAAACTTTATTGAGTGCTCTGGGCTTTCCATTCATATTTAAGGGTGAGACACTAAAAGTCTGATGCTGTTTGGAGGTAGCATGTGACAGAGACACTGGGGTTCTCTGCTGGGTTATTATTGCGGGAAATATCTTCATGCTGGTAACCACAGGTCTGGAGGTCATTTGGTTTCTCCAGAGGAGAAAAGGTGAGGGGGTTATAAGCCAAGCTGCCAACCTTCTGGAAGCAGGGCTGATTCACTGCACAGATACCGCTTAATCCCACTAAGGTTAGTCGTATACTTTGCCCTTCACTCCTATCTTACGGTGCTTGGTTTCACCAGTTTGGAGCCTTATTGGCTCCCACAAATAAACCTCTCGTTCTTCAGAGGCTCTGTAAGGTAGAACAGGGACCTGGGGATCTTTCAACCAGTGTTCCTGTTTTTGGTCTTGTCTCTTCACTTTTGCATCTTGTGTTATATTTTTGCTTTAAGTTCTAAGTCTTTTCATGGTTTTGGGGATGAAAATAGGCTTGCTTCTCATTACTATTCTCTTTTGTAGCTCCTTGGGGTTGTAGTGTTCTCAGTTGTGTTAAATCTTTACTGTTCTTTCATTCATATATATTTTTTAAGATTTTATTTATTTATTTGAGAGAGAATGAGCAGTGGGGATGGGCAGAGGGAGAGGGACAAGCAAATTCCCCACTTAGCAGGGAGCCCGATGTCTGGCTCGATCTCAGGACCCTGAGATCATGACCCGAGCTGAAGGCAGATGCTTAACTGATTGAGCCACCCAAGCACCTCTGGTTGAAATTTCTTAACTCTTTGGGAGGCAGAGAAAATAGGAGCCTATACTCCATCTGCTGTGTTTAATTGGAAGTTTTCTTAAATTACTTTTGGGTGAGTGGATTTGACTATATTAAAGGGCTGGTTTTGAGGTAAGCATTTATAACATGAGCAGCAATATTTCATTTCTGGCACTTCTATTTTAGATGTCAGGATGCAGAAGGTGCTTTACGAAGGACATGGTGAAAGCTCTAATACTTTTGGTAATTAGAATATAAAAGTTTATGTGAAGAATTAACTCCAAGTTACTTTGGCCATTCCTGTGGAGCTGGGATATCAAATAGATTGGGGAGAGACTTTCAGCAGGGCGTGATGGGAAAGATTCTGTGGTGTGTCCTTGCCATGATTGATTGTCAGTGGGTGTGGGAGGGAGAAATGAAGCCAGATTTTTTTATGCATGAATAAGGATAACATCTTATCTCTTTGGGGCATAACTTGAGAACCAGGAAATAAGTCAGAAGGCATCCCAGATTTTAGTGTCACCAACTTCACATTCCACAGCTAATCTAAGTTATTCATAAGGAAGCTTAAAAAAACCCTCATTTAGAGTTTCCTTATGCTTATTTTGTCTACAGTTCCAATAAATGTAGTGATCCAGTTTCTAAACTAGTAGCAGGCTAAAATGAGTAGCGAAGACTTACTACAAGTAGCGTATTTACAAGAGTGACAACGTATTTAACTCTTCAATTGAATTTTTAATTTTGGCTATCTTATTTTAGAGTTTCTAAGGGCTGTTTCTTACTGTCTTTTCCTTTTTCATAGCATTGTTCTTTTTAAAGAGAAAAAATGTTAAATGTTAAATTATGTTGTTTCCTTTTTTTTTTTTTTTAAAGATTTTATTTATTTATTTGAGAGAGAGAGAGAGCACGAGTGTAAGCAGGCGGAGTGGCAGGGAGAGGGAGAGGCAGGCAGCCTGATGCGGGACTCCATCCTAGGACCCTGGGATCATGACCTGAGCTGAAGGCAGATGCTTAACCCACTGAGCCACCCAGGCACCCCTATGTTCAGTTTTCTTTTATCTTAAAAACATTTTAGAGATTTTATTTATTTCAGAGAGCGAGAGAGTGCGCGTGTGAGTGCGCCTGCGCTAGTGGTGGGGAGAGGCAGAGGAAGAGGGAGAAGCAGGCTCCCCGCTGAGTGGACGCTTCAGCAGCCAAGCCACCCAGGTGCCTCTCCTTTTATCTTTAGAAACTAGAATTAGTTGATTGATTTCAGAAAGTTATAGATTCAAAATGGTTACAACTCATTGTATCTGCAAAGCCCTTCAGGTATGAATGAGGCGTAACCATTTTGAATCTGTAATTTTAGATAGATATCTATATCTCTACCTATGTCTTTTTTTATATCTATACTTTTCTAAATCTAATAATTCAGCTGTCTTGATTAATTCTTTCCATGAAAACTCCCAGATAGTAGAGCCCCTAATGAATAAACTTTGGTTAACATAGTTTTGACTTTAATATAGACCTTTTCAGTAATACGAATATCCAAAATGTGTGTTTTTGTTATCTTTAGATTATATTGTTCAGCCTAGGGTTAATGCTTTTTAGTTTTTATTTTTCAAGATAAAATATAGTAGATATATTTGAGGTAGTCTAGATTTAAGAGTTAGTGGCTGTGTGTATGTACACTGTTCTTATAAGGACAACATGGTATAGTGAAAGCAGTTAAGAGGGTTGTGGAGTCTTAGTGGGTTGAGATCAGCTTTTTTTTTTTCTTTTTTTTAAGTAAACTCTGCACTACACGTGGGGCTTGAACTCAACCCTGCGATCAAGCCAGCCAGCCACCCCCTGGCTTTTTTTTTTTTTTAAATGAAAGAATAAACTGGGTCAGGAAATATAACAACTTCTGTCATAAAGATTAAGGTTCTGTAAAACTTTTGTCTTAGAGGTGTCTGTATGTAAAATGGGTGCTTTGTTTTGTCTTTTTACACCATGGGTCCCAGTGAAAAAAATCTGAGAAACAGTGATCTAAAGAATACCAGGGAAGTGGATGAGGGAATTGGAAGACCTGTGTCCTGACCCATCACACAGATCTTGTATGCAACTTGGGCAAGCTACATAAGCATTTTGACCTTCTTATTTTCTCATCAGAGATGAGAAGTTGGGGATGGTAATATCTGCCCTGCTTATCTTTCAGATTGGTTGTGAGGATCAAAAGAGATTAAGTATTTAAAAACATTTGTTGGAGCACGTAGCTGACTCTGTAAAGTATGCAACTCTTGGTCTCAGGGTTGTGAGTTCAAGCCCCACATTGGGTGTGGAGCCTACCAATAAATTAAGTATATACATACAAATAAAAAAAAATGTGTGTGTGTATGTGTGTGTGTGTATGTGTGTGTATACATATATATGTATATATATATCTCCAAATATATATATTTGTAATTTTAGAGCACTTATTTATTGAATAGGGCCTCCTAAGGTGCTTTGCTGGGTGTTGCATTTGCCTTGAAGGGTAGATATAGTCTCTGTACCATGGGGTTGAGAGACAAGTACGCCTAGTATGGTAGTAGTGTGTAGAGGGTGCTGTGGCTGCACGTAGGAAAGCATTTCTGGAGAGAGTCAGGGTGACATCTGAGCAGAGTCTTGATGGATAATGAAAAGTCATGGTATAGGGACAAGCCACTCAAGGTTTATTATTCCCAAAAGTGATTGTATACATTTTCTTATGTTGCATAGCAAAATTACTACAATCTTAGTGCCTAATAACGCAGTTGTTACTTCATAGTCTGTAGGTCAGAAGTCTGGCGTGGGCCACTCACTGGCATCTCTGCGAAGAGTTTCACAAGGTGTCATCCAGACTGTGTTCTTATCTGGAGCTTAGGGTTTTCTTCTGTGCTCATGTGGCTGTAGTAGAATTTAGTCCTCTGTGGTTACAGGACTGAGGCCCTTATTTCTTCCTGGCTGATGAAGGGGGCCACTCAGCTCCTAGAGGCCACCTGCAGTTCCTTGTCACTTGGCCCACATAGGCATTTTGTTTTCTTTCAGGACAGCAGGGGTGCATTTCTTTACCTTCTGTGTCTGCCTTTGCATTCTAGACTCTTACTTGAAGGGCTTTTGTGATTAGGCTAGACCCATCCGGGTAATCTTTTCATTAACTCAAAGACTACTGGTTAGAAACTTTAAATATGCCTGTAGAAATCCTTTTACTATGTAATGTGAGATAGTCAGGGGAGTGATCTCATCATATTCACAGGGTGAGGGGTCATTTGGGGTCATCTTAGAATTCTTCCTATCACCGTGACTAAAATAGTTTTCCTGTACTGAAATTGAGGCCAATGGTTAGTTAATAATCCGTTGGTGGGCAATAAAGATATTAATTGTGAGAAATAGCTTAGAAACCTGTCCAGATTTCTCATGGCCATGAGAATTAACAAGACGAAGTTTAGTTTGGAGGAATCTAAATCCCTTTATATTTTGAAGTGAGGATAGCCCTTTAAAGATCCAGGACCTTCTGATAAATGGTCAAGTACAGTTAGTTTTCTTATGCATGTTTTATATTTTACTATCATACGTAATGTATGTGATTCTTACTCTTGCAACTCCGGGGGAAGACCTGCCAGTCATCAGGCCAAGCCTGCCAGGTGGTACTACTTTTCTGAAGACAGTGTGTTTTATGACCTACCTATTCTTCAACTTTGCAAACTTCAACATTTGATTTTGCTAATTAATCCAGAGTGATGAGGTTCTCAGTTACTGATTAGGCTCGCATGAAGCCAAAGTATAAAGATTGTAAATATTTATAGTAGGGGTATACTTTCCAAGTGATTGGATGGTCACTGTCAAAAAGTAGCCCTTTCCTGGTGTCTGGAAAGCTGAATCAATAATTCCTCTGTACAACTGCATAAAGCTTTGTCTCCATTGCTCACCAGATGATGAACTTTAAATTTGTACGTCTATTTTCTCACATCCCTCACTGAGTCATAAGTGGATATATTCATTGGTGGAGCTCAGGTCACCTGCCCTAGATGAGAGGGAGACTGAGTTAAGTTTTCTGAGTTCTAACTTATGGAGTTACAAGAGCTGTTTAGGAAAAAAAAGGGTTATTAAATTTTTGTCATTGTTTTGTTGATATTTCCCCCCCTCCACCCAATTAAATTGTTCCTTTTGATTCTGGTTTTGACAGAAAAATCTCTTTCCCATTCAGTGATTCTAGAAATAAACTCTCGTATGAGTTAAATAGGTGATGGGGATTAAGGAGTGCATTTGTGATGTGCAGCGGCTGTTGTAATATTACACTGTTTGTTAACTAACTGGCATTTAAATAAAAACTTAAAAATGAAATCTTTAATATAGCTTAAGTATGAAGTAAGCATCTGATTGGTGTCTCTTCCCCTGTATGGATGGCCATTTGTCCCAAAACCATTTATGGAACATCTATCTTAATTTGAAATGTTGTGCTTACTATAACGTAAATATGTATGTGTGTGTATGTGCGTACACTATTCCTAATGACCTCTCTGCTCCAGCCTAGCCGCAACAGTATGTGCCCACTTGACAGATCAGGGTTCCGTTGGTTCATTCATTCAATCATTTATTTAACAAATATTTATTAAAGGCCTTTTACTGATGTAGAGCTTTGCAGACTACAAAAGGGTAAGACATCAAGACTTCTATGTGTAGATGAGTTCAGATCTATTTTATTATGGGTGAGGGAGGGTTTATACTTTCAGGACTCTTTTTAGTTCACCTTAGAGTAGACTTCAACCTTCTAGTTTAAATTTTGGGCCCTTTCTCCTGAGGGTTTTTGTACTGAAAATTATAGGAGTCAGGCTCTCCTTTACAGAACTAAATGGATTGGCATCTTACGATCTAGCTGTGGTGTGCGAGGTAGACTTAAAGCAAGGCCCTTAACTAGAGAGATGTTTACTTGTGCATTACATAGTATTGAATATTAGAGCTGGAAGGCACTTTAAAGATTGAATTGACAATCTTATTTTTTTTTACTGAACTTTTAATTTTGGAATAATTTTCATTTATAGGAAAGTTGCCAAAATAGTACAGTTTTCATATACTCCTCAGCTGGTTTCACTTTCCCCTGATGTTATCATCTTATGTTAACATCACAACCTTATTTTATATATGAGGACACATAGCCCTCAAAAAGTTAGTTTAGCTAAGGTCGCAGTTCTGGTTGGTGGCTAAGGTCACAATTCTAGTTGGTGGCAGAATCAGACCAAGGACCCAGTAGGCAGCCTAGGTCTTCTAGTTGCTTGTTTTAGGTATTGTTTTCTTTTTCATGTGTTTGTTTTTTTCCTTTCTTTCATGGGGTTCTTTGTCATGAACTGAGAGAAGGACTACACAATACATAGTCCGTTAGCCAATGTAGTCTTTCTAATTTGTGCAATAATTTTTAAATCTAGGCTCCCTCCAATTCTTCAACACCAACAAGAACCAGGAGCAGGACATCTTCATTTACAGAGCAACTTGATGAAGGTACACCTAATAGAGAGGTAAGTTTGGAATTTCTTCTTTAATAAACCTCTTATAAGAAGCTTATTAATCTAAAATGCAGGCTACTGTTGATAATAAAATGGAAAATTATTTTGACAGGTCAATTATTTAATTGCTAGTTATTTTTATTAATAACATTAGTATTGTTTTTTTGTAAATAGTAGTTATGCTTTTGTAAAGTATGTTTTCTTTGAGAATCTTAATTTGAATGGATAATATACCTTTATCCTCTGCCTTTAATAGTTGAGGCTTATCATAATTTAATAATAATTTGTTTAACATAGCGTCATATAGGGAAAAGTTCTATATTTTTAAGCTGTTGACTAGAATCTGTGAATTTAGCTGATTCTGTGAGACTTGTAGCTAGCTGCATAGCTCAGATTAGATTTTTTTGAACTTCTTTTGCTGTGAACATGTGAGACAGGTTCAGAAGAGAGTAAAACAGAGATGCAGAAACCAATGAGTTATTATGAAGTAAATCTCATGTAACCACCACAGGTTCCAAAAGGAACACTGTTAGCATTAGAGCGCTGTGTTCTTCCCCCCCAAAGATTACTATCATCCTGACCTTTTGGTATCTGTTTCTTTCCTTTTCTTTATAGTACCACTTAAGTATGCCTTCTGTTGTGAACATTATAAACATTTGGGTTGTTTACAGTTTGGGGTTATTATAAATTATGCTGCTGTGAACATCATTGTACATTTCTTTTAGTACACATGTACCTGCATTTCTTTTGCTTTGTACCTAGGAGTAGAACACAGGGTCAAAAGGTATATAGAGTTTTAACGCTTTAGAAAATAATGCCCATTGTTTTTCAGAATAGTTGTAGAACTTTACTTTTCCAACAGGAGTTTCTGAAAGTTGCTGGTGCTCTCTTTTTAATTTCGGCCATTCTCATAGGTGTGTAGTGTTCTCTTATTATAGTTTTAATTTGCATTTCTCTGATGGCTAATAAGATTGAGCACTTTTCATCTGTGTATTGGCCATTTGGTATCTTTTTTTGTAAAGTGCTTGTTTATGTATCTTGCTCATTTTCTCTTGGTTTGTCTTTTATTGATTTGTAGTTCTTTTTTATATGGTTTGGATAGGAGTTTTTTTGTTGAGGTATAATTGGCATATAACACTAATTTCATGTGTACAGTGTAGTGATTTGATATTTGAATACACTGAAATGATCACCACAATAAGTCTAAAGTTACCATTCATCACCATATATAGTTACAAATTTTTTTTTCTTGTAATGAGAAGTTTTTTTTTCTGTGTCTCGATGTTTCTTCTTTTTCTTTTTTTTTTGTTTCAAGTTTTTATTTAAATTCCAGTTAACATATATAGATAGAAGCTTTTTATTGGATATATGCCTAGCAGATATCTTCCTCTGCTCTGTGGCTTACCCTTCTATTCTCTTCATGGTGTCCTTAGATGAACCAAAATTCTTAGTTTTAATGTATTCCAATTTATCAATATTTTATTTTCTTGCTAGTGTTTTTGTTTCTTTTTAAAGAATTCTTACCCTGAGAGTATTTTCCTGTTTTACTTTTCAAAAATCATTTATTTTAATTGAGGTGTAGTGTACAACATAGTGATTTGACAAGTCTGTCAGTTATATTGTGCTCACCAAAAGTGTGGCTGCCACCTGTCACCGTCTGTCACCATACAATGCTATTACAATATCTTTGACTGTGTTCTCTATGCTGTACTTTTTATTCCTGTAACTTAATCATTCCATAACAGGAAGCCTCTTGCTCTCCTTTACCCATTTTGCCCATCCTCCCATATCCTGTTTCACTTTTCACATTTGGATCTACATTCCATTTGGAAATGATTTTTTTCACATGGTGTGAGGTAGGGATCAAGTCTGTGTGTCTCCCCCCAACCCCGCTTGTATGGCTCTCCACTTGCCCCAGTCTTTCCACATTGCTCTACTGTGCTACCTTTTTTCAGAAATTAAGTGTCTGTATTTGAGTGGATTTGGTTCTGGGCTCTCTCTTCTGTTCTCTTGTTTGCTTTGTCTGTCTTTGATCTGATACCACACTGTCATAATAACAGTAGTTTTATATTAAATCTTGTCTTCCGTAGAGCAGGTCTTTCTTGTCTTGGTCAGTTTGGGCTGCTTTAACACACTTGCTAAGACACTAAACTTTTTAGAGACCCTCCTCTAATAGATACATTAATTCATAGGAGATACGCTAATTTGTTACATACAGTGAATGCTAGTGGATGCCTTAGGGCAGTCATTAGGACTTAATTTTCTCTTTGAGCTCTGGTTAAGAAGGACTGGGAGGGTTCTGTGCTGCTAAGGTTAGATTTAGTGCCGCAAGCCAGGAGCTGAAGTGGGGCTCCCAGCACTGTAGGAAAGAGGTTGAGAAAAGCTTTCACTGACTGCTGCTTAGAGCTCTCTGTGGCCGATTATGAGAATCTGCTGTCCCTAGAGAGGCCTCATGACCAAGAACTGAAGCAAACGTCACATTGGCTTATTGTGACTGAGTCAGTGATAACCCCTATATTGCCATAGGTCAGGAAACTCAAACTGGAGCCTAGGGAATCAGATTGACTGGATAAGGAAAGATGAGTACAGAAGGAAGGAGAAAGATAATACCTTCCTCAAAGTGAACCTGTAAATGAAAATTCTAAAACAAATGCTAGGAAGGCAGCCGGTAAAAACAGGAATTGGAATATAAATTTATCCTAGATGAAATTCAAATAATAGACTAGTCTAGAAAAGACTTTAAAACAAATTTTTTTTTTTTTAAGATTTTATTTATTTATTTGACAGAGCGAGAGAGGACAAACGGGAAACAGTAGAGGGAGAGGGAGAAACAGGCTCCCCGCTGAGCAGGGAGCCGATGCAGGACTCGATCCCAGGACCCCAGGATCATGACCTGAGCGAAAAGCAGACACTTAACTATCTTAGCCACCCAGAAGCCCCTAAAACAAATATCTTTAATAAAATACATGAAGTAATAATTCTCCGAAAAAGAAGATAAACTTATGGGGGAAAAACAGACTAAAACTAAAGTAGATTAGGTAGGAAAAACAGACTAAAACTAAAGTAGATTAGGTAGATATGAAAAAGAACCAATTAGAAATCCTTGAAGTGAAAAAACATTGATGTAAAAACATAGAATAAAACTCAGACATGTCCCAATTCATGGGAAAATTCGGGTATTTAAAAAGGATACTGAATAATTCCACCAAAAACTCAGAGAGATAGAGAAATATATATATGAGAGTAAGAGACATGGAGGGTAGATCAGAAACCTTCAACAGATATCTAATGGGAGTTTTATGTATCTTCATGAATGTTTAGACATATAGAACTTCAGTCAGTGTTAGTTCAGCTGATGGCTTCACCTAAGGACCACAGAAGAGGTGAATTAAGTTCTTAATAGATTTGGATTAGAATTTGAACAGAGTTTGAGAGATACGGAATTGAGACAGAATTTGAGAATATTTGGAAATTGATGTGTGTAAGATTTTCATAGTCATAAGAGGCAAATGACAAGGACAGCCAGTGGGAAGAAAGGCTCTTTAGGTTTTGAGGTAGCTGTCAGTGGAAAGTACTTTTGATACACTTGGCTTTTACTTGGGCTAGGGGCAGGAGTGTAAATTGTTGTTCGGCAGCATCTTCCTTTGGAATGTTTGGTCAGCATGTTTTTCTGTACTGGATATCAGCTTTTGTGTTTTTTTCTTAAGATTTCAAATATATTCTTTACTGTGAAATTTTAAATTATTTTGTTTGGGCCAGAGTGACTTCGTTTCAAATGTTAATTTTGGAAGCCTAAGAAGAATGAATTTGTTATAGCCCATAATTTAAAATCACATCCATTTCAAGGATGACCTTTCTGAGTTGCCGGAGAGTTCGGATTTTCAGCAAGCATAGAAACTTGGATAAGATGAGTGCCCAGAGCCAAAGAGGCACCCAGTACCTTTTAGTACACCACTAATACTCATCTTCTAGGACCACATGAAGAGTTAGTGGAGGCTCTGTGGTCATATACATAACTACCATACTAAGATGAAAAGTGTAAGTTCTAAGCTTGTGCAACATTTATTTTCTGATATAAGTTCTTTATGTATATATATATGCACACACACACATACATACATTAAGTGCTGTGTTAATATTTGCAAAAGATTAGTTTTTTTTTAGTTTTTATTTTGAAATAATCATAGATCCATAGGAGGTTTTAAAATTTTTTTTAGGGAGGGCCTGTGTACCTTTTACCCATTTTCTCCCAAAGATGTCTTGTATAACTATTGTCTGCTATCAAAACAGGGGAACTGATATTGGTAAACTGTGTGACATCCACAGAGCTTAGTCAGATTTCAGCAGTTTTACATTTAAAAGTTCGTTTTAATTATAATTTCTTCTAAATCTAATTCATGATATTAATATTTTGGTGTATATAGTTTCTGAAAGAAGACTGAAGGAAAGAAGAGAATACATATTAAAAGAATTAGTATAATAGAATTTATCCTCAAAATTTGTTATATGAATTTCAATCTCAAAAGTTTCCTTTGTACATATTGGAGAACACTATTTTTGTTTCTAAGTACAAAATAAATGATTATTTAAAATTTTATGTGTTTTATCCTCCCCATAAATTTCAATGCTATCTTTTTGAATGTATAGAAATGGTCAATATTTGTTAAATTAAGGCTTTGTGTTCTTTACCATGTATGGTTTTTATTGGTTTAGACTCTTAAACCAAATTGGCAGACATGCGGTGTGCTGTGGTGGCTGTTGCATATATCATTTGTATGCCAGTAAGCAAGTTGGTTAAAGTTGGGATTTGAGTTTCTAAATGGCTCAACTCCTCTCCATTCCTAACCTTTCCAGCAACTTGTTATTTCTGTGGGTGGAGAGATGGTAGGGGTTGTGGTGGTGCAAGGCCATTGTAGTGTTGTGTATGTTGCGTGGAGAGAACACTTTGCAACATGCCCTTACTGTGATCTGTTTTTCATTATTTGTTTTATTTTTATACCTCTGCTTATTACACTGAATGAGACAGCTACTAGCCGGGATGATAGCAGAGCCTGCTTTTCTCTCTGAGTATACTATCTTTGCTTTGGATTCCTCCAAACAGCCTAAAACACAGACTGACAGTGTGGTGAGTCCTTCCACCGCTTTCTGCATTCCCTTTGTGGGGAAGCAAAGTAATTTGGTAATTCTAGAAGCAAATCACATGCTGCTTGTCACTGACTGTCTCTCAAAGCATCTTCAATGCCCTGTTGCTAACCCTGCCCTAAAAAATCAGAGTGAATTGCTGAATTCTGATGGCTGGTGTGTTTTCTGGTAGCTTTTTAACAACAACAACAAAATAACACTGTCTTCATTAATGTAGTGAAGACTGCCTTCACCTTGGTCTAAACTCTAAGTTTCTCTCTAGGGAATGTTTGCACATTAACTAAAAATGGTATGTATTTCTAGAAATCTCTGTCTTACTATTGGTAGGAGGCCAAGAATATTTTGAGATGTGACTCACATTTTAAGGAACAAAAAAGCATTGTAGGTAAATCCATAATTGAGCAACATTGAGCAGGTAGGTGGATTCTACTGTAACAAATAATTGTACCTTATTTTGGGAGAGTACCAGTTTTCTATATACTAAACATCTGAAAGGAAGAAGTTATTTCATTATTTTTCAATTGACTGAATTCGTATAATTTTGAATCTTGTATATAATTTCACTTTGAGAAAGTGGACTGTTTTCATATGTATGTTAAGTTCTTAATTTAGGAAATTAAGATTTAGAGATGTTTGCGCAGTAAGGATAGCTTTTTGTGTTGCATTGGATACTGACTAAATTGGGATTGAGGTTTTCTTAAGCGATGAGAATTGGTTTAATTTACTAAGTAGCTTGTGATGAAATTGGAACATTTCTGTACTTAATCCATTCAGCCAGGAAAAACTTTGAATGCATATGGTCAGTAGCAATCCTAAGTTACATTCTGAACTTGGGTTTTATTTTTAAAATATTTAGAAAGATTCTATTTATTTGAGAGAGAGAGAGAGACAGAAAACAAGTGGGATGGGGGCAGAGGAAAAGGGAGAAGCAGACTCCACACTGAGCAGGGAGCCCAACATGGGGCTTGATCCCAGGTCCCTGGGTTCATGACCTGAGCCGAAGGCAGACACTTAACCCTCTGAGCCACTCAGGCACCCTGAATTTGGTTTTAGAGAAGAAAGCAGCTGAGGGTTTTAGTGGCGCCCTAGCTTGGATCTTAGGGCAAAGGGTCTCTCCTTCATTCTGACCATAAGTAACACCTAACTATTTTCAAAACTGGTTTGAGAGGGAGATGGGAGTCCCAGTTAAAGATAACTTACCAATTTACTTTAAAAACACAAAATGAGGGGCGCCTGGGTGGCTCAGTCGTTGGGCGTCTGCCTTCGGCTCAGGGCGTGATCCCGGCGTTAAGGGATCAAGCCCCACACCAGGCTCCTCTGCTGGGAGCCTGCTTCTTCCTCTCCCACTCCCCCTGCTTGTGTTCCCTCTCTCGCTGGCTGTCTCTCTCTGTCAAATAAATAAATAAAATCTTAAAACAAAAGAAAAAAAGATGTGAGATGTTTAAAAATAAATAAATAAAAACACAAAATGATATTACTTTTTATTTCATGTATTAGTAACAGAGACTTAAAAAAAAAGAACTTCTCCAAGGCCCACTTTCATATACATAAAAGTAATTTAAGTACCTCTTCTATTGTGAAAAATGCTAATGATTTTAAAATAGAGGCTTTGTAACTATTTAAAAATAATTTAAGTAGACTAAAAGTCTTCATTAATTTTATTTCAATTTTGTTCAGATAAAAACTTACTTCTCTCCATGTAACAAAGGGAAACCATAGCATAACCTATAGTGGAATACAAATTTAGTGAGGGTCTACTTAGGAGTTCATCAGCTGTTGACTTTTATCTAATTCAGTTTTTTGAAAAATGACCCCATATTCTAAAAATTGTTTAGTGCTCAGCAGCTCAGTTGTTGAAAGATTGAACAAAACATAATTGAAGATAAATCTGGCAGGGAACCTGTGTATGCTTTTAGATTAAATGCACGTTAGATTAGAAGAATTTTTCTCTTCTTTTAGAATTGTGTTCAGGAAAAAGTATTGGTGACAGTTAAGTATTGACACATGTTGAACTTCTCTCTGGGAGGGCTTCAGAAGTCTTTTTTTTTTTTTTTTAAGATTTTATTTATTTATTTGACAGAGGGAGACAGTGAGAGAGGGAACACAAGCAAGGGGAGTGGGAGAGGGAGAAGCAGGCTTCCTGTGGAGCAGGGAGCCCAATGTGGGGCTCGATCCCAGGACCCTGGGATCATGACTTGAGCTGAAGGCAGACGCTTAACGGCTGAGCCACCCAGGCACCCCCCCCCCCCAAAGTCTTCTTATACTGTAGGAAGTAACTACATAAGGATTTGACAAGCATATACTGAACCTCTACCACCAGTCAAACAGAAGTTGGTCTTGGGGACCAAGACGAAAATACAGGGTTCCTGCCTTCCGAGGGTTTATCGTTTAGTATGGAGACATATGCTTGAAATACAAAGAAATTAAACCTTCACAGAAGAAAATATAGGTGTAGGGAATGTGTTAGCCTTCAGGCAAGCCATATGAAGCTACATAAAAGAAGCTGCATTTGCAAGTTGAGAGGTAAATGAGAATTTGCTGGGCAGAAATGAAGAAGGCATTTTAAATAGCTTCAAAATCTTCAGTTTTGTTTCTACAGTTTGGTAATTTAAATTTACAAGGTAACATGGCCAATGCTTTCTTTACTTGTCCTTCATGTATTTAGATATGGTATAATACATATATTGAAATATATATGTAGGGAGGGAAAGTTTTTAAACATTAGGTTGTGTTTGTCTGATACAGTGATAGGTCAAACAGTTATAGAATAGCTTTTTGTATGGACCATAGTCATAATCAAGTAACTTAGAATAGAATATGGACTCTCTCACCACTCTTCTCCTAACTTAAAATATTTTAGGGAACCATTTCATTTCCTTTCTCCATAATTTAACTGTCTATTAATTTTCAATATATGGACCGAAAGACTTGTCGAACTCTATAAAGTATGTTTTTTTAATTTTATAATGTGTAGTATAGTGTATTTTTAGGTCCAGCAAGCATTAATTATCATGCTACACAAATATAGCCATATATACAACTTGCAGTTCTTTGAAATGGCAGAGAACAGGAAGATAAAAGTTCCCTCAACTTTTCTCCCCTATGTAACTCAAAGGACTGATAAAATTTGATGACACTCTCTCTCTCTCTTTTTTTTTTTTTGCCGAGAGAGAGTGCGCGCGCGCGTATGAGCAGCGGGTAGGCGGAGCAGAGGGAGAGGGAGACAGAAAATCTTTTTTTTTTTAAGATTTTTATTTATTTATTTGACAGAGAGAGAGACAGCCAACGAGAGAGGGAACACAAGCAGGGGGAGTGGGAGAGGAAGAAGCAGGCTCCCAGCAGAGGAGCCCGATGCGGGGCTGGATCCCAGAACACCGGGATCACGCCCTGAGCCGAAGGCAGACGCTTAACGACTGAGCCACCCAGGCGCCCCAAGGAGAGAGAAAATCTTAAACAGGCTCCACACCCAAAACTCTTTTTATATTAGAGGGAGAAGGTATTTCAGTTGTTATTAGAGAAAAATCCAAACCCAAAGTGGAAATAGTAGTAATAGTGGTATAAGAACTCTCCCTTGTCCCCCATATCCATTACCCAGTATCCTCAGTTAATAACTCATGGCCATCTTATTATCGTAACCACCCACCCACACATGCACACCTCCCTTCCCCTGTCTCCATCTCTGTTGGATTATTAGCAAATTTCAGAAACCTTATTCCATCTAAATGTTTTGGTATATATTTCTAAAAGATAATGACTAAAAATATATAGCACAATGCACTTATCACACCTAAAAATTAATAATTTCTTAGTATCAAATACCTAATGAGAGAGTTCAAAAATTTGAGAGCACTTGCAAAGCTGAATGCCTTCTCCACTTATATTTAAGAATAAGTAAGGTCAGTTATTTGACCCTTCCTTGGTCTGCTGTGGAATGTAAGGGAAATGTCTAATTTAACTGCCAACTTACTGAAACATAATGGCTGGTACTTACTCTAATGCTTGTTTAAAGCTTAGAAGTTATTTTATCATGAGCTACTTATATAGCTCCAATTTTGGTTAGTATATTATGAATGCAGTATAGAATTTTGAATCTCAGAGAATCTCATTCATTATCATGCAACCAATGCCAGTATGGTGTAATCAGTAGGATGTCACTTAACTTAGAACATTCATCATACTAACATAACAGAACAAAAAGCTTTCATATGTGGAAGGTTTTTTAATTCTAAGTTTTTCTGAAAATTGCCACAATAATTTCAATTAGATTGCTGGTTTCAGATGAATGAGGCATTTCCATTTCTCATTATAAAGATATTTTTCAGGTCTTAGCCCAAATAAAATTTAATTTGAGTATTATTTAATCATAGGGAACACTTGACATTACTTCTTTTCTGGATAGTTGTCTATTTGAATGAATTTTGCTAATTGAATCCCTGATGTTACTTTTGTCATGGGGGAAAAACCTGGGGACATTATAATGGGGAGAGGTATGAGATTAGTTTAAAATAAACTTCGCTACATACTAATCTTTGCTATTTAGTTACATATAGCAAAATAAGTTTTCTAAATACTCACCATACTAGTTTTGCCTTGCATGAAAACATTCTAATAAATGAACTAATTTTGTTTGATAAATGTATCTAATAGGTCTTGGTAGTTGGTCTTTGTTCTTAACAGTTTTGTAAAAGCTTAGCTTTTTGTTCCTTTTCTTTATGATGTTTCTTTGTTTTTCTTAGAATGCATCTACTCAAGCCATGAAATCTCCTGACAGTGTTAATGGAAGTGAACCAACAACTCCTCAGGTCTGTTACTAATGTTATTTTAGAAAATAGCAAGTCATTTCAGAGTGTTTGGTCAATCTATATTATTGGCACCTGACTTTCTATTGAAATAATGATGTCCATACATTTCATACAATATGTATGGTAAATCCAGATTGGCTGATGCTTTCTTGGAAACAGTTTTAAGTCAAAGTGGTTCTTGTATATACACCAGTCATGTAACATGCCATTGTTACTCATTTAAAAAATTAGTGGTAGTGAGGAGAAAACTTTCTGGAAAAAAGGTATCTGACTTTATAGTTGTAAAAGATTATGGACAGTTTATATCTAAAGACATTGAGTTACATAATTGAGAAGCTGGGGATATGGAGGAAATGGGATTTCTCTTAAAGTTTGCTCTAATGCGTAGTATTTTACTACTGAAAACTTGTGTTATCTTTGATTTAAAAAAGTTATTTTGGGAGTGCAGCTCAAGTGACATTCTTTTGACTCTTTCCAAAAAAGAAAGAAAAAAATTCATTAAAAACGTCATAGTGACAGCAGTGTCTGAGAGGAACGTTTGTTTACTTTGGCTTTGGTGATGATATTGTCATTAACCTGGCTGTTCTCAACAGTCTGTAATGTAGGGCAAAAACATTTTTAATCTGTGAACCTGGAGCATGTATGTAGACAATTTATGAGCTAAATGACTTATGAACTAAATTATGTAGACTAAACATTCTAAAGTATTGTCTAGCAAAAGTACAGATTATAGCTTCCCAAACTCCATGAACAGATTCTATGAACTGAGAACCTCATTCCTTTCACCGGGGGCTGGTCAAGTTCCAGGCATAGTCCAAGTCCTTGAGCTTGTTGACTCTGGCTTTGCCCGGACTCCCTAGTTAATTCAAAGTCCTCTATAAATACATCATTTTCTATAAGCGCCATGAAGTAGGGGTAAAATATTTGGATGTACCACTCTAAATGGTACTGGACAGGTCCAGTGATCTTTAATGAATATTATTAAAAAATATTATTTAGAATGCTTATTTTTCTCTCTTAAAGAATAGTCCAAAAAGACTAAATACTGTTATGAATACAAAAACTAGAATGAATGATAACCAGCTTTATAACACATTCAGGAGAAATTTTAAGTTTTCATTAAGGTGGAGAATGAGCATGCATAATGTTCAGGAAGTAAGCCCACTGAAGGCTTTGAACTTTTTAAAAAAAATACAACTATTTTTCTAAAAAATAATAAAATAGTATTTATTGAGTATTTACTATGTGTCTGGCATTGTTAAACATTTTATATATATGATCTCATTTGATGCTTATAACCAGGGAGATGCCTTTATTCAGAGTCTGTTTTTCAAACATTTTTTTAAAAGATTTTATTTTTTTATTTGAGAGAGAGACAGACAGAGAGAGCACGCACAAGCAGGGGGAGCCACAGAGGGAGAGGGAGAAGCAGGCTCTCCACTGAGCAGGGAGCCTGATGTGCGCTTGATCCCAGGACCCTGGGATCATGACCTGAGCCGAAGGCAGACACTTAACCGACCGAGACACCCAGGTGCCCATCAGAGTCTATTTTTAAACACATTTCTGACAAGTTGGTTGTTGGCTGTTATTAGCAAATTGGGAATAATGTGTTTTCTTGAAGGGGGTAGAATGCTTACTATGATTAGGCATCTTGACAGCAGCAAGAAGTCATAGTTGACACCAAGGTAGATGAAGAGATGGTACAAAAGCAAGCCCAAGAGTTCGTAAACATATAGCTGCCTGTGATCCCTTTATTACGGGGGTCAGACATCCTACATAAATCAGTTGGTTTTGGCACACAATATGATTTAACAAGCATTTACTCCTTTTTTCTTTTCAACACAGTGTATTATGACAATTTTCAAACAGAAATAGAACTTTCAAGTGATCACCTATATACCTACCACCCAGATTCTGTCATTGGTACTTTACTATACTTGCTTTATCCCAAATCTGTCCCAGTATACATTCTTCTATCTGCCCCTCAGTCCATTTTACGTTTTTTTTTTAAATAATTTTTTATTATGTTATGTTAGTCACCATACAGTATATCCTTAGTTTTTGATGTAATGTTCCATGGTTCATTATTTGCGAATTTTACGTTTCTGATGCATTTCAAAATAAGTTGCAAGCCACAGTATCCTTCCCCCTAATATTTTAGCATGCACATCATTAACCAGAGTTCAATATTTGTATTTAAGTATTAATGCTTTAATTACTTTAAGAAGAGAAGAAGGGAAATACCACATATAAGAATTAATTCTCAAGTTAAAAATACAAGTCAAATCAAATTTTAAAGGACCTTGATATGGAACTGACTTGTTTCAGAGGTTTAATTAGTGGTATAATTATGTATATAGCTACTAATGACACACAGCCTAGAGGTTCTATAGTAATGAATCATGTTGAAAATTTACTTTAATTAATTTTTGATTAAAAGGTAGTTACCTCCCTAGATTTTTTTTTTTTAGATTGAAGTATAATTGACATACAATATCCCATTAGTTTCATACTAGGTGTACATCATAGTGATTTGATATTTTTATATGTTAGGAAATTATCCTCGTGATTAGTCTAGTTACCAGAATCTTTAAGCATACAAACTTATTACAATATTACTGACCGTGTTCTCTATGCTGTATATTATATCCCCCTGACTTCTTTGTTTTATAACTGAAAGTTTCTACCTATTAATTCTCATAACGTATTTTGCCCTCTTCCCCAGACCACTCCCTGCTCTGTTACCCAGTAGTTTTTTCCCCGTATCTTTGAGTCTGTATTGTTTTATTTTTTTTTAAGATTCTACAGATAAATGAAATCATATGGCATTTGTCTTTCTTTGTCCGACTTATCTCATTTAGCATAATAACCTCTAGGTCCATCCGTGTCACAAATGGCAAGATTTCATTCTTTTTACGTGGCTAAGTAATAGTCTTATGTATATATTCCTATAATATTGCTATTTATATATAAATAAATATATCTCACCTTTTTCTGTTCATCTGTTGAAGGACACTTAGATGTTTCTTCGGTATGTTGGCTAGTGTAAATAATGCTGCAGTGAACGTAAGGATACATATATTTCTTTGAGTTGGTGTTTTCATTTTTTTGTTTCAGATAAGTACCCAGAAGTGGAATTGCTGATCATATGGTAGTCTATTTTTAATTTTTTGATGAGCCTCCATACTGTTTTCCATAGTGGCTATGCCAGTTTACATTCCCATCAACAGTGCGCCAGGGTTCCCTTTTTTCTACATCCTCACCAACACTTGCTATTTTTTGTCTTTTTGATAATAGCCAATCTGACTATTGTGAGCTGATAGCTCATTGTGGTTGTGACTTGCATTTCCCTGATGATTAGTGATGTGGAGCATCTTTTCACATGTCTGTTGGCCATTTGCATGTCTTCTTTGGAAAAATGTCTATTCAAGTCCTCTGCCCATTAAAAAAATTTTTTTTTGGATATTGTGTAAGTTCTTTATATATTTTGGATATTAATCCCTTTTCAGATGTATGATTTGCAAATATCTTTTCCAATTCAGTAGGTTGTCTTTTCGTTTTGTTGATGGTTTCTTTCACTGTGCAAAAGCTTTTTAGTTTGATGTGATCCCATTTGTTTATTTTAGCTTTTGTTACCCTTGCCTGAGGAGACTGGTCCAAAAAAATACTGCTAAGGCTGGTGTCCAAGAGCTTACTGCCTATCTTTTCTTCTAGGAGTTATGTCCTTTTTGAGGTAAATTTTATGTAAAATGAAATATACAGTCCTCAGTGAGCATTAACTGAGTTTTAACAGATATATATGCCAAACCTGTATGCTAAACCCATACAGAAACTATAGAACCGCAGAAAGTTCCTTTATGGTTCTTCTCCCTCCTAGAGGCAATCTGTTAAAAATTTTTTCCACCATACCATGGATTAGTTTTAGAACTTTATGTAAGTAGTCTCATGTATGTAGCATGTACTCTTTTGTAGAAGGCTTCTTTCACTCACCATAGTGTTTTTGAGATTTCATCCATGTTGTCGTGGTTATCAGCAGTTTGTTCCTTTTTATCCTTGTGTAGGATTCCTTTGAATAGATATTGCACAGTTTATTTACCTATTAATGGACACCTGGGTTGTTTCCAGTTTCCGACTATTATGAATAGAACTACTAAACATTATTGTAAAAATCTTTTTGTGGATGTGTGTTTTCATTTCTTCCTTTTTCTTTTTGACTGTTATAGATTGTGTACTAATACTTTTTGATGATTTGTAGACTAACATATACTGTATATGTAAAATGAGGTGTTTGTTGCATCTTATTTTGACCAAAGCCTTGAATGTTTAACTATCTCTTGTTAGATCATCATCATCATATCGATAGATTAAGATATAACTGAACAAATGTGTACTCAATACCTGCTTTATGGAAAGCACTGTGGCAAGGAGACAGAGATAGGGAATATGGATCCTTTTCTAAATAAGCGTAAAGTCTGGGGTGAGGATGTTAAGTGTAGCAGAGGTAATGACAGGAAAACTTGGTGCTTACTGCATATAACACACTATTTTAAGTACTTTAAATGTTTTCATTCATTTGATTTTTATAACAATTCTACTAGGATAGTAGCGTTAGTATTTCCACTTTACAGATAAGAAAATTGAAACACAGAGGGGCACTTGGGGGCTCAGCTGTTGGGCGTTTGCCTTCAGCTCAGGTCATGATCCCACGGTCCTGGGATCGAGCCCCACGTCAGGCTCCCTGCTTGGCGGGAAGCCTGCTTCTCCCTCTCACACTCTCCTCGCTTGTGTTCCCTCTCTCGCTGTCTCTCTCTGTCAAATAAATAAATAAATAAATAAATAAATAAAATCTTAGAAAAAAAGAAAATTAAAACACAGAGGCCTTAAAACTACAAACTGTCAAGTGGTAAAGCTGGGATTCAAATCAGGGTATTTGGTTCAGAGTCTTGTGTTCTTAATCACTGTGCTGTGATGTCACTGTAGTTATTCTGGGGCATAAACAACTCAGTTGTTACACCAGCATATAAGTAACTAATGGTGAGTCAGAATGCAATAAGCGTTCCAATCGTTCTGATAAAAGCTAAGGCCATCAAGAAAGGTTATTTCTGATGAGTGAGAGCTGAGGTTTCCTAGAAGAGCTGACATTTGAGCTGAGTTTTGAAGGATGTCTGGATTTTCCAATGCAGGGAAATTATGGGCAGTGGTACAGAGGCACACGATGCATTTGTTCCAGGGCGGGAAATTGCCTGTTATGACTCAAGTTTTTGGTATATGGAGGGGTGAATTTACAGAGAAAAGGGTCTTAGGAAATGGGAACCTTGAATATAAGCTAAGGATTTTGAACTTTATATTAAATGGGGATCTAGTTTAAGAATTAGAATGAAATGGTCTGGATGATGTTTTAGGAAGACAGTTCTGTAGTGACAGTGCAACAGCGCAGATTGGGGTAAGAGATTAGAGGAATGGGAACACAAGCCTGCTGCAGGTATCCAGCTGATAGAGGATAAGGGTCTGAACAAGAACAGTGTTGGGGGAATAAAAGGAGGGGTTGAAAACAGAGTCAAACGGGAGACAGAAAGGAATTAAACGTAACTCTGATGTGTTCATTTATTTTTGCGTATACATTTCTCCTTCTCTAACCCCCTTCAGTTTTTTCAAAAATGAATTATAAATCTGTGAATGTCTTTGGTATCAAAACCTGACAACAGTCGGCACCAGTGGGAGTTTAGTTTTTCACATATCAGAAGGCCTGAAGGTTAAGGGCCCTTCTCCCTTTAGTTTCTTGTCCTCCCACATCCTTGACACTGCCTTTCAGCCTCACAACTACAAGTTGGCCTCCAAGAATTGCATCTTCATTGTAGACAGAAGGGAAGACTGAAGACAAGGACTAAAGCCATATTCCTTTTTATAAAGAAAATAATACCTGTCCTAGAAGGTTCTATTTTATAGATTTCTACTTAGTTTAAATAGTACAATAGTGTACATTATTGGCTGAACTTATTACACCTTTGTAACCAACACTCCAATCAAGTAACAGAAATTACCAGTATCTCAGAAGCCCTTGTGCTCCCTTCCATTCCCTGCTCTTACTCTCAAGGGTAACTTCTATCCTGACATCTAGGTTAATTTTGCCTGTTTTTAAACTTCATGTAAACACAATAAAAATGGGTACTCTTGTGTCTGTCTTCTTTTGCTCAGTGCTTTATTTATGAGATTTGTCTTTATTGTCGTGGTTGTAAATCATTCTCATTGCTGTCTAGTATTTCATTGTTGAACAGACTGCAATTTATCCATTCGGTTATTCATAGTCATCAAAAGTAGCTTCACGTTTGGAGCTCTTTTAAATAGGCTTGCTATAAACTTTCTACTTTATCTTTTGTTGAACCTATTTACACATTTCTATTGAGTATATACTTAGTAGTGAAATTGTGTACATGTGTTTAGTTTTAGTAAATAGCGACAAATGGTTTTTCAAAGTGGACTGCTCTGCATCCTTACCAACACTTGGTATTTTCCGTAGCTTTAATTTTAGCCCTTCTGGTGGATGTGCCGTGGTAGCTCCTGTGGCTTTAATTTGTATTTGGGAAGGTGAATGTTTTTACCTGGGTGTATTGTTACTCTGAACAAAACTGGGGTCTGAAAAGGAAAGAAAGGAAGATTGGATATCAGGTGGGTAGCCAGTATATATTGTTTACCTTAAGCCAGTCATACTTTGGAGTACTGCATATGTATTGATTTATTACTTCTCACAACTACCCTATGAGGTGAGTGTAGTTGTTTTCCCCATTTTACATATGAAGAAACAGAGGCACAGAAGATTAAGTCACTTGCTCAAGGTCATATTGCCAGTAAATGGTAGAGCTAAGACCTGGTCCCCAAGATGTCTGGTTTCATAGCCTGTGCTCTTAGCTACCACATCATGTAATCAGAAGAGTCTGCCACATAAGCTTGTGTATGCCATTCTTATTTGTAAGTTTGTTTTTTTAGTCTCCTTTCTGTAATGATAGTTGTTAATGCTTATTGAGTATTTGCTACATTGTAAGCACTTTGCATGTATTAACTCATTAGTCCTTCTGGCATCCATATGAGGTGGCTGGTATGACTGTTATCATCATATAATTATTTTTATCATCCCTATTGTACAGAGGGGGAACTAAGACTAGTGAAGTGATTTGATCAAGGTCATGTAGAACATAGTGGTGGAGCCAGGGTTTGAACTCAGGCACCATTACTTGACAGTCTACAGGCTGACTCACTATACTCAAACATGTTACTTCCAAATATAGTGGAGGTGGCAGTTAAGTGTATCAGCTTCTGTAACATGTCTTAGGCATTGTTCATTAGCATTTGGCTGACCCTAAAACAACCACTATTTCTAGTGTTATTCAAACTTGCTTCACCTGTTTGTCCTAGGGCAACTTACTGTCTGTGTGAAGTGAAAAGCACTTTTGGCTTAGGTCAGAAGTGGCTGGTAATGGAATATCAGTAAAGCAGTTCTTAAAAGTTTTTGAGCATAAGGGTCTCTCTTCTCCCTTAAGACTTTCTCCATCTTCCTGCCTCCCCCAATATACAGGTAAAACTTAGACATTATGGAAAAAACCCTAGAAAGTACAAAAAAATATAAAAAAATGAAAATTTAAAAAACCACTTAAAATTTTACTATGCAGAACCACTCATTGTTAACTTTTGGTGTTTATTTTTTATGACCTGATTCTAAGGATGTTTATGTGAACATACACATATGTTTATATATATATATATACACATATATATATTCACACATATATATATTCACACATGTGTATATATCACCCTTATGTGTATGTATATGTATATATATATAAATTGAAAAGTACATGTAATTTCTTTAAATCAAAATGAGTTCACAATATGCTTATTGTTTTCTAACTTTGTTTTTCCTATTTAGAATTATCTTGAACTTTCTTTCACATATTATGATTTACATAATGTATCCTCTAGTGGTATACATTTGGGTTTTCTCCAGTTTTACTATTACAAACAACCTGTGATAAATCTGTGCATATGAAGGGGGTGGGGCATGTTATCCCCTTACTTCCACCTTGCCTAATACTATTACTAAATCTCTAAAAATCCAAGAGTAAATATTCTTGGTTTGATTTTTAAAACTGTGTACTAAAGAGAATTTTTTTTGTTTTCCTATAATCTCTGCCCACACATGACCTAGTCTTCTCTGAGCATTCATTCCTGGCATTGCAGAGATCTTGTAGGTGACCCTGTGGCATTAATGAGAATGAGTTTGTAGGAAACACCTGTTAAATACTGACTGCTGTCACCTGAACAAAATAATGCAGTTTAAAGCAGCTTGTTGAATTACACTGTTTTTCATGGTTCCTAATTAAATGAATGTGTTATTCAAATTAATTAAGATCAGAGCTCTTTCTTATTACTATTTCTAACATCAGACTTACTAGTCTGTGCAGAGGGACTCTAGCTCAGACTTTTCAGCTGTCCTCCATGATTTTTTAATGTTTATTTTTATTCCCAGTAGACAGAATGATAATTAGAGCAGAGCTGGATGTCACTAGTCAACTCTGCCTGGCATTCTCTTATTAACAAAGCGGGCTCACTAAGCATTACCCTCAGCCCTCACTCCCCTCTTTTGTTGAAGGGAGTGATGAGGAATCAGCACCTCCATACAGACTCAAGGTAAAGCCCACTTGATTTCAGCCACACACTTCACACTTTATATTATATACTCCCCTTTTAGGCACTGGGTATATACTGGTGATGTAGATATCACTGCTTCCAAGAATCTTACCGTTGAGGGGACGAATCCTCACAACATACCTATGAGGTCAGCTGGGAAAGCATGGCATCCGCCTTTTTTACAGATGTGCAAACTGAAGGGAAGTGACTTAGTAAAGCTTGTTCCACTGCTCAGTGACGAACCTGGGACCTATACCTGAGTTCTCTGACTCCGGGCCCAGTGCTTTTTCAGAAATAACCAGATGTCTCTTATTTTTCAGAAAACAGTGTATTATGTACAATGTCAGAAATATAAATTGAATTTGTTAGAGCTTTTAATAGATTATTGTTGGTGATAGGGAGTACGGAAAGTCTAAATGTGCATTTTAACCACATGTTTCATTGGGTTTTGGTTGCAGTCTGGTGACACACAGTCTTTTGCACAAAAGCTCCAGCTCCGGGTGCCTTCCATGGAGTCTTTGTTTCGAAGTCCACTAAAGGAATCTT
>NW_024424453.1:51343147-51802505 GCF_017311325.1 Ursus maritimus | reverse complement strand
AGAGTCTTTGGTACGAACGTCTTCCAGAGAGTCCCTGAATCGATTTGACCTGGACTCTTCTGTGGCCACCTTTGATCCATCCTCTGATATGGAGAGTGAGCCCGAAGACTCAGTCCCTAATTTAGACAGTCTCAGCAAAGAACAGTTGATTCAGTGGTTGCGAAGAATGGAACGAAGGTTGAATACCTACAAAGGAAAATGTTCTGAGGTAGGAGCATGACCTTTTTGCCTATATGAAAAGTTTTCCCATTGTGTTCTGATTCATGTTACTGTATGGCTTTTATTCTTGCGGTTGCCTAAACTCTTAATTCCCTAGATATATTGATTTGAAAGGTGGGTAGTCTGGGGCATTATCTAGTTAAAGATTCTCAGGTGAACGGAAGCCCTTTGGCAAGACATTTAGTAAAATTTTGGAGAAGATCATTGTGTGTAGCTTTCTGGTTTGCACATTCTGTGCCCCTTTTTTACCCCAGTCCCTCTCTCCAATGTTGCTTGGACAGTCAGTGCAAAACGTATCGTCTTTCCTCCTCACATCCCCTCCCTTGTTCATCCTCTAAGTGCTCTGGTTCCAAAATGACCTCTTCTGCCAACCAGATTTCCATTACTACTGATCCCAGTTATGTTCTAGGTAGTCTGATTTTCTTTCTTTCTTTCTTTTTTTTTTTAAAGATTTTATTTATTTATTTGACAGAGAGAGACAGCCAGCGAGAGAGCAAACACAAGCAGGGGGAGTGGGAGAGGAAGAAGCAGGCTCCCAGCGGAGGAGTCTGATGCGGGGCTCGATCCCAGAATGCTGGGATCACGCCCTGAGCCAAAGGCAGACGCTTAACGACTGCACCACTCAGGCACCCCAAGTAGTCTGATTTTCTGACACATTTGAAAGTTCACTCTCATTATACCTACATTTAAACTTTGCGTCAAATGAATCTTTAACTGCTAAACCCCTTAAGGATGACTCTGTCTGTGTGGTCTAAGAGAGGAAGTAGCCCTGCCTCATCTCTCTTTTCAATTCTTCCCTTCAGGATGAATTGTGTTAGTTGCCCTGTGTAGTTAAAACAAATCATCTTCAGGAAAGCCTTTCTGGAGCGAGTTGCCCATGGATTTTTTTTAAGACAACGCATAATGTTTTATGGTCTTAAAAATTTGTAACTCAGCATTGTAGTTAACTTTAATTAATGAATAATAAAGTTCAAGGTCCGTATATGAAGTTAGCCATAACTTCTATTTCCAATTATGGCTACAGTATGGGTAGTTTTACCCTGCAGCCAAAAATAACAACAGAAACCCCTAGATGAAACAAAATATCTTTTTAAAACTATGAAGTACTGAAAAAATAGAAGGGAGATATTAGGCTAAAATCTATCAGCTGGCTGGAATCTAGAGATGTAAACAGGGCATTAAAGCCATCTATTTCATGAGGTATTTGTGGAATCAGGCAACTTTTTCCTTTAAATTATTTATTTATTTATTTATTTATTTATTTATTTATTTATTTATTTATTTATAAAAGATTTTATTTATTTATTTAACAGAAAGAGACAGCCAGGGAGAGAGGGAACACAAGCAGGGGGAGTGGGAGAGGAAGAAGCAGACTCCCAGCGGTGGAGCCTGATGTGGGGCTCGATCTCAGAATCCCGGGATCACGCCCTGGGCCGAAGGCAGACACTTAACGACTGAGCCACCCAGGCGCCCCTCCTTTAAATTTATTTTTTAAAAAAGATTTATTTATTTGAGAGCGAGAGAGCGGTGGGGGAGGGCAGAGGGAGAGGGGGAGGATCTCAAGCAGACTCCCTACTGAGCACAGAGCCTGAAGCGGGGCTAGATCTCATGACCTTGAGATCATGACCTGAGCCAAAATCGGGAGTTAGGCCCTTAACCAACTGAGGCATCCAGGTACCCCATTTATTTTTTATTTCTGTCCAAGTTAATAATGGTCCTGAATTTGTTGTTGTTGTTGACTTACCCATGGCTTCTAAGTTTGAAGCTGGGGCAGTAGTATAATTAGTATTTAAGTATGCAAGACACTGCATTTTATGTTTATAGTGCCCTTGAATTTTACACTGTCTCTGTGATGTAGATATTAATTACCTCTGTTTTGTAGAATAGGGATTAGAAACTCCTGGAGACTTAATCACAGAGATTAAGTAATGTGCTTAAAGTCACACAGGTAGCAGTCGACAGACCGTGGATTTGATTTTAGGTCTTTCTGGTGGTTTTCACTCTTCTGTGCCACCCCAAGTCAAGTCATGCAGCTTATTAGGGATGAAAAGAGCGCGTGGTCTTTGTCTCTGTCTTTCCCTGCCACTATAGGGAACCAGGATAAAATAGTGCTGTAAGTGACACCTAATTGTTGGGTTACTCTTCCACCTGTCCTGCTTCCTGCTTTTTGAATACCATTTTCCTATCCGATAATAAGAATACCTATCTTAAGGTGATAAGAGGAGAATGAACGTGGTCTTTGGCAGAATTTTTTTTTTTTCTTCTTAATTGCTGGACTCACCTTCCCTTGCTGCCTGCCTCTCAACTCAAGACATCAGCAGATATGTTTGGGGGCACATAGCAACCTTCCAAGGGAAATGGCAAGGCTCGGAATAGCAGAGTACTTCCTCCTAAAGCTGTAGCCTGTGTCTTCAGAGTCCTCTTTGTATTTCTGAAGTAGGGTCCAAATAATTCAGTGGAGCCATGTGCTTATTTTTCAGATGAATAATGCTAATTAATAGGTTTAAAAGATTTGTTAATCCATACTTTATCAGGTTGTGCTAGAATGTTCTAATATCCTATTTAATTAGGTTAAATGTTTAATCATCTTTTTAGGACCAAAATTACCAGTTTTCATTTTTTGGTTATAAGTTCCTTTGTTTCAGATTTTTACTCAGCCATAGTCACAGTTCCTATAATCAGAGACTTTTAGAGATGAATTACATGGTCTATAATAGCCCAAAGTAAGAATCACCTGATGAGCTTGCTAAATAAACACATATCCCGTCCCTGCTCCCCCAGTCTCATTCACTTACTTTGGGGTGGGACCCCAAAATTTCTCTTCCTAACAAGCTCCCAGGGGATGCTGTTGGTGGTGGTACTGGTCTGTGATTACAGTTTACCTTTAGGCAAGTTGGCTTTAATCCCTCCCCATTCATGATTAAGTACTGAAATTTAAAGATTAATTTATTTATTTGAGAGAGAGAGAAAGGGGGGGAGAGAGAGCACGCGCGCCTGAGAGGGGGAGGGGCAAAAGGAGAGGGGGGAGAGAGAGACTTTCAAGCAGACTCCCTGCTGAGTGTGGAGCCTAATGTGGGGTTCAGTTCCATGACCCTGAGATTGTGACCTGAGCTGAAACCAAGAGTCGGACGCTCAACTGACTGAGCCACCCCGCGCCCCCTAAGTAGTGAAATTTAAAGGTGTATATGTCTGAGATGAAATCAAGTATAGATTTAATTTCTTTATTTATAGTTAAGTTACATTTTACTTTTTAGAAACATATTTCTTATGTTTGTTTTGGCTGTATATGTATCTAACTAGGTTGAATTATCTGTAAAAGGATTCTTCTGATTTGTGTATTTTTTGACTTTTGTAAAGATATTTTAGCAGCGTTTAGAATATTTAGGAATGACTGATGTTATTGGTGACCTTGTCTTTATTTTAGTTTGTTATAGCTTATCAGACTCTTCAGAGAGAGAAGAAAAAGTTACAAGTAAGTGATATCTGGGCTGTAATATTGATTCATACATAATTTAAAAATTAGAGTCTTATAGTAAGATAGTTCTGACCCTCACTTTTAATAATTCTCCATGTGATCCACGTATTTAACCTATTTTACTACTGGGGGTTTTAATAAAGAGAGCGAGTGAAAAATTCCACAGATTTTACCTCTGGTAGGGATGGGCTTTTTTGAGTTTTGGATCCCTGCAGTGTTTAAGATGTTTGGATTTAAGGCATGATGGCCTCTTTCAAACATGCTTTCTAGTGTCTCTGTCTGCAGGTTGCATCTTTGTTTTAGTGGTAGAGATACACAACCTTCTAAGCTTTCCCTTCTGTTTTTGAAATACCTGCAGACATCTCTGTTCCTTATCATTCTACCAGGGTTTGAACACAAGCATCCTCTCTCTTTTTTCCTGAGGCTGCTGCTTGTAAAGCTCTTGGTGAAGTATGTAGAGAGAGGGGAAGCCATTAAGCTCTTCTGGGTGACCCACCTCGGCCCCACTGTGTCACCTTGTTCTGTGGCTAAACATTTCCCACCAGGTATCCCAGGTGATAATTCACAGGTCAGAGCTTACGGAAGTATCACTCCACTTCAAACAGTGCCATCAGTGTTTTTTTTTTTTTTTTTTGTGCTGTGCTAAGATATATAAATATTTATCATTTAGAGTCATACTTTAGATACTTAGAATCACTTAGAATCATGTCTTGAGAAGGATGGAGAATTATGTTCTTTTTTTTGTTAGGGGATAGCATTCTGTATCTCTGTTGAATCACTTATCATAAACATTTTTAAATCTTTTAATGGTAAAATATATAGAAAATCATGCACAAAAAATATAGTCTGATTTTTTACATTAAAAGTTATTTAAAACAGTTTAGCATTTTGTTCCATCTGAAGACACTAATTACATAGCCAAAGTCATTTGTAAAGTGAGTTTTGGTAAAATTAATTTCCCCATATACATTTTCTTAAAATATTTAATCTACCATAAATAATCTCCATTAAGTACAACATTAAATTTCCTGGCTTTGGTCTGGAGTATAATCAGTTCAGAATGGTAACATCTGTTATTTATTGCTGATTCAGTGTTCTCATTGTCCATAACAAGTGTGAAAATTAGGTTATTACAAATAGAGTTTTTAGTTTGTTTGACAATGTTTTCTTAAACATAAGGTCTTTTGAAATAGAGGGTAGCTCTGATTTAATCCATTGTATTATTAATACTCCATAAATTCATACTCAAAAGTTCATCTAATTCTTACTGTCTGGGGGTACCTTGCTTGTGTCTCTGAATTGTCTCTGGATTTTTATTTCTAGATGTATGTGATTCTACCACTAAGTGGCAGTAGAGAACTGTGGTTGCATAGTCCTAGTGTAAAGGACGTTGAAGATGAAGTTCAATGACTTGTGCTCTTTTTTACTTGCTTTTCATTACTATGTTATGCAGTTGTTTGAACCAGCTTTTTTTTTTCTTTTTAAAATTAAAGGGTATATTAAGTCAGAGTCAGGATAAAGCACTTCGGAGAATTGGAGAGTTGAGAGAGGTAAGTTGTAAGTGATTAATGCTTTGAGAATTAAATCTCTCATATTTATCAGAACTCTTGTACTTGTTGGGATAGTTTCATATACACTTCGTTAGCTATAGTAAAAACCAACCAGCCCAACCCCTAACACCAGAGATCGATTCTTACGGTTTTTATTTGTGTGGTTTCCTAAGATATATGCTGGTGGAATTTATGACATAAGAATGCCTTATTTAGCAACAGAATATCATTTGCCAGCTGGACAGTCAGTGGCAACTTCCAAGGCTAACCTGTCTCTTCTATTAGGTACTTGAGGCCCCTTTCATTTTTCCTAACCAATAATCTTGATAAAATTAAATAAAAGTTATGTTCATTGTAATTTTGGGGGGTAATTTTTACAGTGAAATATTAGAGTCCAGGCAAATATTTATCATTTGGAATCATACTTGACTCATTTTTGCTCCTTTCCTGTCTTAAGAAGGATGGAGATTATTGGCTTATATTGGCTAGAGGGTAGGATTCTGTGTCACTGCTATATCACTTAAACATTTTGAAATCTTTTAATTGTAAAAATATTTTAATCGTCAAGTACAACAAATATAGAAAATCATGCATAAAAATATACAGCTTATATGTTTATGGTGAACACTATTGTAACCACCACCAAGGTCAAGAAATAGAATGTTGCCAGTTACCCTGAGAGCCCTTCTGTGTTTCCCAAACCAGTCATAGCCCTTCCCTTTCTTCAAAAATAACTACTGACTTTTGTTGTACTTCCTTGTGTCTCTTTAAGGTTTTATTACCGAAATGTGCACCTCTAGGTACTATAATCTTGCCCGTGTAAAAATTGTTTTGATACATCTTTGAAGTCTCCTGAAATCTATACATCCTCCCTGCATGCCTTTTCCTTACAGTTCATCTGTTGAAGAACCTGATGATAAATTAGAAGACCCATTTGCCTTATTCCAGCATTATAAACACAACACTCTTAGAATAACAATACTATCACCATTAGTTATGGTTACTGAGATTAGTTAAATAAAGTTTTATATACTATTTCCGTTCTTCTACCATTTAGAAATCTTTTTCCATATCTATACTATTAGACCTTAAGCCATTACATAAGTATTCTTTCATTTTTAACCCTTGTGAAAACCCTCTTAGGAAATACTTGTCAGAGCCACAGATTGACAAGTTTTAGTTCTTTTTTATCATCTGCCTACTTGTATTAGTTTTCTATTGCTGCTACTGCAAATCACTGCAAACTTAATGGCTTAAAACAGCACAAATGTCAGAAATTTGACACAAGTCTTACCAGGCTAAAATTAAGGTGTCAGTTGGGCTGTTCTTTATTGGAGGTTCAAGGGAACAATCTATCTTTGCCATTTCTGGCTTCCAGAGGCTGTCACGTCCTCTGATGCATAGCCTCTTTCCTCCATCTTCAGAGCTATCAGTGTTGCATCTCTGCCCATTCTACCGTAATCACTCCTCCCCTTCTCTTTGAACTCAGTTGGGAAAGGTTCTGATTTTAAGGACCCATGTGATTAGATTGGGCCCACCCAGATAATCCAGGATAATCTCCTTATTTCAAGGCTCTTAATTTGATCACATCTGCAAATTCTCCTAATATGTTCCAGTTTTGGGGATCAGGACTTGGAATCTTTGGGGCCATATTCTGCCTACCACACTGCCTTTAGTCAAGACTATAGTCAACAAAATGTCCAGGAGACAGCTAATAAGGGAAAGGAGGAGAAATAAGGGGCCTAGAGCTCATATAGTAAATTGCTGTTTGATGTATCTATCCTGTTTTTGTAGTAGCTAAGATATATTTCTGAATCATAATCCTGGTTGCAGTTACATGAAGAGAGATTTATTTAGTAACTTATATGTAAATACTAGGTAGATAAGTGAGAGTCTGGATATTTTAAATTTTGTTCACAAAGAGAAAAATTTCCTTCAACTAAATAGTATAACCCATAAAATTATGATTAGTATTTAGTTAAACATTCAGAGTGCTGTAAGTCATAAAATGTTTTTATTTATTTGGAATTAAAGTCTGAATAGAAGTTACATACCGTTTCATTAGTACTTCATTGACTTAGACTGGGCAAAACAGTATAATGTGCCTTATTTTGTTACATCAAGATATTCAAGGTATCAGGAAAGATGTCAGGTTTGAGGTTGGTGTTGAGAAGAGTAACTACCATGAATTCCAGTCCTTTGGTGAAACCTCAGATGCAAGGCCTTCTGGTCAAATGTCTGTGATTTCATATTGTTGGAGCATTCACTGTATCCCCAGGAGTTACAGCTTTCTATAAGTTTGCTGTGGCCAAACCAAGAAAGAAGGCATATGGAGATTTCTGCAGAAATTATGATTCTGTGAAAGAGTTTGAGGAGATGAAGAAGGCTGGTATCTCTCAGGGTATAGAATAATTTTGGAATGTAAAGAATTTCTTTGGGTTGAGTTCCATGGAAGTTTGTCACTCTCTTGTGTTTCTGAACTATAAAACAAGAATATTGGGTTATGGAATAGTTTCCCTTTATAAGTAAACGACTAACAAATACTGTGGGCAGTAAAAAAAAAAAATTTTTCCCCCCAGAAAATAGTCCTTAGTATATTTTATATCTTCCTCATGTTGTGATGAGTATATGCATGAGTAGAATCCATGAACATCTCTCCTAATATTTTTTGGAGAAGAAAACAGAACAGCTGTTCTATATAAGCAAATATTTTGTCTTATGTCAATTTCTAGCATATTAGATATCTGTTGATGAATCACATAAAGAAGTAAAAACATATCCAACAGATACCCTGTAATTTTCTTTGCCTGATTTTGAATCTTATAACATCAACAGATATTAAATAGGAATATCATACTGTGAGAAGCTATGAAAATTATGAGTTCATCTAAGTGGATAGGGTTCTCTGATTTCGTTTTAAGGCCAGTTAAATGAGGAATAAATGTAGACATTGTCTTAGATATTTCTTCCTTTCTCTGTCCTTCTGTCTGTGCATGGTATGTTCTTTTTCTAGGCTCACCCAGATGCAGCTCGTTATAAGCAACTGCTGTTCTCAAAGCTAACTTCAGGGTGGGAGCGTTCATTTTTTGCAGCTTGAAACACATCCGAACATAATGGGTAGCATAGGGCTGAGATAAAATATAGTTAAACAGTTAATGTATTTGATACATTCAACATATCAGGATTTTTCTTTAAGGATATAATCAGAAAGACCTTGCAAATCATATGCATAAAAATGTTAATTCCAAGGTTTCCAAAATTTGGAAACAGTGAATGGCCAAGAAAAGGAACATTATTGAATTTGTTGTTATATTTAGTAATATTACGTAGCCATTTATTATTATTGTGCTAAAAAGTTCAAATAGGATAGATATACACTTAAGATCTAATCAGAAGAAATTGTTGGAGTAGGAAATGACTCTAGATAGTAGGGTCCTGTTCTAGAGCTAGTGACATCCCTATCATGGAGTGTTGGACAGTTGGCTAGCCAGTGTGTGGACTGTAGTTGGGACATAAGTAGACAGTCTTAAGTTCCTATGTAATAGTAGTCTTTACTGTTTATGGAGTGCTTATTGGTAGAATAGGGTAAGGTAGCAGGGGAAGGGAGAAGAAGTTATGATTAAAAGATGTTGCCATGTATCCAAGGACTTCTTATCTACATGGGGAAGTAAAAACATTTAAAACCTGAAAACTATCATATAAATTGAGGAATTTTTGTTGGCTGTTAGGGATAGCATGTAACAGAGTCTTATATGGTAGGATGTAGAAAATTATTTGGAAGAAATGAATTTTAGGAGATGTGCAGCTGTTTCATATTAAAGAATTGGCTTTTGAAAAGTCATGGAGGACAGTGCTTTCCACACTTTTGGATTTCATGGACTGAAAAACTACCTTCCAGTTCCTTCCAGATATGGGGGAAAGGAGAATTGCCATAGACCTGCAAACTTTCTTTTAAAGATTTATTTATTTATTTGAGAGAGAGCCCGAGAGAGCGAGAGAGCGCATGCACACATTGGGGAGGGGCAGAGGCAGAAGGGGAGAGAGAGAGAATCTCAAGCGGACTCCCCACTGAACTGAACTGAAACCAAGAGTCTGATGCTCAACCAGCTGAGCCACAATAGATGCCCCATAACTTGCAAACTTTTATTTTTTCAAGTAAGGACATTGAGAAGAAGAAACCGAATTCTTTTATTGTCATTATTTCATGAAAGAAAGTTTTTTGTTTTTTGGATTTTTTAAAAATTTTTAAGTAATTTCTACACCCATCTCAGGACCCTGGGATCAAGAGTCACATGCTTTTCTGAGTCAGGTAGGCGCTCTGAAAGATTTTTTTTAATAACAAAAAAGATTAGAAGGACATATTCTCAGAGTAGAGGACAGGACAGTTGTTTAAATGAAAGAAAAACTCTCTCTGTTGGCTTTCTGTTTGTTATTTCACCATGGATCAGTGAAAACTTCATTCTGGACCTGTCCTGATTCAAAGACTGGCATTTGGAGATACTGCTGTGGGAGGAGTCAAGCCAGGAGTCTTTAGTGAGAGGAACAGGGCAGATGGGATCTTGGGGCAGTGTAGGTGTGGCGGAGAATAGAGGACAGTTAGTGCTTCAGTGTTTTGAGAGTTAGTAAATTTGAAGCAATGCAAAAGGAGGGCGTTGCTTGTAAGTCCTTGAAAGTATTGTTTGAGGGGCGCCTGGGTGGCACAGTCGTTAAGCATCTGCCTTCGGCTCAGGGCGTGATCCCAGCGTTCTGGGATCGAGCCCCACATCAGGCTTCTCTGCTAGGAGCCTGCTTCTTCCTCTCCCACTCCCCCTGCTTGTGTTCCCTCTCTCGCTGGCTGTCTCTCTCTGTCAAATAAATAAATAAAATCTTAAAAAAAAAAAAAAGAAAATATTGTTTGAGGAAAAATTTCTAGCAAATGTGTAAGGGATAGATTAAATCAGAGGAAGACTTGAGGTAAGAATTCTCTCTAGAAGGCTACCAAAGGAAATTAGTCATTGAAATTATAAAAGATCTGGACCATGGTTATGGATGTGGAAAAGATAGGACTTAAACATTGTAGAGAAAGCAATAAAAGAATTTGTTTATATGCAGGGATCAACAAAGTTAGGAAGAATGTGACTTTGAGTATTTTGAGCTCAGGGAATTAGAAAAGTAGGAATCCTAGAAAAATAAAGCGGTTTTGATGGGATATTTCATATGTTCCAGGTGTTATTCTCTAGGATTCTAATGGAGTAAGTGTAAGGAAGAAGCACCGAGGACACAGAACTGAGTCCAGGAGGATAGATGCCCATAGGGTCCATGAGGCAGGTAGAGGAAATTAAGAGATAGGGGTATAAGCAGGAGCCTGAAGCCACAGAGAGCCGTACCTCAACTGAGGAGGAAATTATTGGTGACTAGTGTAATAGAAAGTTAAAGATTATTGGATTTAGTGAGGAAGGCTCATTAATGACCTAAAGAAAGTAGCATTCTAAATAATTTCAGGAACTTCAAATTTTTCTGTTTGGTGATCAACTAGTTCAGCGTTTTTATTTTACAGATGAGCAATCTTCTAACTTTGACTATTGACTGCTTTTGTGTATTGGGAGGAGGAGGGTTCTATTGGCTATGGCTATCTGATAGAAAACAATGTAGTTTTAGATCAAGTGCATATAAGGTAGCACAAGTAGTAAGATGTCTTAAAAGTAGGATAAAGTTTTTTTAAATCTTAATTAATTGTTTTATCCTCTCCACATTATCATTAGAGAGCAGTCATTACAGCTCTAAAAATAGCACTTTCTTTTCTTGGATCTCATATTTTTTAAGGAACTAAATTATCCGCTGGGATAAATACTAATGTTTTACTTGCTGATTCTTCTCTAATTATGGTGCTGATACCTCATCTTAAGAAAAATGCAAATCTGAATTGACCATGTTTTTTAAACTTTGAAAACTTCAAATTTGTATTTTTTTATTTTTTACTGAAAACTACTTATAAAACCTTTTATGTTTTAGGAGCTCCAGATGGATCAGCAAGCAAAAAAACATCTCCAGGAGGAGTTTGATGCATCTTTAGAGGAAAAAGATCAGCATATCAGTGTTCTCCAGACTCAGGTAAAAGATTAAAAGAAAAGAGTGGAATTTTTAGATAAAGAATAATTAAAGGGGTTTTGATGGGATATCTCACAGGTTCCAGATGTTACAAAATGGCCTATTTTTGAAACTCTTGCTTTTCCTTAGTTATTTTTCAGTATAATTTTTTTTTTTAAAGATTTTATTTATTTATTTGACAGAGCTAGAGACAGCCAGCGAGAGAGGGAACACAAGCAAGGGGAGTGGGAGAGGAAGAAGCAGGCTCCCAGCAGAGGAGCCTGATGTGGGGCTCGATCCCATAACGCCGGGATCACGCCCTGAGCCGAAGGCAGACACTTAACCGCTGTGCCACCCAGGCGCCCCTCAGTATAATTTTTTAATGTGTCTTTTGGCTAACTATGATATCATTGAAAATAGCAAATATAAAAATCAACTGCATTGGGAGTAAACATTTTATTTTGATTTTTCCTCCCACTATAGTGAACAAGAATATCTTTTACTCTGTTCCCTCCGTGTTTTAAAGAAAGTACTACTATAAGAAACTATAGTTTCTCTCTCTCTCTTTCTCTCTCTTTTTTTTTTTAGAGAGAGAGCGAGTGTCTGAGAATTGGGGGGAGGGGGTTCGCACAGAGGGAGGAGGAGACTCTTAAGCAGTCTCCATGCCCAGCACAGAGCCAGAAGCAGGGTTTAGTCTCACAACCCTGAGATCATGTACTGTGCTGAAACCAAGAGTCAGACACTTAACCAACTGAGCCACCCAGGCGCCCCTCATTTTTTTTTTCTAAGGCACGTTTCTTTTTTAGGTTTCTCTGCTGAAACAGCGGTTACGAAATGGCCCGATGCATGTTGATTTACCGAAACCATTCCCTCAGATGGAACCACAGGCTGAAGGTGTCTCTAAAGAGAACACAGACAGTGATATAGAGCCAGTTGGTAAGCTTCATGTTGTCCCAAGGTGAATTTAAAAACTAGAGGAGGATGTTGACAGTTTCCAGGGCATGCTGTGGGCTGAGGTAGAAGCCCCCCAGGAGAATGCTGCGAGAGTTTTTGTTGCTTTGTGTCTTTGCTTGTTGTTCTTCAGGAGAACAAAGCTAAGTGTTTTAAGACTTGAAAGTCTGTGAGTGGCACCACGTTGTAATTAAAATTCATTCTAAATTCATTCTAGTGTTCTCTTCAGTAGCACATATACTAAAATTCATTATATTACACTATTGTATTGATAGCAGTAGCTAGACTTCATATAAACAGGTCAGTTCTGTTTAAGATTAATGAATTTGCTATTTTCATTGTTTGGCTACTTCAGTTTTTTGTGTTTTTTTTTAAAAGATTTTTATTTATTTGGCAGACAGAGAGAGGGGGAACACAAGCAAGGGTAGTGGGAGAGGGAGAAGCAGGCTTCCCACTGAGCAGGTAGCCTGATGTGGAGCTCGATGCGGGGCTCGATCACAGGACCCTGGGATCATGACCTGAGCCGAAGGCAGACACTTAATGACTTAGCCACCCAGGTGCCCCAGCTATTTCAGTTTTTACGTAATGTTGCTTATGTACTTCTACATTCAAAGATATCTGTGTTTGTTCTATTATTTGCTTTCTAATTAGAAAGGAATAGTTAAATTTTGTCTCAAAATCCAATTATAGCCCTCCATACTCTTTGAGGTTTTAAGGTACATATTCAGTAAAATTCCCACTTTTTATTTACTGGTTCTTTCTCTCAGAGATATTTATAATAAACTTTTAGTCCAGCCAGAGCCAGAGCAAGATGCTGAGCAGCTGTCTGAGCAACCGGGCTATGAAGGGTCCTGAAATTCCCTTAGGGTATGAAAACTTAACTCATACCTGTTTGGAGAACTCTTCCCAGGGACAGATTAGAATGCATTGGAAAAAATTCTTCATTCATCCTTTTGGGATGGGAGCCAGGACACAGAGGGCACTTTTGAATAACAAAAGATGGTCATCAAACTGTTTTTTAAGGAGGGTGAATTCAGTTAATGTTAGTTGACTACTGAGTGTGCCATTTGGGGTAGGGCTGAATCATAGGGAGGTGACCGTGCTTCTCAGTGTCTTCGGAGGCAGATGATACAGATAGTGAGTGAGAGTCGAGGTTGGGAAGGGTACCCCTCCCTTCTCCGTCTGACTCAGGGGATAGTGGAGTACTGGGGTGAGAATACATCCCTGTGTGCTAACAGATAACTGTTCCCAGAGAGCCTTCTGTTCCTTACTGACCACCCTTGCCTGTGCTGCTTTATTGTTGATAGTGGTAGATGGAGCTTCTGCTAAAACACTGGAGGTACTTCAGCAGAGAGTTAAGCGGCAAGAGAATCTCCTGCAGCGTTGTAAGGAAACAATTCAGTCACATAAGGAACAGTGTGCGCTATTAACCAGTGAAAAAGAAGCCCTGCAAGAACAACTAGATGAGAGGCTTCAAGAGCTAGAAAAAATGAAGGTAAAAGAGCAAATGGGTTTGGTGTCTGTAACCCTGTAAAGCTAGATCCACAGGTCCCAGCGTGGCCTTCACCTCCCTCCTCTGCAGAGCCTTCCCCTTCCTCCATAGACAGCATGGAGACGACTCCCAAGTGCCCTGGGCTTCATAGCACTTGCACCATCCTTTTCATATGTCCTGTATACTTTCCTCTTACTGGACTGAGAAATAGCCAAATTAGATAAAATGTTTAGAGTTCTCATATAGGAGAAGCTTTATTAGAGATGGAAATGAATTTTTAAAATTTTTTTAGGAGCTTCATATGGCTGAGAAGACTAAACTTATCACTCAGTTGCGTGATGCAAAGAACTTAATTGAACAGCTTGAACAAGATAAGGTAAACCAATAAACCTTATGATACTAAAATTTGTCAAATTTTAGGATTCCCTTTTGGAAGCAGTTAGAAGCATTTAGGCTTATTACTTTCCAAAGTTACTATAGCTGCTTCCATGAAAAATCTTTTTGTTGTAATTTTGAAATTTAAGTAATGGTTAGCATTAGTTGTGTATCATGTGAAGCTGATTCTCTCTGATTTTTTGATCCCAGTCAGCATTTTGATTTATAGATTAGAATAACTGTTGCAAAAGAAATCTGTTTACAGTACCTAACTACTTTAAAGAGAAAAGTTGAATTTTTTATAGTTAAGGCATTACTAAATGTGAATAATATTAAGTATTGTCTTCAACGGAAACAGGTTAATCTCTCAGATAAATTGCTGCTTTACAGCTGTAGTATTTTAAGTGGCCATGCAATGAAGAACATGTTAGAGCTGTTCTGCTTTTGAAATGTATTAGCAGTCTTTTCATTCTATGATGTCATTTTGCTAGATTCTACTCCTCACACTTCATGAAGGCCTGCTTAGAAAAAGTGAACCCACCACCTAGCTTCAAAGTTAACATCTCAGGGCTAATGTTTTATCTGTACGTGCCCAGCCCTTATTATCCTCAACCCAGAATTTACTTTGTTAGTAGAGCAAATCCAAGAAATCTCATAATTTCTTACATAAGTATTTTGATGTAGTTTTAAAATAAAAGACTCTTTTTATTTTTATAAAAATGTAACTACATTATCATGATCACATCTAAAAATTTAATAATTCCTTAGTACCATCAGCTATCTAGTCAGTTTCAGATTTGCCTGTTGTCTCATACTTTTTTCCATTTTTTTGAATCAAGATCTAAGTAAGTTTCTTTCATTGTAATTAGTTGATATGACTCTTAAGATTTCTTTTAATCTATAGGTTCCATTGCCTCTCTCTCTCCGTGTCTCTTTTTCTCCATTGTGATTTGCTTTTTGACGTAACTGAAGACCAGCGATCTTGTTTTGAAATTTTGTGTAATCCCCACTTACCTGGTCTTTATCTTTCTATTAATATGGGCCATCTGGAAGAGTCCCTAAACCAAGGTTTGACAAACCCTGCAAGTAAAGTAATAATCTTCTTAAGACCATAAAATAGCTGTCACAAAATCTTATTTTTCAAGAGACAAGTTGAACCACCCTATTTTTTGTTGCAAATGACTGATTCAGGATATAATATTTGATTCTTTTCCCCCCTAGTGACCTTCATTTTATGGGTAGATTGTCCAGAGAGTGGGAAGACAGTAGCAGTTAGCAAATTGGAGGAGTGGGGGTGCCTTACTGACAGTAGTGAGGAGTGGCGGTGGGACCAGAGACTGTCACAAGAGAAACGAGAAAAAGCAGGTAGATCTGTACCACAGTCTTGGCCCATCTTCGTGGCAGAAGTGAACTTCCACCCTTAGTAGCCTCTGAGGCTCTCCCCATGTTCCAGCGCAGATCAATAGCATAGTTCATGGTGGCCCTGAGCCAAGTCCAAAGGCTATATTTTGTTCATTATAAACTGTTTACTAAGATAGGGAAAATTATAGCAAACATTTATAGAAAGATTATAAAGTAAATCTTTTAATACTCACAAGACTAAACTTTCTTTAAAATAATTTTTTATAGTAACAAATAATCCTGATCTGCCGAGGAACCAGAATTGTGATACTCTGTTGTGTAGTATAGAGTGCAGAACACAGACTTCGGTTTGTGAAATGCTAAAATAATTCTAATGCTGTACTTAGTAAGAGATATTATGTTTTCTGCCTTTTAAGTAAGTTTGGTATGTGCTGTTGATGATGCAGTTTTGTTATTCAAATGCTTTAGTGTCTGCACTTCCGTCTAGGGAATGGTAATAGCAGAGACAAAACGTCAGATGCATGAAACCCTGGAAATGAAAGAAGAAGAAATTGCTCAACTCCGTAGTCGCATCAAACAGATGACTACCCAGGGAGAGGAGTTACGGGAACAGAAAGAAAAGTCTGAAAGAGCTGGTAAGAACTCAGGGATTATTTGTTTTATGTTAGAACTCAAAAGTCATGTAAAGTACTGACCAACCAACATTTAGAAAAATTAGTTAAATATTGATACTGATACAGAGATTCTGTGTAAGATGCTGAACTGTTCCTTAGAGGGCGCAGGGGCTGGTAAACTACGGCCTATGAGTAAATCTAGCCCGTGCATGGCCTATGTGTAGGACTCTCAAGCTTAGAATGTTTTTTACATTTTTATGTAGTTGAAAAAAAGAAGAAGAATATGTGACAGAGACCATACGTAGCCTGCAAAGCGAAAAATATTTACCATCTGGCCCTTTATAGAAACGTTTGCGGACTACTGCCTTGGAGTATCAAAATTCAGGTTTACGATTTTGGAACTCTCCAAGTAGGCACAGCATAGTATATATTAAATAAATACTACCTTATAGATAGATGCTTCAGGGTAAACAAAAGGGTAAACAAAAAATATAAGGTAGAGTATAAAGAAAGTATAAGATAAGCCTTTTAACATAACAGCATTGTGTTTTCAAAATAAATGCTAGGCTATGAAAGTGTGGAGACCAACATAGTATTCCACAAGGTATGATACTGAGTAATGCCAGGAAAGAGAGGAGAGGGCAGAGTGAATGAGCATTTCAGGTTAGTGAGGGTGTGAGTTTTGAGTTGGGCCTCGAGGAATGAATAGAATGGGATCTAACCAGAGAGGTGGGGGCAACACATATTCCAGTTACTACAAGGTCATTGCAGGCACAGTGACTACAGTGGATGTATGAATCAGCTGCTAACAGTTCTTGCTCAAGTGGGAAATAAAGTTGAATCTGAAAGAACTGACTGTTAAAATCTTAAAAGGTGAGCAATTGAGCTTAGACTTTGGTGTACAAGGCAACAGGAAACCAGTAATAGGAAAGCATAATGTGACGGAAGCTAGTGTTTTATGTAGACAAGAAATGAAGTGGGAAGTTAGACCTAAAAGCAAAGGCAGAAATCTGGGCATGAGGGACTGAGAGCTCTGGCCACCTTGGCTGGGATGAATCAAGGAAAGAGAGGAAGAGTAGAATCTGCAGAATTTGGTGTCTGATCAACTTGCAGGGGCAGAAGAATAGTAGAAATCTAAGATGACTCCAAGGTTTTAAGCTTAAGAGACTAATGAATAGTGAGAAGTCAGAACAGGAAATCTAAATGGGGAAGTTGAGGAATGGAGTGAAGTGATGAGTTTACTTAGATACTTTGAATTTTGTCAATCACGAGCTTTCCAAATGAAATTGTCTTATAAGAATTTGGAAAAGAAGCTAGAGCTTTTTTTAAGAGTCGGTAGCCTAAGGTTGAAGGCTGTGATTAAATCTGTAGGAGCGGCTGATTTCTCCAGAAGATTAAGCGTTACAGAGGTAGCAGCCGCAGCGCTGCAGCTGCTGGTACCTTTGAGCGTGTGCACTCTGCCGCTGCCACTACGACTAAGAGCCAGCATGTAGCGTTTTATGCAAGGCTCTGTTATAAATGCTTTACTTGTATTCACTTGCGTGTGTACTTATTTAATCCTCTCAGTTTCTTTGAAATAGGTACTGTTATTACAAATAGGAAAACCCAAGAATGTGGAAGTTAAGTAGCTTGCCTACGTTCATGCACAGAGAATAAGTGTATAGTCAGGACTTCGGTCCAGGCATTTTGAGTCCCGAGTCTCTGCTCTTAACCATAGAGATCTTGAATTTGGCAGAGAGAGATAAATGAGGGGGAAAAAAGTTACCCAAGAAGTCATAGGAATTGTGGGTAGTTATGCTTTGGGGGTACTATAAGAGGCATTTCCAGAAGTGATCTTCGACTTTGGTGAGGATTTCATTCCCAGGATGCAGTTTGAGAAATGATTTTAGAAACCAGATTGTAAGGTTTAAGATGGGAAATGGATCTGGAAGAGAGAGCTAGTTGGTTGATACCAAATGTGCTCATAAAATCTCTTTGCAGTTGTTTTATTAATAAGTGGTTGGGGAATTTAGTTAATGAATTTGTTCCCAGTAACCCCAAGAAAATTTCCCTCAGGAGAACATTAATTGACAGCAACTCTCAGAATATAATCTCTGAGGAATTAACCTGAAGCAGTTTGAGAGGTGTGAGACATTGTTAAACAGGTTTGCTTTCAGTGAATAGAAAACCTAATGCATCGTCTCAGCTTCTCACATCAAGCCTTTCCATTTTTAGGGCTGCTTTTGTTGACTAATGTAGCCAGTCAAGAGAAAATAGTATTGTTTGGGGGATTAAGTTTTCTTTTAAAATTGTAGTGTATCTTGTGGGGAGGTAGCAATCCATGACCCAATATCAAGTTGAAAGAAGTGAGTGACAATCATGGAACACTACGTCAGAAACTAAGGATATACTGTATGGTGACTAACATAACATAATAAAAAATGACTATATAAAAAAAAAAGGTAGACAAAATACACAGTTAATTCACATGTAGGTTAAACATTTATTTCCCAGGCTCCCATTCTAGTCAGTTCATTAGTTAGTACAGCCTTCCTTCTTTTGCTTCTCCAGAACATTAATTTTGTCTTTAAATGCTATTTTCATAAAACTGTATTTTTGTAAATATTTCATAGCTTGTAGATTGAAACTTTTCTGTTAATAGTACCATAAAAATATCAAAAATTAATAAATGAGAGAATTATGATTTAGTTATTTAATAAAAACATTAACTTTGGAAAGTCTTTGGATCACACAGTTTTAAGTGCTTTTATAGATATTTTAAGAATTATATTTGTAATCCTAATTATTGGACTGTAACAAAGTTAAAACAGACTCATTCTACAATGAAGACACTGCCTTTTAAATCTATAATGAAAACTGGTCTTGCATAACAACTGCATTTCATCTAATGATCGTAGTTAAGGCTGCACATAACTCTTGAAATATAAAATGTTTAATTGAAATATAAAACGCATATGCCAATTGACAGAAAAATTCCAATTCAGTGCTAAAAGTAGGTACTTTTTTTATGTAAAGGAAGTAGAGTTTCCATAGTCTGTGAACATAATCTGGCTCTTGGAGAATTCTACTCCTCTATGAAATATTTGTCTTTCTCTTTCTTGAATTTAAAATTCAAAGACTAAACATATAAGAGCTCGCCATGGGAAAGAAGCATTAACAGCATTAACATCATTAAAGCTTGTAGTTGTTAAAGATTTTTAAAACTAAATTTGTCTACATAAGACAATTATAAAAGAATATAACCTCAATTAATTTTCAGTTGTAAAAATTTAACCCTGGTATATTTAGTAGTTCTTGACATGTGGCTATCAGTAGACAAATAACTCACTTTTTTGGCTCACCTATTCTGGCGGTAAAAATCCGCTCAACTACATTTCCCACTACTTCCCACTACTTTTCTTGGAAAACAATCTATTGCGCTGGTTCTCATAGTTTATCTAAATGAGCTGTGATGCGTCCCATATGTTGGAGGACACGGAAATCTAAATGTCTCTGATTTTAAAAAGAACAGTTCTGCCATAAAAGATGGAAACTATGTGAATATGGTGATATGCCCACTTTACATTAATCAACATGTGTAGTACTTATTCTGCTCTCTAGAGAACTGTTGGGCATGGTTTTTAAAGCACAACACTATAGCATTCTTGTTTTGTTAAAATTATTTATTTTAGTGAATAAAGAAAACCAAAAACAAATATATTTGTTAGAAGCATTTTACTACCATTGTTGATAGTTTTCCTTTCTAGGTGTCACTTAAGAACAGATGGCCACATCTTCAAGTAATCAGATTTTAAACTTAGAGAGGTCTGGTGATTCAGCTTAAGTGCATACTGCTATATTTTAGATGCTAGGTGTTATTACTAATTGTCTAGAATATTATCTCCTCAGTGCAACACTGGTACAGAATATTAATGTTGCTAAATTTTGCCCTAGGTTTTGGCTGTTCTGTGTGTGTGCATGTGTATGTTTTAAGTGGGGTAGGAGGTGGATGTAGCCATTTATTAATATAATGGATTGCAGAAGCATTGGAACAGAGAGAAAATGAAAGCACATCACTGTTGTTTCAGTACACTTCCATTTAGTCTTTCCTCCAATCCTTATTTTTCTATTGTAATCCTTTTGTACATATAGTTTGTATGCTCCTTTTTTTCCAGCTCGCATTATATTGAGTACTTCTACGTGTTGCTAAAGTACTAGCATATTTTAATGGCTGTGTCAGAATGGACGTACGTCACTTACTTAACCATTTTCCTCTTGATCATCTAGATTATTTTATATTTTTGCTATTATGAATAATACTCTCACAACTGTGATACAGCTTATTCCATATTTGAATTTTTCCTCAGGATAAATTCTTACCCATGGACTTCTAGTTTTTTTTGTAAGTTAGTTTTAGGCATTTAAATATAGCTATTACAAAAAACCCACACCACAGTGTTAAGTCCCCCGCCCCCAGTAAATGTTCTTGCCTACAATTTATGCAAAGTGAATAAAATATTCTGTTTGGATTAGGAAAGTTTCCAGAGTGCTTTCCAGAGTATCTTTTGTAAATCCTGTTTCCCTTTCATTTACCCTGTCTTTGCCTAAGTCATGTGTTTTATATGATTGGCTGCATTTAACAACTTAGATTAACTCATAACATTCTTTGCTTTTTTATTGTCATGTTGTGTTTGTGCAGGAAATAAGTTTTTTATTCATTTGTGTAGTATAGGCCTGGTACATCAAAGACATTCAGTGGAATATATTTATTTGACATTGGAAGGGCCCTCTTAAATAGAATTTATGTATTTAAGTAATATGTAAGATTTATGCATATTTATATAATAAACAAAAATCAGATGTGTATTTAAGTGCTTTGTTAGTTGCTGATAATTTATGTAACAGAGTTTTCTTGGAGTCTTAAGTCTCACAAAACATCTTATTTTTGTGCATCCACACATGCCAATAAGTGAATCATGGTGCCTTTCCCAAGCCTTGTATGAACAGGACTGGGGTAAGGGCTATTTTTTTTTCTTATCATGGGTACTTAGATAAGCTTTATAAAGAAAATTCCATGTTTCTCAGGCAAAAAAGTATGAATCAAAGTAGAATTTATGTCTGTCATGTTAGATAAGTAATATGTACATATTTTGGCACTAAATGTATACCTGATGGAAAAATTTATTATTTTAAATGGAATTAGATTTTCATTCATTATAGGTGGTTTATTTAATAGCCATATATTTGTGGGTACTTGATATATTTCTACGGTGGCAGCTGTGCATCTTTGTATTTATATATTCATTGTCATCCTGCACTTACGTCCCTGGCAGTGTCAATGTTACTGGAAAGCATAGGAACACATTTCTTTGCTACAGAATCATATTTCCTTTTTTTCTTTCTTTTTTGAGTAAAGTTGACATACAATGTTACATTAGTTTCAGGTGTACAACATAATGATTGGACAAGACTATACGTTATGCTGTGCTCAGCACCTGTGGAGCTCCCATCTGTCACCATGCAGTGCTGTTACAGGACCACTGACTATCAGAATCACATTTTCAATTCAACTAAATTTACTTAGCTTTAGCCTAATATTTTTCAAGATTAGCCTGATGTTTTCAAGGTATTTAATAGTTAAATTTGCATGGTTAATGTAAAGGGGTACATGAAAATTTGGATAAATCTGTAAAAATTTTTAAAAGTCAAAGCACGGTCAATCTGTAGGATGAATCTTGTTATGAATTTCAGAAAGTGGCTTAAAAAGTAGATTTCCATTGCAAATGTGATACTAAATTTCTAAAGCCCTGATTTATATATAAGTATTGCACTATCTGGTTTGTGCCACTGGGTGGTAGTATTATTTTCATTTTTGTAAACTCTAGACAAGTAGTTTTCAAACTTCTTGATATCAGGGACCTCTTTACACTGTTAAAAGTTACTGAGGATTCCAAAGAGCTTTTGTTTATGTGGGTCACATTTAGTGATATTTACTGTATTAGAAAACAAAACTAAGAAATGAAAAAAATTTTTAGTTCATTTAAAAATAACAATTATAAACCTGTTACATATTAATCTAAACACTTTTATAAAAATTACCTATACTTTCCAAAACAAGATTTAGTGTAAAGAGTGGTCTTGTTTTACATTTTTGCTAATCTCATTGTTTGGCTTAATAAAAGTGGATTTTCATGCTTATTTCTGTGTTTAATCTGTTGTGATATGTTATTTTGGTTGAAATATATAAGGAAAATCTGCCTTTACACAGATATGCAGATATGTATTTAGAAAAAAGAGGCCCTCATAGACCCGCTCAAAGGGCCTCAGGACCCTAGGATCTTTGGACCACACTTTGAAAACTGCTGCTCTAGACTTTTGCTTTTATTCACAAAAGAGGCTTGATGATGGGTGGGAATTCTGATAAACAAAATTGATTTTATTGCTTTCTCTGTTAATTTGCATTTCATTCAATTTGTAGTACTATCTGTGTTTTTGTTTTTAGTTTAATAACAAGCATTTTAGCAGTTTTTTTTTTTTTTTTTTTTTTTTTTTTTTTTTTGCTGGGGTAAAGACATGGGCACTGGCTAACTTATTCTTTCTTGATGTGATTAATCAGCTTCTTAGGATCAGCAGTTAATCTGCAGGTTGGCAGCCTCTCTGCACTTTTTCATCTATGTTTATTCTGTGCAGAGGAAGTAAAAATGGGTCTTACTATCCTTACAGTCAAGTGTCCTCTGGGATAGTGCAACAACAGTAATGCTCCCTGGATCTCGGAATTCTTTCATTTGTTATTGCAATGGGTAAGGATGTTGAGGATGAGGAGGGACAAAGGTGGTGAAGTGGCAAAAGCAAACATCACATTCTTCCTAGCTTTACCTAAGGTTAATTCCCTATCGCCTGTAACTACGTCAACTGCCTTTGTGAAAAATTGTCTCCGTGTCACCCAGTGCGTGGCTTATGCTTGGCAGATGGCAAACATCCAATCAATGTTTGATGAATGAATGGTTGGATTATTGAGCTGTACATCGCCATCCTTTCCCATTTAATTCTTCTAGTGAGCATTTATCCATTTTTATAATCCCAATGGATGTGACTGAACTTCGTCTGAAGTGGAAAGCGAGGAGCTAGCGATAAAAGGCTTTCCCTGCATTTTCCTTTTGACAGAGGACCATTCTTAAGGTTTATTAAATTTTTGCCTAGAAATATTTTCAAAGTTTTTTTTTTTTTTTTAATAAAAAGTGCCTGAGATACATTGAATTTTGCTTTGGAAGAACACAGTGTGTTCTTGCAACATTTGGCAGCAGTTCGTGCTTAGCCTTCCCGTTGTGTGTTGTGACTGTAGTTTTCCTGCACTCTCTTGCATGTCGGCAGAGGACTTGTCAGCTGTGGCTGATGCACGCTTTCTTTCTCCCCACTCACTTATCCTTTGTTGGTAATTGGAAGATAAATTATGTAGACATTGACGACATACTTCTTTTACTCACATTAAAATCCTAGAATAGTTTTATTTTGGAAAGTGTGGGAAATTCATCTTCAGAACATTACAGCCAACAGACACCACTTTTCTGTATCTGATGGTTGTAAGATCAGAGGGTGAGATGTTTCTGGTTAGTAAGTAAACACTCAGTATATTCTCCTTCAACATTGAAATGGGATTCATTGTTGGAGGCAGACTTCCTGTAAGGAAGTGGCTTCATTTATGGTACAGTGTAGAATCCAGAATGAGTTCGAAATATGTTTTCTGTGTGTCAATATATGTGATGTGTTTTAATGCCCCCCCCCCCAATACTTAACATTTCCGTAAAGCAAGGTGGAGATGGAACACAATTGAGTTTTTCTGGTCTGTCAGAGGTATAAGTAACATGCTGTATTTTGTTGAGAGTTAGAAGCCATCAGCAATTGATTGCTTCATAAATTCTGATTTAGTAAGATACATTATTGCCCAGCTGAGCTGGATCAATGTCAGCATTCTTAGAGTTCTTAAAAATAACGCAGGGTAAAGAATGTTCCTTAAATATAATTTTCAAGTTCTGACATCAAGCTAATATAGTTAAGTTGATTAATCATCCGAGGGAAAAGTTGAATGCCTCACTTCTTGCATTTGAATGAGAATGTTGAATTAAAAGATATCAAAGATTTCTTTCTAGGTATAACATTATGTGGTTCTCTGACATGGTAGCAGAAAGTGGGAGAGAGATTAAATTTAGATGAAAAGAACTGTGGAACCAGATCTATCCTACTTTAATCACTGTATGATGGATAATCAAGTGACTTAGGAAAATGATTTTAGTGGATGAAACACTAAAATTAGAATATAATATGGGAGAATATGCTAAAATTTACTTAATGTGGCTAGAAAACTTAATTATTGGAAAGTTATTTCTGAATAGCAGCTTTGTGATGTAGATTTTTCTCAAAAATTCTCAAAAAGTGAGAGCACTGCATCTATTTTTATACTGTATTGGATTGTGGAAAAGTTTTTCATTTAAAACTCAGTTTTGTTAGAAGAGTATCAAAACTACCTTCAGGTTTTCCAGAGCCTAATTTAAGAGATTTCTGTAAAGTGCTTCAAAGTCCTAAGATACAATTTGACATACTGAATAATAATAATGATGAAAAGATAATGGTGACATTCAACCATCAAAAAAGATTGTCATTTCTTTTCCCACTTTTCTGTTTCCCAGATTTAAACCTTCAACACCAACTGAGCAGTAAGCCCTTTGTTACAGAATTTTTCTCCCATAATTGATCACTTATTTCTAAGAAATTAGGAAACTGATTTTTAAATTAGGAAACTAATTTCTTGTTAGTAGCAAGAGGTATTTCTTTATGCTTGACACTAAAATTTATAGTAAAAGAATATCTGAATAAAACAAAAACAAAACTACATTTTTCTTTAAATATTATATTTTCCAACCTAATTATGTCTGAGAATAGATCAGGAATCTTTAAAAATGGTTTCAGCTAATTAATATTCCTTTGTAATTTAGACCTTATTTGAGCATCAGTTTTATCTTTTGGACATATAAAATGAATAAATTGGGCAGGCTTTTTTTTATATCAAAGAAAATGGTTGCTAAAGAAGTTATTTTTTTTTAAATATTGAGCAGAGTAAGTTGTGTTTCCCAGTTGTTACCAGAATTCAGCCTTTCTTTTGTCTTTTTCTGTACTAATACAATTTACCATTAAGAATATGCTATAGAACAGATATTTGTCTTTAGGCATGAAATTCCTGTGCTCAGTCCACCATCTGTTAAGCCCAGTTGTGGTTAGTAAAAGGACTTTACTTTTTGAGATGCCATAGGTTGAAGTTGTACCTTTCTTATACCACTGAGGGTGAAAATGTCTCTCACCTGGACATATGTTTCTTGATAGGATTAAAAACCCATCTTGAAAATTTATGTTTTGTTTATAGTCCATCCCTATGGTAAAGGGAAGTCTGGTGTCTTTTGTGAGGACTAAAGAAAATAATGTAGGATGATAGTAGCAGTGGGATTTTGAGAGCATATCACTATGCCAGTGGACAAAGAGAGTATGTGTAGTGCACACATGCATACACATACACGCGTATACACACAGATACATATTACACACATACACGGACACATACATATGCATATTTTCAGTGCCAAGTTCCAGCTGTTGTACCCATCCTGTCTGATTTTATTGGAAGCTGGGTGAGCTGTTTGGCCTTCTTAAAGATCATACTACTGTACCCTCGATGATTGTTTTTGTACGGCCTGAATTCTTACCTCACACAAGAACTCCCTGCTGGGTTGTGCCTTTCTATATACCGTTGAATCAGGTAAAGATTTCTTTCAAGTTAATAGCCCTGGTTTGAAACTTATGCAAATAGTGGGTTTCATTTCAGAATACATTGTTTAAATATGTGATTCAACTAGTAAATGGTAAAACAAAAACCAAAAAACTCTGCTCTTTTATTAATTATATGGTTAAGAGGTTTTTAAAAATAGAATTAGTCAAAGAATAATTTTTCTATTCTTAAAAATGTCGTAGTGCGTATATAATAATATTACCTAATTATTGATAATAGGTAAAAACTCTATAGCAAACAAAAAAGCAGTTGAAATTATATCATACAGAAGTAGGAATAAGTCTTCATTTCTTTGAATGTGTTATTTGTGGGTTAGAGAGAGTGGGGAGCCATCAATAATTTAATTTTTTTCCAAACTCCTGAACAGTTCACATAAGCAGTCTTAAGATCTGAATCCAGAAGTCAGTGACAAATTGGTTTCAGTAACTGGACACTTCTTGTGGCTTTGTTGAACAGCTCGGAAATATCTCTTGGCTTAAAACAAAATGACTATTTTAACCTGTCTTGCTACTGCTGCTCTTAGTTCCCATAATGAATGTAAAACACTTTAGCTCAATGATAGTATTTCTTGAGATACTTGTTTTCTGCTGTTTTCATTTATAGCTTTTGAGGAACTTGAAAAAGCTTTGAGTACAGCCCAAAAAACAGAAGAATCACGGAGAAAAATGAAGGCAGAGATGGATGAACAAATAAAAGCTATTGAAAAAACAAGGGAGGAGGAACGCACCAGTCTTCAGCAGGAATTAAGTCGGGTGAAACAGGAGGTTGTTGATGTGACGAAAGTAAGAATAATTCTAGATTGTAACAAGCTACAGCAATTTTGAAACATAAGTCTTATGTTTTTCCTACAATTTTTGATTGTAAAGAAGAGTTAATTTATGTTTTAGACCTTGATCATTTCATGAGTTCAGGATATAGGAAAAAAATCACTTTGATAGAAAAAAGAATTTATATCTTTTTGGATATACTTCCCAGAGATAGTCTCTGCATTTAATTTCTCTTTTATGTTTTATAATCCTCTCTTTAAATTTTTTAACACAAAAGATGGCATGTTATATATACTGTTCCGTGTTTTGCTTTTCAGCTTAATATGTTCCTTATCATTGACAATGGTAATGATGCTGCATTTGTGGGTTTTTTTTTTTTTAATGCCACATCTGTTCTAAAGACCACTCAGGATTTCGCTGTAGGAACATTTCATAATTTAATGAATCTTCTACTGATGGATATTTAGGTTTTCATTTTTTGCTATTGCAAATGGTGAATATCCTTATCGTATTTGTTTACCTGTGTGTTATTTTAGGATAGATTCCTAGAGGTGGAATATTAGGCAAAGATTATGTGTATTTTTAATTATTGTATAGTTGCTATGTGCTCTATGGAGGACACTTTATACTCTCACAAGCAGTGTGTTACCTCATGAGGATAGTGTTAACCTAGCTTTTTAAAAATCTTTTCAGGCTTATCAGTTTAAAAAAATGACATTGTGGGTTTGTTTTTTTTTTAATTTTATTTATTTATTTGAGAGAGAGCAAGTGAGCAGGGGAGGAGCTGAGGGACAAGCAGACTCCATGCTGATTGTGGAGCCTGACGCAGGGCTCAGTCCCATGACCCTGAGATCATGACCTGAGCTGAAATCAAGAGATGGACGCTTAACTGACTGAGCCACCCAGGTGCTCTGACATTGTAGTTTTAATGTGCTTGTCTTTTTACCAATATGATAAACATATTTTTATATGTTTCAAAGGAATTGGCAGTTTTTCTCTTTGAGTTGGTTGGTCAAATCTTTAACTTATTTTTCTATTGGGCTGTTGGTCTTACTGATTTGTGGATGTTTTACACTTATAGTAGGAATTAGTTCTTTGGATATACAGTGCATTTGTCCAAATAATCTGCTCGCTCTCTCTCTTTTTTTCCTTTTTTTGAGAGAGAGAGAGCATACACATGAGTGGAGAGCCCAGCATGATCTCATGACCCTGAGACCTGAACTGAAACCAAGACACTCGGACACTTAACCAACTGAGCCACCCAGGCACCCCTGTCTTTTTAAAATTGACTTTGTTTATGATTTGTTTTAGCTTTGGGATTGGTTTATTTTGGGGGAGGACTAGCAGCGATTTTTTTTCTTTTCCTTAAATGTTATCTGGATTTTTGTTCTGATTTAAAAATACATTCTCACTGAAATCATTTTAAAATTCTTTTCTTATGGCAGTTGTATGCTTTCGTTTTTTTACTATTAAATCTTTGATCCAACTGGAATTTATTTGGTGTTAGGAGTGAGGTAGGGATCCAACTTTAATTTTTTTCCAGATGACTACCAAGTAGTCTTCAAATCATTTAATAATCCATGTTTTTCCTTATGGTATGACATACTATCTTTATTTCACACTAAATTATTGTGCTACGTATTGGTCTCTTTCTTGAATTCTCTGTGCTGTTCCATTGCTTCTCCTGACTATGTGCCAGTATTACACTGTTACAATTACTCAGTTTTATAATATGTTCTATTATTTGGTAGCCTCCCCTTATTACTCTTATTTTTCAGAAGAGTGCTGGCTCTTCTTGCATGTTTATTTTATCCAGTGAGCCCCTCCCCCCCATTCTCTTGGTAATTTTAATCAGTTATATTAAACTTTTAGATTTAGGGAGGTTTGACATTTTTAAAAATTAAGTCTTCCTGTCCAAGAAAGAACAAGGCCAATACTTCTTAATAAATAATATATGCATGGAAAGCTAAGCATCATTAGATTGGTGTAGCCAGGGCAGCTTGACCATAGTGGAGTGCCCTCTTTGAGATCATTCTTATTCCTCCTCCTGTACTTCCCCATCATGATTGGTGGGGAACATCCCTGCAAGATGTGGAAATGCTCTAACCCACTAGGACTTACTACTGTAGCAACAGCCATCCTTGTCTTAAATGAGAAATACTTGGGGCGCCTGGGTGACTTAGTCAGTTAAGCATCCAACTCTTGATTTTGGCTCAGTTCATGATCTCAGGGTCATAAGATTGAGCCTCATGTCAGGCATGGAGCCTGCTTAAGATTCTCCCCCTCACCCTCTGCCCCTTCCCCACCCTGTTCATGTGCGTGTGCACTCTCTCTAAAAAAAATAAAAACATAAAAGGAATAAATGAGCAATACTTGATTGGCTTTTCTTTTAACTATTGAGACTTTGCTGACTTTTGATTTATGTGGGAAATATGTTTTGATTTTTTTCTCTTACGCTATTGGCTTGATGATTAAATTGTAATACAGTATTATTTAATTGTAGAGTTACATATTTTATTCTGGGTGTTTCACTTTAACTATTTGGCTGACTTTCAGAAATCCTCAGAACAAATTGCTAAACTTAGGAAGCTTCATGAAGAGGAGCTGGCCAGCAAAGAGCAGGAACTGACTAAGAAGTTTCAGACCCAAGAAAGGCAATTTCAGGAGCAAATGAAAATAGCTCTTGTAAGTACCTGTTTTGTTTTTGTTATAGGTAAACTTTGCAGCTTTATAAAGTTATTATCTCCTCACTCCTGCCTTTTGGCTTGAGGTCAGGCTACTGGCAGCCTGGACCTTTGAGTGTGCAGAGAGGATAGGATATAGGCAGGAAAGAGGGCTGTCAGAGCTTGTTAACTTGGTATTGTGTGAAAATTATATTAACTAACAAGCTTTCATTAACCAGTTTATTTTGTTTGTGTGTCATCCCTCTCACCCTGGCAGTAGGCTGTGATTATAGAGAAGTAAAGGGGAAGATGGGCTAATTGAAGCCATGAATCAGTGATTTCATAACTCAGGAAGAATGTCTAGAAACTCACCAGACTGAATATAACAGACTTCAAAGCTCAGAAAGTTTTGTTTGAAATGCATTTTAAAGAAGAAAAAATGAAAGTGACCAAGTAGTTTTCATTTTAAGTAGAATAATTTCAGTAGTCATTTTCAAAAAAATAAAGTAAAATTTTAAAAATGACTGACTGGACTAACCAAAATAATATCCAGAAGAGCAAAGATAAGATTTTGGGGAGTAGTATAATTTGGAAGTTAAAAACAAAAAAAAAAATTTTTTTTTCAAATTGTGAAAAGCCTTTTGTATAGGTTACCATAAGAAGTATTAGTGCCAAAAAAAGTAGTATTAATGCCAAAAATGTAGTTTGTTTTTATGTGAAATAATTACCCATGAGATAGTGTGTATAATTTAAAAAACTTTCAGTGCAAAAGGATGAGAAATAGTATTTATAATTTTAATCTTCTTTTTTATTTTTTAAAGACCTTATTTGTTTTAGAGAGAGTGAGCACAAGCTGGGGGAGGGGCAGAGGGCGAGGGAGAGAATCTTAAGCAGACTCTGTCCTGAACACGGAGACTGATGCGGGACCCTGAGATCATGACTTGAGCTGAAATTGAGTAGGGTGCTTACTGACTGAGCCACCCAGGTGCCCCTATTTATTATTATTATTATTATTATTATTATTATTATTATTATTTCAGTACACTTTATCCCCACCATGGGGCTCGAACTCATGGGACCCCAGGATCAAGAGTCACATGCTCTGCTGACTGAACCAGCCACGCGCTCCAGTCCAGAAAGGATTTAAAGTAGTTTATAAGAATTCTTAAAACTATAACAGGACAGCATAGGGACATAAAAATTAAAGAACAAAGCAGGACATAAATGAAGCCGGGAATTGTTCTAAAACATTCCTGTCATAAAGATCTGTGTGTTTTCATGCTGGAATAATTGGCCTTTGGGGACTCTGAGACTTGAACTTTGGCCTTGTTAAAACTGCGTTCTAGAACTGATATACTCAGATATATTCTAAGTAGAGAGAGCAGGGTACAGATACACGTGAAGCATGCGCACACATGTGCACTTGCTGCTTTCTGCTCCCTTTTCTACCTAGTTCCTCAAAGAAGTTAGCTTTGCATTGATAGTCAAGTTCAACAGACTATTAAAATGCTGTCTTTTATTTTTATGGGCATAGAGAGATGTACTTATTTATTTATTTTTTATTTGTTTATTTTTTAAGATTTTATTTATTTATTTGAGAGAGAGAGAGACAGCCAGCGAGAGAGGGAACACAAGCAGGGGGAGTGGGAGAGGAAGAAGCAGGCTCCCAGCAGAGGAGCCCGATGTGGGGCTCGATCCCAGAACGCTGGGATCACTCCCTGAGCTGAAGGCAGACACTTAATGACTGAGCCACCCAGGCGCCCCAGAGAGATGTATTTAAAATGTAGTTTACATTAGACAATATAGTGTGTTTAAAATGATCTTTTAAAATTGATTAGAAACTAATATTCTCTTATCAATCTACTTATAAAATGGCACAGTGCCTTTCCTTAAAGCAGTATGCTTCACCAGAGTGTGGTGAACTGAAAATATTGCTGCTGGCAACATGAGCTCTATCTAATAGATACGGCTAAGTATTCTTAATTGGAGTCCAAAGCCACTAAATGTTAAAAGTGCTCTCTAGAGCTTCTCTTTTCAAAGCAGTAAATGGTTTTTAACATAGACGTTGATATATAATAAGGGCAATCAAAGAAGAAGCTTTTCGGAATTGAGGGAGTGGTAAAAGAGCCCAGGTCATCTGAGAAGAGTTATGTAGGCTTTTATAGATATTTCCTTGATCTAATCTATATATTCACATGTAATCTGATTCGGATTTGGTTTTCTATGTGGGGTTCCCTAATGAGGTATTTCTCACAAATTATAGAAACTTACAATCTGGTTTCTTGGCCTAGAGTTGAAATAATCAAACTCTGGAGTGCAGAGAAGATGTAGTGACAGTTTGGGGACCCTTGACATTAAGCCGTATTTTGCAAAATATTTTAAGTAGTGGGAAAATAGCAGGTGTAGTGTGGTTACTGGAACAAAATTTTTCTTTTCAGTAGTAATTGTGGCAAATATTGACTAGACCACACTGGAATAACCACAGTGCTTTGTTTCTGCAGACTAGGGCATGGGAAAAGAGAGGTGATGATACTGCCTACCTCATAGGGCTGGTGTGCAGATCAGATGATGAAAGGCGTGATTCCTGTGGAAGTGCTTTGAGAATGCTGAAGATTTATGTGGGTCTAAGGTGGTATTGTTTTTGGCACAGGAAAAAAGTCAATCAGAATATTTGAAGATCACCCAAGAAAAAGAACAGCAAGAATCTTTGGCCCTGGAAGAGTTAGAGTTGCAAAAGAAAGCAATCCTCATGGAGAGTGAAAATAAACTTCGGGACCTTCAGCAAGAAGCAGAAACTTACAGAACTGTAAGTTTAAATAATACTCAGGTTCCAGAGTTGTGGAATTATTTATATATAGAAACTATTGTTATCTCTCCAGTCAATATAAAGTTGTGAAGAACTTTTGTTTTACTGGGTTAGATTCACATACATGCACTTCATTTGCAGATAATAAGAGCTTTTCCTGTGAGTGGTTTTAGTGTTTGCCACATGGTGCTGCTGACTCTGCCTTTAGCTGGCTCTGTTTCTGTCAGCCACCCACTCTGACTCTTTGCACTCAGGCTCTGCAGCATCTCCACTCCGTTGCTTACTTGCCCTTGATCTTTAGGAAGTGACCTTGCTTTGTAGGCAGCACTTGCCCTGGCTTCATCTCATGTCATGTCCTAGACATACTTCGTTCTGTTTCTATCACAGTGTAGGCACCCCAATGCCCTGCTTTTAACATAAAGTTTTCCCATATCAAAACAATGGTGAACAAATTTATATATATGTGAACAAATTTATATATATGTCTCAGTGTGCACATTTTTAAGGCTCTCTGGGCCTTCCCTTAGGAGTATGAAATGTATGACCTGTTTTGAATAAATTGATGTTTGTCCCATAGTTCTAAACTGTACTTTACTTTTCCATTTCCAACATTTATATAAAGTGGTATGGTGGAGGGGAATAGATAAGATACTCAGGAGGCCTAGATTTTTCCATTTTCTAGCTTTGTAAATTAATTACACCTTAATTTCTTCATCTGTCATATGGAGAAATTGGATTTGGTAATTCCTTAGGACCTTTTTAGCTCTGATGTTGCATGGCTCTGCCTTACTTAGCTCTTTTTCCTTTAGAGTCAAGATCGACATTTTCATGAGCCAACAGTAATCTTTGGTAAAATTTAAGTAGCTTCTTTTTGCAAAAAATTTTCTAAGTAATCATTTTTGCAGTGGAAAAACCAGATACATTATTTATCTTCCAAAATTAAATTATGAAGATAATAGAATACTATTAATAGGCCTTAAAAAACACACAGGAAAAAATAACCATCTTCCTACCAATAGTTACTATTATCTACTTTATGATTTATTTCTTTTTGACTGTCCATTCAGAATATTCTTGAAAATATGGGTGATTGAAATAGTTACCCAAGTAAGTAGAAAGAATCCAAAATTTTAAGTTGTGTTAAAATAGAATCTTCTCTTTGTTACACGATTCCGTTAGGAATTGAGCACAGATTTTTTGTGCTTTCTAGTGTTTGGCATGATATATAGAGTTATTTTTCTAAGTTTTAATCTTTAAACAGGTGTAGACATTATGTCATGTATATCTTTGCTAATAAGCAAGTCTGTACTTTAATAAAAATACATCTGTTTTTATTAACAGAGAATTCTTGAATTGGAAAGTTCTTTGGAAAAAAGCTTGCAAGAAAGCAAAAATCAATCAGAAGATTTAGCTATTCATTTGGAAGCTGAAAAAAATAAGCACAATAAAGAAATTACAATCATGGTTGAAAAACACAAGACAGAATTGGAAAGCTTGCAGCATCAGCAGGATACCCTTTGGACTGAAAAACTCGAAGTCTTAAAGCAACAGCATCAGACTGAAATGGAAAAACTTAGAGAAAAGCATGAACAAGAAAGAGAAACATTGTTGAAAGACAAAGAGTGTCTCTTCCAGGCCCACATAGAAGAGATGAATGAAAAGACTTTAGAAAAGCTTGATGTGAAGCAAACAGAACTGGAATCGTTGTCTTCTGAACTGTCAGAAGTATTAAAAGCCCGGGACAAGCTAGAAGAAGAACTTTCTGTACTAAAGGATCAAGCAGATAAAGTAAAGCAGGAGCTAGAGGCCAAGCTAGATGAACAGAAAAGCCATCACCAGCAGCAAGTCGAGAGTATCATTAAAGAACAGGAGATGTCTATCCAGAGAACTGAGAAGGCATTAAAAGATGAAATTAATCACCTTGGGCTTCTTCTGAAGGAAAAGGACAAGCATTTGGAAGAGCATCAGGCTCATGTGGAAAACTTAGAGGCAGATATTCAAAGGTCTAAAGAGGAACTCCATCAGGCATCTGCTAAGCTGGCTCTTTTTCAGTCACAGCAGAGTACTATACACGATCAGGCCAAAGCATCGGAGGAGCACTTGGCTCAATTGCAGCAGAAGTTGTTGGACTTGGAAACAGAAAGAATTCTTCTTACTAAACAGGTAGCTGAAGTTGAAACGCAAAAGAAAGTTGTTTGTACTGAGTTAGATACTCACAAAATCCAGGTGCGGGACTTACTGTGGCAACTGGAAAACCAGAAAAGTGACATGGAGGAAAAGCTGCAGTCTTTAACCCAACACTATGAATCCCAACTTAGAGATACTAACACAGAACAGGCACAGACAAAGCAGAGCTTGATAGAAAAGGAAAATGTAATTTTACAAATGAGAGAAGGACAGAGCAAAGAAATTGAAACACTCAAACAGAAATTATCAGCCAAGGAGGACAGTTTTAGTGTTTTACATGAGGAATATGAAACCAAATTCAAAAATCAAGAAAAAAAGATGGAAAAAATTAAACAGAAAGCAAAGGAGATGCAAGAAACGTTAAAGAAAAAATTACTGGATCAGGAAGCCAAACTTAAAAAAGAGCTTGAAAATACAGTTCTAGAGCTTAGTCAGAAAGAAAAACAATTCAATGCCAAAATTTTGGAAATGGCACAAGCTAACTCCGCTGGAATCAGTGATGCGGTGTCAAGACTGGAAACAAACCAAAAGGAGCAAATAGAAAGTCTCACTGAGGTACATAGACGAGAACTCAGTGATGTCGTATCGGTCTGGGAAAAGAAACTTCATCAGCAAGCTGAAGAACTTCAGGAAAAGCATGAAATCCAGTTACAGGAGAAAGAGCAAGAGGTAGCAGAACTGAAGCAAAAGATCCTTCGAAGTGGGTGTGAGAAAGAAGAGATGAACAAGGAACTAGCATGGCTGAGAGAAGAGGGCGTTAAGCAGGACACAGTAGTAAGGGAATTGCAGGAACAGTTAAACCAGAAGTCTGCTCATATGAATTCTCTCTCACAAAATGAAACTAAACTAAAAGCACAACTTGAAAAGCTGGAGGTTGACTTGAATCATTCTCTGAAGGAAAATACTTCCCTTCAAGAGCATATAGTTGAACTGGAGATACTGGCTGAGAAAGATAAGCTGAAGGTTTCTGAGTTGACTGACAAGTTGAAAACCACAGACGAGGAATTCCAGAGTTTGAAATCTTCACATGAAAGAAATGAGAAAAGCCTGGAAAACAAAAGCTTGGAATTCAGAAAACTGTCCGAGGAGCTAGCAGTTCAGCTGGATATTTACTCTAAGAAAACTGAAGCCTTGTTACAAGCTAAAACAAATGAGCTAATCAACATTAGTAGTAGTAAAATTAATGCCGTTCTCTCTAGAATTTCCCACTGTCAGCACCACACAACAAAAGTTAAGGAGGCACTAGTGATTAAAACCTGCAGAGCTTCTGAATTAGAAGCACAGCTTAGACAGCTAGCAGAAGAGCAGAGTACACTCAATAGTTCTTTTCAACAGGCTACCCATCAATTAGAAGAAAAAGAAAATCAGATTAAGAGCATGAAGGCTGATATTGAAGGTCTTGTAATGGAGAAGGAAGCCTTACAGAAGGAAGGAGGCAACCAGCAACAGGCTGCTTCTGAAAAAGAGTCTTGCATCACGCAGTTGAAGAAAGAGTTATCAGAGAACATCAATGCAGTCACACTGATGAAAGAAGAGCTTAAAGAAAAGAAATCTGAGATCAGCAGTCTTAGTAAACAACTAACTGATTTGAATGCTCAGCTTCAGAACAGCATCAGCCTAACCGAGAAAGAGGCAGCAATCTCGTCACTGAGTAAGCAATACGATGAACAACAACGTGAATTGTGGGGTCAGGTGCAGGATTTATCTTTGAAAGCTGAGACTCTGAGTGAAGAGAAGATCTCTGCTCTTGAACAGGTAGATTACTTGTCCAACAAATTCTCAGAATGGAAGAAGAAAGCACAGTCAAAATTCATACAGTATCAGAGTACTATTAAAGAATTGCAAATGCAGCTGGAGTTAAAAACAAAGGAAGCCAGTGAAAAGGATGAGCAGATACATGGATTGAAGGAGGACCTTGATCAGCAAAGTGAGAGATTAGTATGTTTAAAGGGTGAAATGGAAGATAAGAAGAGCAAGCAGGAGAAAAAGGAGTGTAATTTAGAGGCTGAGTTAAAAACTCAAATGGCAAGAATTGTGGAATTAGAGGAGCGTCTTACTCAGAAAACAACTGAAATTGAGTCCTTAAATGAAGTGCTTAAGAATTACAATCAACAAAAGGACACTGAACAGAAAGAAATGCTTCAGAAACTTCAACACATTCAAGAGTTAGGAGAAGAAAAGGACAACAGGGTTAAAGAAGCTGAAGAAAAAGTCTCAAGACTTGAAAAGCAAGTGTCTTGCATGGAATCTGAACTTGAAACCAAGAAGAAAGAATTGGAACATGTGAATTCAGGTATGAAGGGCAAAGAAGAGGAGTTGAAGGCACTGGAAGATAGACTTGAGTTAGAAAGTGCTGCAAAGTTAGCTGAACTGAAGAAAAAAGCTGAACAAAAAATTGCTGCCATCAAGAAGCAGTTGTTATCTCAAATGGAAGAGAAAGAACAGCAATATAAAAAAGACACAGAAGGCCATTTGGGTGAGCTAAATACAAAATTGCAGGAGAAAGAGAGAGAAATTCAGGTCTTAGAAGAAAAACTGAAATCAGTGGAAGGTCCACCACAATCAGAAGCATCAGTTGTACCCAGATCTGCAGAATACGTGGCAGCCTGTGTGGAGCAAGAAGCAGCAGATCCCCAAGGCTGTGTGCAGAAGGCACGTGAAGACAAAATCTGTGCTTTACAGAGAAGTCTAATGGAAAAAGAAAAGCTGTTGCAGAGGCTAGAGCAGGAAAAAGAAGAGACGGTATCTTCTCATTCTGAAATCCAGTGCAGATACCAGGAGCTCTTAATAAAGATAGAACACGCCAAAGCAAAGCAGCATGAGGATCAAGTTATGATAAATCATCTTCAGGAAGAACTTGAAGAAAAAAGCAAGAAATATTCCTTGATAGTATCCCAGCGTGTGGAAGAAGAGGGAGGTAAAAATAACATAGGGGCAAAGCAAAACTTGGAAAATGTGGTTGATGATGTCCAGAAAACGCTCCAGGAGAAGGAACTAGCCTGTCAGATCTTGGAGCAAAAGATAAAAGAGCTGGATTCCTGCTTAGTAAGAGAGAGGGAAGGGCATAGAGTTGAAATGGAAGAGTTGACCTCAAAATTTGAAAAATTACAGGCTTTACAACAACAGATGGATGGAAAAAATAAACCCACAGAAGCTTTGGAAGAAAGTGCTGAAGAAAAGTCCAAATCACATGTAGTCCAACCCAAATTGCCTGGTAACATGGAGGCCGAGCACAATGACCTGGAATTTAAATTAGCAGGGGCACAGCAGGAGAAGCAGAAGCTGGGCAAGGAGATTGTTAAGTTGCAGAAAGATCTTCGAATGTTGCGGAAAGAGCATCAGCAAGAATTGGATATCATGAAGAAAGAATATGAACAAGAAATGGAAGAGAAAATCAAGTAAGTTTTTCAGCATGAATAATTTATTTATTTATTTGTTTGTTTATTTATTTATTTTAGAGAGAGAGTGAGTGGCAGTGGGGGGACAGGGTGGTGGAGAGGAGAAGGAAAGAGAGAATTTTAAGAAGGCTCCAGGTCTAGCATGAAGCCCAACTTGGGGCTCAGTCTCATGATCTGTGATCATGACCTGAGCCGAAATCAAGAGTTGGACACTTGGGCTGCCTGGGTGGCTCAAGAGCCTTCCACTCTTGATTTCAGCTCAGGTCATGATCTCAGGGTGGATCGAGCTCCACACTGGGCTCTGTGCTCAGCACAGAGTCTATTTGTCTCTCCCCCTGCATGCACATGCTTTCTCTCTCTCTCTCTCTCTCTCTCTCTCTCAGATAAATAAATAAAATCTTTAAAAACAACCAAAAAAGAGTTGGACACTTAACCGACTGAGCCACCCAGGCACTCCAGCATGAATATTTTTAAGACAGTCCTTTTTAATTAAGTCCCTTTTACTGTACCTAATACTCCTAAATTTCACCTACCCAAACTATGAAGCATACATTGAGTAAGTTAAATGCTGAGAAGAAATAAAAGCAATTTAAGGCAAGAGGCAGTGTTATTTCATGTCCATTTAGAGGGACCATTTTTTGCAGAAACGATTATGCTTATTACATGCATATCCCAGTAATTTCTTTTCGTTTTACTATTTTTAGTATTAGCATTATTATTATTTAAGATAGATGTGTATGATGAAAATTTTAAGTGGAAAAGAAGACTTCTCACATCCCCAGGACCACTGTCTAGAGATAATCATAGTTTCTGTATCCTCCTAGGAGTTTTCTATGCCTGGACGTGCACAATACATGCATATGCACCCTTAAACATGTTTTTATACCAATGAGATCTTGTGTGCACTGTTGTGAAGACTAGGTAACTCTGTACAGCTTGTTTTGTGTTTGACAACAGTTAACTCTTTATATTCTTGTTACACAGACAGGAGCAGGAAGATCTTGAGTTGAAGCACAATTCCACATTAAAACAGCTGATGAGGGAGTTCCATACACAGCTGGCACAAAAGGAACAGGAGCTGGAAATGACCATAAAAGAAACCATTGGTGAGTCAGATTTTAAATTCAGCAAAGAACAAGTCAGAATCAGCAGAGACTATTTATAATTTAAACTTATTGTCTTCACTCTGTGCTAAGTGCTTTAAGTAATTAAACTGGAGGAAAAAATGATTCCTGTCCAAGAAAGTTCTCTAATGGGAACCTGTGCTGCTTGGCAGCAGCTTGCCTTTAGGAGAGGAGGAGTGGGTGAAAGAACCTGAAACATTAGCTAATTAATTGCCTTATAAAGACATTTCTGCTCTGTGAGAGGGTACATATGATGTTGATTTTTATCAAATTTAATTTGGAACTGAAATTGGTATGTAGATACTAATTCTTGCCTAATGTGTGTTCTTGTGTGTGTCCATTTTTCATGTATTAGATAAAGCCCAGGAAGTGGAAGCTGAACTTTTGGAAAGCCATCAGGAAGAGACAAATCAGTTATATAGAAAAATTGCGGAGAAGGAAGACGATTTACAAAGAACAGCCAAAAGATACGAAGAAATCCTTGATGTACCTTATTTTCTTTCTCTTTTTTGAAATTTAGCTGTGCTGAATTTTATGGTGGTGCTAAAGATTGGGCTGTCAGATTTCCTGCTTTTCTAATGTAGAGAGGTTTTGCTTTGGCTCAATATTACCCAAATTTAATATTCACACTCTATGCATATTTATAGGGAGTCTGATTGATTTCTGCCAGGATCATAGTTTCCTGATCAGATTCTGCTAACCCAGCAGTTCAGTCCACTTGGCAGGTATCGAAGCAACAGTGAGTTACTAAGGGGAAGAATGGATTCTCTTCTCATCTTTCTCTCAGTCAGACTAAATTGTAAGAGAGACAGACTAAGAATTGAGACCTTGTACTTGGGTGAGGTCTAAGCAGTGAAACAGTTAATGTGTTTATGAGTGTGGCCACCTAGCTGGGATCTTTCCAGGAGGTCCAGTTAACTTTACTCCATCCCAACCCAATTTTCACAGTTTTTGTTGCTCTCAAGAGAGAAAAAAGGTGGGGAAAATAATGGAATGCGTCAGCCAAATCTTTTATATTTAGTGGAAGGTTGGTTCACTGTACTACTCTACTAGTGATGGATAAGCATTGCCATTTCTGTGTGTCAAGAGAAGCCATGAATGCCAGTTAGTATTTTGGACTCCAGAAAATTTTCAAATGTAAAACTATGTAAAGTATACTATGTTGGGATGCAGATTCTTTAGTTACTCCAAGGTTTATTTCACTATATGCCAGGAACCATTTGATGATTAAGAATGCATAAATCAGAGAATCATGCCTCAACAGACTACAGCAGCAGAAGTCTGAGCCGGGAACAGAGTGTAATAATAATTATTTTAAAGGCAATTGAAAAGGCCAGAATTCCAGGATAAGGCATATGCATAGAAATGCCACCTTTGTGTAATTTTTGAACGTTAGGTCTTATTATGAAAAGGTTTGAATAATATTACTCACATTTTCTTATATTTCTGTAGAGTGTGTATGTGCAGAGCTTTAAAAAAAACTATGTTTCTTGACTGATTAGAGAATATTGGAATTGGAAGATACATTGTAGTTGGTTTAGTTTCTTTTCTTTCTTTTTTTTTTGCAAAAGGCAAAGCAAGTTCAGCATAGTTAAGTGATTTACCTAAAACTTCAGCGTGAGTGGGAGAGCACTGACCTTTCATTAGCGTCATATATTCTCACTAAGAAAGGAACTTGGGGAAGGCAGTAGTTATTTATCATGGATAAGTAAGTCAGGGAGCTTCATTCGCAGGGAAGGAACTGTGCCACAGCTAGAATGTTCCCTTTTGTGAACTACTTCTCTGTCTCTGAATGTATGGGATAGCAGACCAAAGACCTTCCAAGGTCATGACAGACCTCTGTAGGTAGAAGGGTGAGGGAACAAGGAGGCAGGTAAGAAAGTTAACCTGTGGTATGGTTCCTCCTTGAAAATTGGGTGTATATTAGGGAAATTAAAGGAATGATCCTCTTAAGTTTCAGGCTTGGAGATAGGAATTGGAGTGGGAGGGAAGGAGTTGGATGGACTCATCTCCAAAACCCCTTCCTGTGCCTTAGACCAGCACTGTCCATTAGAAATAGAGTACAGGCCACAAATGTGAGCCATATGTGTAATTTAACATTTTCTAGTATCCATCTTAAGAAAAGTGAAAGAAACAGGTGAGCTTAATTTTTTAAAAAGTTTTTTTCAAATTCCAGTTAGTTAACATGCAGTGTAATACTAGTTTCAGGTGTACAATATAGTGATTCAACACTTCTATACGACACCCGGTGCTCATCATGGATAGTGCACACCTTCATCCCCGTCGTCTATTTCACCCATCCCCCCCACCCACCTCTCCTCTGGGAACCAGCAGTTTGTTCTCTATAGTTAAGAGTCTGTTTCTTGGTTTCTCTTTCTCTCCCTCCCTCCCCTTTTTTCCCCCTTTGCTCATTTGTTTTGTTTCTTAAATTTCACATATGAGTGAAATCATATGGTATTTGTCTTTCTCTGACTTTTACTAGGTGAACTTAATTTTATTTTATTTTATTTTTTTTTTTTTTTTTAAAGATTTTATTTATTTATTCGACAGAGAGAGAGACAGCCGGCGAGAGAGGGAACACAAGCAGGGGGAGCGGGAGAGGAAGAAGCAGGCTCATAGCGGAGGAGCCTGATGCGGGGCTCGATCCCAGAAAGCCGGGATCACGCCCTGAGCCGAAGGCAGGCGCTTAACCGCTGTGCCACCCAGGTGCCCCTGAACTTAATTTTAATAGTAATATGTTAACCCATTATATCCAAAATATTATCATTTCAATATGTGGTCAATATAGAAATTATGTATGTATTATTTCTTTAAGATTCGGTGTGTTTTTACGTTTGCAATCCACATCAGTGTGGATTAGCTACATTTCAGGTGCTCATAACCACAGTTCTGGGGTAGCTTATGGCTACTCTATTGTACAGCGTAACCTCAGACTTTCACTGCCAGGTCTAGGGCTGACTTTGATAAATAGGCAGTTCCCATCTGAACACCCCAAATATAAACTCTGTCTTGAAGCATTTCTTTTTACAAGTACAGTTATTACCAGGGTGCCGGTGGCTCAGTTGGTTAAGTGTCCAACTCCATCTCAGCTCAGGTCTTGATCTCAGGGTCATGAGTTTGAGCCTTGCACTGGTCTCCACACTGGGCAAGGAACCTACTTAAAAAAAAAACCCAAAAAACTATAAATATTACTAAAAGAGATATTAGCAATTCTTAGCAAATGCTATATTCCTTTGATTCTGAGATATATTCTCTACCATTCTCCCATTTTAAAATTTCCAGAATTAGAGGTTTTTTAAGGGATTTGTATGTTTTACCTACTAGCATATTTTCCCACTCTGGAAAGCTATTATCAGATTGATGATGTGTCTGAATGATGACATTGTAGAATGTTGTATTTTTGTCATCCATTAAAACGTGCGATTTGCTAATAGCAAAGTGGAGCACAGAGACATTTTCATTTTCCCACCTTTACTGTCTTAGGGTAACATCCTTACTATTCTTTCCCCTATTTGAAGATGCTGGGAACTTTTGTCATCCTTGATTCACACCGTCTGTCTTTCTCAGCCCCTCACACATATGCATCCTCACACCTGTTAGGGCATGAAATCTGCTTATCTTCCCTGATTTATGAGGCAGAGAAATCATCTGTTTCCCTTTAATTGTATGCAGCTAGCATAGCCAACATAAGAGTCTCAGCACATAGATTTTCATTGAGTCATACTGCATTTTCCTCTCCTCTCAATGCCGCCGCTATTGCCACCGTCTGACTGCCATCTTCCATTTGGTCTGGTCTTTTGTATTACCCAGCTGATGTCTTTGCTGCTGGTCTTTTTTCTAAGGTATTCATCTCTTCTTGTCAGAGTTATTTTCTGTTTTGAAATGAGGATGGGATCATACCACTTCTCCTAAATACCTTCAGTGGCTTCCCATCATCCCAGTGATACCTCTTCCAGTTCATTCTGTGCTGGACGAACTCAGTTTTACCTTGTTCTTCATCATATTTTACCTTTGGTCATGCTTTTCTGTGTGCCTAAAGATAACTTTCTCAAGCTTTGTGAATAAGTGAGTTATTACCATCTCTCAAATTTTGGCTTTAAAAACAAGTTTTCAATTTAACTTTTATTTAGAAAGAAAATTTTTGAATCAAGTCTTTTCACATAGTTTAAAGATCAAAATAATATTAAAAAGTATAGTTAGAGAATGGTCTATAATGAAAACCCATTCCTGTTCTCTGTATTCTACATCTTGCCCCTTTTCTCTCCACAGGTAACAATTCCTCTCTTTTCTTTTCTTTTTTCTTTTCTCTTTTTTAAAGATTTTATGTATTTGAGAAAGAGAGTGAGTGTGCATGAGTGGGGGGAGGGGTAGAGGGAGAGAGAGAATTTCAAGCAGATCACAGAATCTGATGTGGTGCTCAGTCCTATGACCCTGAGATCATGACAGGGGTCAAAATCATGAGTCGGTCACTTAACCAGTTGAGCCACCCAGGTGCCCTGTTCTTTTCTTTTTTAAAAAATTCAATTTACTTAAGTAAAAAAAAAAACCAAACAAAAACAGTTCATCCATTTCTCCCACCTCTCCATGCTCTACCTCTGGCAGCCACCAATCTGTTCTATCTATGAGTTTGGTTTTTAAATTTTTACTTATTTATTTGTAGATTCCACATATAAGTGAGATCGTTATGGTATTTGTTTTTCTCTGTCTCACTTGTTTCACTCAGCATAAGGCCCTTGAAGTCTGTCCATGTCACAAATAGCAAAGTTTTATTCTTTTTTATGGCTGAATGATACTTCTGTGTGTGTGTGTATACATACATACATATAATAATTTCTTTATCCATTCATCTGTTGATGGACACTTAAGTTGTTCCCGTATCTCAGCTGTAATAAATAATGCTGCAGTGAACATTGGATACATATATCTTTTTGAGTTAGTGTTTCTGTTTTCTCTGGATAAATACTCAGAAGTGGAATTGCTGGATCATATGGTAGTTCTGTTTTTAATGTTTTGAGGAACTTCCACACTGTTTTCCATAGTGGCTGCACCAATTTACGTTCCCATGAACAGTGCACAAAGGTTCCCTTTTCTCTGCATCTTTATCAGCACTTGTTATTTCTAGTCTTTTTTTTTTAATAGTCATTTTAACAGCTGTAAGGGGATATCTCATTATGGTTTTGATTTGTATTTTTCTTTTCTTTTTTTTTTTTTTTTTTAAGATTTTTATTATTTATTTATTTGACAGACAGAGACAGGCAGCGAGAGAGGGAACACAAGCAGGGGAGTGGGAGAGGAAGAAGCAGGCTCCCAGTGGAAGAGCCTGACGCGGGGCTCGATCCCAGAACTCTGGTATCACGCCCTGAGCCGAAGGCAGACGCTTAACGACTGAGCCACCCAGGTGCCCCTTGATTTGTATTTTTCTGGTGATTAATGATGTAGAGCATCTTTTTATGGACCTATTGGCCATCTGCGTGTCTTTGGAAAAAAGTTTATGTAGGTCTTCTACCCATTTTTTAATTGGATTTTTTTCTTTTTGCCATTGAGTTGTATGAATTCTTTATATATTTTGGATATTAGCCCTTTATTGGCTATATTAGCCCTTATCAAAATATCAGATGAAATATTTTCTCTCATTTTGTAGGTTGCCTTTCCAGTTTGTTAATGGTCTCCTTTGCTATGCAGAAGCTTTTTAGTTTGATGGAGTGCCAGTTGTTTATTTTTTGCTTTTGTTAGACTCAAAACCATTGCCAAGACCTGTGTCAAAGAGCTTACTGCCTATGTTTTCTTCTAGGAGTTTTATGGTTTTAGGTCTTACATTCAAGTTTTTTTTAAGATTTTTATTTATTCATTTGTCAGCAAGCACGAGCAGGGGGAGCAGCAGGCAGAGGGAGAAGCAGGCTCCCTGCTGAGCAGAGAGCCTGGTCACGGAGCTCCATCCCAGGACCCTGGGATCATGTCCTGAGCTGAAGGCAGGTGCTTAACCTACTGAGCTACCCAGGCATCCCATAGTCCATTTTTAAAAAGATTTTATCTATTTCTTTGAGAGAGGAAGAGAGCACGAGCAGGGGGAACAGAAGTGGGGGTGGGGGTAGAAGCAGGCTCCCTGTGGAGCAGAGAGCCTGATGCAATGCAGGGCTTGATCCCAGGACCCAGAATCATGACCTGAGCCACAGGCAGACGCTTAAATGACTGAGCCACCCAGGTGCCCCATTTTGAGTTAATTTGTATGTGGTATGAGATGGTAGTCCAGTTTCATTCTTTTATATGTGGCTGTCCAGTTTTCCCTGCACAATTTAGTGAAGAGACTATTCTTTTTTTTTTGAAAGATTTTATTTATTTATTTGACAGAGATAGAGACAGCCAGCAAGAGAGGGAACACAAGCAGGGGGAGTGGGAGAGGAAGAAGCAGGCTCATAGCGGAGGAGCCTGATGTGGGGCTCGATCCCAGAACGCTGGGATCACGCCCTGAGCTGAAGGCAGACACTTAATGACTGCACCACCCACACGCCCCATGAAGAGACTATTCTTTACCCCATTGTATGTTCTTGGCTCCTTTGTTATAAATTAATTGACCATATATGCATGGATTTATTTCTGGGCTTTATCCTTTTCCATTGATCTCCATGTCTGTTTTTATGGTAATATCATACTGTTTTAATTACTATAGCTTTGCAAAATAGTTTGAAATGGGATTGTTTTCTTAATTTTCTGATAGTTTATTAGTGTATAAGAATGCAATCGATTTTTATATATTGATTTTATATCCTACAACTTTTCTTAATTCTTTTATTGGTTCTAACAGGTTTTTGATGGAGTCTTTAGGATTTCCTATATATAATATGTACTCTGCAAATGGTGACTGTTGTACTTCTTCCTTTCCTTCTTTCCAATTTGTATGCATTTTATTTATTTTTCTTGCCTAATTGCTCTGGCTAGGACTTCCAATACTATGTTGAATTAAAGTGGTGAGAGTGGACATCCTTATCTTGTTCCTGATCTTAGAAGAAAATTTGGCCTTTTCTGTGCCCCCTTTGTTGAGAATTTTTATAAATGGATGTTGAATTTTGTCAAATGCTTTTTTGGCATGTGTTGAGATAATCATATGATTTCTTTTTTTTTAAGATTTTTATTTATTTATTAGAGAGAGCACAAGCTAGAGGAGGGACAGAAGGAGATGGAGAAGCAGACTCCCTGCTGAGCAGGGAGCCTAACACAGGGCTCAATCCCAGGACCCCTGGGATCATGACCTGAGCCGAAGGCAGCCAGTTAACCTACTGAACCACCCAGGCGCCCCAAGATAATCATATGGTTTTTATCCTTCATTTTGTTAATGTGTATCAATCACATTGACTGACCTGTGGGTATTGAAACATCCTTATATCCTTGGAATAAATCCCACTTGATCATGGTGTATGATCCTTTTAATGTATTGTTGAATTTGGTTAGCTAATATCTGTGTGTGTGTGTGTGTGTGTGTGTATGTGTGTGTACTTGTACAAAACAGGCATAGTTTTATTTCTGTTTTTGGTTTTTTTAAAATTTAAATTCAGTTAATTAATATATAATACATTATTTGTTTCAGGAGTACAGGTCTGTGGTACATCAGTCTTATATAATAGCCAGTGCTCATTACAACACATACCCTCTCCAATGTCCCCTCACCCCATTACCCTGACCCCCTACCTCCCTCGCCTCCCTACCTCCCTCGCCTCCAACAACCTTCAGTTTCTTTCCTAAGATAAAGAGTCTCTTACGGTTTGTCTCCCTCTCTGGTTTCGTCTTGTTTCATTTTTTTCTCTCTTCCCCTATGATCCTCTGCTTCTTAAATTCCACATATCAGTGAGATCATATGATTTTAATTGTCTTTCTTGGATTGACTTATTTTGCTTAGCATAATGCCCTCTAGGTCCATCCACATCGTTGCAAATGGCAGTATTTTTTTGATGGCTGCATAATATTCCATTGTATATATACACCACATCTTCTTTATCCATTCATCTATCGATGGACATCTGGGCTCTTTCCATAGTTTGGCTGTTGTGGACATTGCTTAGTTTGCTAATGTCTTATTGAGGATTTTTCTGTTTATGTTCATTAGGGTATTGGCCTGTAATTTTTGCATGTGTGTGTGGTGTCTTTGTCTGGTTTTGGTATCAGGGTAATGCTGACCTCTTAAAAGGAGTTTGGAAAAGTTCCTTCTTCTATTTTTTGGAAGAGTTTAAGAAAGATTGGTATTTTTCTTTAAATGTGCAGTATATTCAAAGTGAGGCCTTCTGGTCCTGGACTTTTGTTTGTTGGGAAGTTTTTGATTACTGATTCAATCTCATTACCAGTAATTGGTCTGTTCAGATTTTCTACTTCATCATGATTTAGTGTTGGTAGGTTGAATGTTTCTAGGAATTTATCCATTTCTGCTAGGTTCCCCAATTTGTTAATGTGTAATTTTTCCTTGTAGTGTCTTATGATTCTTGTATTTCTGTGGTATCAGTTGTAACTTCTTTTTGATTTCTGATATCATTTATTTGAATCCTTTTTTTCCCAGTGAGTCTAGACAAAGATTTGTCAATTTTGTATTTCTTTTTAGAGAACCAGATCTTAGTTTCATTGATGAATTTTCTATTGTGTTTTTAGTCTTTATATCATTTATTTCTGTTCTAATCTGCTATTTCCTTTCTTCTGCTAATGTTGGACTTCTTTCATTCTTTTTCTAGTTCCTTGAGGTGTGTGTAAAGTTAGTTTGTATATTTGAGAATTTCATGTTTCTTGAAATAGGCATTTGTCACTAGGAACTTCTCTCTTAGAACTGCTTTTGCTGCATCCTATAAATTTTAGTATGTTTTATTTCCATTTTTGCTTGTCTCAAGATTTTTAAAAATTTAAACTGTTACTTAAATTTAAAATGTTTAATCTCCACATATTTATGAATTTTCCAGTTTTCATTTCTTTTTTTTTTTTTAAAGATTTTATTTATTTATTTGACAGAGATAGAGACAGCCAGCGAGAGAAGGAACACAAGCAGGGGGAGTGGGAGAGGAAGAAGCAGGCTCATAGCGGAGGAGCCCAATGTGGGGCTCGATCCCATAAGGCCAGGATCACGCCCTGAGCCGAAGGCAGACGCTCAACCGCTGCGCCACCCAGGCGCCCCGAATTTTCCAGTTTTCTTTGTGTGTGTGTGTGTGTGTTTTTAACATAAGTTTCAGGTATACAACGTAGTGATCCAGCTTCTCTGTTACGCTACACCCACCATAGTGTAGCTACCATCTGTCAACATACAATGCTATTACAATATCATTGACTCTATTCCCTGTGCTATCTATGCCTTCCAGTTTTCTTTGTGTAATTAATTTCTAGTTTCATACTGTTGTGGTTGGAAAAGATGCTTGATATGATTTCACTCTTCTAACTTTATTAAGACTTGTTTTATGGCCTAATATATGATCTATCTTAGAAAATGTTCTGTGTGCGCTTGGGAAGATTGTGTATTTTGTTGCTTTTGGATGGAATGTTCTGTATATTTCTGTTAAGTTCATTTGGTCTAATATGTCATTTAAGGTTATTATTTCCTTATTGATTTTCTGCATGGATGATCTATCCATTGATGTAAATATGGTGTAAAGTCCCCTACTATTATTGTATTGCTGTCTGTTACTCCTTTAGGTCTGTTAATCTTTGCTTTATATATTTAGGTGCTCATACGTTGGGTGCACAAATATTTGTAAATGTTTTGTCTATTTTGTTACTTTGACCCCTTTATCACTATGTAATATCCTTCTTTGTCTCTTATTTTACAGTCTTTGTTTTAAAGTCTTATTTTGTCTGATATGAGTATTGCTACCCTGGCTTTTTTTTTGTTTGTTTCCATTTGCATGGAATATCTTTTTTTTCATCCTTTACTTTCAGTGTGTGTGTCTTTGCATCTAAAGTGAGTCTCTTGCAGCATAACGTAGATAGGTCTTGTTTTTAATTTATTCAGCCATTCTGAGTCTTTTGATTGGAAAATTTAATCCATTTACATTTAAAGTAGTTATTGATAAATATATGCTTATTGCCATTTTGCTCATTGTTTTCTGGCTGTTTTTATAGTTCTTCTCTGTTCAATGCTTCTTTCCCTGTTTTCTTGCTTTTTATTTTGGTGACTTTGTTTGGTGATATGCTTATATTTATCTTTTGTGTATTTACTGCAGTTTTTGCTTTGTGGTTACCATGAGGCTTACATATAACAACTTATAACAGTCTGTTTTAAGTTGATAACAATTTAAGTTTGATCCCATTGTAAAGCCTAACATAATCACTCCTTGACATTTTATGTTTTTGATGTCACATTCCGCATTTGTTTATATAGTGTATTCCTTAATTCATTATTGTAATCATAATTATTTTTACTACTTTTGTCTTTTTAACTTCAGACTAGCTTTACAAGTGATTATACAGTAGATGAAACAACCACCTCTCTCAGTCTTGAAGGATTGGCCTCATGTAGGAGATGAACCTTATTGTTCAACCCTGCCTCAGCTCTTGGTTGTTTCTTAAACCTTTGAGCTTGTCCAAGCAACCTATTATATTTTTAATAGTTCCTAGTAGTTGAGGATGTGCCACCAACCTGTCAGGATTTCAGAAGGGAGAATCTCAGCACCTAGATTCATGCTGATTGGAAGCCAGACGCTCAGGCATCAGCTTTTAAAACTATGCAAACATATATAGTCCTGTGGGACTGCAAGCAAGTGTAAGCCCTGCGGGCCACCAGAGGCAAGCAATCTGGAGGTGTACCTTGAGTGGCAGTCACAAAAATCAGGGTTCCAAATGAGTGTATAAACTCTTTTCTGGGTGACATTGGCAAGCTAGAGCAAGGCAGAGAAAGGGGAGCACTATGATGGCATCTACAGCCTGTGTTCCCTGAGAGCATGTCCAAAGGCCACAAAATGTATGCCAAACCTGAAGCCTGCCCCTCAGGCCAAAGCTCCAGGACAAACAAAGAAGCCTCCTTCACAGAAAGATTGGGGGTTATACTTCAATCCACTGTGTCCCAGGAGTGGTAGTCTGCCAAGAACCATCTCTCTAATTGCTGTAGCCCCATAGGATCCAGGAATGCAAGCCATCTTGGCCATCAGGCCCAGGTGATCAAAGGGTGCCTCTTGGGCAGTAGTGGCAAAAACCGGGACAGCAGACACATGTAAAGCTCCCCTCCAAGAGACACTGATGCTCTGGAGTATGGCAGAGGGTGAGCTCAAAGATGGCCTGAGGAAAGGATTACATGTGCATGTTTAAGTAGAAGCCTTCCCCTTAGGCCGCAGTTATGATTAACCAATAGGCCTCCTTCACACAAAGTCTGAACTCCTGTGTCTGCTGTCTCTTGCTGTGCCCTTGGGGGTGGTTAGCTATTTAAGATTTTCCTCTGTTGGTTACAGCCCTGTGGGACCCATCCAGCACTGTCCACCAGAGCCAGTATGGCGGTGTTCCCTGGCAGCAGCTGTGAAAATTGGGGCACCAGATGGAGCTATGAGCTCCTTTCTGTATGACATTGATTATTACAGTCTCATGGACTAGGAATACAAGCTCCCCTGGCCTCCAGAGCCATATGATCAAGAGGTGTCCCCCTAGGTGGCAGCTACAAAAATCAGGGCACCAGATGCCTGTAAAAGCTCCCTTCTGGGAGATACTGGTGCTCTGGAACATGTCCAAAGGAGCGTGCAAAGATGGCACCCGCCTGTCTGTGTCCTGGGAGAGTATTCCAGGAGGCTCCTAGGTGTGTGTTAAATTAGATGTCTGCCCTTCAGGCCAATACTTTAATAGAAGCAAGTGAGTCTCCTTCACTTTGAGTCTGGATGCAATTGGCCACCTCTGAGCTGGGCCCTGGGGTGGGTGAGTCCAGGCACAGGAGCCCTATAAGAGTGCTTTCTCACATCACTAGTTTTGTGAGTCTCAGGCTGTGAATCTTATTGTTTTTCAAAGTTAGATGCATTGGGGGCTTGTCTCTCAAGTATATATCTTAAAAGTTGGGATGCTCAATGTGGGTTTCAAACCCTTTGGTCCTCAGGGAGAAGTTCTGGGTTTTGAGTTTCCTTCCAGTTGTTGGCTGTCATGTTGGGGATGGGATTTATGACAAGGTTGTGTTTTAGCCTTTCCTACCCACTTCAGTGTGTGTGTTTTTTTTCTTCAGTGTGCCTGATGTGTAGCTATCACTCAGCCAGGCTTTTTTTTTTTTGAGAGGAAATGGTTCCATATGTAGCTGTAGACTCAGTGTGTCCATGGGAGGAGGTGAGTTCAGGATCTTTCTGTGTCACCACCTTGAACCAGAAATCAGTGATTAGTTTCTTCCATAATATTGCACTGTTTTATGTAAACAGAAACAAAAATGAAATATGTTCTTATTTTTTCCCTTTTCTACCCAAAAGTTTGCTTTTTGAATATTCTTTTCTGCACCATCTTGTTTTCACATATAGTGGTTTTTAGAACCCCTTAAGTGGAATTAATTGCATCCGTGTTCTTTTGGTACTCATCTGTATTCATTACTTCACTTATAATATGAATTTTTGTCATACATACATATGTGTGTAGGAAAATATTAATGTGTATGTCCTCTCTCCTAGATTGTAAGCATCTGGTGGGCAGGTATTTTGTTACTCATCTCTAGTCTTGAAGACCTAGCCAGATACTTGGCACGTACTAGACACTTGGTAAATTCGAAGGAGGTGACATGTGGTGGGATAGGGAAGAATCCATTTGGGAAAAGGGAGTGATGATATCTCAGAGGTAGAGTTGAGCACTCATGTGAGCTTGAGTAATAGCCTGGTCCCAACTCAGAGCAATCCCACTGGGAGGAAGTAGCTGGGCTACATTTGATATAAAACTGGTTTCCTTTTGACATTGACTATATATTAGTGATTTGGCTTTGGCATAATAACTAGTCTTTCAAACATGATTTCCATGGATGTGCATTAACATTCTATTTAACTGGTTATCCTTATTGTTTTTACTTTGAAATAAGCAATACTGTTTTTTTTTTCTCCTTGTTCCTAGTTGAAGACTAGAAAGCTTTTATAAAGGAATTTACAAAATTGTTTCTAAAATTAGAAATAACACAGAAGGGATTCTTTCCTAATTCTTAGAGGGCTTGATTTAGATGGTATCCCACAACTATCAAAGGAAATGTCAGGCATAGCTAACTGTCAAATTAAAAATCTGGGCCTAGGGGAACCTGGGTGGTTCAGTCAGTTAAACGTCTGCATCTGCCTCTTGATTTTGGCTCGTTTCATGATCTCAGGATTGTGAGATTGAACCTTGTGTCAGGCTCCATGCTCACTGCGGGGTCTGTTTAAGATTCTCTCTCTCTCTTCTCACACCCCTTCCCCCCTCACCAAATCAAATCAAATCAAATCTGGGCTAACTGAATAAGTAGGTGTAGAAGTGATCCTTTCAAAGGTGACTAAACCACATTAACACAGACATCCACACAGGATATGCCATGGTAGACTAAAAACAGTAAACCAAGACTGGGCAGTAACATATTTACAGGAGTTTGTGGTTGATGGTGTTTAGGGATTGAGGCTAGGTTCAAGTGAACCTCGGTGGGGGAGATGTCGAAGGAGGCTGGTTACTAGACATCTCTCCTTTGCTTATGTTGCCAGAAGGAGTTTGTTCTTTTTCAGTTAGTCTAAGTTTCATGACCAGTGGTATTTCAAAGTAAATTTTCCAAGTGTCCTTATGCTTCATTGGCTTATTTTGTGCCATGGGGCCTCTCTCTTTTTGTTTGCTTTTGAGGATGATGTTTCTTGGTTCTGTCAAGTCAGCTTCTGTTAAATCAGATACCCATTTGTTGCTGTTTTTCCTGTTCAGTCTCTTACTCAGCAAACACTTGTCCTGTCTTCATTACTCAATCTGATCAATATTCCAATTCCAAATGTTCTTTTAGCACAAAGGTTATTTATTATAAGATTTATAAGAGCAAGAAGAGGTCTGGACTGCTCTGTACAATAAATCATGGCAGTTATTAAGACAAATGAAGAAATGTAGAGTGGGCAATAGCCTTTACTAGGGCAATCAAAAAAGAAGAGAGACATGATTTGTATACCAAATTTTCTAAGTAAGATTTTTGGACCAGTAAGTCACATATACTTTTGCAGCCTTGTCTATTTTTTTGCAAAGTACAGGGCAAATGGAGACATTACATGGTTACTAATACATTGGACAATAATCTTTTTTTTCAAAAATAGACTTTAGTTGAACATTTTTGGGGACAGATGTACAGATGTTGAGGTTTGCTGAACCGGGACAAAGAATCATTTCTTCATTTACACAGCTTATCCAAAGGGCTGGGAAAAACCTCCATAACTTGTATCAGTAAGTTGCCGGCTGGTTGATCAGTGCTGTGCCTAACAGTATCTACTAGTTTGTATTAATGGATATTTTCTGGAAATCAAATCCAAATGTGGAAAAGGGCAGAGTCCCTAACACATAGGCTCTGTGGTCAAGTTCTGTCACCACACTGTTACATACCTGATGGTCATTCAAGCCTGGGAACCCTAGCTTAAGGGGAGAGAAACTGCTTGATGGGCTTTATGGGGTGGGGACAGAGGGAGTGAGGGGGGGAACAGTAATATTACAGGAATAGCAAGCATGGTGTTAAAAGTGGGGCATGAAAGGTGTTTGAGCATAGTCACGAATGACGATAGAAACAGTGGTTTGTGTCTCCAGAAATGTTTTAGTTATTTGTTTCTTCTTCAGAGGTAGTTTTCTCTATACTGTGTTTCTTCTACGATGTTCTTTTTAATATGTTCATTAGCACTTTTTTTTTATCCTAAAGGCTCGTGAAGAAGAAATGACTGCTAAAGTAACGGACCTGCAGACTCAACTGGAGGAGCTACAGAATAAGTACCAGGAAAGGCTGCAGCAGGAGGAGAGCCCTGCCAGCGACAAAGTGAGAGGAACTAGACTCTCAATCTTACCACTCTCTTAAGACTAAAACACTAAATTCTTATTTTCTTGTGATTTCAGGGTTCCATTTTATTGTTTCTTATAGATTTTAGTGTAGTATATACTCATTTTTTTCTTTTCTATTTTCAGATAACAATTATGGAGTTACAGGTAAGACTAGTTCTTCACTGAATTTGACTAAAGACAGTATATTTTCAGCAGTATTTTGTGGGTTTTTTTTTTTTTTTTAAGATTTTATTTACTGATTTGAGAGAGAGCATGAGTGGGGGGAGGGGCAGAGGGAGAGGTTCAAGCAGACTCTCCACTGAGCAGGGAGGCCCACCCAGGGCTCTGTCACAGGATCCTGAGATCATGACCTGAGCCGCAGTCAGGTGCTTCACCGACTGAACCACCCAGGAGTATTTTGTGTTTTAAAAGTTAAAACATAAAGATAATTTACCAAGCAGTGCAATAGTATATCCAGGCAATGATGAAACCCATATGCATTTCAGATCTGACTTCTTGTTCTTTCAGACACAACTAGCACAGAAGACTACTCTAATCAGTGATTCAAAGTTGAAAGAGCAAGAGTTCAGAGAACAGGTACAGGTTTAATTGCTGCCTTTTATTTTGAACTGACTGCCTTAATCTATGTTCATATGTACTTGGATCTCATTTAGCTAATTTTTAAAGAACAAGTGATACAATACTGATTTAATAGCTGGCTTTGCAATTTTGTCTTACACAGGAAATTTTATTTCCAAATCTGAAGGTGCTGGAAGATATCTCTTAAATTCATGATCACATGTATTTTTTTTTTTAAAGATTTTATTTATTTATTTGACACACAGAAATAGTAGCGAGAGAGAGAGCACAAGCAGGGGGTGTAGCAGGCAGGCAGAGAGGGAAAGGGAGAAACAGGCTTCCCGCTGAGCAAGGAGCCCAATGCAGGGCTCAATCCCAGGACCCTGGGATCAGAACCTGAGCTGAAGGCAGCCGCTTAATCGACTGAGCCACCCAGGCGCCCCCATGATCACATGTATTTAAACAAGAACGTTTACATCTTATTCTTTCTAGTACTTAACATCTTGGATAAGAATTTGTGTTTTATTTATAATAACTTAAGTCTTAAAAAAGATGTTTTTGCTTTTATCAGAGGGAAAATATGTTGACATCAATCTTTACTACTTTTTCCTAGTAAATTGTCTTGATTTAATAAATTTTGTCCATGTATTATCCAGTAATTAGATTTAAATAGGACTATGTATATATGTCTAGAAGGATGCATAAGCATGAAAATACCAGTGTATGTGTAACTGCGGTGCATCATCTTTAGTAGTCTTTTTTCCCCAAATTCTGGAGGGATAGTGATACAAGTCAGCAGGCTGTTTGAACGCTACATCTCCGGGGATTTTCTAGTTTTTGTTTTGTTTTAAAAATTTATTTGAGAGAGAGCATGCATGTGCAAGCGGGGGAGGGACAAAGGGGGAGGGAGAGGGAATCTCAAGCAGACTCCCTACTTAGCGTGGATCCCAACATGGGGCTCAGTCTTACAACCCTGGGATCATGACCGGAGCTGAAATCTAGAGTTAGACACTTAACTGACTGAGCCATCCAGGCTCCCCAATTTTCTAGTTTTCTTAAAAGTCATACATATAAAAACCTTGACGATTGTTGAAATTAGGTGATGGATAGGTACATATAGGCATTGATTGTACTATATTCTCTGTGGTTGATTATGTTTGAAAACTTTCACAGTATTTTTTTTTAATCATAAAAGTAGATGCCAAGTCCCAGTGTTACTTTTTTTTTTCTACTTCCCAGTGGTTTATCTTTTCTCATCTATTCTCGAGGTTACTGCTTTAAAACTCCCTTCTTGTAGCATTCTCAAATCTTCAAACTGTGCTAGCATATCAATTTTTGTATTAGTTATTTTTATGGTGGTAAAATACACATAACATAAAATTGGCCATTTTAACCAGTTTAAAGTGCACAATTCATTGACTTATGTAGTTCATTCACAATGTCGTGAAACCATCACCATTATCCAGTTCCTGAACATTTCATCACCCCAAAAGGAAACCTCATACCCATGAAGCAGTCACTCCCCTTTACCTCCTGCCAACCACTAATCTCCTGTCTGTAAATTTGCCTGTTATGAGTATTTTATATAAATACAATCACATAAAACATAGCCTTTCTTATCTGGCTTATTTTACTTAGTATGATGTTTTTAAGGTTCATCAGTGTAGCATGTATCAGTACTTTATTCCTTTTTATGGCTGAATACTACTTCATTTTATGAATATACCATACTTCGTTCATCAGTTTATGAATGTTTGGTTTATTTCCACCTTTTGGCTATTATGTATAGTGCTGTCAGGAACATTGTGTACAAGTTTTTAGTTGAGCACCTGTTTCCAGTTCTTTGGGGGTATATACCCAGGAGTGGAATTGCTAGATCATTTGGTAATTATATGTTCAGCCTTTTGATGAACCACCAAAATACATGGTGGCACCATTTTACATTCCCACCAACAAAGTTATATAAGGATTCCAATTTTTCCACATCCTCACCAACGAGTTTTTTGATTATAGCCATAGTAGTTGGTATGAAGTAGTGTCTCATTATGGTTTTAATTTGCATTTTTCTCATGACTAATGCTTGGGCATCTTATTATCTGCTCGTTGGCCATTTGTATGTCTTATTTGGAACAATGTCTGTTTAAGTCCTTTGCTCATTTTTTAGTTGGGTTATTTGGTTTCTTCAGTTGTATTCTTTATTCTGAATACAAGTCCCTTATGAGATATGTGATTTGCAAGTGGTCTTTTCACTTTCTGATAATGTCCTTCGAAGCACAAAAGCTTTACTTTTGATAAAGGCCATCTTATATATTTTCTCTTTTGTTGTCTGTGCTTTGGTGTCCTATCAAAGAAACCATAACCATTTGTATTAATTGTATTCACATTCTGTCTTAAGTATTAAAGAATTTAGTAGCTATAGCAGTCTTTTTTTACATATGATTTCCATATGAATCTTATGATATGATTTGAGTATTTGTTACTTTTAGATTCACAATTTAGAAGACCGTTTGAAGAAATATGAAAAGAATGTATGTGCAACGACTGTGGGGACTCCTTACAAAGGTATGAATGATCTCTCATGTTATCCATGGTTATCTCTTATTGCTGGGTTTATGGAGGAGTTTTATTTTTGTTTTTCCTAAACTGCTATTTTACCTTGTAATTCACCACTAACAGCTAGTTTTAAGGAAAAAATGACAGTAATCTAAAACAAAAATAATGCATATTTTTTGCAAAAAAAAAAAATCAAACAGTGCTGCAGTGTGTAAGTGGAACTGCAGGTTTCCACTTTATTCTGCGCTCTCCGGATGGAACCAACCTAGTGGGAATTTATGTATATTTTCCCAGACTGTTCTGTATGTATGCAAACATTTAGTTAATCTACTAAATGCACTCATATAGACACAGTTATATCTTTTAGATGATTCTGTTTTTTACTATTACCATAATGTTACATTACTAAATTTAAACTCGCATTTATGGAGAAAATAATTTCATAAAAATTCTTATATTCAGCGTAGGAGAGGGTGATTTGGAAACATTCTCTTGATTGAAGTAATACATGCCACTTACAGAGGATTTTAAAGATGAACTTGAGTGTTTACATAGTTGTTCCCTTGAGATGATAGTGATCTTTGAATAATCTCATAACAATTTTCCCTTCTGTTCCACTGCGTCACTTCATTAAGAATAGTTTTATTTTGCTAACTGTTTTGTAAAGATTTCTGCTTTTTCAGGGAAGCACTAGGGCATAAATCTAAACCATTTTACATTCCTTTGTGTTTTTGAAAGCTCTTACTGCAATTAAATAATATATTATACAATTTTAATTAAATTAAACAAGGACTTCCTTTGGATTCTCTCCAAAATGCTCTTCAAAAACAAGAGAAAACCAGCTTGGAAGTGTCTCATGGCTCATTGCGGAGAAGACTCTTGCTACAAGGATTGTTTGCCATATCTAAGTCAACACATATTATTGTCAGCTCAACTGCTGACTCAGTGCTCAGCAGTGCGTAGAGAATAATATTGATTCTTTTCATTAGTTTCAACTTAAGATATTTATAATTTTCTTTTTTTCTCAGTTTTGAATTGTAAAATGAACACACATGTACAGTTGATTTAATAACTAACACATATATAAGTCTCCTCTACCATCCAAAAGTAGAGCATTCCTGTGATAGCTTTCATAAGCCAAAATGGTGTAAAACAAAGAAGCAGTTACCATTAATTTATATGAAAAAATTTTTTAGCATTCCCGGGCCCAAAAAATATCCTTTCTTAGGCTTTTCTGATACCTTAGGACATGTCTTGCTAACAAATACACAAAATAAATCGAGATAAAGCACAGATGCTTACACAGACAGTTGGGATCTATGGCAGCTTGATGTTGAGGAAGGAGCTTGGTGGAGCCACTCTTGCTGCTGTGAGTTTGTGCTGCTTCTATAAGGGCTCGCCGCAGAACAAATGCTCAACACTATTTCCACTTTTCGCCTTTTTTATAAAAGCAAAAAACCTCTTCAGATTTTTTCGGTTAGCAAAGACAGGTACTAATGCAGGTTTTTGTAAAAGCAAAGTGGTGTAACATGAATCTTCAAGAGGCAGGGGATACCTGTGTAACACTAAATGCCAGGCACTGTTCTGTATATCAGCTCATTTAATTCTCTCACCAACCTGGCCAGTCTAGTTGAATATGCACATTGATCTCTTCACCATGCTACCTCTTTAAAGAATAGAGTGGAATGAGCATCCACTACGCAGGAAGAAATAAAAAGTTACTAGTTCTTCAGAAACCTCTGTGTAGGCCTCTGCAATAATAGCTTTATTCCTCTCCTCTACTGATTTTTTTCCCCCTGATTTTATGTTAATCATTCTCTTGTTCTTTATTGTTACCAACTATGTGTATATTTCTAAGCAATATTTTGTTTAGATTTTGCTTGCTTTGGAACTTATTGTAATAGAATCATACAGTAAGCTTGTATTTTTTCTTTTGCTTGATGTAAGTTTTGAGGTGCATCCATGTTGTGTGTAGCTCTGGTTCACTCATTTCCATTTATTAATTTTGTACATTCTTGTACATGTCTTATGTGAAAGATTTTCTCTATACAGCTAAGACTGGAATTGTGGAGTCATAGGATATGAACATTCTTGTGCACATCCTATCCTAGGCTGGCCAAACTAGGTACAATTTGAAGATAATGTAGGAAACTGTTTTCTATATTTTTTTGTACTAATTTTCATTCTCACCAGCAGTGGATAAGAGCTCTCATCACTCCAGCTCCTCAGCAGTGCTGGATTTATTAAGGCCCTTTAATACTTCACTTATTAAATCCTGTGCTGTGATTTGTAATTTTAATTACATCTCTATTGTTAGTAATCAGGTTGAACATCTTATTTGATTGTCCTTTTTTTTAAAGATTTTATTTATTTATTTTATTTATTTATTTGAGAGAGAGAACAAGAGAGCAAGAGCGTGCACGGGCAGGGGGAGGGGCTGAGGAGAAGGGAGAAGGAGAGAATCTCAAGCAAATTCCATGCCAAGCATGGAGCCCAATGTGGGAATCAGTTCCACGACCCTGAGATCATGACCTGAGCTGAAACGAAGAGTTGGACTCTCAACCAGCTGCGCCACCCAAGTGCCCCGATTGTTCATTTTGTATTCATTCATTTTACCTGTGTATATTTCTTTTGTAAAGTTCCTCTCCATTTCCTTTTTATTTTTATTTTTTTAAAAGATTTTATTTATTTATTTGACAGAGAGACAGCCAGCAAGAGAGGGAACACAAGCAGGGGGAGTGGGAGAGGAAGAAGCAGGCTCACAGCGGAGCAGGGAGCTTGGTCAATCCCAGAACGCTGGGATCATGCCCTGAGATGAAGGCAGACACCTAACGACTGAGCCACCCAGGCGCCCCTCTTTTTTATTTTCTAAGATTATCTATCATTTTCTTATTGATTTGTAGGAGTTTTAAAAAAAATTCTAAATATTAATCCTTATTTATATGTATATATACACATTATAAAAACAAGGATTACTGTTTAGAGTATTATATATATATAGTAAACAAATTGTACTAGTTGGTGTTTTCTTTCTTTAATGTCTTCCTTTTGAATTTTTTATTACGGAATTTTTTTAGACATATAGAAAACTAATGATATATAATGAACACACATGTACACATCAACCACCCTCCAGAATTATCAAGACATATCTAATCTTGGTTCATCTGTACCCCAGCCTTTCCTTTCCTTAGTCCATTAGATTATTTTAAAGTAAGTCCTATATCTTATTTCATATGTAAATATTTTAGTATATATCTATACAGAGAATTCCTTAGAAATAACCATGGTATTGATATCACACTTAAAAATTTCATAGTAATTCCTTAATCAAATAACCAGTCAGTATTCAAACTTACCTGTACTTTCATAAAGGTTTTCTGGTAGTGGTGGTGGGAAACAGTTGATTTCTTTGAATCAGTAGCCAAGTAGTACCCATACTACTTTGATTGAGAAATCACTTAAATCTCTTTTTAAAACCCTAGATTCTTTGTCCCTCTCCCTCTCCCTTTCTCTCCCCTTTTGTTATTTATTTGTTAAAGAGGCCAAATTACTTGTGCGTAAATTTAAGGCATTCTGAACTCTTGGTGTTCCATCCCCCCGTAGTTAGAATGAGGGGCTTGGTCAGATTTAGATTTGTGTTATTGGCAATAGTACCTCCCAAAGGGAGCTGAACTATATGTTGTTTCACATCAAAGACACATGTCTTTCTTGAAACCGCTTTCACACAGTTCCAGGTGTCATCAGTCTGACTTATCACCTTTCACCTTTGATTTTAGCACCCAGTGGGGACCCGTATGCCAAGATCTGTTGTTGCACTAGTCATTGTTTTACGGTGATACTCACATTCTCCCATTTCTTGTGCAGATATTAACTGGAATTCTTCTGTAAATGGAAATGTTCCCACATTATCTGTGTGGTTACCTTGAGATATAGCTCTTATAGGGAAAGCAGGATAAGTTCTTTTTACCCAATTTAGTTATTCCATATTTTTGAGGGTCTGTTTTAGCACCTGTAGTCTGTTCCAGTGATGGATTTGTCTGTGCCTGCTCTAACACTTCACTCTATTAGTTATGATGACTTCATAGCCTATCTTGCTGTTTAGCTGGGGAAGCCCTCCCACTTTATGTTTTTCAAGAGTGTCTTAGCTATCCTTAGCTCTTTGGATGTCCATTTAAGTTTTAGAATCAGATTATCAAGTTACATTCACAACACACACCCAGACCTGAGAGGATTTTGATTAGGATTGCATTGTGAATTTATTGAAAAATTGAAGAGAATTGGCACCTCTGTGGTATTGAGTCTCCAACCCACAATTATGATATCTTTCAGCATTTACATAGGTCTTCTTTAATATCTGTCAATAATGTTTATTGTTCTGAGTAGTTCTCTTATACCTCTTTTGTTACATTTATTCTTAGGTGTGATTGTAAATGTAAAATTAGTTTTTTATTTTCCAATTAAATAAATGCATGTACAGTTTTAAAGAAAATCTTAGCCAAGCCTCCTTTTAACTAAAATTATCTGTAATACACTTAGTTGATTAAGATTGTGTTAAGTGTAGTTAAATGGATTTTCCAGTTGTACATTTTGGAATTGGGCCCAGGTAAAGTATTGTATTAAAAATGCTGAGTAGGGGCTCCTGGGTGGCTCAGTTGTTAAGAGTCTGCCTTCGGCCCAGGGCATGATCCCAGGGTCCTGAGATTTGAGTCCTGTTGTGAGCCTGCTTCTTCCTCTCCCACTCCCCCTGCTTGTGTTCCCTCTCTCGCTGGCTGTTTTCTCTCTGTCAAATAAATAAATAAAATCTTTAAAATAAATAAATAAAATAAAATAAATTAAAAATGCTGAGTGGTACTCAGATAAAGTTATTTGGAAAGACTCACAAGAAGCAATGGGTAGACAATCTGGCAAGCATCTTTATTTGAATAACTAATTTCCACTCTCATTGCTTAAAACCCAAAGTAAGAATTATAAGAAGAGGAAGAAATTTCTTTTATATGCCACTGTTAGGGAGAAGACAGGAAAGGGTACATGCATTGAAAAACAGTACTAATTTACTTGTCCAGGAAAATGGCTATACACAAGTTATCTACATGTTTATAATAATAAAATCAATTATTTTCTGAAAAGGGTACAACATTGTAAACTCTTACATTTTGCATCAATCTAGAGGAACGAAACACTTAAGTATGATATATAGATAAATGGCTTTTGAAGAGGAAATAGTGCATTATCATTATTCAGTTCTGGTTGCACTGTATTTGCAAAGTGCTGTTTGAGTGATTTGGGACTTTAAAACGGTACACTTTTGAAAAATGAAATATTCCAAACATACAAATGCGTGCAAAGTAAAGATCAAGTACAAAGACTGGTTAACACCTATGAATTCGCCCTCTAGAACATTGCCAGTGCTCCTTGGGCTGCTCTTCAGTGTCCTGTCTCTCTGTTCTCTCCCAAGGGTAACCACTGTTAACATGCTGCAGCATATACACAGTTACCTAAAACAATTGACCTTAATGTTTTACATGTTTTGGGCTGTATAGAAATGATATACTGTATGTATTCTGCATATTCCTGCTGTTTTTTCATGCAGCATTATGATTTTGAATTTCATTCTAGAAGCTATGGTTTAACCATTTTGAATGCTGAGTTTAGTAATAATACATTATATCTGTATACCATATTTTATGTATTCTCCTGTTGGTGGACCTTTGAATTGTCTCAGTTTTGCTTTTATAAACAGTGTAACTGTGAACATTTGACTTCTGGTGTACATGTGAAGCATTTCTCTAGGATGTATTGGTAGGAATTGAATTTTTGCATCATAGAATATGCTCGTCTTCCACTTCTTGAAGTTCTCAAAGTAATGCCAAGTTGTTGTCTGTAGTGGTTGTATCCGTTCACAGGCAGTGCCCAGGCATTTCCATTGTTCTGTATATTCACAGGTGCTTGGTATTATCTGACTTTTAGGATTTTACTAATCTCATATGTGTAAATAATACTCCATGAGATTTCATTTGTTTGTTTCTTTTTACTAAACAAATGCTGGTTTAAATTCTAAAGCCAAAGGAAATGTAAAGTTACAATGAAAGACTACTGTCAACTTTGGCGTTTAGAGGTTCACGTATTGTTCATCATCCTGTAATGGAAATCTTATTGTATTATTTTGCTGCACAGTGTGATTTCCTGTATTCAGTTTTTTAAAAATCCAGGGTTATCAAGGTATAAATTTACGCATAATATTCAGTGTGATTTCATATACCTGAACTGTATTTATTGTTTACTTTTAGGCTGAAATGGGGCTTGGTTAACAGATGGACTATAACTTTTTATGACCGGCTTTAAGATGTTGAACCAGAATATTTGAAAACCACTAAAATGGCATTAATATTTCATGCGTTTTTGAGTTATTTTATTTGTCCTGTGTATCCAAAGAGTTTTGAAAACTTGATTTAAATTTAAGTGCTTTTAGATTTGGAATACTAGAAAAACTAGAATTCTGTTCTGAGATACTAAGTTCTTAGTAAATAAAAATGATTACTGATTTTAGTCATTGTAGAATATCTGAAGCCAACCACATAATATTGAGGAGAGAAATACAAGTTTTAAGAAATCTTTATATTCCCTGAGTATAGTCTTTTAAAATTGCCATGCCAGTAGGAGGAGGAAGAAAAGATGTGAGAAATAAAATTGTTATAATAATTCTTATTTTCTCTTCCAACGGCAAATACCAATTGGAATGCTGTGTATGTATATACAATACTCTGCAGTACAATATAAAATTAATACAAGAGGGATGCCTCACTTTATTCCTTTGATTGATCTTTAGTTTGTCTAGTGTCTAAGTAATAAGTGGTTTGTCTGGTTTTTCTTTACAACTTGACCGGGGTTTTTTTATTTGACAGGTGGCAGTTTGTACCATACTGATGTCTCGCTCTTTGGAGAACCTACCGAGTTTGAGTATTTGCGAAAAGTGCTTTTTGAGTATATGATGGGTCGTGAGACTAAGGTATAAATCATTTCTGGTGATTTGGCATGTGGCTTAATTTAAAAAGAAATGTGCCCACTTTTAATACTTTAGTACGCATATTGATTGTATTTTTACTGTTGGCAGACCATACATGCTAATGATAGATAATAGGTAATTGTGTTATTGTTCTTAGTTTACCAAAATGAATTGTCAGATCTTGCTTATATTTGTTACAGTTAAAAGATATTAATTTTAAAAATACTGTTGGATGATGCTGAGTACTAAAAATTGAAATTTCATTAACTTAATACTTTGTGAAACGTGTGGCTATTTTTATTTTTGACCTCAAATCTTAGAAGAGTAGATTTCATTTTCATGGAAACTTTAGGGTAATGTTGAAGTATTAGAAATGGCCATAATTAAGAATTAAGTAGTAGACTACATAATTAAGTGTCGCTTGGAGATATTTAGAAGTATTTTACTTTAGTCACTATGAGAAAATCATTCCTGTACATATGGAATATCAATCATTAACATTACCACATTATATAAGTAATAGTGCTCGGCTAAATTTGTTTTCTGGAATGTCAAATTTATAGTAAGGTTCTTGAGTATATAGTCTTATCTTTTTCTTGTTTGTATCCCCTGCAGTGTTTTTTAAAAAGCCTATATTGGACTTTTGGTACATGTATCTTGAATTGAATTGAATATATTTATGGAAATTCATGAGCCTTTTCTCAAAATTTTTCATTTAAAGCAATTTCTTTTCAGACATCGCTTCACCTTTTTACCTTCATAAACCTTTACATTGTCCATATACCTTGGCTGAGAATGGGATCATGAGTTTTCCATTTTTAGAAGCAATTGGTATTTTAACTTATGGGTCTGCAGGGGTTACTAAGTCAAGGAGTGCCAGACCAGTTCAGGGATTAATTTGACAGATATATTTAAAGCCTAGAAAGTAAGAGCATAAGAAAATCTCTTAAAAGAATATGAATTTATGGATTATAGATTTGGCTAAACACTAGGCTATAAGTCATTTGAATCCTTAATATCTATAGAAATCTCATTTCATTGTATCAAATAGTTTCAAATTAAAGTAATATCTAGTGTGATCCAGAAGATGTAACTCAGGAAGGGTATGTTAATTCATAGTAATTCAATTTTTTTTTCTTAAAGGACTTTTTAAAAAATTCAAATAGTAGCTAAAGCTTATTTTCTGCTTTTAAAAAATAAAGCTAATGAAATACAATGATCTCTTATTAAGTCGTTATTAGATAGTAGCCTTTAGCTGAGGTGGGGTAGATAATTTAATGTTACCTTGTTATTGCAAGGAAGGGAGAAGGGTGTATTTTTTAAAAAAAAGTAGCTTCTGAGAACTTTAGCTATATTGGTTCATTTGGGAATCTAAAGCTGTGATCCCGTGTTGCTAAATAAATGATTTAACCTTTTCTTGATCTGTGAAATGAAGAGACTGGCTTCCTCAAACTGTGTCTTCTGGAGGTTGCGAACTGTGGAGGATGAGATCTCTACAGAGTTTGAGTCCTCCTGAAGAAAGACCCAGCACAAGCATTGATGTGTTCTGGGGCAGTGCCATTCAGCCAAGTGCAAGCTTGTGCTTTCAGGGTTGTGCAGCTTGTTTTAGGCTGTGACTTAGGAACCAGCTGGAAGGGGTGTCCTCAGGGCACAGGCAACCCTGTCTAATACCTGACTGGGACTCTGTGTGGCAGAGTGTTCTCTCTGGTCTTTTATCGTCAGCATTCAATGCATCTGGTTACTACAAATGATTAGGCTGTCATTCTGCCATCACATTTTACAGGTAAATGTAGAAAAGCCATAGCAGATACTCAGCTTAATTTACTGCTTATTTATTGAGCACTTGCTGTATGTGGCCCTTTGTTTATCACCATGATGGGTAGAAAAATGAAATTTGACACTATCCCTAATTTTTTTTTTTACACCATCCCTAATTTTAAGGAGTTTACTGTATAGTAGGAAAGCGGACCTGTTCGCAGTTAAGCATAACATGATACCGACTGTCGTTGGGGCTGTTAAGAGAGGCACAGAGTTCTCCTTTTACTTGTGGGAAGGTCAAGGAGGACATTGTGGAAAAGCAGGTGTATCTGCTGGGCTTTAAAGCCGGGTCGGGGGTATGTGGAGATGGTTAGATTTTAATAGATGAACTCAGACGGGAGGAAAACCTAGACAGGAGGTCCAAAGCAGGAAGTTGAGTGTGGGTTTTGGAATGACAAGTAGTCTGGTCCAACTAAAACACTGGATCTGTGGTGGAAGTGACTCCTTTTAGGGCTGCACAGAGTATGGAGGGCATGGAATGTTTTCAGAGTTTTACCTGTAGGGATTGGTGGGGGGTAGTTAGCCCTTGAGCAGAGATTGAAAAGAGCAGAGCTGGTTTTAGACATATCTTTTACTAATTTGCTTAATCTCTACACATTAATGAAGAATTTGAAATGGAGGCCAGGTTGTGGTTTTAGAGTGAGCCAAAGTATATTGTGGCTTTTGTGATTTGATCCTCATCTGTAGTCGTATCTTGTCCAGCAGGATATGTATGTCATCCCACCTGTGTTTCTTCATCTGCTTTTGTACACAGTGTTCCTTATTTTATGAGGCAGATGATTCATTTAAGAAGACCACATGTAGGACACACATTCTTATGGTATGAAGCTAAAATAAGTGTCCCTTCTTTCTTCTGTCCTTCACTTTCTTTTTCTTGGGTTTTGATCCTCCATGCTAAATTCAGCCTGTTTTCCTTTTCAGTAGAAAGTGTTTCTCATCCTAGCCTTTATTAAAGCTTCTCCCTAAAGAAAACCTGGGAGAAGATGTCACCTCTAAACCAGGTGGCTCATTTGAATTTTTCCTTACTTCCCAGGGCCTGGGGATATTGCGTATAGAATAGACAGTCTGAGTTCTTTCCCAGGATATGGCAAAGAGCCTGGGCTTCTCTGTTTAAGTCTTTACTGGGTAATCTGCTGCAGTTTCAGGATCACTGATGAATTTAGAGGTGGGTTTCTCATTAACATTATCTAGAAACGTGAAGAGACAACTAGCAACAGTTTGGGGTTATCTTGACAGACGTGTTTCTGTATGCATGTATGTGGTTTCATAGTGAATATAAGTGGACTTTTGGGTACTTCGAATTTTACCAGCTATTGAAATTAATTCCCAAAAGCAATCTTCATAGACAGTAACCAAAAACCACGAAAAATTGCTTCCGAGTGTTAACGAAAAGAATACTGAAATAGTCACTACTTCGTATTTCTCTTGTCATTTTGTGCCACATATGCTTAGTTTCTAGACTGGTTTAGCATGGAAGATTCCGTTATCTCTAGGCAGTACAGTTTAAAGGATGAGGATTTTGTAAAATGCTTTTGGAATTCTTCAAGAACTGTGTTATTTTAAATGGTATTTTTTTGATCCTCAAAATGGCAGAGGTAAAGATGAAAGGAAGGAAGAGGGCTGAAATTTTGCTGTGTATGGGGTTTGTGGTAGAACAACAGTATTAGTTGAAATAAGTATTAGAAGTATGTAAAGTGCCTTGCCTAGGCTTGGCACATAATAGGAATTTTAAAAACATTAGTTTCTTTCCTTCCTGGAGATAATTATACATATACATTATGTATGATGTGAGTTTGTAAAATTTTTGGTTAACTCCGTTATGTCATCTTTTTCTCAGTGACCTTCTCTAGTCCCGGCCCCCTCCCGTGTACACACACACACACACACACACACACACACAGTCTGTGTAACTGTGAATGAAGAATGTTAGAGTGAGTTCTCTAGGTGACCCTGCCATCCTCTGTGGGAATCCTCAGGGGAGAGCACTGGCACCTGAATTTGTATGTAAGCACTGAACTTGTTATCCTACTTATTTCGTGAGTGTATCTTATTTCATAAGGTATCTTCTTTCCTCTCTGTCTCCCTCAAAACATCTCATCTTGATACAAAATAGGGAATTTCCACCTTTGAGGAGAATTTTCCACGAGCTTTTGGGTGACAGTCTGACTTACGGTATATTCATTTAGATCTGCACAATTTATGATCTTGTTTTGCAAGCCACCATGTGTAATGTTTTGATTCATCATGTTTTCTACCAAACAAAACATCTTGTGTTTATTTAAAATGTAACTTGTATCTCTATTAGGCTGATGTGCTGCATGTTGTAAAAAATACCTACTAAGCATGTTCATGTTCATGCAGTAGCCCATGTTTATGAGATATATGATGTGATTTAGTTAAAGCTGAACTTGGGAGTATCTAATTCTGATTATTTAGAGCATATGTTTGGCAATACATCACTTTCTAGATAGATTTCTATAAATAAAAAGCCTAATAAAATCAATGAGTAATAAAGTTTCATCTTAATTGAGACAAAGGGCCAAGAGCATTAGAACTTTATATAGCTTCATGCTATTGTAATTGCATCTTCTTGAAATATCAACCCAGACGTTGTGAGGAGTCCTTTTAAATTGAAATTCTAGTGTTGGCTGTTATTTCCTTGACTAATACCTTCACATCATACTTCTTTGGTTGTGGCTTCCATTGAGAGCACTAAAGAATCCCACCAGCAGAACATGTCAGAATTGGGTGAGACTTCATCTGCTTCACTGTCTATTAGTGATCATCTCTTGTTGTTTTTCTTGTAGACCATGGCAAAGGTTATAACCACTGTACTGAAGTTCCCTGATGATCAGACTCAAAAAATTTTGGAAAGAGAAGATGCTCGGCTAATGGTAAGCTCTAAAAGTAGGTTACAGATAGAAGACGGCTTTAACCCATCTTTTTACATCCTGTTTCATTCACAGAGACTTTGAGTTGGTAAAAGACATTTTAAATGTTTACTTTTTATTTTACTGCAGCCTAAAAAATGAGAATGAATCTACATTAAGAAAGTTTAACCAAGGGCAAATGTGAATTGATGTCCTCAAGGAAAGAACAGTCTTCTTCAATAGCATATATGAGGTTGACACCCATATATGCTGTCTATGGGATTTCCAGAACTTGGGCTATTTGTGGGAAGTACAGAGAAGGCATTTGTTCTGGTATTTCCAGTAATAACTTTTAAAATCAGGTTACACCATGATGTTTGATGTTCTATATATTACATCTCTCTTTCCTACTTTTGTTGTTTTCAAATACAATAATTCTGAATGAAGAATTTAAGCATTTTTGAGTTTTTGACATACCAGCAAGGGTATCCTGGTAGATCACCGAATTATTAGGAACCTTTGTGTGAAGTCCGCTGTAACTGAAATGAAACAAATATACACTTCATAAATTATGCAGAATTATTTGCATGCCTAACTTCTTTTTGCCCTGGGCCAGTAATTCTTTAAGAACATCCATTCTAAGCAGAATGTGAAATTTGTGAAGTCTCAGGTCCCACCCCAGCTTTCTCTTTCTGCTTCCTTTTCTTGTCTTGCTGGTAGCCTGCACCACCATTCACATCCTCCCCCGTTCCTTTGCTTGTTTCACGATCCCAGCACCGCTGTTCTCTTCTCCCTCCTCATTAAAGCAAGCTAAGATCTTCTCCTTTATGATGGATTAGCCCATGTCTGAGTATCTCCAGTAAGAAGGACTAAGTCAGTAAACCTCCCGAAGCATCCCATATGATCTCGACAGAGTATGTCTCTTACAAAAGTCCTTGCTTACCTTGAACCCCAATCTTCCTTCCTGTAGTGGTTACCAGTTTGTCTCGTTCTAACCCATGGAACTCAACCATAAATCTGTGGATAGCCTGAGTGGAGGACTTTTCCTCTCCAGACCAGACACCCTGCACCTGTCAGTCATTTCTTTCTTTCTTTTTTTAATTTGCCCATTTTATTTATTTTCTTTTTAAGTTAGGCTCCACGTACAATATGGGGCTTGAACTCGTTAGCCCTGAGATCGAGAGTTGCATCCTAGAGTGCCTGGCTACCTCAGTTGGTAGAGCATTTGACTCTTGATCTCAAGGTCATGAGTTCAAGTCCCTTGTTGGGCGTGGAGCATAATTACAATAAAGAAAAAAAAGTTTCATTCCTACCAACTGAGTCAGCCAGGCGTGATGCTTCTCTCCTCTGACGCATTATGCAGGGCCAGTCCTGAAGGAATCCCAAGCCTCAGGCACATCCTGACCTCCTCTTCCTTGCTTTCTATAAAGTCATCCCAGCATCCCTGACCTTTGTCCCAGTACTCCATTGCATATTGTATCGTATACCTATTGTATATTTTCTGAGATAGTTGCAATTATTTTGGTTAGCATTTAAGTGTTTTTTTGGAAAGCATTCCTCCCTGTATCTAGTGGCCTGAAAAATATTGTTATACCTCTGTAGTTATTTCTGTTGATAAATATTTTTTATAAGAAGTATATCACTATGATAGGCCGGTGATGGGTATGAAGGAGGTCACATATTGCATGGTGTGCTGGGTGTTATATGCAAATAATGAATCATGGAACACTGCATCAAAAACTGTACTGTATGGTGACTAATATAACAAAAAAAATTATAAAAAAAAAGAAGTATATCACTATGATGTATGCCTTTGGTCAGTAGAATGTTGTTTTAAATTATAGCAAATGTTAATTCTAAAACCATGTAGTTACTCAGAGTAGTTTTCCTCCTCATTGAACCAAACAGCTGTGTCTTTGTGAAAATAAAACTCTCCAGTGCAATTGGAACCTGTTGACATGATTCTGTCATTATGATCCAGTTTAAGAAAATATTTTTAAATGATCTAATATACCTTTGTTCGTTCTCCCATGGCCTCTTTATCATCTTGATGTTGCGGTATGGCAAACTCTCCTCTTACTGTTGGGCTACATTTTATCATGGCTTTGGCAATATGGCAGGAAATATTCCCCTTTACCCCTTACACACATGCAGTCTTAGACTGGTTTGTCTTGAAAGAAATGAATTGAATTGATATATGTAAATAGTGAACCATGTAGAGAAAAACCTTTTAAAGCAGATGGAAATTTTTTTTTTCCTGTTAACTAAAAAGAAATCTTTGAAAAACATTACACTCTTTATTCCTGAATAAAGTGGTATTCATTCTAGATAGGGATGAAATGGTAACTGTTCGTTCCTTCCTGAAATAATCCTGCCTTGTCGCAGAGGCTGACCTGCTTAGGAAGAAAGTCCCACTCNNNNTCCACTACTACTTCAAGCAGAGTCTTATCCATTATTAGCTTTTGCTTAATGAATGAGTTCAGTCAGCAATCACCTACTCTTCTGTTTGTTGTGGCAGATACAGGAAAATTGAAGACATGGAAGATAATTGTTGTTGACCTTGTGGGAGCCTTTAATTTTAGGGAGAAGAGGTAGCACCCATTCATTGTGCACAAATAAAAGATATGTCTAGTAATATAATTCAAATAATAAAAATGGATGCTTAGGAAATATGAAATAATATATAATGAGCATGAAGTAAGGCCCAAAGATGGCTTGTAAATCAATTTGAGTCACTTTTTGTTGGTTTGAGATTCTTGGTACTTGAGAGTGATTCATTGTTGTTTTTACATTTGATGAAAAATTATGGTTGTTGATGATTGAGAAAGTTGAACCAAGAGACACATTTGCCTTTAAGATTGTTATCATTCATAAAATGAGCAATAAGAATCATTGTCTTAGAACAAGTCGCTTGAAATTTTAACTTCTTACCCCTGTTCAGTGAGCTGTAGCTGATTAAAACAAAACACTGCAAAAAAGAGTGACTTATCTTTTTCTAGTAGTTAAGATATCCAATAGAAAGGTATTTATATCTTCAATGTGAATACGTAAAATATTTTTCCAATAGAAAAATATATAACTGTATAGAAAACAGGTTTTTTAGGGGTTTATTATTATAATAATTATTATTTTATTTATTTATTTGTATTTATTAAATGAGCATTTAAAAACTGGTGGCATTAGCTTTAAATGTGTGTTCCAGATGAATCTTTTCAGTGATTTGTTCTAAATGTGCAGCACAGTTTTCCTTGTATTTAAAATCAGCACCTCGAGTGCTTTGTTATTTTAGCTTTGGAGGCTGAAAAGCTGGTAAAAGTAAACCAAAACAAACCCAAGCACATTACAGAGCTGCCTTCCCATCCATTAATTTTGGGAGTGCTCGAGACAGAGTGTGGACCACACTTTGTGCTGACGGTGTGCAGGCGGGCCAGTGTTTGCATTATTTAGTGGGTGTTGTAGGAGGAATGCAGTCTAAAACTTTGCTTCATGACTCTGATGATTATGTATTTGCCTTTTGGCATTGATCAAAGAATTTCTGTGTCTGCTGGTAAGCTATTTCTCAGTATGAGCAAGGTAGGAGCAAGAGTAAATACAAAAGTCTTTGACTTGTCTAATTATTTTTTGCTGAATAAAACTGCCCCATGAGTACACCAGCAGCTTTTTTTTTTTTTTTTAAAGGAGAGTGTTATTATTTAGGATAATTTTATTAGAAAGTTTATTTCAATCAGGTGCTAACTCATCTTTTGGAATTTAGAGGTTCTTTTTATATAGACGTCTCTTTTAAAAAGTGTTCTTAGAAATTCATTTTTCTTGTTAGGGTGCTAGCAAACTGAATGGCATGTTTCACCTAGACAGCTATTTTCTTGATGACTCCATTGAAGAAAATCTTGCTCTTCTGTTGAAGAAGATTTGGCTTATTTTCATTTCCCATCCACTCTTGTCATTTTTAAAAATTGATTTTCTTTTGACTTTCTTTTTGCTTTTCTTTCACACTGATCCTTTGTGTTGCGTCAAGTTCTTAATCAGTCCTTGCCCTCCACCAGTCTTGTACTTAAGTTAATGTTTCTCACTTTTTCCCTTTGGTTGGAATTTTAAGAATCTCCTCTGAGTCAATAATTCGTCTGAGCTTTTCAGCATTGTTGGATACAGAAGTTTTTCATCCCAGAAGAAGCTTACCTTTGCTTTTTCAGGGGCTTAGTAGATGCATGGAAGGTGGAGCAGGAAACAGGTGCAAATAGGTACCGATGCAAAGTGAAAAATACTATACAGATAAAGTACGTATTGGTTGTCTCAAAAGTGGTTTTGACTCTTGATCTTGTTAGAATTATACAATATGTGGTGATTGCAAAAGGACACATTGCGAACAATTCAGAATCATATAGAGAGGCAGACCTTCATGTTTTCAGCTTCCCAACACTTTCCAGGCACTTCATCTCTGTTAATAGTTTGGTGAATATCCCCAGGCTTTCTAATAAGCTTTATAAATATATTATTTATAATTATGTTTTTTAAATAATAATTTCTTATTAGGTTATGTTAGTCACCATACAGTACATCCTTAGTTTTTGGTGTAGTGTTCCGTGATTCATTATTTGTGTGTAACACCCAGTGCTCCATGCAATATGTGCCCCTCCTTAATATCCATCACTGGCCTACCCCAATCCCCCACCCCCCTCCCCTCTGAAGCCCTCAGTTTGTTTCCCAGAGTCCATAGTCTCTCATGGTTCATTCCCCCTTCTGTTTATCCCCCCTTCATTCTTCCCTTCCTTCTCCTACCAATCTCTCTGCTATTTCTTATGTCCCATAAATGAGTGAAACCACATGATAATTGTCTTTCTCTGCTTGACTTATGTCACTTAGCATAATCTCCTCCAGTCCCGTCCATCTTGCTGCAAATGTTGGATAATCGTTCTTTCTGATGGCTGAGTAATATTCCATTGTATCTATGGACCACATCTTCTTAATCCAGTCATCTGTCGAAGGGCATCTCGGCTCCTTCCACAATTTAGTTATTGTGGACAATGCTGCTATGAACATTGGGGTGCATATGGCCCTTCTCTTCACTACGTCTATATCTTTGGGGTAAATACCCAGTAGTGCAATGGCTGGATCATAGGGTAGCTCAATTTTTAACTTTTTAAGGGACCTCCACACTGTTTTCCAAAGTGGCTGTACCAACTTGCATTCTCACCAACAATGTAGGAGGGATCCCATTTCTCCACATCCTCTCCAACATTTGTTGTTTCTTGCCTTGTCAATTTTTGCCATTCCAACTGGCATAAGGTGGTATCTCAGTGTGGTTTTGATTTGAATTTCCCTGATGGCTAATGATTTTGAACATTTTTTCATGTGTCTGTTAGCCATTTGTATGTCTTCATTGGAAAAGTGTCTGTTCATATCTTCTGCCCATTTTATGATTTGTTTATTTGTTTCTCGTGTATTGAGTTTGAGAAGTTCTTTGTAGATCTTGGATACCAATCTTTTATCTGTAGTGTCATTTGCAGATATCTTCTCCCATTCCGTGGGCTGCCTCTTAGTTTTTTTGACTGTTTTCTTGGCTGTCCAGAAGCTTTTTATCTTGATGAAGTTCCATGAGTTCATTTTTTCTTTTGTTTCTCTTGCTTTTGGAGATGTGTCATGAAAAAAGTTGCTGTGGCCGATGTCAAAGAGGTTGCAGCCTATGTTCTCCTCTAGGATTTTGATGGATTCCTGTCTCACATCAAGGTCTTTCATCCATTTGGAGTTTATCTTTGTGTATGGTGTGAGAGAGTGGTCAAGTTTCATTCTTTTGCATATAGTTGTCCAGTTTTCCCAGCACCATTTATTGAAGAGACTGTCTTTTTTTCCACTGGATGTTTTTTCCTGCTTTGTCAAAGATTAGTTGCCCATAGAGCCGAGGGTCCATTTCTGGGTTCTCTATTCTGTTCCATTGGTCTGTGTGTCTGTTTTTGTGCCAGTACCATGCTTTGTGATTATAATTATGTTTTTAATCACTTAAATATTTTATAAAGTGGCAGAATGCAACAGTTTGCTTTTTTCACTTAACATTTTCATTTTATTCCACCTCATTACAAATTGAGGTACCTTATTCTTTTTACTGGCTGATTGTATGATTATGTGGATGTCCTACAATTTAGTTCACCAATTTCCCATTGATGGACACTTAGGCCATTTCCAGGTTTTCAATACTTACAAGCATAGACATAGGGATTTTATATATATATATATACACACACACACAGACATACATACCCACACATACATTTTTGCCTACTTCTGCAAGTTTTTCAGTAGGATATTGACCTTATTGTGTTGTGTGTGTTGCAGATATTATTTTCTAGTTTGTGTTTTGATTTTGCTGCTTCTTACTAACTGCACCATTAAATATAAAAGATAAGTAAAATGATTCTTCTGACAGTTATACTAAGAACAGATTCAGATTTTATAAATAACACCCCCCCTTTTTTTTTAACTGATGCTGTTTTAAAGCAAACCAGAAAGCTAATTAATAATCTTAGATTGTGACCATTTTAGATAAGACAAAGAATTTATTTAAGAAGGTTGTTACAGTAAAAAGTATGTTGAGATTGGGTCCCCTTGAATGGAAATTTTGGTTTGGGTCATCATTCCTGAAACCATTCCTGACAATATACTGTTGAATTACAAGAGGGTTATTCAGTGATAAAACTGATATATATTAGGAATGGCAATTCAGCATATAGACATACTGTATTCACATTCATCAGCATTTTTCCCCAAATTTTTGATGGTTAATTGAAATTATATAAATCAAATTTTAATGTGTACTTTAATGGAATTGTGAGAGAAATCTTTTTATAAAGCAAATAATCATACCCAGTTAATCTACTGTATAAATATTTACTTAAAGTGTGAAGTATCTTTAATTACGTTAAGTTTTTAAAGTAAAGTTGCAAACGAAAGCTACATAATACTATATTTACCTAGGATGGGAGGGAAGTGTCAGATTCCTTTTACTTTGCCTATACTCCCTTGATTTGAGGAGATTTGAGAAAATGTTAAGTAAATTCAGTTAATCCTTTGAAGTTCATATACCCATATAATCTCTGTGTTATACTAAGTCTTAAAAACTAACCCAATAAGCTTTTTTTCTTCCTGGCTTGTAGTATACTTCACCTCGCAGTGGTATCTTCTGAGTAAACCATCAGTCTGTGCTTAGTTAGCATGTGGTGAGTGAAGAATAATGTCTTGTGTCTTTTGTGCAAAAATCAAATGCATTGCATGATACTAACCATTTCGCTAGAATTCTTTTGCTCTTTTGTTTAATGAATATATGGCTATGCTTTGGGTTAATATAGGTATTTTCTGTTAATTCTGTCTTATAGATTAATAATATATAGATTTCATAATCATCACCACCAGTAAGAGTTATATAATTTTAGGAAATTTTGCTTAATCTTTAAATAATAATTGAAAGTTTAAAAATTGTTCTTTAAATTTTTATTAATTCAAAAAATTTATGTATTTTATCATCTTTTTTGTTTTTATTTCCTAAGAATAGTCTTGGAAGTTAATAAAGATTGTGAGAGAGAAATGAAAAATCATTTTCTAGATAGAGGTGAAACAATATATTTCACGAAACCAGAATTTAAAATATTGTAAGGCCCACTTATCAAGGCCAATCTGAAATAATGAAAATTAGTAAAGTTGATTTTTAAGTAAAAGCAATTTTATTACTTCCTGGGATCATATGGCGTAACAAGCTAACATCTGTTCTGAGGAGACCCTTGGGCAGCCTGCTTCGATTGAATGTGGCTGTTTGTAGGTAGCATATTGCTATTAGGAAGTGACGGCATCTAAACTGTTGGGATGCGGTTAACTGTCTTCACCATTTAAACACCCTTGCCATCAGCTGCAGGTATTAGTCATGTTAGTCGCTTGACTTGGCACCCCCTAACATTTAGGGTACATCTTTACCTCTGACTTCGCTGCAATTTTTACAAATGACAAATAAGCTGGATTGCAATTAATAGAGCTTAATCGAATTAAGATAAAGATTCTCTGTGATTGTTAATTCAGCTAGGATTCAGCTAATGGTATCAAGGTTTAAAATGCCAAATATACAGCTTTTCTTTTTTAATCTTTTAGCTTTAAAAATCATTTATGCCTGCATTTGAGTCTCATTTTGATGCTAGTGTATCAGTTAACCTGCCTTAATGATTATCTAGAACTGCCTGTAGTCTTGTAAATCCCTTAACATTTTCCTTTTTTCATGGTATTATAAGTACTGCATCATGCTTGTCTTTATTTCATTTTAAATACTATCATTTATCACTGGAAGTGTGTATTAAGTAGCATTTTATCAATTGATTAATTGATTGTTTTTTCAACTTTTACTTTGAAAAATTCCAAACACACATTTTGTAAAAATAATGCAGTGAACACCTATATACTCTTCACCTGTATTCACCAATTCCTAACCTTTTGCAAAATGTTGTCACTTGCTCTCTCACTCTTGCTCTTTCTCCATATATATCTTCCCCTCTGTAACGCTTGACCGTTGCTTGCAAACACTTGTGCTTGCAAGCATTTGACAGTTACTTGCAAACATAAATAAATACTTTAGCAAATATCTTTAAGAACAAGGGCATTTTCCTACAAACTCAACAATACAATTATCACTCTCAGGAAATTTAATATTAACATAATACTGTTACCTAGTATATAGTAAATATTCACATTTTTCCAGTTTTCAAATAATGTCTTTCATAATTTTTAAAATTCCAGATCCACTCAGAGATTGCACATTGCATGTCATTGTCATGTTTTTCTAGTTTTTTTTTAAACTAGAAAAATTCTCCCAGCCTTTTTTTTTTTGGTCTTTCACGACACTGGCATCGTGCAGCATTATTGAATCATGCATGAATTTCTTTTCCCACAACAGCACAAGCTAAGGTTTCAAAATAATAATTGACACAGGAATTTAAATATGACAGAAGGTCTTTTTCTCATCTTCTGTAGGTTTCTAGGACCAACATGACTGTTGAGCAAGTTTTATAAATAATACACTATTGGCAGCACATCACAAGTATCAATCAGTGGCTTATATTATTCACTTACAAATTGCGAAGACTTTAAAACTTTCTCTTTTCACTAAATATGTATAAAAAGTTTATCTCTATTAATTTTATTTGGTTATTTATTTTTGTGGCATTTTAACTTAATCTGGCTACTGGCTTTGAGCATTTTAATCAGAGAAACCTTATTAGAATCATTCATTAGCATCATTTCTCTTAGCATTTTAAGTTTTTAAAATTGAGTTTGTTAATTTCCAATGAGGCATAACTTTTTTATACCAAAATGCTGTTTGTCCTTTGCTGCCATGCATATCATCCTAGGAGAATTGCAATATGTAGAAAAATCAACACATTAGAAAAAACGGAAGAACTCTTTGTCCTCTTTAAATCTGAATAGCTGTGTCCTTGTGGGGTTCTGCCAAGTCAGCACACGTACTCCTGGCTTCTCCAGGTGTGACCAGTAGCATTCAGGGCATGTGAAAGGTGGCGGTTCCAAATGTCACTGAAACGTCCTGTTTTTCAGGATCGCTGACCTGTAGGATCTGTAGATCAGATCATTCCAAGAACATTAATATTTAGAAGATTTTGTTTTAGGATTTAATATTTAGAGAGTATTTCTACTTCAATCCCTAGACCATAGAATATAATTTTAACTTGAAAAAACAAGTCTGCCAAAAAGTTTGCTTAAAAATTCTTTTTCTTTATCCTCTTTCCCTTCTTTTCCAGTCGTGGCTCCGATCATCATCTTGAAGAAACGGGGTGGTGGCGTTGGGCAGGCGTGGAGCACTGTCCGTGTTTGCCTCTTTGAGAAGCAAGCTGTTGTTCAGGGCCCGTTATGGAGCCAAAGACCAAGAGAACCCTGACATTGGCCCGCAGATAATTGCAGACTGCCTTTCAGATCGATTATATCAGTGGAGAAATGGTGATAGTTTTTTTCTTTTTGTTGGGAGAAGTTTTATGTTGTTTAGAAGATATTTTGAATAACTCAGCCTGACTTATGGGCTCATTTAATGTTCCTTTCTTCCATTCTTTTTGTCCCTCTTTTTAAAGAACTGCTTGCCTTTCCTATTTATTTTTAGGGGGATTTCTTTTTAAAGACTTGTGCAATACATTTTGAGGTGAAACTTAGTAGATTTTTTCTGATAAATTAGAGCATTTAATTGAGTATTTTATCCACATTGATTTGTTGAATATTTGCTAAAGACTAGTTCTTTAAGCTATACATATGATAAATCCAAACAGCAGTACCTCATTGTTTACTTAGCTTTTGTACTTATATTTTTCAGAGGAAATACTACTACTGTAAATTGTAAATAGTCAATATTGTATTGTATGCATACTGTATTGTATGCAGATCTGTGACTGTTGGCAATGTCATCTTGGAAGAACAGATAAATAAAGTTTATTTACTATATAAAATTTGCTTATTGTGTTTTTTTTACTATGTTGAAATCTATTTCAAAATAGTTAAGAAAAGATGTTCTATCTGGATGAATATTTTGAGGAACTGTTTGTCAAGATAGCTAAATGCTAACCATTTGGAAAGATTTTTTATGTTCAAAATTAGCATGATCAAGTTAGAAGAAATACGGTAACAAAAAATACCTCATGGTGTGTGTGTCAGGAGTCTGCCAACTTGGGGGTGCCTCCTCCCTTCTGGAGTAGACCATACTTTGATTCTTTTTAAACTTAATGAGAGCATCTCTTGGACAGCAAGAGATGGGAACTGTTCAGAGGGTTTCATACACCCTTTATATTCTAGCAAACACAGTATTCAGTATGTAGGTATTACCTAACCTCTGCCTCTCAATTATCCAGACAGTGTGGACCTTCATATTGCTGGTGTCTCTTATAGTGTGATAAAGAATGGGAAGCTCGGAGGGGTAATGACCAGTGGGTCTTCCATTCTAACCCATAGCTGACTTCTTTGAGGACAACTGTTTCAGCAAGGGAAGAGGGTCTTCTTACCCCTCCCCCCCTTTTTTAAAATCAGGATTCACTTAAGGGGCAAAATTTTGTGCCACCAAAGGGTTTCTGACAACAGACGTGACTTCTCACCTTTTTAATAAATCTTTTCCTGAGGTAGAAATTGTGGACTCCGAGTGAAATTTGTAGACAACTTCCTACTAACTCGTTTATAGAGACAAAAAGCATATCAAAAAGTGTGTAGGAGGTCAGCACACTTTTTCTAGAAAGGGTCAGGGTCAGATAGTGTTATCTGCTTTATAGGCCATATAGTCTCTGCCACAATCCACCCCCCTCCCCGCCCCTGTCACTGAAGTACAAATACAATCATAGGTAATACATAAATTAATGATCACAGCTATGTTCCAATAAAACTTCATTTCTAAAGCAGGTGGCAGGCTGGATTCGGCTCACAGGTAGTGGTTTGCCAAGCCCTGGGAAGGTGAACAAGCTGGATCTTAAACATGGAGTTGGGGAAAGAGTGCTCATCAGTTAATATCAGGGGTTGCTTGTTTTTCCTCAGTGCAGGCTTACAGCCTCTCTTTCAGAAAGAAGTACAGCAAATTCAGTTCGCCTTAAGAATGATGGTGACATTTTCTCAATGACCTGTTTCAGCAAGAGGGATCAAGTCTTACATTAGACTCTGTGTCAGGGTCTCAACCCACCTGGAGCATTTTCTTGAAGACCCCCCACCCATCCCTAAATGATGCCTGGGAAATGACAGAGTTTTCCAAAAAAATACTACAGGACATGATTGCATCATAGCTTGCAGACCACTGAGTACTTTGCCTTGTACTCTGATTGTTACTTGCAGGCAAGGAGGTTTGTGATGGCTGAGGGTCAGCCCAGGGCCACAGAGAGAGAGAGCTGTGATTCCAGCACTGAGATCCTGACTCTGGGGCTCTGAACCCAAGGCTTTCTCCAAGACCTCATGACTGCGGGACACAAAAAGGTTGATGGAATAAATTTATTGCCAGGAAACTAGCATATCACTTTGAAAGGTGCTAGATGCTAGTAAGATGTTACATTAGCAAGGTTTTGGTAAAATTTTCACTTGTAGCTATAGGAATTAATTTTATAGTCACTTTGTTCAGGTCAGCTGCATGTGAATCTTGGTAGACAACTACCTTTTTGTTGACTTGTGTCTTCGTCTGTTCGTGCTGCTATAACAAAAATACCACAAACTGGGTGGCTTATAAACATTGAACATCTATTTCTCACAGGTCTGTGGTCTGAGATGTCCAAGATCGTGGCACTGGCAGATTTGGTGTCTGTGATGGCCCACTTCCTAGTTCGTAGATGCCTTTTCTCTCTGCCCTCACGTGGCAGGAAGGCAGGAGCTTTCTTTCTCTGGCCTCTTTTATAAGGGCATCTATTCCATTCAAGAGGGCTGCACCTTCATGATCTGATCACTTCCCAGAGACCCCACCTCTTAATACCATCACATTAGGGGATAGGGTTTAACATGAATTTTGGGGGGGACACAAACTGTCAATCTATGGCAACTTGAAAATTTTTGAGTTAGGCATTTCTGAATTAAAGGACTTGAACATCATTTATGATTTTCTGATGTGTAAATATTCTTCTTCTTACAAAAATTCATTGGTCGCAGAAACTACCTGTTGAGGAAGGATGGCACAGATGCTAGAAGTGTTCTCATGCCTTTCTGTTGCTGCAGGGCCCAGAGGATGGGGATGGCTTTCCTGTAGCTTCCTTACCCTCCACAGCAAGCAGGGGTCTAAGGCCGAAAGAGAAACTCTGTTGGGACTGAAGTTGTTTAAACAGGAAAGACCTTTTCATTTTGTTTTCTTTTTGATTCTGAAAGAAATTTTGGGTTCATTGTAGACAATTTGGAGAATACATTTTAAAAAAGAGAAAATAATCTTCCAGAATCCCTCACCAGGAAAAAACCACCATGGGGTGCCTGGGTGGCTCAGTCTGTTAGGTGTCTGCCTTTGACTGATCATGATCCCAGTGTCCTGGGATTGAGTAACACGGAGGGCTCCCTGCTCAGCAGGGAGCCTGCTTCTCCTTTTCCCTCTGCTGCTCTCCCTTGTACTCTCTCTTGCTCTCAAATGAAAAAGTCTAAAAAAAAAAAAGAAAGAAAAAAAGAAAGAAAAGAAAGAAAAAGAAAGAAAAGAAAGAAAGAAAAAAAACAACCATTATTACTTTGGTGCCTTTATTTTATTCTTATTTTTATTTTTATTTTTTGGTGCCTTTAATCATGACTATTTTTTTTAATGTGTGAATGGATGTATGGAAGCACAGTTTGTGTGTGTGTGTGTGTGTATGTGTGTACATACAAGCCTGCATTTATATGTCTATTTACATTCAGGGCCATTAAAATTTCTTTGAAACTATTTCTAATTGCTCCATATTTTATCCAGTGAATACATCATCGTTTAATCCCTTTTTCTCCTGTTGAACATTTAGGTTGTGCGTAATTAGTCACTTTCATTTAGTACTCACGGTGATCTTGCTGTCCACATTGTAAGCGCACTTGAAAGAAACAACCCAGGACCAACCTGTCTTTCTCTCAACAGCCTTTGGTTTCCAAACAAGTGGACACGTTTTACGTTACTGTGTGCCACATTTGTCTGGCATCACTTCCCCTAACATTCCAAAGACGTGATGCACGGGGGAACATTCTGAGTCTGTACACTCTTAGAATAGTACATTTCAGAACTGGGCTTCACCCAGATTTGAAGTCTGAAAGCTGAAATGGCTGTGCCTGAAGCACGCTGTCCATGGGAGCGCAGGTGGGAGGGTGCGGTGCATGAGCAAGGCGAGGCAGCAAGTGGCTTTCCTTCCATCCTCCAGCCATTGGCTTCTATAGTTGGAACAACTTCTTGAGTCTCACTTTGGGGTCCTCTTTAGTTCGGTTTTGTTGTTCTTTAGAAATGTTCGAACACCAAACGTAAACATTTCCTCAATGACACAGTAAACAGTACAGCCGTTTTATTTTTTATTTTTATTTTTTTATTCTTCAGCCAAAGTTCTGCCTTTATTTTGCATAAAAAAATCATATGGAGAGCAACTATATGAATGTTGTCAACGTTGGTAAGATGACTTTTTCTTTTTTTCTTTTATTTTTTAATAATTTTTTATTATATGTTAGTCACTATACAGTACATTCCCAGTTTTTGATGCAACGTTCCATGATTCATTATTTGCGTTTAACACCCAGTGCACCATGCAATATGTGCCCTCCTTAATACCCATCACCGGCCTATCCCAAGCCCCCACCCCCCTCCCCTCTGAAGCCCTCAGTTTGTATCTAAATATTTTCCCCTAAATCAGCCTAAAATGCAGCTATGGGTACACCTCTTGCACTTCCCCAGTTGCTCATCCCCCCTCGGCAGGAAGACTGCCTCTTGGTTACCCCCCACCCGGATTAGGCTACTTTCCCCTTATAAATGGGGACTATTTTGTGTTTCCCTGTCCCTCTTGCTCTTTCACTGCTGTCCGTTGAGCGTGGGTAGACATGATTTGTCTTTTTCATTCACAGGTCTCTGGGAGACGTTGACACATGGTCTGGTGTGGATCCTAAGGTCCTGGCCATAATGTCTGATGCAATGACTGGGTGAGACTTTTGGGATGCCTTCGGGAGGAGGCTGGGAGTATTTTATGGGCAGCCAGGAAGGAAATGAATATTTATGATCCAGTGAGCAGATGGGACGACTTGGGACGACTGTTTCCAAGTCTTCACATACTTTGTCATCTGACTTGACGGTACCTCCTATCAGACTGGGCACAGTGCATTTCTCCACCAACACTGAGTGTGGCCATGTGACTGTGGTCCGTGGGTTTTGAGTGGACATTATATATGCCACATGGGAGCGGCGGTTTTAAGAGCCCTCCCACAGGTCCGCCATTGCTCTTGACCTCTGCCGTGAGTTTGAGAGGTGGGTGCTCCTTCAGCGTGGGCCCTGGAATAGTGAAGACACATCACTAGACATGAGTGAGAAACAAACACTGTTGTAAGTCACTGAGATTTGGGGATCAGTTGTTACTGTAGCATGACCTAGCGAAAGCTCACTAGTATATCGTGAAGAAGAAGAAAAGACGAAGCAAGTTGCAGGGTAGTGTGTTTCGTTTTTAGAGGTTCGACTCTATGTCTTGGTGTAGATTTCTTCAGGCTGTTTGGGGTTTTCCCAGTTTCTTGAATCTACAGGTTTGTCTTTTGCCAGATTTGGGAAGTTTTCAGCCATTATTTCTTTGAGTATCTTTTCAGCCATACCCTCTTTCTGTACTCCCTCCTCTTCTTCTGAGACTCCCATGGCACAATGTTAGGTCTTTTATTATAGTCCCACAAGTCCCCGAGGCTCTGTTCATTTCTTTTTTCAGCCTGTTTTCTCTCTCTTACTCAGACTGAGTAATTTCTGTTCTTCTATCTCGAGTTCGTTAACTTTTCCTTCTGTCCCCTCCATTCTGCTCTTGAACCCGTCATTGAGTTTTTAATTTCAGCTATTGTATTTCTCAGTTCTAAAATTCCCACTTGAATCTTTTTATCTTCTATTTCTTTCCTGAGATTTTCTGTTTCCTAGATGAGATTTTTTCTTGTTTGTTTCAAGCATGTTTGTAATTGCTCATTGAAGCAGTGTATGTAGGACCGCTGCTTTCAAATCTTTATCAGATAATTCTCACATCTCTGTCATTGTGATGCTAACATTTGTTATCTCCTTTTACTCAGTTTGAGATTTTCCTGGTTCTTGGTATGTCTAGTGACTTTCAATGGAAGCCTGGACATTTTGGATATTATGTTATGAGACTCTGGAACTTATTTAAACCTATTTAGCTGGTCTCCTCTGAGACTGCTCTGGCAGGGGAAGGGCTGGGGCAGTGCCAGGTGGGGTTAGAAGTCCAGATTCTCTTACTTGGCCTTCACTGACACCCAAGGTGGGGATGGTCTCCACATTACTGCTGGGAAGGGGTGTAGAATTACAGATCCCTACTGATACCACCTGAGCTAGGAAGGGGTATGAGTGCCTCTTTACTCTTCCCCATGTAGCCCCCACGAGACCCCCAGGAGGAGTGATGGGAAGAGGGACCTCTTTACTTTTGGGTGGTAGTGAAAGTCCTTGACTCTCCACTAAGTCTCCTCTTACAACCCCCTCCCCAAGCAGGGAGAGGCAGGGGACCTATTTGCTGCTGGTAGGGGTGGAAATCCGGGCTTCTCCACCGACATAGGAATGAGGTGGGATAGGGAGGGCCCGCTGTTATCCACCAGGGATGGAAGTCCTTGCTACCTGTCCAGTCTTCTCCAACAGCACCCTGGCATGAGTTTGGGGTGCCTCCTTACAGCGTGGCAACATTAGAGGTCCAGGCTCCCCACTGGGCCTTTGCTGGCAGGGGTGGGGGTAGGGCCATGGTGTTTTCTGCGGTGTTTGGGTAGAGTACAGTGGCAGTTGTCTAAAAGCTGTCTTGCCAGGCCGCTCCTTTCCCAGTCCTCTGGCCAGGGAGAGCACTGAGCATTTCCAGGCAGCCAGCTCCTTCAGCCTACGTGCCTGAGGCTGAGAAACCCTCAGGAACTCACAGCATGCCATTCCTCAGGCGCCAAGGCCCCCAGCCAGTCTGACATCTTCCCCCCACCTTCAAGGTCTTCTCAAGTTTGTCTTCTCTGTAATGTCCAGGGTTTTTAGTTGTACTTAGTGGGAGGAACAGGGAGGAGTACATCTATCCATGCTCCTAGAAGTGGAAGTGTCCTACACAGTGTGGTTTTATTCGGGTATCTATTATGTATTATTTATTCAATTTAAAGAATTCTACGTATCGTTACAGATGCAGATACCTTTAATAAATGTATGAATATATAAACCAGAAGAGCATACAGTTCATTCACAATGGTGGCTAAAACTGGTCTTCCCTGATCACCTCTACCCCGTCGCTGTTTCCTCTCCTTATTTAGCTTTTTTCGTCGGCATCTAGCATTGCCCACCCTCAGTAACCACGGTCCTTCCCCTTGTACTAGGGTACAAACTCTAAGAGGGCAGGTGCGCTATCTGCCTTGTCCACTGTTGTATCGTTAGGACCTAGAATATATAGTAAGCATATTGAATGAATGAATGAACGAACGAATGAATGAATGAACAAGTAAATTAAGAAAGAGGATAAAATGTATCAGCAATTTTATCTGTAATTAAAAGCAATTTTTAAAAAAAAGACTGGAGCATTTTTTAAAGACCTCTTTCTCTCTGCATTGAGAAGGCACATGGGAATGCAGGGGAGTGAGAGGAACACAATCGTGGCAGAACCTGGACTTTGTTTTCACTTGTTTTATAAATCAGTTAGTCACAAAGATTGATATTTTAAGGAACCAAATCCTGGTAACACACCTCAGGACATACCAGTGGAAATGAGTACCGCTGGAAAGAATCCCTTCCCTGGTGTTTTCATTCCTAATTTCCTAGATGTTTTTCTTTCAAGACTGAGCCATGTTGGATTGGAAGATTAGTTTAGGCCCAGGGAAAGAATCTGTTCAAACAGATTAATTTTTCCTAGTCTCTGGGGAAGGCAACATTGCATGCTGGTTAGGAGTGCAGGCTCTGGGGCCAGATGGCCAGGGTTCCAGGTCCGGCTTGGCCATTCACTCACTAGGCAAGGGACCTAACGTGTAAACCTCAGTTTCTTCCTCTGTAAAATGGGCATAATAATAATAATAGCATCTGTCTTATTGAATTACCACTTATAAAATCCCTAGAATGGTATCTCAAACACGCTAAGAGCTAGAGAACAGTTGGCCATTGCTGGTCTTTAATAAATAGCTTATGACACTGAAATTAACTATCAGCAAGGAAGGGTGCCAGGGAAGATACAAGCTGAACAAAACTGAAGCCACGCATCCTTGTGACAGTCAAGATGCTAATGACTGTGGTCACCACCACCCAGAAACAACCCCTGCCAATGTTAGGAAGACCTCAAAGAGAATGGGCTCAAGCAAAACAGGTGCCCAAATCCTGCCTGGAAGTAGGCAAAGAAGAGTCCCACCAAAGACCATGCGGAGGGGTGTCCCTGATCTGGGTGGTGTCACCAGCACCTGCTCTCCCCATGTGCTGCCCAGCCTTGAGAGCAGCGTTTCCTTTCCTTTCCCTCCCTTTCCAACCACCCGGGGCTGGTTGGGTCTATATTGCACCCTCTTTGCCCTCATTCTGCGGGGATCTTTGAGGATCTTCATTACTTGGAGAGGCCAGGAATTCTCTGGGCGCTGGCCTGGAGCGGAATTCAGGAGGGAGCCAGCCCCTCCTTAACCTTGGCTCCATGTCTGTTGGAGACTCAGGATTTCCTTAGCCTACAAACCAGTATTACCATTAGGTGTTCTGTTTGTCCTGGAGGTGACCACGTTCCTGGGCCAATCAGGGCCTGTACAGCTCTGCCTTAGTTCTTCAAGGTGACCAGTTGTCCAGGAAACCTACTGCCAGTATTTGCCTTATTCCCGTCTGTGTCAACAGTGACTAGATTTGCAGCCCTAGCCACTAGGACTACCCTTTCTTTCCGCCTCAACTCTACTCAGTTTGACACTTGCCCTTCCGTCCCGACCCTTGATTATATCCTCAGAGCTAAGCCTAATTCTGGCCTCCAGGGATCCTCGATACCACTCCCAACTGCCCCAGGGGCCTGATGCCAGCTGCCCAGGAAATCATCCTGTGTGGTCCAGACCTGGCCCCTGGGCCCTGCCCCATCACAGCCCCACAAGGCTCCCAGGGAGGGAATGAACTGGCTCTCAGGGCCTGGCTTATATGCTTAGGTGTAAAACATACCTAAGTTCACATGGAACTGTCTAGTCCAGCCATGGCTGAAACAGGTATGAGCCTAGGAGGACATGAGTGGACACCAAACCCCTGTGAGATAGGGGGATTTGACCTGAACTTCCTGCATAAAACCAGGAGCCACTGAAGACTGTCTGTCCGTTGAACTAGAAGTAGAAGAAGCCCGCTCTGTGACCTGGGAGAAGAGAGCTGGAGCTTCCCAGGAGAGCGGACAGGAGGAGCATTGTCCGAGAGTGACTCAAGGCCGAGCCTGCCCCGTGTGAGTGTGTGACGGTCAAGATTCCCACCACTCAAGTGATGCCGAAACAGAGTCATGCCAGAACTCCAGTCAAGGAAGGGAGCAGCAACGCCGCTCTGGAGCCTCTGGAGATGCTGGAGCCCCGGCCCCAGCCAGCGAGAAGCTGCTCTGCAGGGAGGCCTGGGTGCTGGACACCCACAGAGAATCAGCAGAAGGAACAGGTCCCTGAGAGACACACGGAACTGCATCCCCTAGCGAGATGAGAAAACCCCAAACTAAGCCTTGCGAGGATGATACCAGGCCTGAGTCCCAAAAGGAGCAAGAAGAAAAGGCCAGGGAAGGCGGGGAGGCCCCCCAGGCAGGACAGTGGAAGCGCAGGGGTCAGAGACGGTGGGTGTGAGTGTGACACCACAGCAAGTGGGAGCTACTGGCACAAGGGGTGAGGCCGGCATGGGGACGAGGCTGGAGGCAGGCTGGGTCGGTGCCTGTGTTCAGTTCTTAGACTTCAACCCAAGCAGTAACAAGAGAGAGCTGCATGATAGTCTTGATATTTTCAGCTCAAAGCCATTTATCTTCTTCCTTGAAAGTTCAGGGCCAATTCTGCTGCCAGGAATCTTGCAAAAGCAGCTTTTGCCAGTGTGGGCTCTAAAAAATGAAATGCACATGGGGTATTCCATTGCTCAAGCCGAATGCAATGTACCGAGTGATCGGGGTGGCGGCGGGAGGGGGGAAGGAACTGTTTGAAGTCAGGTCTGTTTATTGGTGCTGTGGGCACTCCATCGCTCGCTCTCTGGGCCCAGGAGAATGAGGCTACAGCCAGCTGGCCTTTGTCACCAAGGTCCCCAGTCCAAACAGCTTCATAGGCAAAGATTTAGACCAGACTCCTGGCCCCTTGGCCCACCGCTCAGCTGACGCAAGTGGATCCCACTCTCAAGATGGGGAGCCTGTTCCATGTCCAGCAGAAGGTGTGAATGACTAAACGCAAGCCAACCGAGTGACTGGAGAATGATCTAAAGGGAAGGAGGGAAATGCGTGTGCCTTTCAAGAGCATATTCCCTTTTCCCCCTCTCCCCAGCTCTGGACAAGGAGTGACTGCTGAGAAGCAGGTGCCTAGCCCAGCCTCAGCTGCACCCCTGGCTTCCCCAGCATCTCATGGCCGTAGCCAGGCTCTGCCACGGGGCAGGGGATCTCGAGTGAGTGTCTGACGCAGGGCATTCACCCACGGCATATGACGGTTGGGAAGACCGGGGATGGTGCGGGTGCGGATCATGGTCTGAAGCCCCTCCCCACACCATGCCAGACAGAACGATCAGCACTTGTCTCAGTTACCTGCGGCCACTCTCATGCTATAGAGCAAACCTCTCAGAGTGCAGTGGCTGACCATCAGCCTCTATTCAGCTTGAGGACATGTGCAGGTCAGGGATTCAGGCGGACAGTGCTGGCCTTGGGGGCCCCCGTCCGTAAGCTGTCTGCTGGCAGCTCAGCTGGGGAAGCTTGGCTCTGCTTCTTGCACTTCTGTCCTCCTTCCAGCCCCTGGCAGCTCTCTTTCTCCCGTGAGGGTACAGAGGCTGGAGCAGAAGTGGCCCTGCGGATGCTTTTGGACCTTCCGCTGGCATCACCTGGGGCCGAACTCAGAATTAAGGGGTGGAGAAATACCATCTCTTGAAAGGACGAGTCAGAAAGTCACATTCTAAGGGGGTGTACGGAATGGAGGAAGGGTGTGACGATCGGGGCCCTTAAGGCAAACAATGGATCAGAACCCTTCTCAACGCAGGACTCTGCAGACGCTCCCCCAATCAGCTGTGTTCGCACATGACCTCAAACCTGCTTGCCATCGCAGCTGTGAATGCGCCGTCTCCAAGCTAGGTTTCGTGGAGCCCTCTGCTTCCAGAGGGGGGGCTTCAGGGAACTCTGCAGGGGCAGGGGGAGGACAACACGGCGAGGCTCTGGGCACCCCGCTCCGCTCGCAGCCACTGCCTTTCTATTTGGTATAGATATTGGGGTTCTACACGAGTTGTTCTTGTATTTTTGTTGTTGTTGTTGTTGTTGTTTGAAAACAGGTTCTGCCATCAAGACTTTAAAAAGTGTCCTCTCCTTGAATGCACTCAGAGCAACAGGAAGAGAGCTTGCTTAGCCCAGAGTTCCTTGGTCTCTGAAGAACCAACGTCTTGCTCTGCTGTGCCCGAGGCTCTCTTCAAAGGCAACTGGGAGAAAGAACTTCAGGGAATCCATGATCGTGTGTCCTCTACAACTTTTACCAGAGTGCCCTCTACTCAAGGTATTTATTTTACAGCCAAGTGCCAGTTAAAGTTTCGGTGTATTTTCTCTCCTGGACAGTGAGGACTATTTTATGGATCGTGTAACACGTCTCCCTTTTCACCTCGGCCACCTGGAAGCTGGGTGCCAAATTCACATCACAAGTTTACATAACTCTTAAAACTAGAATGGCCCAAGGAGCTTTTAAAATATAGATTCCAAGGCTTCCACTGCAGGGATTCTGTTTCAGCCTGAACCCCTGGGCTGGCTCTGATGGCTTCATTATTTCTGTTCTCTTCCTCTATCCTGGACTTGCCCTCTGATTCTGCTACACACGCTCGGGCTCTGATTGTTCTTTTGTACAATACAGTCCGTTTTTCCTGGGCTCAGCCTGACCGTGAGGCATGGGCTGCTTGCTCGGCCGGTGAAGGCAGTGCCCAGCCAGAGAAGGGCAGATAGACCCTCAGTAGAGAAGGGGATAGAGGCCCCAGGACCCTCCTGGTCTGTGGGGTTGAGGGTCCAGCTGTGTCTTTCCCAGTGAGCACTCCAGGGGGAGGCCTGACCTGGCGGTGGGTCTGGGCCTGAGGGCCAGGAGCCAAAACACTCTTGGACTCTGAGAGAAGCAGGACCCAGGCTGAGACAGGGCCACAGCCCACCCTGTCCCCTGCGGCGGCCTGAGCCCCGTGCCCACGTGGGGCTCCACGCTGAAACCTTTCATCCCTTGGGTACCCCTACATTTAGGCTAATTCAATATTCAGGCTTGACCAAAAATTGTTTAGAAGAACATGATTATTCTCTAGGATGATTTTGAATTTAGAACCAAATATAAACGTTGACGTAAAACAAATCCAAGGTCCTAATCTTTTGAGGTTATTTGTATTTTTAAGATAATCTGACATGTCAAATTACTAACAAATTAACCTTGGATTCATTTTAAAAAGCTGTGACTGAAGAATTGATTTAGATCTGTGATTTTAAACAGAACCTTTGTTAAGTTTTCGAATATTTAAGGTAACTTAAGGAATATGTTACTTATAAGTTTAGTGAGTTAGATTTATCAACATGGATAAGTAATGAATTACTTAAGTACTTGAAAGTTTTTTGAGTCCGGTAAATATACAGGAAAAAACTCATAAGGAAATCAAGTATGATACATTTATTAGCGCAGCAATTTTATTAAAGGGAATTCAATGAAGTTGTAAAAACCTCCTTAAAAGAATTGCTTGAATTTTGCTAGATTTGTAATTAGAATAGTGAGATTTATTAGTCAAACTTAAACTTTAAAAAGTTCTACAGTTGCGATGTTAATAAATTCAATACTAAATTTTTTTAACTTAAGTGGTCTTCTAATGAAACTTTCTCTTAATCTTGGGGCAAGTTGTGTTTGTTAATTATTCTTTACGTTACTGGTGTTCCCTGATGCCTGGCAGTCCTTGGTGGGCCAGTGAAGGACAAGGTAGGTCGCTCTCAGGGCAGGAATGAGTTTCCCTTTGCTTTTGTTTAGATCTGTCTGCCCGGCAGGCAGGTCTGTCCTCCAATGGAAGGGCCACCTCTGCATCCCCTGTGTGTGAGTTGGCCTGTTGACAGGTTACTCTAGCGTCTTTCCCTTTGATCCTCTGTCTCTGTCTCTGTCTCTTTGTCTCTATCCTTACCTCTCTCTCTTTCTGCCCTTACAGGAGAATTTGTGCCTTCTCTTTTATGCACGCTAACACCAGATTTGCCTCAGGCCCCCACAGAGGGCACTCCTCTCTTTCAGGAAGGAAGACTGAGGAGAAGCGGGCTCCCCAGCGGCACCTTCTCCCTCAGGTACCACGTGAGGGACCCAGGCGCACCGGCTCCATTAAGCGCTCTGGGGATATTGGCTCGGTTTTCCCCACTTTTAGCCGTATTTAATAGCTGTTTTAAAAGTTGAACCTGGGTTTTACTGAGCCATGCCAGGAATAGAAGGTTAAATGAGAAGGCCCTCAAGGCTCAGAGAATGTGGGGTGCCTGTGGTCTTGTGACAATACACACTTGATTCTTTCCTTGGGCGGGGCGGGCTGCGTTAGAGCTGCTTAAGCAGAGGTGAGGTGGGGAGAGGAGGAACGGGGTGTGGGAAGAGGGAGCCTCTGGAGAGAGAAAGAGCTCTTGTTGAAGACAGCAGATAAGAGGGCCGATGAACCACGGGCGATCATCAGAAGCTGGGGCAGAAAGGGCAGATGTTGGATGGAAAATGATTGGCCCTGGTTGCCGGGTACTTCATGCTGGGCACTTTGCATGATTTGTTCATTTTTGCTTTTTCTCTTTAGTGACAACAAAAAGCTTTTTTTTTTTTTTTTAAGTTTCTATTTTAATCCCCAGACGCTTATCACAAGTGCCCTCCTCAGTCCCCATCACCATCCCCCCAACCTCCCCATCGGTAACCATCAGTTTCTTCTCTCTCCTTAAGAGTCTGTTTGCATGCTTTGTTGGAACTTTCCTGACAAGCACAGGTGAGGAATGTGAGTCCACCTCAGAGGTTGAGAAGTATGTCAAAAGCTTATTGGCCACTAACCTGGAAGGTGGGACCTGAACTCTGAGCTCTGGTTAGTGATCCCAGATCTTCCACTGGGCCCTAACCAATTCATGCTCCATCGGTAGCAAAATCCTCAGTGCCCTGTCCTGCTCTGAACTCTCCTTCTGCTTTCTTGAGTAACTGAAACACTTACCCTCCTGTGGGGACTCTGACTCCCCTGCAATTTTCTCCAGCCTATGTGTATGGAGGCGGGGGTGTGTTTTTCCTCATGCCCCTGGCATTGCTGTCCATCTTGTCCCTCCTTTACCCTCCAGGCTGTGTCCCTCCCTTTCCCTGACACCTCTTGCCATCTGTTCCCGTGATGTCATTTTTCAGGCCTCCCATTCTCCCATCAACTGCCACCTCTGTTGGCACACCTCCACGATTATTCCAAACTAAAGACTGAGCCTGAGACCCACTGATTCTACCTCTCTCCTTCCCCCAACCTCATCCCTATCATTTCTTCCCTCACTCTTCGCTCCACCAGCCTGGGTTCCATGGCCCAGCATGACAGACATGCACTGTCAGCGCCCATCTCGTTCTGTTCATTAAACTTATCTGGCAAACCCTACCTTGGTTCTGTTGATTTCCACTCACTCCAGATCTGCACCCTGGCAGCTGGAGGGGGCTGGAGAAACCCACTGAACCGCACTCACTAGCTCTTTTGGGATTCAGGACCACCAACTTCAAATGGGCCCTTTGTGCTCTTACAGTCCCTTCTCCTTCCCTTGCCCAACCACAACCCTACATGGCACGTCCCCCTCCTCACTCTGCTGAGGCCTGAGCTTCCTGCTTCACAGAGAAGAAGTGCGTGATTGCAGAACTGCGTTGTTCTCCCCACCACTCCTACAACCCACTTCCATCTGTCCCACCAACTCTGCCTTTGTTGCCCTCATGATGGTTGAGCCCAGTTCTGTCATCTGAAGCCAACACCTCCACTTTTGCACAGAGCCCGTGCCCGTGCTCCTTCTCAAGGATAAAGCTCCCCCTGATGAAAGGGTGGCTCCTCTTGGCTGGATCCCTCCCGCCCCGTCAGCCCTTGAACATGCTGCAGCAGCTCCCATCTTCAGAAACAAAACAAAACGAACATCAAAAATGGCTGCTATGTCCTCACATCTCTCTCTCTTTCTTTTTAAAGATTTTATTTATTTGAAAGAGAGAGAGACAGCATAAGCGGGGGAAGGAGCAGGGGGAGAGGGAGAAGAAGACTCCCTGCTGAACAGGGAGCCCGATGCAGGGCTCAATCCCAGAACCTCGGGATCATGACCTGAGCTGAGGGCAGACGCTCAACCATCTGAGCCACCCAGGCGCCCCTCACCTTCTTTCTGTCCGAACCACTGAAATCAGGGATTTGCTCCATGATTGCACTAGGATGACTCTTTCCAAGGTCACGAGTGACCTCCAAAGAGTCTAATCTGATGGTTGATTCTCAGTGCTTATCTTGTTCAAACTACCAACAGCTGTTGATGTTGTTGGCTATTCTTTCCTCTTGCCTTCTGGGACATTCCTCTCTTGTTTCTCACCTCATCCCACTGGCCACCTCCCTCTCAGTCTCATTCCCCAGCCTCTTTAACGGCCCCAAGGATCATTGCTGCAACCACTTTCCTTCTCCACCTGTACTTGTTCCCTAGCTGAACTCATTTGGTCTCATGGCTTCAGACATCATTCAAGTGCTTGACAACTCCTGAACATACTTCTCCAGCCCAGCACTTTGCCACCAAACTCCAGTCTTGTAGATCTAGCTGTTCACCCAACATCCCCACTTAGATGTTAGAGTAGGCCGCCATAACAAAATACCCCAGACGGGGCGGCTTCAACAACAGAAACTATCTTCTCAGCTTTCTGGAGGCAGGGTGGGTTTCTCCTGATGCCTGTCTCCCTGGCTTGCAGATAGCTGCCTTCTCACTGCGTCCTCACATGACATTTCCTCTGCGTGTGTGTGTGTGTGTGTGTGTGTGTGTGTGTGTGTGTGTAGGGAGGGAGAGATCCCTGGTATCTCTTCTTCTTATAAGAACCCTGGTATAAGAACTTCTTATAAGGACACCAGTGTTATCAGATTAAGGTCCCATCCTATGACCTCACTCAACCTTAATTATGTCCTTACAGGTCCTATCTCCAAATTCAGTCATGCTGGGGGTTAAGGCTTCAACACATGAATTTGGAAGGGACACAATTCAGTCCACAGCAGATGTGTACTGGGCGTCTCAGACTTTATCACTAAGCTCTTACTCTTCCCTCCAAAACCTGTTCCCATTGCAGCCTTTGCCTTTTTGGTAAATGGAAACTCCGTCCTAATTGCTCAGCCCCAAACCTCACCACGACGCTGATTCCTCTCTTTCGCTCACATGGCACATTTCAATTCATCAGCAAATCCTGTTGTCTCTACTTCCAAAGCGTGTCTGGATTCTAAACTACATTTTCCCACCTGCACTGCCATTACTCCGATCTAAACCATCATCAGTTTTAAACTGAATTATGACAGTGGGCTCCTACATTGCCCCCTGTTTGTGCCTTTGGTCCCTAAAATCCTTTTTCAACGTGGCACCAGAACAGTTCTCCTAAAATAGAAGTCAGACCATTTCACTCTCTGCTTAACTCCCTCCTCCCAATAGATCCCATAGCACTCTAGGGAAAGTGTCCGTTTGGTGGCCAGCAAGGCCCTACACCATCACCACTGTGACCGCTTAGCATTCTGCTGCTTGCTCCCTCTGCCTCGGCCACACGGCTCTCCTTGCTTTTCCTTAAGACCTGTTCCTACCTCAGGGCCTTTACATTTGCTGTTCTTTCCAGTTGAAATGTTCTTCCACTGGATATTATATGTTTCCCTCATTTTCGTCTGGTGTCTACTCAAACTTGAATTTTCAGAGGGGTCTCCTTTGAGTATCGTACAAAAAATAGGGTTCCCACTCCTGCCAGGCAAATTCCGTCTCCCTCACTCTGTTCTGTGTATTCCCACAGCAGTCAACCCCGTGTGACTCTCTCCAGATCTTTTCTCCAGCATTCGTTTATTGTCACCTTTTCTTCTCACCAGACTCCGGCTCCATAAGGACAGGAACTTCGTCTGTTTTGTTCACTGGGGTATCTTCAGACCCCAGAACTGGCCTGAAAATGAGTTTTCAGGACTTAGGTATTCAATGAGTCCTGGAGGAATGAATGAATGAATGACTATCCTTACTGCAAGGAAGGTTGGGGTATATAGTCTTTTTTTTTTTTTTTAAAGATTTTATTTATTTATGTGACAGAGAGACAGCCAGCGAGAGAGGGAACACAAGCAGGGGGAGTGGGAGAGGAAGAAGCAGGCTCCCAGCAGAGGAGCCCGACGTGGGACTCGATCCCGGTACGCCGGGATCACGCCCTGAGCCGAAGGCAGACGCTTAACGACTGCGCTACCCAGGCGCCCGGGGTATATGGTCTTTTAGCTGGGCACATGTCCATCCCAAATGTATGGGTACCCTATGGGTAGGGGAGAAGGGCAGAATAATGTTAGGTAAACAGCTCAGGCTGTTTCCCAAAATGTAAGGGAGTCATGTTGAGTTCTAGACCCTCTATCTTCGTCCACAGCCTTGGAAAGCATTCTGGGCAGAAGCAAAATGTGCCCATGGTTGTGAGTCTTTGTGGCTGGAAGTGGGACAATGCTGGCTAGCCTCTGGTATGAATCGGGAACCTGTGACCTCTTGAGGAGGGGTAATCTGGGGTTGCACTGGTTTATGTGAGCTCCAGGAAGGTCCTGCCTCAAGGCCCGTGAGGCCTGGTCTGCCTATGATGGGGATGGTGGGCAGAAGCATGGGCCACAGCCCTCACTCAGGCTGTGGTAGAGGGCTGCCAGGGTGTGCCATCCTGAATGTGTCCCTCTGGGCACACACCCACCTCCCTGCTTCTTTCATTGGGGCTTTGCCTATCATTCCCACATCCGGCCACCACCCAGACTTGCTGTGACAACACCAAAAATTGAGGTTTAAAGTCTCACTGAAGAATTCCTCACCAAAGGTATGTTGTAAACCAACAGGGACTGGATTCCACTTGGTCACCTGTGGCCCAATTAGTTGGATGCACAAGTCACTGCTGCTTAAAATAGCAAGCACTTACTGAGCTCACAGCTCTATGGATTGGCCACTGGGGCTGGGATCAACGTGGGGAGGGGGTTCTTCTGATCTCAGCGGGGCTCACTCATGCAAGCGGAGTTACGTGCTGGGTCGGCTAAGTCTGGCTGTTCCGGGGCTGGGATGACAGGTCTCTGCTCTGCGTGCTCCCCCAGAGTACACAGGCCAGCCTGGGCAGAGGGCGCAGAGAGGGCAAGTGCAAGCATGCAGAGCTTCTTGAGGTCTGCACTCAGATTTGGACGCCTCCACTCCTACCACATTCTGTGGGTCAAAGCAAAACAAGGCCAGGCCAGATGCAAGTGTTGGGGACACAGGCTCCGCTTCCTTATTTTTTTTTATTTGAGTATAGTTGACATACAATGTTCCTCTAGTTTCAGGTGTACGACATAATGATTGGACAACTCTCTGTTATGCTGTGCTCACGAGTGAAGCGCCCATTTGTCACCATACAACGCGATTACAGTAGTGTTGACTAGATTCCCTGTGCTGTGCCTTTCATCCCCGTAACTTACACATTCCATAACTGGAGGCCTGGACCTCCCCCTCCCCCTCCCCTCTGGCACTCATCAGTTCTCTGTACTTATAGGGCTCATGCTGCTTTTCGTTTGTTTGTTCACTTTTTTTTTTAAGGTTCCACTTAAGAGTGAAATCATATGGTGCTTGTCTTTCTCAGTCTGACTTTTTTCACTTAGCATAATACCCTCTAGGTCTGTCCATGTTGTCTCAAATGGCACAATCTCATCCCTTTTTATGGCTGTGTAATATTCTTCTGTGTGTGTGTGTGTGTGTGTGTGTGTGTGTGTGTGTGTGTACCACACCTTCCTTATCCATTTGTCTGTTGGTGAACACTTAGTTTGCTTCCATATCTTGGCTATTGTAAGTAATGCTGCTAGAAATATAGGGGTGCACATATTTTTTTGAATTTGTGTTTTTTGTTTTCTGTGGGTAAATACTCAGTAGTAGAATTACTGGATCATAGGGTAGCTCTATTTTTAATTTTTTGAGGAACTTCCACACTGTTTTCCAGAGTGGCTGCACCAGCTTGCATTCCCACCAACAGTGCAAGATGGTTCCTTTTCCTCCACATCCTTACCCACACTTATTATCTGACAGGTGTGGGGTGGTATCTCATGGTGGTTTTGATGTGTATCTCCCTGATGCTGAGTGATGTGGAGCATCTTTTCATGTGTCTGTCGGCCATCTGGACGTCTTCTTTGGAGAAATGTCTATTCTGATCCTCTGCCCATTTTTTAGTCAGATGGTTTGTGTTTTTGGTGTTGAGTTGTAGGAGTTCTTTATAATTTTGGATATTAACCTCTTACTGGCTATGTCATTTGCAAATTTCTTCTTCTATTCAGTAGGTTGCCTTTTATCTTATTGTTGGTTTCCTTTGCTGTGCAAAAGCTTTTTATTTTGATGTAGTCCCAATGGTTTATTTTTTGCTTTTGTTTCCCTTGCCTTAGGAGACATCATCTAGAAAAAGGTTACTACGGCCGATGTCAGAGGAATTACTGTCTATGCTTTCTTAAGGATCTTTATGGTTTCAGGTCTCACATTATGTCTTTAATCTATTTTGAGTTTATTTTTGTGAATGATGTAAGATAGTGGTCCAGTTTAATTTTTTTGCACAGAGCTGTCCAGTTTTCCCTACACCATTTGTTGAAATGATTCTCCATTGGATCTTCTTGCCTCCTTTGTCATAGGTTAATTGGCCATATAAGCATGGGTTTTTTTCTGGGGTCTCTATTCTGTTCCATTGATCTGTGTGACGGACTCCACCCCTTCATGAGAGGAGTGGCAAAGTGACATTGTGGAGGGGTGTGGGTAGAGGCAGGGGGAAATCTTTGGCCATGTTTATAAACTCTGCACCACAGAGGACCAGTGGGCAGATCCCACAAGTTTGAGCGAGAAAAGGGAGAGATGTCCCTTCATCCACAGGCCATCACATCTTCTGGTTTCTGTAGGCCCTTGGTGCACTGCTCTGATTGCAGGGGGTGGCGGGTTCTGTGGGGGTCCTCTCTCCTCTGACCTTGGGCTCCACGGCAGCGTATGTAAGCTATGTGACCGCTCTCTCTGATAGGCTTCGTGGAAGCTCTCAGAGGCATGCTTGTGCTTAAGAGCCTCCTGACTTTCCCGGTCAGCTGTCAGAGCCGGAGTTGTTGGCAGGGCTTCAGACATTCATATCTAATCCCGTGCACTGATTAATGGAGGTGGTTTCACTTTAATTGTCCCTCTGAGGCAGCCTGTCTCCTGGCGGCCCCAGGCAGAAGCTGCTTGCAGGTCTGTGGCCATTTATGGGCAGAGCCAGAGCCCCGAGGTGCTCACTGGGGAACACGGTAGGCTTGGAGGAGTGGGGCACGTCCTGCCCAGTTACCCTGGCCAGTCACCGTTCTAGCCTCCACCAGCTGTGTCCTGAAGTGTCCTTTCCTTCATCTTATAAATTATCTAATAATGCCTCTTTCTCTTGCCATCATGTTTCTCCCTCTCTACTGGATCATGACCATCTTCAGACAAATGTGCTTTATAGTTCTGACCTCAAAACGCAATGCTGTCGGGACTCCCCCCACCCCCACCCCTGGCCACCTGTTACTCCATTGCTGTACTCTTAGAGAACTCTTCAGAAAGAGGTAAGTGTACACCTGAAACTAATAAAGCACTGTATGTGAACTTTACTGGTCAGGACCCCTCAGCCCTCCTCAGGAGCTTCTCTCCGCCGGGGTCACCTGCTATGATCAGTGGTCGTTCTAGGTCTCTATCAGAAAGGCCCAAGGCAGTCCCTTTCTCCTCTGAGAAACCCCCCACTCACTTGACTTCCAGGGCGTCTGGCTCCTGCTTCTCCTCCCACCTGGCTGGCTGGTGCATCCTCGTTTCCCTGACCCCAATAACGCAGAGCCCTGAGGTTCAGGCCCCAGGCCTTTCCTCTTCCTTATCTACATCCCCTCGGTGATCTCATCGTGTCTCGTGGCTCGAAACACCAGCTACAAGCCGATGGCGCACCTGTTTCTATCTGCAGCCAGACCTCTCTGGTCCCCAGGCTTGCACAAAGCGCCTGTTCATTGTCTCCGCCTGGATGCATCATGAGTATCTCCAACTTAGAACATCCAGGACAGTGTCCCAAGGGTCCCCCCAGACCTGTTCCTCCCGCTGCTGCCCCCAAATCAGCTAAGGCAGTGTCATCTTTCCACTTTCTTGTGTGCCTTCCTGTTTCTTGCCCACCGCATCTCATGGTCACTGAACCCTCCTAACACTACCTTCAGTTTGGGGGTTTTCATTTTTCCCTTTCTGTTTTAACTTTATTTTTGAATATGTAAAGCATGATCTGGTTCAAAGTCAAAACAACATTAAAAGGCATCTTTACAGGGGCCTCCCTGCCCTCTCTATATTCTTTGTCCCATTTTCAGTGTTTCTTTTGGCAAAAATAAGCAAAAATATTTATTTCCCCCTTCTTCTCAAACAGAAGTTGTCATACTGTAATGCATTGTTCTGGTGGGTTTTTTTTTTTTTTTCATTTAACAATATATTCTGGAGATCATTCCAGTTCACAGAGAACTTCCTCATTCTTAGTACAGCTGCATCAGAATTTCATTGTATGGATGTAATTGATTCAACCAGACCCCGACTGATGAACATTTGAGTTGTTCCCAGTCTTTTGTTGTTACAAATGTGGCTGCAATTAATGACCTTGTGCATATGCTGTTCTGTGCTTTGGAAAGAGATCTTCAGGGTAGATTTTTGGGACAGTGATTGGAGGAAGCCATCAGTAGAATCTGGGACGTTGCACAGGGTTTGTGTCCTAGAGCAGCCCCCAAGGAGGGCGTATTCTGGCCAAGGAGAAGAATGGAGAAAAAAGAATCTCCCAGAGCAGGGGGCCAAGGGACAAAAAAAGGCATTTCCCAGGGAGCAGAAGTGGGACCTACTCACAAAGCACTCCCTACCTCCTGGCTGGGAGGCCCTTGCCTTGGCTGCTCGTCAGGATTTCCAGTTGCTACAGAGTGGTGCCTGCTCTGTTTCTTCTCTCGTTCCCCTTCAGAATCAGCCTCTTGGAGCTGTGGAGTTCAGCTGTGTCCTTACTGATTTTCAGCCTGCTGAATCTGCCCGTTTCTGATAAAGGGGTGTTGAATACTACAATAGCGGATTCATCTATTTCTTTCTTCTGATCTTCTGCAGTTTGAATATGATACGCCTGGGTGTAGGGTTTGGGGCATGGATCCTGCTTGGTGTGCTCCGAGCTCCCTGGATCTGTGGCTTTGTATCTGACATAAGTTGGGAGGAACATCTCAGTCATTATTCCTTCAGATATTCCTTCTGTTCCCTTCTTTCTTCCTCTGGTGTTCCCAGTATGCGTATGTTACATCTTTTGTCGTTGTGCCCTGGTTCCTGGATATTCTGTTCCATTTTTTCCCATCTTTGTTCTCTTCACTTTTCAGTTTGGGGCATTTCCACTGACATAACCACAAACTCAGAGAGCCTTTCCGCAGCCATGTCCTGTCTACTAACTGAGCCTGTCAGAGGCATTCTTCATTTCTGTGACAATGAAGAATATTTGTGATCTCTAGCATTTAAAAAACTATCTCTTAGAATTTCCATCTCTCTGCTTATCTTACCCACCTATAGTTGTTTGCTGGCTACTTTTTCTGCTGGAACCCTTAGTGTAGTAATCAGAGTTATTTAAACTCTTGGTCCGATCATTCCAGTATCCCTGCCATATCTGAGTCTGGTTCTGATGGTCACCCTGTCTCTTCAAGCTGTGTAATTTGCCTTTTAGTATGCTTTGTAATCTGTGTAGAAAGCCAGGCACATATTGCCTGGTGGGTTCAAACAACTTGTCTTTTTGGTTCCTAGGTCTCCTGATCAGGAGAAACCATAATACCCCTGACACAGAGACAAGTCATCCCTAGATGGACTTTGAGTTTGATGCCATGATTGACTTTTTCCACCTCGGGGAGAGGGTGAGTGTATTTTGTCGGACTATTTGATGATCAGAAAGATGGACTGTGTGTTATTAGGTTTGTCCTCAAACCATTTTTAGCTCTCTACCATGCAGACACTTGGTAAATTCACATGACCAGTTCTACACATGAGTTGTGAGTAGAACCAAAAAGCTCAGATCTGAACTTTTATTTGATGATGTGAGACCTTCCAGAATTCTTTTTCTGCCTTCCATGACAACCAGCAATGTCTCCTCAGTCAGCTACTGAGTGAAGGTGGGTGGAGCAAGGTCCCTTCTGATGTGCAATGGGCACATAGTTTCAGTGGACAATGAACCTCTAAGCCACAATGATCTGGGGGTTACTCGTTAACTTAGCAGCTTGACCTGATACCCCTTTTTCAGGTCTTGACTCACACGTCACCTTTTCTTCCAGGCCTTCCTGGATGCCTATATAAAATAGCAGCCCCACACCCATCCTGGTGCTCTACCCTCTTCCCCACTTTATATTTCTCCATAATGACCACCTCCATCAAACATTATAGGGTTTGCTCAGTTATTCTGTTTATTATGTGTCTCTCTCTGCCATCAGAATGTGAACCCACGCAGGCAGGGGTAGTCTGAGTTTGGGTTCCACTGAAAGAAGACCGTGAGACAAGGGCTTTGGTGCCAGTTGTTCATTTGGGAGGTGACCCCAAGGAGCCTGAGAGAGAGGATTGGGGAAGAGAGACGAGGAAGGGGGCAAAACCAGTAAGGGATGCATTAATCCATTCATTACTGCTCTGGCAACTGGGGCTCAACCCTTTTGAGATCCTCTGAGAAGCCCTGTTAAACCAGCCCCAGAGATTTCCTACCTAGAGATAAAAACAAAAACAAACACAAACACAAACAAAAAACCAGAGAATTTGTCCCCAGCTCCTGTCCCTTGTTGGCTTCCGATTGCCCTGAGGGCGTGGACCCTCTGGCACATCCAGGCAGCCGTGTGCACAGGCTGAACAAGCTTCCAGGGCCAAAAAAGAGTCTTCAGGGAGAGAAGCAGGGATATGCACACGGTCCCCCTGAGGGGGAATGGTCCACTACAGTTGCAGGCAGGTCAAAGGACCGGGGGGGGGGGGGGGGGGGGGGGATGAGCATCAACAGCATTGACCATAGGAATTTTTGCTTTTTTATTCCCTAATGTATCATCACCTAAATTTTTGTAATGAATGAATACTAGAGTAGACACTTGTGAGTGTGTCCAAGCACCCTATTTCGCTTTTCTTATCAACTTTTCTATTTTCCTTTGAGAAACCCTATCTCCCAATTTCTCAGCCTGGGGCTTCGGTTGGGATTTTCTTCACCACTAGTTCCTGGGTATGGGCCATTCACCCACCCCAAAGGCTTAATCCAGTCAACTGCTCTTACTCACTTCTTCTTTTGCTCTCCCCCACCACAGTGATCTGTTCAGGGGCAGACATACACCTCATTTGGGACCAGTATGAGAGAATAAATTCAGGGCTTGCTCTCTCTTTCTCTGAGTGATGTGGTATAAAGGTGTGAGGTCTGGGACCACTGCAGCCATTTTGCCACCGTGGGAAAGCTGGAACTTCTGGACTGACTTCATGAAGGCCAAAGAGAAAGCCAATAAGAAAACAGAGAGGAGAGGGAGAGAATCTGGAGTCATCTTTTGGAGCTGCTGGATCAAGCCTCACTTGAAGCAAAAATTAAATTTAGGTTTTTAATTGACATATCCCCCTCAAAAATTCCATTATATTTTGAGTCAGTTTGAGGTGAATTTTCTGTCACTTGTGACTAAAAGAGTCCTCACTGATTCTATACTTGACTTACAGGCTTGTTTTGAGATTTAAGTAAAACAGCATTTAGGTGTGCCAGGCTGGCTCAGTATACAGAGCGTGTGACTCTTGATCTTGGGGTCATGAGTTTGAGCCCTGCGTTGGGTGTAGAGATAATGTTAAAAAAATAGCATTAGTAAAGCATGGAACACAAATGATTCTCAATGGATGCTAATCAGTATTGTTATTATGATATATTTATTTTTATAGTTATGTGCACTTTTTATTCTATACCCTAACACTGGCTTGTTTCTATTTCTCTTTTTAGTATTATTCAATTTCTACCCCCAAAGGGGAGAGGGCGGACCAGCTTCGGCTCCTGACCACCAGCTTGAGGCTTGACGAACAACACAGAGCCCACACAGTGCAGTTCTAATTCCTCTGACATCCCATTTTCATTCTTTGATGATATTTGTCTGTATCCAGCTTACACATAAATATTTCCAGTAAAGTGCTCCAAATGTCTTTTTCAGAAATCTGAATCCACATGAAAACAATGGCAACAAGAAAAAGGTGTAAACTTTCCAGAACAAGCCCAGAGTTTGAAAATGTGATAAAGAGGTTATTGTGTGTCCGAACTTTTCACACAAGAATTGGAGGAGATTTAACACCAGGAATAATAAACAGAGGAAAACCAGCTAATGCAGAGCAGATGGGCCTGCACAGCAATGCTAACCATTTCAACATCTTTCCCCCTGGACCCTTGGATTCAAGACGACTGAATTCTGCTTTCTTTAGTTGAAAATAAAGTTAACGCAATTGGGGAAACCCACAAATACAGCTGGCTTGATTTCTGGGATGGTTAGAGGACTCAAGTTTTTAAGAACCTACGATGTGGCAGGACTTCAAAAGTCACTACTTAAATCCTGACCACAGCTCCATTTTACAGACAAGAAAACCGAGGCTCTGAAAGTGTAAATCACTTTCTGAAAGGCATACAGCCAGTAAGAGAGTGAAGCCACGATCAGTCCTAGGTCTATCTCTGCATATGTCATGTTTCTGCAAACTAGGGTAATAGAGCAGCAGGGGAAAAGGGTCATAGTCGAATAAATTTGAGAAACACGGAGATACATATCTATTTATATATATCTCTCTATATAGAGACATATTATACACATATGCTATATGTATATGTATATTTATGTAGAAACAGTCTTATTGAGGTATAATTGCTGTATAATAAATTATACATATTTAAACCATACAATAAGATAAGTTTTGACATATGTTTATAATCTATGAAACCATCACCACAATCAAGATAGTAAGCATATCCATTCCTCTCAAAAGTTTCCTCCTGCCCCTTTGTAAATTCCTTCCTCCTCTCCTTCCCGCCCTTAATCCCAGACAACCAATGATGGGTCACTATAGATTAGCTGCATTTTCTAGAATTTTATATAAATGGAATCATACCATATGTATTCTTTTTTGCCTGTCTTCTTTCAGTCAGCATGACGATATTGAGATTCATCACATTACATGTTTGTTCCTTTATATTACTGAGTGCTATTCCATTGTATGAATATGCCACACTTTGTCTATTCATCTATAGATGGACATCCCCATTGTTTCCAGTTCGGGGCTAATACAGTAAAGCCACTATGTACATCTGTCACGTCTTCCTAAAGACCTGGGTCTTTTGGATAAATACCTAAGGGAGGAATGGCTACGTCATACGGTGAGTATATGTTTAACTTTTAAAGAAATGCCAAACTGTTTTCCAAAGCGGTTGCATCTTATATTCCTACCAGCAGTGTGAAAGGGTTCCCCTTTCTCCTCACCAGCACTGTGCAGCCAGTCTTTTTATTTTATTTTACTTTATTTTTTTAGTGTTTTAATTTAATTTTTTTTATTTTTAAACTTATTTTATTTAAATTCAATTAGTTAACATACAGTGTATCATTAGTTTATAGCAGCAATGTCCACAATAACCAAACTATGGAAAGACCCCAGATGTCCATCAACAGATGAATGGATAAAGAAGATGTGGTACAGGGGCACCTGGGTGGCTCAGTCGTTAAGCATCTGCCTTCGGCTCAGGGCCTGATCCCAGGGTCCTGGGATCGAGCCCTACATCAGGCTCCTCCACTGGAAGGAAGCCTGCTTCTTCCTCTCCCCCTCCCCCTGCTTGTGTTCCCTCTCTCGCTGGCTGTCTCTCTCTCTTCAAATAAATAAATAAAATCTTAAAAAAAAAAAAGAAAATGTTCTTAAAAAAAAAAGAAGATGTGGTACACACATGCACACACACACACACAGGAATACTACTCAGCCATCAAAAAGGATGAAATCTTACCATTTACACTGACATGGATGGAACTGGAGGGTATTAGCATTATGCTGAGGGAAATAAGTCAATCAGAGAAAGACAATTATCATATGGTTTCACTCATATGTGGAATTTAAGAAAGTGTTTTAATTTTAATTCCAGTATAGTTAACATACTGTGTTATATTAGTTTCAGGCCTAGAATTTGGTGATTCATCACTTACATACAATACTCAGTGCTCATCACCACAAGGGCCCTCCTTAATTCCCATCACCCATTTAACCCAGTCCCCCACCTCCCTCCCCTCCATCAACCCTCAGTTTGTTCTCTGTAGTTAAGAGTCTGTTTCTTGGTTTCTCTCTCTCTCTTTCTCTTTCCTTTGTTTGTTTGCTTTGTTTCTTAAATTCTACATATGAGTGAAATCATATGGGTTTGTCTTTCTCTGATGGACTTATTTCACTTAGCATAATACTCTCTAGCTTCATCTGGGTCATTGTAAATGGCAAGATTTCATTTTTTATGGCTGAGTAATATTCCATTGTATCTCTGTATACCACCTCTTCTTTATCCATTCATCTATCAGTGGACACTTGGGCTGCTTCTATAATATGGCAGTCGTTTTAAGTTTCACCATCCTAATAGGTATGTAGTGGTATCAACTTTTCCTGTGGTTTTATTTGCATTTCTCTAATAACCAATGATTTTGAGTATGTTTTCATGTGCTTGGTTACCATCTACATATCTTCTTCATTAAGTGTTTCTTCAAATGCTTTGCATATTTTTAATTGATTTGTTTCTCTTATCATTGGGTTTTGAGAGTTCTTAATGTATTCTGGATACAAATCTTTATTTTTTTTCAAGATTTTATTTATTTATTTGAGAGAGAGAGGGAGAGCACAAGCAAGGGAAGAGGCAGGCAGAGCAAGATGGAGAAGCAGGCTCCCCACTCAGCAGGGAGCTCAATCCCAGGACCTTGGGATCATGACCTGAGCTGAAGGCAGATGCTTAACCTACTGAGCCACCAGATGCCCTTGGATACAAATCTTTTAATAAATATATGCTTTGCAAAGATTTTCTCCAAGTCTGATTTTGTATTTTTATATTCCTAACAATGTCTCTTGAAAAACATGTTTTTCATCCTGGTGAAGTCTAATAAATATTCCACGTGTCTTAACTTCTATTTTATATTTTTTAAAATATTCACTACATTCTGGAAGATTCCTTTGGATTGATTTTACAACTAAAAAAATTGTTCTTCGGCAACCTGTTCTCAGCAGCCTATATGTTGAATTCTTATCAATTATCAAATTTTTAAAATAAAAATCATCCATAATGTTTGCAACATGGTAATCTTGCATCTCCCTGAGATTATCAATTACTCAGTACAGCTCAGTCTGTGAGCTCTATTTCCCTGGGTGTAGTTCTGCACTTAGTAAGAGGGTAATGTCGGTAATGTTGGTAAGAGGGTCAGAGGGCAAATTTCTTGACAGAGCTCAATTTTTCACAGTTGCTTGGTGATTCTTAGGTGAGGGATCATTTATTTGAGAACCTCTGTTGGCTGGTCTTTGTTTATTGCAGCCCACCTCCAGGATGAGGGGTGAGAGTCAGACATAGTCTGACCAGGAGAGGCTTTCTTGGAGCAGAAACTCCTCATTCCTCCCTGGTTTCTGGCCCTAGGATTCTGTGCTGGCTTTCTGTTTAAAGCTCAACATGGAAGCAGATAAAACTATAGCTGCTGCCTAGTCCAGAGGGCTATGGGCACAGAGAATGTTGGCCTGACAGTTCCTACTCTGGGGCCCCTGCTGATTCCCCACCAGGCACTCAGAGTTGCTCCTGTCTTGCTCTCCGGTAACTTCAGACTTGAAGCATCCTTGGAGCCGTATCCACTCTCCACTTTTATGCAAGAGTCCTCTCCCATGTGTGCCTCAGTAGAGGGATCCTTTAAAAATCGGATTAGACTACCATCCATATTTCAGGAATTTTTCAAGATTTCTTATCCATAAGAAAACCCCTTCTAATTTCTCAGCATTATTATGGATCAAACACCATTTCATCTCATTTCTAGAGACTTGTAGTGGAAAGGGAGGCTGTACTGATGCTCAGTCTTCCATCCTGAACTGAAACTATGGGCAATATTCACATCTGTGGAAGAATCTCTTGATATTTGAAGGCCCATGAGTTCAGACCACATATGCCAAATGTGACAGTTGCAACTTTCGTATCTGCATTTCATTTGGGAAAGTTTACTGGGGCCACCTGTAGAGGGAAAAGAATGACCATTTTTAGAAATGAAAATCTGAACATTTCTCTCCCTTATCAGAGTGTTATCCCAGACAGGCCATGTGTCTGTGTTGTAGGCCCAGCCACTCAGCCATTCCCACTAACATACCAGGCATGTGAGCAAAGCCATCTTGGACCCTCCAGAGAAGCCCAGCCATCAGCTGAGTACCACTGAATAACCTCAGTTGATGTCGCATGAAACAGAAGACAAAAATTGCCTAGCTCAGCCCTGCCCAAATTCCTGACCCACAAAATGTGAGATACGATAAAATGACTGTGTTAACCACTAAGTTCTGGGGCAGTTTGTCAGGTAGCAATAGATGACCAAAATGCTTGGCACGTAATAAATGCTCAATAAATATGGACCAGAGTATTTTGATGTGAAATTCCATTTGCCATGATAAATATGTAAAAGCTGCCTGGTTTGGGAGACTCCTGCCCTGACCCCGCCTTCTCTGACTTTCTCCTCCAGCACATAATTCCCTGGCAACTGGGACTTACTTTCCAGTAGTATGGTAGGTCTTTATCTGAAAACCTGCTATGAGTCCGTGTTAATTTTTGTCCTTCTGCATAAAGGACACCACACCAAACAGCCCTCAAACCTCTTCTCCTTCGCTTTCTCCTTCTCCTTCTGCTTCTGCTTCTTCTTCTTCTCCTTCTCCTTTCCCTTCACCTTCTCCTTCTCCCTCTTCCTCTTCCCCTTCTCCTCCTTCTCTTTCTTCCTCTTCTTCTTCCTCTTCTCCTTCCCCTTTTCCTTCTCCCTCTTCCTCTTCCTCTTCCCCTTCTCCTCCTTCTCCTCCTTCTTCTTCCTCTTCTCCATCCCCTTCTCCTTCTCCCCCTTCTTTTCCCCCTTCCCCTCCCCTCTCCCTCCCCCTCCTACTCCTTTTTTTTAAAGAGAGAGAGAGAGGCAGGGGAGGGGCAGAGGGAGAGAGAGAGAATCCCAAGCAGACTTCCCCACCTAGCATGGAGCCCAACACGGGGCTCCATCTCATAACCCTGAGATCGCGACCTGAGCCGAAATCAAGAGTCGGGCACTTAGCAGACTGAGCCCCCCAGGCACCCCCTCAAACCACTTCTAATTCTACCTCTGCCACCATCTCCATGGATAATATTGAGCTTGTGTCCTCAGTGCCATTCTCCTCGTTTTTAAACTAAACACTTTCTGAGGGCATGTCCTGTTTCTGACACAGCTACACAGCATGTTGCCCTCCCCCAGGGCTTCTTTACAACCTTCATCCTTATGGTATTTCCATTCTTTCTTTGTCCTTTCTCCTTCCTCCATTGTTTAAGCTTGCCTAAATCTCCCCTACAATTTGTTTTTAAGATTTATTTATTTATTTGAGAGACAGAGTGAGCAAGAGAGAGAGAGAGAGAGCACAAGCCAAGGAAGAGGCAGAAGGAGGGAGAAAGAGGCTCCCTGATGAGCAGGGAGCCTGATGCGGGGCTCAATCCCAGGACCCCAGGATCATGACCTGAGCCAAAGTCAGACTCTTAACTGACTGAGCCACGCAGGCTCCCCTCCCCCACAATTTAAGTTAACTTCCCTTGACTTCACGTATTCCTCTAATGACCATCTCGTTTATCCCCCTGTCCTGCCTGAACCATGCCCCTCTTTCCACGGCTCACTCTTAGCCCTTCAGGTCTCAACTGAGAAGCCATTTGAGGGAAGCCATTAGGGACCCCCTCCAAGGACTTGTACTCCAAAACACTCTCTACTAACCATCTCCCCCCCATTTCAGCCACTTTCATGTTGTAACTAAACAGTTAGTCATCAGCCTCCTTTCACCACACTGCTCTCTTGGAAAGGCATGCCAAGTTCATGGCTATGCTTAAGCACTTAGCAGTCTTGGGTGTGGGGCATCGATCTCCGAGGCCTCCCTCACACACACAGACAACTTCTACCACCACTGCCAACATGGCGGAGGCTTCCTACATGCCAGGATTTGTTCTAAACACGCTACACGAATCTTGCCAATAATTCCACGAGTAGATACTATTATCATTTTACGTTGTATTTTTGAGGACACTGAATCGCAGGGAGATTAAGTAACTTGGGTGTTTTGTTTTGTTTTGACTACTGGTAAATATTGGAGCTCAGATTCAAACTTAGGAAGCTGATTCCTGGGTCAGTGACTGGGAAAGATGTCAGCTTTGGGCTTTGACTTATGTCATCTTTTATTTTGACCCAGAAATGAGTCTTACATGTGCAGGTTGCTCTCCTTCCCTAAGCTCTTTCTCCCAAATGCCAGCCCTGTTGGTGTCTTGGTGGCTCAGGGGTGCCCCCGGCTCCTTGCATGGATGCCTTGCCGTGTCAAGCACTCCTACCCCCCTCCCTGTCACCTTTCCTCACTGCAGACACCTGTAGCACTCTGCAGAGAGAAGTCAGCCCTGGGCAGGAGGGGTGTATCTGAGCAACAGTGGCCTCACCAGCTGGCTGTGCATTTCCGACATTCGACTCTCATTGCTCTGTGGACGGGGAGCCCAGGCTTCCGATGGATGCGCCTCCATCTGACCCAAAGTGGCAGGACCGAGTATGACCAAAGGAAACATTCCCTTCAAAAGCCAAAAACAAATTCAAGCCACGTGAAACAACCCCAACAAAAGGAAGAAAAAAAGAAAGCAAAGCAAAGACAAACCACGACCCACAGAAGGAGGACGGCAGGTTAGTTCCCGGAGGACACACAGCCTATTATTTCTCGGGCGCTCAGTAGCCATGGACAACACAGCTGGTGCTCCAGGAGCAAGCGGAACCCCAAGTCTAGGTACGTGGTTTTTGTTTTTTTAAAGATTTTATTTATTTATTAGAGAGAGTGAGAGAACATGAGCCAGGGGGGAGGGGCAGACGGAGAAGCAGACTCCCCGCTGAGCAGGGAGCCTGATGGGGGATTGGATCCCAGGACCCTGGGATTGTGACCTGAGCCCAAGTCAGATGCTTAGCTGACTGAGCCACCTAGGCATTCCTAAATACATGTTTTTAAAAACTCATCAAAAGTTTAGAAATAAAAATAAAACATAATACATTAAAATTATTATTAATAATTATTATTTCACATCAGTAAGGGGGAAACGCTATTTGTAGGTAATTGTTACAAGTTCTATATCTGGGCCTATAAGAGATATCTAGTTCACAATGGACTTTTAGGTTCTTTCCATACTTTTTATTTTTGTAGATTCTTTTTTTTTTCTTTTTTTTTTTTTAAGATTTTATTTATTTATTTGACAGAGACAGAGACAGCCATCGAGAGAGGGAACACAAGCAGGGGGAGTGGGAGAGGAAGAAGCAGGCTCATAGCGGAGGAGCCTGATGTGGGGCTCGATCCCATAACGCTTGGATCACGCCCTGAGCTGAAGGCAGGCGCTCAACCGCTGTGCCACCCAGGTGTCCCTATTTTTGTAGATTCTAACTTCTAATTATAGATGGTTGTGAATGAGGAAATGACTAAATGTGGGACAGCAGATGAGCCTCCAGAAGAAAACTGTATTGCTGTCACCCCAACTGAGTAACCAAAAGTCAGCACGCACATACAATCATGAGTAGGCACCAAACAGTAATTGTTCAGTGTAGCTATCTGAGATCGATCTGGGTATTTAGGTTGAAGGTGACCCCCCAATCATGTGGTGAGTTCATATGGAACACCAATTTAAGTATTTGCCAGATGCAACATTGACAAGCCTGTCTTTTTTTCCAGAAGAGTCCATAGTTCAACTATGGGGACAGCGGCAAACAGATTGTGAAGAAGAAAGAGAAGAGATTGTGAAGAAGAAAGAGATTGTGTTGCATCTTCTTCTCCATCCATGTGGTGAAGCTGGAGTATGTTTCCCAGAGCCTCCATCCCTGTGTATTTTCAAGCTGGAGTTTGTCAAAAGAGGAATTTGCACAAGCTTTGGAAGGCAAAAGAAAAGTGGTGGCCAGCACTCTCTGTGAAGACTGTTGTCATTGGTTGTGATGACAGATGCAGCGACTCTGGTGGGTTTCTTTTGTCCTTGCTCTCCTCTCACTGACCTGATATTCTTCCCGACTGATGATCTTGTTAAGCTCCGATGGCCCCAGGCCCACCATCAGCTGCCGGGGTGGGGGGGCTGTGAATGATTTATTCTTGCATCTCCAGTGCATGGCACAGGCCCTACCTTACCGGTGTTTGTTATCCGAAGTGTTCATTGAGTAAATGCATACACATAGTTGTATGTGCGTTGACTTTTATGGGGTGATAGAATACAGTTCTCTTCTGGAGGCTCATCTGCTGTCCCACATTTAGTCATTGTACCTGGGGTAGGTACTGAGGTCCCACTCTGGGGTTTGTGAAGGGAAACCGGAGTCAGAACCCCCACCTTGAGGCCAAGGGATGCCATATGCCTGTGTGAGCACCACCCCATTGGTGCCCCAGGTACTGGGACCATGGCTTAGTGGACTGCTCCTGCTGGTCCCACAACTGCTGGCGCTGACCCTTTCACAACTGCAGTGGTCCCTGGAGTTTGGGGACCTATCGTCTACCTCCCTCCACATCTCAGCAAGTGTGGCCCAGCCTGTGGTGTCACCAATGTAGACATATTCCCCCAGCCCTCGTCCAGGGAGTAAGCCTGCTTCAGGAAGGATGGCCATCTCACCTCATGAACTCAGAGTCACTGTTCCCTCCTCATCTCAACACTGTGCATGGGCTGGTCACCTTGCTTTTATGACAGGTCCCTGTCATTGGGTTTGGCTCAGGGACATCCCAACCTAACTACATAATATTTATTCCCCCCTTCACATCGCTGAAAAATTGATGCACCCAGAAGATATAACATGTCTATTTTGCACCATAAGGACTTCCAGCATGAAGTCCTAGGCTCTGAAAACAAGGACTAGAATCCTTGTCCAACAATCTGCCCTTCCCTGAAGACATTTGCATCCGCCTAGAGTTTAGGGTAAGCTGAGACTGCCTGAAAGAAGACGCAGAAGGGGCTGGCAGTGCCCTTGCATTTCTCTGGAAGCTTCACCCTCCCCCTTCCTCACTCTCAAGTCTCCATTTCTAGGTTTTAGACACACCCTACTAGGGTGTCCAACTTCTGATATGGTCAATTCTGGACGCTTAGTTTGTGGATGTCCCATCGCAACCAAATGATCTCTCTCTCTCTCTCTCTCTCTCTCTCTCACACACACACACAAAGAGCAAATTCTTACTGCCCCACTGCATTTAAACCAGGAAAACAGAGGAAATTGCTAAGGAAGGCATTTCAGGAGTTTTCAATGATGGTTCACATCTGGAAACTGGTGAGATGCGGCTTTGACAACTCAACAAAGTGATTGTAGAGCGAGCCCTGAGGAAGGAGCCCAGCTGGCATGGGCCACTGACGTGAGGATGAGGTCGTGGCTGTTCAGGAGTCATCTAGCTCTTCACAAAGTACCACTTAAGCACTGGGAGCATGAGGTCTTGAACTTTTAAGCCAAAGAAGGCTCTACGATAACCCACTTAAAAATGAAGCCACCTAGGGGTACCTGGGCGGCTCAGGTGGTTGAAGGTCTGACTCGTAGTTTTGTCTCAGGTCATGATTTCATGGGTCATGAGATCGAGACCTGCATCAGGCTCCGAGCTCAGTCGGGAGTCTGCTTGAGATTCTCTCTCTCCTCCTGCCCTCCCCCAATATGCACGTGCACACACACTCTCTCTTTCTAAAATAAATAAATCTTTTTTAAAAAATGAAACCACCTTAAGAATAGTGTTTTGCATTTTTTCTCTTTTACTCCAAACAAAAATACATATTGTTAAAAGAGTGAAATAAATAGCCCAGCAATAATGGTATTAAATTGCTTAACATGTATCAATTTTTTCTCAGGTGCCAGATACTCTGTAATGGGCTTTACGTGGTTTATCTCATTTAATCTTCACAACAAACCTCTGAGAATGATCTCCTTTTTACAAATGGGGAAACTGAGGCATTGAGAGGTTTAAATAACTTCTCAAGGTCACATACCTGATGTTACGGACTGAATATATGTGTCTCCCCAAATTCCTGTGTTGAAGTCCTAATCCCCGTGTGGCTGTATTTGGAGCAAGGAAGTAATGAAGGTGAAAAGAGTTTGTAAGGGTGGGGCCCGAACTGATTCGTGTCCTTACAAGAAGGGACACCTGTGAGCTCTCTCTCTGCACATGAGCATGGGAAAGAGGTCGTATGAGCACTCAGGGAAAAAAAAAACTGTCTGCAACCTGAGGGGAGAGCTCACCAGGTATCAACCCTGCTGGCACCTTGAGATTGGACCTTGGCTCTCCAGAACTGTGAGGAAACACATTACTGTTGTTGCAGCCACCCGGTCTGTGGTCATGGCGTCCCCAGGTGATGAAGACACCGAACAGCCCAGTGCACTGGGATTACAAGCTCCAGAGCCTTCACTATTTTCCCTAAACTGCCTCCTAGAAAGATCATCATTTAAACATTTTTATGTTTTGACAAGTGTCATGCTAGTTTTAATATTTCAATTCAGGTGAGAAATGTTTTAAAAACTTGGCACTATGCTGTACAGATGTATTCTAACATTGATGGCTGCTTGAAGCAGTTTCACTAAATTTGGATCTCTGGAAAAATAATTTTTTTGAGCATAGAAGCAGGTTGGAAATGTTGCACCCAATAATAACAGTTGGACTTTTGGCTTATGAAATACTTCAGTGGGAAAGTATTTGCTTCCCTCTCTGCCTGTTATTATAGTTGAAGGTTTGTGATAGTAATTGCCCTTCCCCTGAACTTGCTGAATTTGAAAACCATGTGGAAGTGTAGTTTGTCTTGTATAAAAAATAAGGCCAGGCGAGTTTTGAAGAACTGACACTAAGAAGTGCATTTAGCGAAGTATCAATCATTTAGAGTATGATTATCTGGTGTGTGAATGATCTAGGCCCTTTTTATTTCTCTCTCCCTCCTTTGAAAATACTGTGAAGAGACATCTGGCTTTGACCGCTTTCTTCTGCGTGCTGGCCGGTCTCCTCCTCACCTCTGCTGGCAGAGCCCCTTCATGGAAGGTGGGTGTCAGCCCTTCACCAGGCCTGCCCTGTACGTAGCAGGGGCTCGTCAATAGTTAGGTAACGAGGGCTGTCTCTGGCTGCACTTTCGTCTCCTGTTGTGTGAAGGTCAAGTTTCCTTCTTATCTGGAGGAGCGGCGGTTTCACGTGCACGGATCCTGATCCGCTTTTCTGTCTCTAACAGACTTTCTCTTTTGATTAGTAACTTTGGCTTTTGGGCATAGCGTCTTCTACATCCATGCTGGCTCTCTCAGACAATTCCAACAGTACGAGAGGACAGGTAGGTGGATGGGTCAGCAAAAACACCCCACGATCTCAACCATAGCCTTTACGAACACCTGACATGAACTTGCCCGATGTGCAGGCACACATTTAGATACATGAAAATCTGTGTATTTCAGATCACGCTGGGAAGGTGTTAAGGAGCCTGAGTGTCCCCCTTCACGTGCTCTGGGAGTCTTTCCTTGTCAGTGTATACAGTTGTCCACTATCCTTTTGTTACAGGCTTGTGGGAGTCCAGATTCAACCAGATAATGGCAAGAGTAGAGCCTCGATTGTGCCCTATAAAGAACCAAGTGCAGTCCTTTAGGACTAACTCCAAGGAAGACCTTGTTAGCCTGAGAAGCCTCGTGCCCCAAGAGGTAGGGAGGGTAAACTCTGTGGGCCTTCCATTTCTGGGGGACACTGGGGGAGTGCAGTGTCCATGGAGAAAGTCTTCTTTTCCTACTGTCCCATGGTGGAGACTGAGGGAGGGATGCTTACCGGATTTTTCACCTTCGAATCTACAGAAGGGGCCCTCAATATAACTGTCATAAAATTTCTAGGTGACTATAAGAAGGAGTAGCTGGTGTCCTGTCTCTTGGTTATGCTAAGCTACCAGCTTCGAGCTGAGGGCTATGGTACGGAAGGAATGGAAGTGCACTGGAAAAGTAGAGCAGCCACTGGGAGGGGCACTATCGCCCCTTTGAGGTTCCATTCCCTGAGACTTGTGGGTGTCTCTGTCACCTTGCTGGATCCAGGTTGGGTGGCACAGGGTAGTTGGAATGTGCAGTGGGAGCTCAGGGGAGACCACTGTGGCACGAGCACAGGAAATGCCTGCATTGGAGACAGTGGCACAAAGCCACCAGCTGGGTGACAGCAGAGCCAGGTCTCATGGGGAATTGCCAGTGCCTGTGGGCCTGCTTGGGATTAAGCCCCTCAGCCGCCAGGTGTACTGGGGCCCCAGCCATCTGTCCAGTCTGCAGGACTGTGCAGTCTCTCCCAGGCAGTCAAGTAGGGAGGCGCCTTGTCATGCTCCCTCACCTCCACTCCAACACCAGAGGGGTGAGCACAGGGACAAGGGTGTGCGTGAGGGAGTAGGTGTCCCTCCGCGTGTGAGCACAAGCATGCACACACACACACATGCACGCGTGCACACATACCAAACCTCCAAGTTCTCACAGCCATCGAGCTGGGATTAAGATGACAGCTTTGAAACAAATGAATTTGAGGTTTTGTTTTGTTTTGTTTTGTTTTGTTTTGTTTTGTTTTGCAGGGGGGAGAGACAATGCTTGAGCTAGGGGTGGGGGGAGGGGAGGTGGGAGAGAGGGAGAGAGAGAGAGAGAGAGAGAGAGAGAGAGACTCTCAAGCCTGCTCCATGCACAGCACTTGGAGCCCAACACAGGGCTTGATCTCAAAACCCTGAGATCATGACCTGAGCCAAAATCAAGAGCTGATGCTTAAACGACTGAACTACCTAGGTGCCCCTAAACTGCCATGAAAATCTTTATGCAAACACTTAAAAATCTTTTAAAAAAAGATTTTATTTATTTATTATTTGAGAAAGAGAGAGTGAGGGAGAGCGAGGGAGAGCAAGAGAGAGAGTGAGAGAGAGCAAAACAGAGAGCACGAGCAGGGGAGAGTCAGATGGAGAGGGAGAGGCGGATTCCTCGCTGAGCAGGGAGCCCGTTGCCGGGCTCTCTATCCCAGGATCCTGGGATCATGACCTGAGCCAAAGGCAGACGCTTAACCAACTGAGCCACCCAGGTGCCCCCAAATATTTAAAAATCTTATATCCAATTATTTTTTTTCTGATAAATTCCTAGGAGGTGACTGCTAGAGAGGCTAGGAATTTATAATATAATCAGATTGTTAATATCCGAGGTTCAATTTGTGGCACAGAGAAGAGGTGGAGTGGGGAAGAGGGAATATATAAATTTAGATTTAATGTCTAAGGATCCATTTCCAATTGACTAGCAACCACTAAGCTATTAAAATCAGAAAGTAATTTAAAAATAAAACACTATTACTTTTACATATTAATTTAAATGCAATTTTCCAGCTACATATCTATGAAGAGGTATTCCTATATTCAATAATAGGCATAATACACAATAATAATAGGCATAATATATACTGTGCATTCATATAGAGGCTTTCTGGATGAATTCAATTAACTGGACAAACTTAACATATTAAGAGAGTAAGAACATATGAAGGAGATTTCAAAAGAGACCTCAGAAGCAGGTATTCTCACTGGATTCCATTGGGCTCAGCTTTTTTGATGATATCCATAATAATTAAAACATACACTCCCCTTGATGAAGGAATTCACCTTTAGGAATTTGTTCTACGGAAATACCTATGGTCACAGGATCTACATGCCAGAATGTTCCCAGCCACAATATGTCTGAAGTCACCAATGTCCACCAGTGGGCAGGGGGAGAGGTTGTTTAAATCAATTATAGTTCATCCGTACGATAGCAGTCCATGCAGCCATTAGAAAAATAAATTGTATCAGTATGGAATGTTTCTAACATATTGCTAAATTTTAAAAAGACAAGACACAACACAGTGTGTGGGGTATGCTACGTGCGTATAAAAAAGCCTTTTCTTTGAAGATGCACAGAATAATTCTAGAAGTACACTGAGAAACTGGTTGCAGTGGTTGTCTCTAGGAACAGTGGGCTTGCAGGAAAGGAGTGGAAGCGAGGCTTGTTTTTCACTCTTTCTACTCTTTGAAAAAGTTGAAACTAATGAATTAATAATTCAAATACATTTGAGCAAACAGATAGGTAAAACCACACACATAAAAGCCTTTACCTGTCATCTTCTTCTGTCCTCTGGTAAATGTCCTGCTCCTGTTACAGCTGATCCTGGGGCACTGAAGGGCGAAGATGCCAAGTAAGTCATTTCATTCCAGAGCATCTTGCCTAAGTGGCAGAGGCCTGTCTTTACACTGTACTGACCTTCAAATTCCAGGGCCCCTCGTTTATCCTGGCTCCTCTTTAAGGATTTGAAACAATATGAAACCTCTTAGTAGAATAAAAGTTTCAAAAACATGATTAGGTCATTATTCTTACAGACTTACTATTAAATTGTTGTTTAGTGACCTAAAAATTAGTGAGGTTTCCTTTTTGGCAATATGGTAGGATAAATGGTAACTATCTGGGGCTCTTTCCTGGTACCAAACACCTAAAATTGCTGAACAACATATAAAAATGAATAAAAATGAATAATGGAAGCTGGCAAGAAATAAATGTTCAGAGGCCAGAAATAATGAAAAAAAATTCTAATCTAGGGGGAAAATTGAGTGCTGGTGTCAGCATTCACCCTGAGTATATCTGGATTTAAGTGGCTCTCACTTATGCCAGGGACAGCCGACCAAGTCTGGAACCCAAGCCTCGGTATAGTCAGATCGGAGACCTACATCGCTGAACCCCTTTAGTGGGTCAACTAGAACAACACTTGCCCACAGACAGGGACTATAGCAAGTCTTTCCTGTCTTGGCCTCCTTGGGTCTTGGTGGAATGAAAAAAAGAAGAGGAAAATCTATTCCTTGAGCACGCTGAACCATAGCTTGTGCTATGCTACATGTAGCAGAAAAAAATCCCAGCAGAAATTTAGGTTAAAAGAGTGGTGAAGCAGCAGCGCCCTGGGCAACTTGCAGGAGCAAACAGAAATCATTCAGGGAGGAAGATATTTTAAACAAAGATAAATTTCCAAGGAACATGAGCTTGCAAGCAAAAATTACGTAACGCACAAGGAAACAAGCCACCAGGAGAGAGAATAAGCAGATTGCAGAAGCAAATGTACAGAATGCAGATATTAGAATTATCAGAAGCAAAATATAAAATAAACAAGTTGAATTTCTTTAAAGAAATGAAGGAAGATGTTGGAAGTACAATTAAGGAGCAAGACACCATCAAACCGACAAGGCACTTTTTCAAAGAAGGACCATGGAGAACTTTTAATTTTATTTATTTATTTTCTTCTTCTTCTTCTTCTTCTTCTTCTTCTTCTTCTTCTTCTTCTTCTTCTTCTTCTTCTTCTTCTTCTGACTGTTTAAGTTTAAAAGAATGTTATAATTCAAATTACAAATTCAAAGGACTGGTAAAACAATGGATTATACTGAAAAGAAAATGAGTGACCCTGAAAACACAGCTAAACAAATTACTCAGAATGCAGCCCAAAGGGCAAAAAGATGGCAAATATGAGGCTTATACCCATGGATGGTAAAGAAAGAAGACCTAAAACTAATATAGCTAATTAGAGTTCTGGAAGGAGAGAATACAGAAAACTGAAGAGGTCACATTCAAAGAGTAATAACTGAGACCGTTCTAGAACTGAGGGAAGATGCCAATCTTCAGAGGTGGGAAGACTGGTGAATTCTAAGCAGGATAAAAGGATTACTGAGAAATATAAAAAATTCTTTCTTGGCATGCATTTATGTATATCTTATTATAATAACAATAACTAAAATAGTCATCTTAAACTATCACCCTCTCAGTGGCTTCTTCCAGACCATCCTATGTATTCATTTATTTTTTAAAAGATTTTATTTATTTATTTGACAAAGAGAGGGAGAACACAAGCAGGAGGAGTGGCAGGCAGAGGGAGAGGGAGAAGCAGGCTCCCCTCAGAGCACAGAACCCAATGCGGGGCTCAGTCCCAGGACCCTGGGATCATGACCTGAGCTGAAGGCAAACGCTTAACTGACTGAGCCACCCAGGTGTTCCTGGACCATCTAATTTAAAATTGCCACTCTTGTCTCCACTCTCTCTTCCCTGCTTAATTTTTTTCCATAGTACTTAACACCATCTGATACTCTATGTTTACTTATATACCTTATTTATTGTTTATTGGGAAGAAAGTGTGCTCGATGAGACAGTATACTTTTTAGTATTTTGTTCATTCTTAAATCCTTTGAGCCTTGAACAGTGTCTTACACACGATAGGCACTCAACAAATATTTGTCCAAAGAATGAGTGAGACCTAGCTCAAACTTCCAGAGCGTTTCCCACATGCCACATACTAGGCTGGGGTACCCATGCATTATCTCATTTAATAGAAAACTTACGAGAGTGTTACTAATACCTATATTTTCCCTAACCTCACTCTACCTTATTTTTCCCATGGGTAAGATGAGGATGGGGTGGGAGAGAAGATTCACAATTCTCAAACAGAAAAAGCTCAGAAAACTGAAAGTTTCTCAAAAATAATTTGGTGGCAAAACCTCACCCAAACTGATAAAATACTACAGTGTATCAGTTTCTTGTTGCTGCTGTACCAATTACCAGAAATCTAGTGGCTTACCACGACACAGATTTATGATCTTAACGTTTGGGAGGTCAGCAGTGTAAAATGGGTCAGCAAGGCTGCCTTTCATCTGGAGCCTCTCATTTCCCTCCTCTCTTTTCCAGCTTCTTTTTTTTTTTTTTAAAGATTTTTTATTTATTTATTCGACAGAGATAGAGACAGCCAGCGAGAGAGGGAACACAAGCAGGGGGAGTGGGAGAGGAAGAAGCAGGCTCATAGCGGAGGAGCCTGATGTGGGGCTCGATCCCAGAACGCAGGGATCACGCCCTGAGCCGAAGGCAGACGCCCAACCGTTGTGCCACCCAGGCGCCCCTCTTTTCCAGCTTCTAAGGCTGCCTACCTCCCTGGGTTGGTGGCTACATCATCCCACCCACTGCTTCTGCGGTCACATCATCTTCTTGGGATCTGCCTCTTCTTCTTTCTCTTAAAAAGACCCTTGTCATTATATTGGGCCCCCCTGGATAATCTAGAGATCCTTTCCATCTCAAGGTCCTGAACTTAGGGCTCCTGGGTGGCTCAGTCGGTTAAGTGTCTGCCTTTGGCTTAAGTCGTGATTCCAGGGTCCTGGGATCGAGTCCTGCATCGGGCTCCCTGCTCAGCCTGGAGTATGCTGAGCATACTCCCCCTCCCCCTCCCCCTTCCCTTTCCCCCTGCTCGTGCTCTCTCTCTCTCTCTCAAATAAATAAATAAAATCTTAAAAAAAAAGAAAATCCTGAACTTAATCACATCTGCAAAGTCCCTTTTGCCATGTAAGATAAGATATTCACAGGTTTTGGGGACTAAGGCCATCCTTGGGGCCATTATTCTGCCAATCACAGTGTGAATCTTCACACATTTTGCTGCCTAGTTATATGTTTGATTTATATGCTAGGTGTATAACATGGTGATTATGCTATGTTATCTTGCAAAATCTGAAAAAAAAATCTGATTTCAGAAACATACCTGGCCCCAACAGTTTTGGACGAGGATTATGAACTGGTAATAGAGGCAGTCCTCAGTTTACACAGTTCTTTGGTAACTGAGACCAAGTCTTAGCCTGCATCTCCCTCATCGGATCACTGTGCAGTTTAAGCGAGACAAAATGGTCAGTGGAATGCTCCGTGCAGTGGTAGATGCCTAGTGAACGCACTTGCTTTGTGGCTGGCCGGCCAGTAGCTTACAGCTGTGCCTGTCCTGCTCATTGTCTGCACTCCCATCAGCTCTTGGCAAACCAGCCCCCATAGTCCCTGCTGTGGGCTGGACCCCACCCCCCCTTAGCGCCTTGCTGAGGTACACCAGAAGGGGGAGCGCTCACCAGGATGGGCTGAGGGAGATGTTCCAGGGTCCTGTTTGTGTCATTCCAGCAGGAAAGAGTCAGCATTTCCCATCAGAGACCAAGGAGCTACATTCCAGGAAAAGAGATTCCGTGCAAAGGTATGGCTCAAGACAGGGCCTGAAAATACTCACGTGACTGTTCTTTTCAACTGGAAGAACTATATGTATTTTTGGTCATAATCAAAGGTTTTCGTAATGAAATCATATTCTAAACGTAAAGAGTAATGAGTCCATCAGCTTATAGTAAGAGCCTTAAAAATGTACCTAACTTTTGACCTAGTATTTATGCAGTTAGGAAATAATGAACTTATAAGGAAAAAAGTTGGTAGAGAAAGGAAGAGGAAAAATAGATCAATAAATCTTAAGACTTTTCAAAGTTTAGGAGAAACCAATGTTTCCATTGGGACATTTAATCATTTCAATACATTATTCCTCTGTGCCTGGGGCAGGGAGGGAGTGAGGGCAAACCAGTTCTTTTGCATTGTTGGGATAAGGATGTTCTCCACAGTTTCCTGCAGCTCTGGGAGGAAGTCAAGTTTGCCTTAGAGAAATTGATGGCAGATTGTGGACGAGGCTAACGATAGGTAAGCTGATAGCGTCTGTTGTTCCATCTGCAACCACCAGAGTTAACAGAAAACTTTCACAGATCAGTTCTTGAAGTTAGAGTGTAAAAAGGAAGGAAAAGCAGCCGGTTGTCAGTTCACTTAGAAAATTTGACAAGAGTTTCCGCTTTCCCAAAGGCACACCCCCAAGAAACAAATCTGCATTCTGTACGGCCAGGTTTGAAACATTCTGTCCCCCGGTAGTCATCCTCCAGACTCATACTTCAGATCAAGTCTCTGTAGGAATGCTCATTCTGGCAACCAGGAAATTGAGCTCACGCTTGATGTCCGATTATATGAATAACAAATGTTTAGACTTTTACAGTTAGAAAATAATGTTCCAAGAAGCCTATCCAGAGGTTACTCATTTATTTCCCTGTTTCCCTGTTTCATCGACATACCAAGATCACAGATGGTCAGACCTGAGATTTAAATCCTCTCTGTGTGAAGCCAAATTCTATGTTTTTCCTTCCATATAATGGTGTCACATGTTCAGGAACACAATGCAGAATTCTGAATCTCTTGTAGGACCTTGCTTCCCAAACCTGACTACTTGGTAAATACAGGTTCCTGGGCCTCACCTCTAGAGCTGACTCAGTGGTGTTTGTAAATCCGCCTTTTTCAATGGTGTACAGCCAGGTTTGGGAGGATGACTACTGCTACAATTTTCCCCTGATATCACTTTTAAAATTCGGTTTATAGAAGTTGAAATCAGTGTTTGAAGGTTTCTAACCTTCTAAAAACTACTTTGGGGGCAACTGGGTGGCTCAGTCAGTTAAGCATCTGCCTTCAGCTCAGGTCATGATCTTGGGGTCCAGGGATCGAGCCCTGTGTTGGGCTCCCTATTCAGCTTCTCTCTCTCCCTCTGCCCCTCTCCTCCCACTCGTGTTCTCTCTCTCTCTCCTCTCAAATAAATTAAAAATTAAAAACTACAATAATTGTGCCTTTCTTTAAAATTGAAGTATAATTGACATATAACATTATATTAGTTTCAGGTATATAACATAATGATTCACTATTTGTATATATTGTGAAATGATCACCACAGTAAGTCTAGTTAACACTGACACAGGGTTACAGATAATTTTTTGTTGTGATTAGCATTTTGAAGATTTACCCTCTTAGCAGCTTTCAAATATACAATACTGAAGCAGGAAAGCCAGGTTCTTATCTCATGGAGTTGAAGAATGAATCTTCTGGACAAAGGAGAGTGAGCAAGGCATAGAATTTCATTAAGCAGATACAGAAAAAGCTCTCAAGAGTGAGAGGGGTCCCAAATGGGTTGCCAATGTGGGCCTCCACAGACAGTCTTTTGTTTAGAACTGACCAGGGATCTTGTGGCCTTATCATTCTTGTGATGTCTTGGTTTGAGGAAGGACTGGTGATAACATCTTTAATGGTTCACTTCTTCTTTGGGGTCTGGTCATTCTTTGTTGGTCACCATGTGACTGCCATAAAAAGACCCCACCCTCCGACGCCCAGGGCAGGGTGGTCTGGTTTGTTCTCTTTCTCTGGTTTCCTTTTGCCTCAGCATTTCTGGGATTTTTGATAAGCCTAGTCACGTTGTCCCCTACCTATCTCTCCTGACCTAGCCCTGCCTGTCCCTGACTCAATACAGTATTAGGAACTACAGTCACCATGCTGTCCATGACATCCCCAGGACTTATTTTACAAGTGGAAGTTTAAACTACCTTCCTTTTTAAGAATTTGTTGAGGGGCGTCTGGGTGGCTTAGTCATTAAGCACCTGCCTTCAGCTCAGGTCATGATCAGCTCAGGGTCCTGGGATTGAGCCCCACTTTGGGGCTCCCTGCTCCGCAGGAAGCCTGCTTCTCCCTCTCCCACTCTCCTTGCTTGTGTTCCCTTTGTTTCTGTCTCTCTCTGTCAAATAAATAAATGAAATCTTATAAAAAAAAAGAATTTGTTGAAATCTATGGATCTTTCCCTAAGACACACACATAACAGCACACATCTCCACACATCCACACATACCCTTTTGCATACAATTCTAGGGGGTGTATTAGTTTTCTCTTGCCGCTATAACATAGTACCACAAACTCAGTGGCTTAAAACAGCACGATTACTATCTTACAGTTCTGAGGTCCGAAGTCTGACTCAACAGGTCTCACCAGACCATCTTTGAGGTGTTGCTGGGCTGCATTTCTTTCTGGGTGCTCTGGGGAACAATCCATTTTCACTGTTTCCAGCCTCCAGCCTGCATTTCTGGGTTCATGGAGCCCTGCCTCTATCTTCAAGGCCAGCAGTGTAGCATCCCCCTGCCCCTACTCGAACAGTCACGTGTTTTTATCTGACTGCCAGGAAAGGTTCTCTACTTAGAAGGGTTCAAATGATTAGATGGGGCCCTCGCAGATAATCTAGGAAAATCTCTCTATCTCAAGTCCTTAACTGTAAGCATATCTGCAAGGTCCCCTTTGCCACATAAGGTAACATATCCACGTCTCCTAGGGATAAAGATGTGGACATATTTGTGTGTGTGTGGGGGGCATTATTCTGCCAACCACAGGGCTCTCAGAACCTCTGAAGCTACCTGGAGAGCTGTGGGCACCCTAGGTTGGGAGCATCTGTTCTGGGAACTGTTCATTCTAGTTTTGAGTTAGCTACAAATAATCAAATCCTCAAAAGTAGTGGCTTCTATGAATTGGTGTTTGATTTTTATTATATAGTAAGAAATCCTGAGGATGGCAGCCCAGGTCAAGGGTGGCAGCTGTAGGATGCTGGAACTGAGGTCTCTGCAATCTCCTGGTCTTTACTTTGAGATAGCTATCAAGATGGCTGCTGTCTCTCCAGCCATGACCTCTGTCTGTGGTGCAGGCAAGAGAGGGGACGACACAGGGAGAAAGTCACGGGCCATCTGAGTCAGCTACTTGTTAACCTTTCCAGAAGCCCCACCCCCACAATGTACATTTGTATCTTATTGGCCAGACACTGTTACATGGCCTCCCCTTCTGCAAGAGAGACTGGGAAACATAGTTTCATTTACTTATTTTTTAAGGTAGATACATTAATGGTCTGATAATTCCAAGCTCTGTAAATTAGGAAAATGGGAAGTATAGATATTGGAAAGTTACTAGCAATCAATGGAAACTTGGGTTTTGTTTCTTAACAGTGTAATGGCTCATTTTTTGCCCTCACAACCAAAACTCAGAGAAAGTTAAAACTCCTTCAGAGTCTCTTCCAAAGGGTTTTATTTTATTTTTTTTAATATTTCATTCACTTATTTTGGAGAGAGAGAGTACATTAGAGCAGAGGGAGGGGCAGAGAGAGAGCGAGCACAGCAGTCTCCCCAGAGCAAGGAGTCCAATGCAGGGCTTGACGGGGATTCGATTTCACGGACTCTGAGGTCATGACCTGAGCTGAAATCAAGAGCTGATGCTCAATTGACTGAGCCACACGGGTGTCCCAAAGGGCTTTCTCTTTTTACTCAGCTTCAAGCAGTTCATTCTTTCAACAATGTTTAAGCATCTACCTATGCTTGGCACTGAGCTAGGCCTTGGGGATACAAAGATAATTAAGATATTCTTTTTTTATGTAGAGAATCTTACAGTCTAGAAGGAACAGAGAGCCCAAAATATGATTAAAATATCATATTGTAAGTGTTGAAATACAGGCATGTGAACACTGTTGTGGGAGCTCAGAAGAGAAAGGGGCAGAGGAAGTGTCACATAAAGGATGAGGCAAGACTGGGCCAGAATATTAGGATAGGTGGGATTTGGCCAGTTGGATAAGAGGATGGTACATTTCAGGAAGGAAGAAGAACCTTGGAGAAGGCACAGATGTCTGAAAAGCCCTGCTTGACGTGTTAAGGGAACAGACAGAAGTTGAGTGATGCTTTGGAGGGTTTATGGCAGTGAGGCAAAACAGGGGCATAGGATGGGGCTGGAGGCACGCCTGGGTGGCACAGCGGTTAAGCGTCTGCCTTCGGCTCAGGGCGTGGTCCTGGCGTTATGGGATCGAGCCCCACATCAGGCTCCTCTGCTATGAGCCTGCTTCTTCCTCTCCCACTCCCCCTGCTTGTGTTCCCTCTCTCGCTGGCTGTCTCTATCTCTGTCAAATAACTAAATAAAATCTTTTTTAAAAAAAAGAAAAGGATGGGGCTGGAAATAAGGGTAGAGACCCCCACCTTGCTTTCAGTCTTGCTAAGGAGCTCTGGCTCCAACGTGTAGGAGTGGGGAGGCAACAGGAGGTTTCAAACTATTACGTGGTTTCTGTTGCAGAGGGAAAAGTTACAAAGAAGAGAGCACAGGCAGGGAAACCACCATAGTGTGGTCAAACTTCATTGACAAGAAAAGAGCCAATTCAGTATGAATCTTAAATTTTTATCTAAAACAAGCCCTAAATTATGTAAGGAAAAACTGACAGAACTAAATTAGAAATAGATTCACCATTGTAGATGGAGATTTTAATTTATCCCTTTGAATCACTTATAGAATAAAACAAAATATCAATGAGGATATAGAAATTTTGAGCCACTTGATTCACAAATGTGACTTAATTGGCATACAGAGAACAATAGTTCTAACAATGTGTTCTACGTTCTTTTGTTTTTAAGACTTTATTTTTAAGTAATCTCCATACCCAATGTGGGACTTAAACTCACAACTCCAAGATCAAGAGTCTCATGCTCCACTGACTGAGCCAGCCAGGGGCCCCTACATTCTTTTCAAGCACACATGAAAAATTTACCAAAATTGACCATATGCTGAGTCATAAATCATATCTCAATGAATTTCGAAGGATTGAAAACATATAGAGTAGGTTCTTTTTTTTTTTTTTAAGATTTTTCTTTATTTATCAGAGAGAGAGCCAGCCAGCGGGAGAGGGAACACAAGCAGGGGGAGTGGGAGAGGAAGAAGCAGGCTCCCAGCAGAGCAGGGAGCCCATTGTGGGGCTCGATCCCAGGACCCTGGGATCACACCTTGAGCCGAAGGCAAACACTTAACAACTGAGCCACCCAGGAGCCCCCCTACAGAGTATATTCTATGACCATAATGGAATTAAGAAATCAGTAACAGGGCACCTGGGTGGTTCAGTCGGTTAAGTGTCTGACTCATGATTTCAGCTCAGGTCATGATCTCAGGATTATGGAATCAAGCCCTGATTGGGGCTCCTCAATCAGTGGGGAGTCTGCTTGAGATTCTCTCCATCTCCCTCTGTTCCCCCTCACATGCACACTCTCAAATAAATAAATAAATCTTAAAAGAAAAATAAAACAACAAATGTTGGAGAGGATGTGGAGAAAGGGGATCCCTCTTACACTGTTGGTGGGAATGCAAGTTGGTACAGCCACTCTGGAAAACAGTGTGGAGGTCCCTTAAAAAGTTAAAAATTGAGCTACCCTATGATCCAGCCATTGCACTACTGGGTATTTACCCCAAAGATACAGACGTAGTGAAGAGAAGGGCCATATGCACCCCAATGTTCATAGCAGCATTGTCCACAATAGCTAAATTGTGGAAGGAGCTGAGATGCCCTTCAACAGATGACTGGATTAAGAAGTTGTGGTGCATATATACAATGGAATATTACTCAGCTATCCGAAAGAACGAGTTCTCAACATTTGCTGCAACATGGTCAGCACTGGAGGAGATAATACTAAGTGAAATAAGTCAAGCAGAGAAAGACAATTATATGGTTTCACTCATTTATGGAACATAGGAAGTAGGAAGATTGGTAGGAGAAGAAAGGGAAGAAGAAGGGGGGGTGTAAATGGAAGGGGGAGTGAACCATGGGAGACTATGGACTATGGGAAATAAACTGAGGGCTTCGGAGGGGAGGGGATTGGGGGAATGGGATAGGCCAGTGATGGGTGTTAAGGAGGGCACGTATTTCATGGTGCACTGGGTGTTATACGCAAGTAATGAATCATGGAACTTTACATCGAAAACTAGGGATGTAATGTATGGTGACTAACATAATATAATAAAAATTTATTATAAAAGAAAAGAAATCAGTAACAGAAAGATAGAAAATCTCCCACAACTTGGAAATTAAGGAATACATTTTCCATGGACCAAGGAGAACTCAACTGCAATTAGAAAATATTTTGGGGGTGTCTGGGTGGCTCAGTCAGTTAAGTGTCCAACTCTTGATTGTGACTCAGGTCATGATCTCAGGATTGTGAGATTAAGCCCCACATTAGGCTCTGTGCTGGGCATGGAGCCTGCTTAAGATTCTTTCTCTCTCTCTAATAAATAAATAATAAGTAAATAAATATTTTGAACTGATTGATAATGACAATACAATATATCGGCGGAACTTGTGGGATACAGCTCACAGTCCCTGGAGGGAAATTTATTGTATGTGTATATACAAACACATATATTATATGTGTTTATATATTATAAAGAATATATTGTATATTATGAAATGTATATATTAGAAAAGAATTAGAAAAATAAGGCCCAAAATCTGAGCACCTATCTCAAGAAGCTAGAAAAAAGTATTGCAAATTAAATCCAAAGAAATTATTAGAAATAGTAAAGAAGGAAATAGAGATCAAATAAAATCTTAAAGTAAAAAAGGGAAAGGTATCATAAAAAACAATTGCCCAAGTCAAAAGTTGTTTCTTTAAAAGGTTAATAAAATTAGTAACTCCTGGGGGGCCTGGATGGCTCAGTCCGTTAAGCATCTGTCTTAGGCCATGATCCCTGGGTCCTGGGATGGAGGCTCGCATCAGGCTCCTTGCTCAGCAGGGAGTCTGCTTCTCCTTCTCCCTACGCCCCTCTCCGCTGCTCATCCTCTCTCATGCGTGCATGCACTCTCTCTCTTTCTCTCTCTCAAATAAATAAATTAAATCTTTAAAGAAATGGTAACTCCTACCAAGACAGATAAAAACACAAGTTACCTATAACAGGCATGAAAAGGGGGACATCACTATAGATCTCACAGATCTGTAATAATTATATAATTATAATAATTATTATATATTTATATATTAAACATAATATAAATATTATAAATACAATAATTATATAATGTTATATAATAATTGTATAATTATGTAATATTATGTCATAATATTTATGACACTGTGGTCAAGCAGACAAGGGCTTGACCTGAAGCCTAGGCAGTAGAGATGAGAATGAGGTGATGGATTTAAGAGTTTAAGGGGATAAAGTAAATAGGACTGGTTGAATTGGGTGTGGGAGAGAAATAGATACAGAACTTTGTGTTGGGCTCTCATCTTAGGTGATTCTGTGGCCAGGAGTGTTATTGGTGAGTCTGGGGAGCTCAGATGGAGAAACAAGCTTGGCGAAATGGGATGAAAACCAACTTGTCTCTGTTTAATTTTGTTGCTTTTTTTGACTTTCGGTACTTACTATCTGGGGTATGAGACTATTTGGTGGAGCTGGGGAATCTAAGTATTGTACCAGAAGGAATTGAGGTTCAAATTCCAATCCAGGTGCTCAAAATTGTATGCCTTTATGATAGTTAAATGCCTTTTCCCTATCTTACTTTCCTCATCTATAAAATGGGGGATAACAGTACTTATTTTAAAGGGATGTTGCAAGAATGAAATAAAATAATATATGTAAAGTATTTGGCATATAGTAGGTGCTCAATAAGTGGTAGTGTTCCTTTCTTTCCTCTCACTCTTTCCTNNNGTCATTGGGGGAACTTGGGACCGTGGATCTATTCTGATATGTGTGTAAACAGTTGGGAGCAGGTGGTTAAGGAGGCAGGGCCCTCATTTTGTTTTCCTCAGGGAGCCTATACTGTAACTTGGGGCTGGTTTTGGAACATGGGTTCATGCAACAACTAGATAGTAGGTTCTGCTTTCTAGTGGCTTGCGGGGCACAGTTGGAAAATAAAGGTGTGTCAATATTGATGTGGTATTGATGGGGTATGATTCTCAAACTTGAGCATGCATCAGAATCACAGATTCTGCTAAATGGGCAAAGGACTTGAACAGACGTTTCTTCATAAGATATACGAATGACCAATGAGTACATGAAAAGATGCTCAACATCACTAATCATTAGGGAAATGCAAATCAAAGCCACAGTGAGATATCACCTCACACCCATAGGAATGGTTATATATCTCCAAAAAACCCCCAGAAAATAACAAGTGTTAAGTGCATGTAGAGAAGTTAGACTTTTGTGCGTTGTTTGTGGGATGTAAAACGATGCAGCTATTGTGGAAAACACTATGGCGGTTCCTCAAAAAAATTAAACACAGAACTACCACATGATCCAGTAATCCTATTTCTGGGCATATACCCTAAAGACCTGAAGGCAGTTATCTCCAACAGGTAACTCTACATTCATAGCAGTATTATTCACATATTCACAATAGCCAAAAAGTGGAACCAACCCAAGTGTCCATCAAGGGATCAATAGATAAAGAAAACATGTATGTACAGTATTATTCAGCTTAAAAAGTAAGGAAGTATTGATACCCGTTACAACATCAATGAACCTTGAGGGCATTATGCTAAGTGGAATAAGTCAGCCACATATGATTCCACTCACGAAGTACTTAGAGCAGTCCAATTTGTAGAAAGTAGAATGGTGGTAGTCAAGGGACTGGGGGAGGGGAGGAATGGGGAGTTATCTTTTAATGGGTACAGAGTTTCGGTTTTGCAAGACAGAAAAGTTTAGAGATGGGTGGTGGTGGCTGCACAACAATGAAAATACCTTAATGCCACTAAACTGAACACTCAAAGACGGTTAAGATGGTAAGTTTTATATTGTGTGTCTTTTATCACAATTACATCCGTCTCCCCACATACAGCTGGGCCCCAACCTTCAGAGCTTCTGATTCATCAGATCTGGAGTGGGACCTTTAGATGTGCATTTCTTACAGGTTCCCAGGTGATGCGGATGCTGCCGGTGCGGATACCACACTAAGGGATCAACGGTGTAGGAGACCAGGTGAGTGTAGTAGGAAAGGGTGCTCGGTTCACTCCCGCGCGGATCTGGTTGTTATTAACAACCTCAGCTGGCGCTGGTTTAGCGCTTCTCCCCTAGGTTGTCTCACAGCCCGGTCAAGGGGCGGCAGATGGGCAGGGCTAGAATAGAAACTCAATCCTTAACCCGGCTTCCTTTGGTCCTCGGTGTGGATGTGAGACCGAGAGGGAACGGGAGACCCCGCGACCCCCGCAGGGCGGGCGAGGACGCAGCTGCGGGGAGGATTAAGGAAGCCTCTCCCGGCCGGGGGCCCAGGGCTTGGTGGGAGGTGCTGCAGCCGGGGACCCCGGGCGGGTCTGCGACTCTCTCCGGCCGCTGGGGCCGTCCGCGGGGTGGGCTCGCGGTCGGCAGAGGGCGCCGGCGCGCCATCCCACCGCCGGCCTCCGGGCCGCCCACCCCGCGGGCGCGCCTCTCCGCAGTCCAGCACCGCCCGGCCCGGGACCGCTCGCTCCGAGCGCGCAGACCTCCCGGCCGGACTGAAGACGCCGCCCGCTCCGGGCCGCCCCTGCGCTCGCCTTCGGCGCCCGCTCGGCCTACCGCCCTCGGGCCGGCGCTGCTTTCCGCTAGCGTCGGAGCGCAGAGCTCCCGCCCCCGGGAGCCTCCCGGCCGTCGGCGGACCCCGCGGCCCCGGCGCCCGCGCGCTCGGCGCCCTGCTCGCGGGGCACAGCGGAGGGCGGCGGCCGTCCGGGGATGGGCGGCCCGGCTGTGCGAAGGGGTGCTGGGGGGCTCCGCGCGCTGCTCCTGGCGCTGGTGGCCGCGGGGACTCCCGCGGGCGCCTACAACCTCGACCCACAGCGCCCCGTGCGCTTCCAGGGGCCCGCCGGTTCGTTCTTCGGCTACGCGGTGCTGGAGCACTTCCACGACAACACGCGCTGGTGAGTGCCCCCGCGGCCCCGCGACCCCGCGACCCCGGCCCGGCAGCCGCCGCCCCCGCCTGTGTACCCCGCCGGCCGCCGCTGCCTTTTCCGGCCGCCTCCACGCCGCTGTCCCGAGGGGGAGATTGAAATGTCTCGGCGGCGCGCAGCTTGGCCGCGGACGACAGGCGGGCAGGACGCCGGACGCCGGTCTCTCGTCCCGCCGACGTCGCGGTGGGCGCCTGGGGTTGGAGGCGGCCGGGCCAGCGCTTCCCGGCGGTCCCAGCCCGGCGTGCGCGGGGAGAGCCGAGAGAGCGGTCCCCTCGGCCTCCCAGCCGGAAGAGCCTTAGCTCTCTCGGTCGCTAAGAAACTTGGCTCTTCTGCCCCCGAGGGGCCTCCACCGAATGCCCCAGGGCCCGGAAGAGATCGGGCACTCAAGATGCAGACTCCTTAGTGTCGGGGAGCTCTTGGTGACACCCCACCCACCGCTCCCCGGCTTTAAGCCACTCTGGTGCGTGGCGCCGAGGAAGCGCAGAGTGGCTCCGCGACGTGAGGGGGACGGGCTGTGTGTGTGTAGGGGAGGAGTGGGGCTCCCCAGAGGTGAGTGTCTGGCAGCCCGAGGGACACACTGCGGTCCAGAGGCCCCCCTCCTTCCTTACAAGACCTTCTGAGGAAGGGAGCTGTGAGCGTCCAGGATGCTGGAAAGGAGGGTGGTCCAGGACCCTGAGTGACAGGGCTGGTGGGTGACTTCTGGGGCAGCCTGGGCCTCCTTTCACGTGGGTCCTCTGACCTAAAGACAAGCACCCGAAGTTTTAAGAGAGGGATGTGGTTTTGTAGAGGTCAAGGAGTCCAGTTGCTCCCTGAGAGTCGCAACCTTTGGGAGCTCCCCCCCCCCCCCTTAAGTGCCATCAGCTAAGAGGCACGGTGCTTGAGTGCCCAGCCCCTGAGGAGAAGTTCTGAGACGAGGTTAGTCCCTCTTTGAACCTTTCCCTGAACAAGCTGGAATCCCACAGCACACAAGGATCACCTCTTCATCAGAGAGTTAGGCCACGGACAGTTCCCCTATTCAAGGTCATGGCCCAGTGGGCCCCGGGTGGAGTCTGGAGTTGGTTTTATTGTGTTGTCACCAGTGTGAGTATCCTTAGGGGATGCAGGTTAGGAAGGCGAGGTCAGTCATGTGTGCTCTCGACATGCAGCTCTGTGGGACAGTCACTGCTCTGAACTGGACAGAGGCTGACCGAAAAGGGCGGGTTTGTAGATCTGAGTCCTGAGGCATTCCTGGAACAGGGGGGACTCTGTGACTGGTCAGCCCATTAACAATCATGTTGTTGAGGAGAACTGCCTCCAAGAGAACCAGTTTGTAAGGTCCTGTGTAGCCCCTGTGCAGTTCCACATCTCCTTCCCTACCGTTTACCCCAGTTGCCGAGTTTAAGGCCAGGCTGTCTTTCTGCATTGCCAAATCCCCATTCTAAAGCAAAGCAGGCTGAACACCTTTTCTGTGTCCTGCATGCTCAGAGTCCTCTGTGGGCTTTGGATTTGGTAGAGAATGCACCAGGAGCAGTTGGAGAACACATCCCAGAATCCCCCGCTGGGCTCCTGGACTGTGTGACCTTGGCACCAAGTACGTGGGGAGAGCGGTCAGGAATAGAAGGGCGTTTCTGGGCAGGGGGCTCTAGAGAAAAAGGCGGGCAGTGGAGCTGGAACGCTCTGTGGGATCTGTAGCTGCCTCTGGGCTCTTTAATGGCTCAGCTTAAGGGAGAAGTGCCAGGACCCCATCACCTGGATTTGGACAGGTCACAAGTCAAGGCCGCGCTAGGTGGGGAACAACTGGGGAGAGGCAAGAACAGGTTTGACATAGGAAAATAGTTGAACCTGCTTTGTTTCAAAAAGGAGATGAGGAAAAGTTGCGTGATTGGAATAGATTCGGCAATTGTAGGAAACGACAGGCTGGCCTTCAACTTGGCACCCAGGGTACACAGCAGAGGCGAGTGTGCAACTGGAAGGTAATGCTGGTGCCAGTGGACATGTGGGGCAGATATTTCCGGGGTCCTAAGGAATCCATCAACAGCCAGGCTGCTGGTCTCAAAAATACCCTTTCCATTCCTGATGTGAACATAGGAGCATGCTGTTCTTCCTGTTGGAGGGCTTGTCCCTATAGTTTTCCAGGTACCACCTAAACTCCACGGAAATCTTTTTTTTTTTTTTTTAAGATTTTATTTATTTATTTGACAGAGAGACAGAGAGAGAGAGGGAACACAAGCAGGGGGAATGGGAGAGGAAGAAGCAGGCTCCCAGCAGAGCAGGGAGCCCAATGCGGGGCTCGATCCCAGGACCCTGGGATCAGGCCCTGAGCAGAACGCAGATGCTTAACGACTGAGCCACCCAGGTGCCCCTACACGGAAATCTTTTTAATGCACATTTTTTTGTATCCTTTTTTGCTCCACATTGTCTTAATTTTAATCATAGTTTTTGCTATATCCTCAATATTTGTGCTCTTGCTTTTTCCAGGTATTTTCCTCCCTATCCTTTTCTCTCCTCTCCCTTCCCCCCAATATTCTTTGTTTTACACCTTGAACGTTATTCTCAGCTGATGATGCTGCCAAGACTTGGTAAGCTGCGTCTCTTGAAGCAGTAGACTTCCAGCCTTGCCTCCTTTCTCTCTCTTTTCTCTAGAGACTAGACTTGCCACGGGGCTAATGAAACTTCCACCAAAGGCCCCTAACTCACATGGGCCCCTACCAAGACTCTGTGCCTAATTTTATAGTCCTAACTTTGTATTTTCTTAAAGGTGGTCACCCTAAATTTACAAGATTCAGGCTCAGTGGAATCTGGATCTACCCTATGTCTCTATCTTAACTTTTCGCTCTGGGGTTGGTTGATTGACTTATCGACTGATTGTTGGTCTCTTCCTACCAGGCAGTCCCAGGGCCCTGGATCTGTTAGCCCTGCTTGAGGGACATGTAGGTTGTTTCTAATTACTCATGATTATAAACAACAGCGGGGGTAAACATCCTTGTAACTAAAGCCTTGCGGACATCCTTAATTATTTCCTTCAAATAAATTCCTGGGCTTACAATTGCTGGGTCAGAGAGGAGGGAGGTTTTGAGGTGTTTTCTATGCATTTTCAAAGGCCAGTGAAGTTAAAGTGTGTACTTTAGAGAAATGTGTTAATTCAGGCCTTGGAGTTTTGGAGTAATTTGCTAAAGGGCCGATCCAGCACAGGAGAGGAGCTTAGCCATCTACATGACGGGAACTAAAAAGATCACGAATCGTCAAAATGGGTGTGGAAAATAAGTGATAGACATGAAAAGGAAAAGTAATACATTGAAACTCTGAAAAGAAGGAAAATGTTAATTAAACCTTGTATCTGGTGGCTTTCTTCTTAAGAAATTACTCTTTAGCTTCTTAATTCAGTATTAGTGGTTTAATAAGTTGGCTTTCTGCTAATTAAACACCTTTTTACAGGTAGAGGGATTTGCTGTAGATAGGGTAAGGAGTGAGAAGAACGTGCTGGAGGGGGCGGGGATGGAGCCCAGGCACCAGGATCAGCGTGGGCTCTGCAGGCGGCAGAGCCGAGGGTCTGTGGCATTAACGTGGACCCCGGGTACACATCACAAAGCACACGTGTGTGCTCTGCCAGGAGAGCTAGCATTGGTTCTCAAATCCCATAACTGAGCATACCTGTCTGTTCTTTTTTTAAGCCAAAATTGGCATGGGTCAGAAAGTGCTAGATCTCTGCAAGAGCTGGGGGCGACCTTGCTTTTCTAACCCTGGGGCTTGAACATAGCTTCTGCAGTCCTGTTGCATCAAGAGCAGAGCCTCAGACCCAGCACCTGGCCCCTCTGTTGCTGTGCTCTAGGCAGTGAGAGTTGTCCCCATGGCCAGGTGGACCAGAATATCCCGGACAGTGTTACAGACGTCACTGTGACATCTGTATGTTACAGTGTTTATCTGTTTGGTATCTGTTTGGATGCAAACATGCACATGACTCAGTTTCCTCTTTTCCAGCCACCCTCAGAGGGTGTCTGCCTGCCAGTCAGAGCTAGCTTCCTCTCCTGTACCTCTCCCCACCACTCCCTGCCCCCGGGTCTTCTTGCACCCTTTGAGCAACAGCATAGGTGCCAGGGAACATAGACAAAGCTGATTTCTGTCCCCTTTCCTTAGACATGTATTGGTTCTTCAGCTGCAGGGCAGACGACTGTAACACCCTGTGATATAAATAAATGCGGCCCGGCTGGCGTCCAGCCCCCAAAGTGGGTTTCTTTCACACCCCTCTCCTCCCCTCCTTCCTCTCTGCCCCAGACGCCCTGGAGTCCGAGGTGGCTGGGTGCATTGGCTTCCTTTCTGGCGACGTGCTTCCTGCCCCATCTCCCGGGACACATCAAGACGGCTGTGCTCAGGCACAGAGCAAGTGCTCGGAAATGGAAGACGCGCCGGCTTTCTGCTTTGTTAAGGCTGTCAGAGCATCATTCAGTGAGGAATAGGAGGTAATTCAGAGCCAAGGAGAACATAACATTCTCCATTTGCATTAAGGTTGAGAATTAAAAGAACGAGCTAGACAGTTCTGCACTACCAATGCAGTTGCCCTTAGCCAGACGGATTGCTATTTAAATAAAAATTAATTACAACCAAATGAAATCAAGAATTCAGTTTCTCAGTCATACTAGCCACATTTCAAGCGCTCGCTATCCACATGTGGCTAGTGGCTGTTGGACTAGACAGTACACGGAACACTTATTGTGGGGAGTTTCGGACAGTGAGGGTTTAGAGCAATGAATTAAGTCTTAAAGGGCTAGACAAAGATCAGATGAGGATATAAGAAAAAAGAAAACCAACGCTTGGCATATTTGTGTATCAGAACAAGTGGGGGTGCTTAAAGTGAGCTAGGGATTAATAGTGGGCAGCTGGGGAGGCTGACTTCTTTGTCTTTTCCCTGGTCAGACACCAGAGTGCCTGCTCTGCTGAGGTGGAGGGATTCAGGAACGAAAACTCCACCCGCCATCTGATAAAGGAAAGGCTTGTGTCCCAGGCAAAATCTAAGCTGTGGGCTCCGATGAGGGAGAGGCTTGTCCTTGGGCAGGTTGTTCAGAGGGGCAGAGGGGGAGAAGGTAACACCTCTAGAAGGGGGACCCTGGGATCATGGGCCGTGCTATCCCCCACTACCCGTCTTTGTGAGGAGACATCCAGAAATGGCAGTGACTGCTCTCCTAACCTGCGCGGTGGAGGTCTTTGCTGAGTTGTTCTGGCCCATGCCAGGCCCTTGGGTGGGAGTGTGGCTCCACTTCCCCATCTGGATTTTCTGGAAGTCGCATTTTCAGACCTTATTCCTGGTTCTTACTGGCCTGCAGAGCCTGCTTTCTCAAGCTCTCAGGAAGGCATGGCATGTGGATGAGGCCCGAGTTCTAAGGGGACCCAGAGAGTGTTTCTTGGGGTCTCCAGGGTTTTTCCCTGAGGATCTAGAGAAGCTGGCAAGGGTGCTGTTTCCTGAGCTAGTGCTGAAAGCTGGCAGGGGCAGAGGCAGCTGTCTTGCCCAGGGGACAACCTTCTGGGGCAAGAAGACGACTCTTCTCAGCCAGTCACTAACAGCTCTGGGTGTGAGGGTGTGAAGAGCTGGGCCCCAGCCAGCTCTGACTCCCCGCTGACTTGCTGCTGGTCCGGAAATGGTCTTTTTCTGATAACTCCTACTGTGATCTGTCCAGGGAAAATGTTGTTTTCATATGTATTAAAAGCAGCCACTGTGTTCTCAGAAATCAAGGGAGTAGCCTCTAACTTTAAGAAATAAAAATTGATAATCCCATCAGAGTATTTGCTGGGCATCTGTCTACAAGAGGTCAAAGGCTTTCACAAGCATTCTAGTCTTTAGCTGAATCTTTGGGACAAGCTGGTGAGCGGTTTCCAGTTTGCCAGTTGGAGAACTGAAGCTTAGAGTTACTTTGTCCACAGCCTGGGGTGATCAATGCACAGTGACTGGGGACTTGTGTCTGTGGGCGTCCTCTGGGAGCGGATGCTCAAGCAGAGATAGGAGTATAAGAGAAGTGTTGGGGGGCGGGTAGGGGCTGTAGATCATTAAGGTGTCCATTAACTCAATATGGACCCCCCTAAGATCATAATTAGTTTTTGGCTGCACCTGCCTGGGAGGAGCGTGGTCTCTGCTTGGTTGCCCTGGCCATCCTGAAGGGGCTGCCGCTGGGGGCTGTCAGCTGTCCGCCCCTTGCAGCTGAAAGGCATGAAGTGGGACAGGGGATACACGCCTCCACGGCTGCCATGGAGCCCATCATATGTGAACTGCTGTTAGGAAGGTATGAGATGTTCTCCTCAGCCAGCAGTCGTGGCCAGAGATTATCTGTGCCTTGGCTTATTGCACTGGGTCGGCATTGGGAAAGTTAGGACTCTGACCTAAAGCAGACTCCAGAGCATTCTAGCTGCCAGCTGACATCGAGGGTGTCTTCCTGATTTCAGGGATTTTGCAGGGGAAGAATGGAGGAGGGAGAGAGTCCCGCCTTAGCTTGAACCATCGTGCAGCTGATGAGCTCCTGACCAGAGGGAACAGTAGCACCTCATTCCTGGTACCTTGTGAACCACAAACCATTAAGCCAAGTGGCTTGGTGACCAACCAAAGCAGAAGAAAGGGTTTTATCATGACCTTTTTTTTTTTTTTTTTTTTTTTGGCCAGAGGGAACCTTAGAAAGTGAAAGCGAATCCAAGATTGGGAAAAATCTAGAGTCTTTGAAACCACAGGCTCACTGGGTCCCCAGTTTCTGCTTTGTGGGAGAGCAGAAAGGTCTTCTGTTGTGAGTTTCGGTTCACGGCTGAAGCAACATGGTGGCAGCAGCCAGGCCCACTGAGTGCTCAGCATGTGTTGAGTACTGTTCTGCATGCTTTAGACGCGTCAGCTCATTTAACGTCCCTGAGTCTCAGCTGGTGGTCGTTCCCGCCCCGTTCACAAAGCGGAACACTGACACGCAGAGGTGTTGCTTGTCCAGGTTACATGGCCAAAGTGGCAGAGCTGGGGCCTATGCCTTTGCTTCTCACAGAGTCTGAATTTGGGGCTTCAAGGCAACCAAGCATCTGTCTTGTGAGGTTCTGTCCTGCCTGGCTTTGCTGGAAAAGTTTTGGAATTATGGTAGTGGTAGCTTCCCCGTGGGGTTCTCATTACTCATGCGTGACCCACTGGCCACCTATGGGGGGATACTGGGGTTCTGCTTTCCAGAGACACTTGATCACCGAGTAAACAGGGACCCAGAGATTCTGCCAGGGATATTTGTAGGGCCCGCTCTCACACCACATCTGTGTGAGGGTAGGACAGAAGTGTCCTAGGAAAGACGGCACATTCTAGGATATTCCATGTATCCATCCTAAACTCTCTGGGCTGCTTCACCCCCATTTAAGAAACTCTATATTTGGAGAGGGGATGGGGAATGTAGCTGTGGTGGCCAGTGTTCAGGACTCACCCCTGGATTTGTAACTTTATTAAAGAAAGCTGCACAGTCAGACTTTCTGCACCAGTGGCCACTGTGTGAGAGAGGATGCTTTATGTCCCCCAAAACCTGAACCTTAAAAACACAAAACCAACTTTGTCCATGTCCACGCAGCCCTTGGTGTGTTTAAGCCCAGGTGGCCTCTCCTACCCTGTCCTGACCAGCTGGTGTTCCGATGCAATGTGTACAAACCCTAGAGCAAACCCGGCATTGTGCAGGATATTCCAAAACGTGGGACTGCACCTCTTACCCACCACCATAGGTCCTAGGGTATGGATGTTCCAGACTCAGAGAGTGGGTTTCTTCCTGGCTCTGCCTTCATTGTGGCCCCTGATTTCCCAGCAACAACCAAACCCATGGTTTCTATGCCTTGAAAGGGGGACTGCGGAGTTGCATGAGTGCACGGTGGCCATGAGGGTGGGTTTCAAGGTCAGCCCTGCCCCCATTTAGCTGTTTCAGTCTCAGGGTCATTTGTAGGGCTTTCAGTCCCTTCAGCTGTTTGAGTCTTGTTCAGCTCTCTGGAAAAGAGGAATAATAAAGAGTTTCTCACTCATCGCCTTCTTGCTTTAAATGAGGTGATGTCTGCAAAGCGTGGAAGACCACCTCCAGCACAGAGGAAACCCTTGATAAATACCAGTAGTTCTTTTTATTGTTACTTTGATCTGGTGTTGGGAACGAATGGTCATCTTCATCCTGACTCGAGATGCTGGAAGAGTGCTTTCAGTACATTTGTTGATGCCTTGATTCATTTATCAAAATCGGAGTGTCCATACTCAATACAGAAATGAATGAGGTAGTCCTGTGTAAGATGCACTCATTATGAGCAGTCTCTAAAATTTTGGTCATGCTCTGTATAAATCTGCATTTTTGTATATTCATTTACATCCTACCTGCTTCCAGAAAGGCTCTGACATGGCTCCTTTGATTATAGACCCCTGGGATTTTACATCCCAGAACTTTGCATGCTGCTTTCTTCTCTCAGCAGGTGGGAGGCCGCCCCTGTTGTGGGGAGCTCTGGCCCCCATCCTGGGCTCCACATAAGTCTGAGAGGTATGTCTGTAGTTCTAAGGTTGGGGTGGTGGTGAGAATTTTAGTGAAAAAGGATAAAGGTAAAAGTATTGACCTGTTCTTCTCGGAGAAGAAAATTATCACAAGAAAGCAGCAGGAGACGGCTTCTACTCATATGTCCCAGAGGTCCGTAGCTTGCCTGTCTTGGATTTTTGTGTTTACTTGATGCTCTCAGGTGGGGGAGGGGAGCGTTGGTCCTTTCACCATGCCTCCTTCTCCAGCTGCTGCTTCCCGGTACACCTGCCAAGACCCAAGGCCCTGGCCAGGGCAGCAGCCTCTGAGGACACTTCAGTCCCTGACAGAGCCACCAGCAGGCTGATGCCTCTCCAAGGAGGGGGACCCTGCCTGTGCTGCTGCTCTTTCCCAGCTGGGCATGGAAGCCACCTGCTTCATTCTCTGACTCAGCATTGGGATTGTACCCCTCTCCCTCCCTTCCTTCACTCCAACCTAAGGTTCCCAGAATAAAAGTATTATCGCCAGCCCTTTGTGAGTACTCTGTGTGCAGAGCTGTCACTCAGATGCAGCAGGGCTACTATGAGGTGCAGAAGCCAAAGCCAAGGTTTCCCAGCAAGTAGATTGCGGATTTGCAACTGGACCCAGGTGAAGTTGACTTAATGCTTGTCTGGCCGTTCTCAGGGTCAGCCTTGCTGCTGTCCCCTCCCCCATCAAGCCCCTGTCCAAGGTATCCATTTCCTAAGGAGGAAGAAAAAGTGCCCGGATGCTTTTTCCAGGAGCATTTCTGTCTGCTCTTGGCCTTGGCAGATGAAAACTCCAACCCGTTCTCAAAAGTCAGGCCGTCCTGGATGCACCCCCCTCCCCCAACACGTTGCTATTTGCCATTCGTTTTTGGGCCTCATGCTGTGCTGGGAAGGGGACCGTGCCTTTGTATTACCTTGTAAGGTTGAGGGAAGTCCTGAGTGGCCAGAGGATTGACCGGGTCATGGAGCTGGAGACGAGGTGGCGCATTCTTCACGGCTGTTTCCGCCACCCCACCCTGCCTCTCCCATATCAGGGCCCTCAGTAGAAGTTTGTGGTTCTGGGTGGCAGTAGGATTCCTTTGGGGAAAGGAAAGGAGACCAGGGAGCTGGAGAACCAGCAGCAGCAGTTCTCAGCTCAGAGCGAGGTCAGTGGGCTGGACTCAGGAGTGATTGGTGGACAGTGGGGGTGCCACAGCCCAGTTCCCTTCAGAAGGTGCCTGTCCTACCTTCATGATACATCTGTTTTCTGTTACCACAGTGTTGCTGTGTAACACACTACCCTAAGACTTGGTGGCCTAAACCAATCACCGTTTCTCAGCTCACGAATCTGTAGTTGGCAGTTTAGGCTGGGTTCAGCTGGATGGTTCTTCTCTCAGCTCATGCATGTGTCTGCTGTCAGCTCCTGGGTGGGCTCGCTGGCTGGCTGGTCTAGGATGGCTTCAACTGGGATGGCTCATCTCCAAGTGTCTTTCATCCCCCAGCAGCATGGGCTTGTGGTGGCTGGGCAGGGTGCCAAGAGGGCAATCAGAAGCACGTATGGTCTCTTGAAGCCGAAGCTGGGAAGTCAAACCACGTCCCCTCTGTCACATTCGGTTGGCCAATTCAAGTTACAGAGCTTGCCCACGTTCAAGGGGTGGGGGGCAAACAGACTCTACCCCCTGATGGAAGAAGCTGTAAAGCCCCATTGAGAAGGGCACGGATACAGGAAGGATGGAGAAACATGGCTACTTTTGCAGTCTGCTGCTAGTGGTGAAAGTGTCCTAGCCATTCCTGGATTTCTGTGAGCTTGGCTGAGGGTCTGAATAAATTCTTGGTTCTGAGGAGCTCCTGGCAGTTCCGCCAAGAGGGGGAGCAGGGACGAGTTGGGTGCTAGGGTGTTTGGCCTACTGCCTAACATTCTCACCTTTCATTGAGCACCAACTTTGTACCAAGCACCGTGCTAGGTACTTTATAAACACGATCTTAAACCTTGCAAGAACCCTTACTAGGTACATTTTAATTCTCCCTATTTTACAGAGGAAGAAACCTGAGACCCAGAGTGGTTAAGCTATGTCACCTCAGATAAGTTTTTTATCAGTGGTTGTGGCAGAACTTGAACCCTGTGTTAGCCCTGTGCTTCTTACACTTTACTCCCTGAGTGACTTGCCCTCAAAGCTTAGAATTCAAGTGGAACTATTAGTTTAAGACCCCTAAAATGCAGTTAGTATCCCCTGGTTTGAGTCAGAGCCTCAGTTTCCCCAACTGTAAAAAGAGCTTCTGAGTCCTCTCAGTTCGCCAGCTCCAGTTGGCAAGCACTGGCCCCAGAGAGTGTCTCCTCTCTGAGAGTGAAGGGTTCCATGCAGTCAGAGGTGGCTCCCTGGCACCAACCAGCCCTCTCTCTGTTCAAGTCTTGGCTATTTTTTGCCCAGTAAGGAAGGTGGAGTGATTCCTGGGATTTCTGGGCAGTGTGGTGGGACACGCAGTGATTGAATTCCACTCACGTCACTGATACGTGGGGCCCTGGGGAAGCTCTAGTGTTGGGTTCCAATGCACGAAAGCAAACCTAATGCATTTAAGGTTTTCAGTGCCCAGTTGCCGTCCTCGATCTCACTGTAATTGCACCCTCAGGAACCACGGCTGTGGTATTTGTGGGTAAGGAGGGAGCCTTCCCAGGGAGGCAGCTCGGTCTTTTTCTGTCACCCGCTAGCCAGGGAATTTACCTGCTGTTTGCTCTCCTGATGTGAGGGATCAGTTCAGAGCAGAGGAGTGGTGGGAATGGAGCCTTTATAGCCAGCTTGACCCAAGGAGGTGGCCGTGCTGGAAAAATAGAGGGTGTTTCAGCTGCCGCAAGAGCAGGGGGTTTGGAGGACTGGAAAGAGGACGCCCTTGACATGGTTGAAATCGGAGCTCTGCTGCTTCCCAGTGGTGTAACCCACCATCTCTGAGTAAAATGCACTCAAGAAGCTGCCCAACAGGGTTACCTTGAGCGAGAGATCAGACCACCCGTGAGCGTAACTGCTGGTGGCAGAGGAACAGATGCGCCCCCATCTCCAGATAGCTGTGTGAACCACTCATTAAGAGAGGCAAACTTCCATGCCAGCAGTGTACATGTTTTGGAAAAGCAAGAAGGTGATCGATATTCAGCCTAATGTGGGAAGGTAAAGGGCTTCTTTCTATTCTAGACCCCCGTCCTTTGGCATGACAGACATTTCCAGTCAAAGTTCTAACCTGGGAGCCACCTGCAGAGCCTCGTGACGGCTTTTCCAGGCAAGATCACATGTGGTGGCTGGCAGCAGGTGGCTGCTGGCTCCACACTTGTTGGCTCCCGTTTTCTGCTTTCTGGCTGCTGTGGGGTGAGCAGAATAGGGGGGTGGCACTGCATTCGACTGGCAGGGTGCGTGTTGCCATGTGGCACCTCACCGTGCTTTGTGGGCTCTGGCACATCCCATGACTGCCTTCAGCCCTCTGTTTCTCCATCTGTAAAATGGGGATCATAGTGCCTTCCATAGGATTGCTCTGAAGATTAAATGCAATTCTGCCTTTAAGGAGCCTCGCCCAGCACCTGCACACTCCAAGTGCCCGATACACCCTGATTGTCCTTGTAATTAGAAAGGTAGAGTTATGAATTAATGAGAGGACTCTAAAATGTCTTTGAAGTGTGAGTGCATCTTTAACTGGGGCTAGGATAGGAGGAGAGCCGCACTTCTCAAGGGTCATCTGTTCATACTGGCTCCGGATGGAACACGATGATTTGTAATCAGCGGAGGTGGTTATATCGTGCTTCTTAGACAGTACGTCAGCCAGAGAGCTGGTTAAGATGTGTGTTCTGATTTAGCGGGCTGAGACCTGAGATTCTGCATTTCCATCAAGCTCCCAGATGTTCTCCAGGCTGCCGGTCTGAGGACCACACTTGAAGTAGCCCGCAAAGGTGAGAATCAGCCTGATGATTTATTGACAGGAGCCTGTTGGTGGGGACACTCGGGCCTTTTCATATGGTAACTGTACAAAGGAAGGAAACATCTCAGTGTCTTGTCAAGGGTACTGGGGAAGATTTGGGGGGATCTTTGAAGTGCCGGGCTGTCTCTTTATAACTCAGAGACTAATGAGAGAAAAGGCAGATGGCATCTTTGTGGTGGCTTGTCCTGCACTCTGGGCGGTTGCACGCTCTCCGTCTCTTGGGATTGGCCTGGCGGAGAGCCAGCGGAGCTAACTTCAGAAGAGACGGGCTCATCGGCTAGCCTGCGGCAGCAGTCTTGCTGGCGAGCGGCCTAGGTAAAGAACAGCGCCAGGCTGCGGAGGAAGCCACAGCGTTCTGTAAACACCAGGATACAAGCTTGTGCTCCACCGTGCAGCCCCAGTGAGTGCATACGTGTGTACACACACCCCCTTCTCTCGTGCTGCATTTCCCATCACAAAGGATTTGGGAGAAGCCTTCCCATCTGAACAGCTGATGAAGAGTAGGACCCAGAGCGTTGTCATCTGTGCTTGCTCAGCCATTGGTGGAACCCCTGAGTACCTTGGGTTTGGAAGGGAAAACCAATTCAGTGGATCCTTTTCCCACCTTAGATTTTAATATAAACTTCGCCCCTCTCGGTCTCAGCTCTGGGCTGGAAGAAGCAGCACCTGGGATTTCAGCCCTCCAGGGTCCCCTCCTGTGATAACCCGTGAGCGTGGGTCGGTGAATTTGGCCCAGTGGCTCTGTCATGATCAGGGTTCCAGTGCCATTTGGGGGGTTGGGATAGAGAAACAGCTTGTTTCTTGCAGCCATTTCCCTTCCTTGGTATGTGAATAATTCTCCCCTTTGTCTAATTTTTATAATGTTTGCAAAATGAATTGTAAGTGGCATTTATTCACTGTGCTAATGTAAATTTGGAGTTTGTGGGAACTTTTGGACCCAGCCCCGTCCCACTGGGGTTTTCGAGTGCAGGAGGCATTTTCTGTTCCTCAGCTCCTACAACCTGACATGTGGAAAGGCCGTGGATGTTTCGGCAGTTAGACATGTCAAACTGCTAATTCTTCTCACCTGTGAAAACACAACTGGCATTATCGAGGGCAACCGTTGGCTTGCCCTGGTGGCTCTGAAGCTCAGCCCCAGAAGCCAGGGGGGAAATTGATCCCTTCATGTGGCTTTCTTCTCACTGGAGTTTCGTTTTGCGTGTCATCATGCATTTGAGTTAGAGCAGCCAAGAGCCAGCCGAACTGCCCTGGTGTGGACCGTGTGGGAAAGTGCTTGCTAAGATTTCCGAAGGCTGTGGGTTCCAGCGCCGTGGCTACCTGGGGATTCTGCAGCTGGGGCCCAACGTGGGGAGGCCGCAGGAGCGGGAGCTGCCAGCAAGCACCTGGACCGGCAGCTTCCTGGGGTGTGACCGAGGGGCCGCAGGGAAGCTTCGGAGCCCGTGCCTCTCAGACCCTGCACAGCATCAAGTACACACTCTTGAGACCGACCTGGAAAGAAAGACTTCAGTAAGGGTTTCCCTGGCTCCACATGTCCTCAGAGATCCTTTCTGTGCTGGGCATTGAGGGATTGGGCTCGGAGGCAGCGGGAATTAAGACAGGACCCACACGCCTTCTGGTGAACCTGATACCACGTCTCTGAGCCAGAGTAGTATGGCTGTCCCACCTGTGCTGCGGGTCCATCTGAGGGTCCCAGACTTCTGTTGCCTGGTATCTAGATCTCCACTCCTTTCAGCCAGGGTGCTGGGGAGGGAGCAGTGTCACTCTGTGGCTAGGGTGGGGGTGAAGGTCATGATCCCAAGGTGAAGGTGGCTTTCAGGACGAAGTGGGGGTACCTGGGCCAGCTTTTCACATCTCTGGGGAGGCTGTCCGGGGTTGTTCTAAGCTCCGCTAGGTCGCTTTTCCACAGACACATAGTGGATAATGCATTCTATTGCAAGGCCAGTGGGGGTATACTTCACAACGTGCCTGGTACCTTTTGAGGTGAACTGCATCCCCTTTCCAGGCTGCCAGACAGAAGGAGTGGCTCATGTTCTCCTTGAGCAGTGGCTTGGAATTTTCTACTCTTTGGACACAGGTGAAGGTCTTGTTCAAAGTCTCACCTTACGAGGCCTTTTCCACATGGCTCGTGGCTCAGCACACACTGTGTGATTCGTACCGGTCAGTATCCTCCACTATAGCTCTGCGCTTGACGGCTCTCTGGGAGCAATACGTAAAAATGTAGGGCAGAAGTGTTTTTGTAACATCAGTAGGGGTGCTTGTTGCCAGTCCCATGTTCTGTGTCCACACAGTCCTGAGCGTGTCTCTTCTGTCATCTTAGTGTTCATGCTCTTGTCCTCTGGTGGGGAGGGGCCCTGCCGGCAGAGCTCATCCCCTCAGCAGCCTCCTGTCCAAGATGAAGGACGCAGAGCTTTGTTCTTGTCCCGTTTGGATGTGAACTCTCCTACCTCTGGTTGGCGTGGGGGTAGAGGATATGGTTTATAAGCCTGCCTTCCTGCTATTTCTTTCCCATTCCCAGTAAATATACATGCTTTGTGTGTGGTGGGGGGCAAGGGGAAGAGGGGGACATAGAAGAGAAATGGCAGTTGTAATTTCCGACTTTTTATTATTATTATTTTTTTACCGAAGTATCACACGCATCCAGAACAGTGCCTATGTCATGTACGCAATTCAAGGAATTATCACATTTGTGAAGACACTACTCAGGTTGCAAACAGAACATCATAAGCACCCCCAGTAGCCCCCTCTCCCTAGCTGCAGCCCCCCCTTGCTCCTCCCCAGGGGTAACCTGTAGCGCCAGTTACATCCCAGCTGCTTCGGACTTCAGTTAAATGGAATCAGACAGGGAGTGCCTGTCGGGCCTTTCGGGCCTGACGTCTTGCTCGGCGCTGTATTCCTGAGAGCCATCGTGTGGCCGCAGTTGCGTGCTCATTGATTTTCGTTGCTGTGTACGATGCTGCTGTTTCTGGGCCACCATCTACCTGTCCGTTCTGGCACGGGTGGACCTGTGAGTCTCCTCTAGTGTTCGGCCATGACATTTTCAGCTGTGAACATTTTTGTGCGTGTCTCCTGGTAGACCCGCATATGCATCTCTGTGGGGTATGTTCCTGGAAATGGGATCGCCAAGTCCTTGGGGAGGGCCTGTGTTCTGCTTTCTCAGGAACCGTTGGCTAGTTCCCTAAAGCGGTCGTAAGCGTCTGCACTCCCACCAGCAGTGTACGAGGGTTCCAGTTCCTCCATATCCTTGTCAGCACTTAGCGTTTTCAGTCTTTTTGGTGTAACCTAGTAGGTGTGAAGTGGTATCTCACTTCGATTTCTCTGATAACTAATGTCGTTGGGCATCTTGTCGTGTGTTTGTTGGCCATTTGGTTATCTTCTTTCCTCAAATATCTGGCCCACTATTCTGTTGGCTGTCTGGATTTTCCTTACTGATTTACAGGAGTTCTTCATATGTTCTAGATAGGAACCCTTTGGTTGTATGTGTTCCCAGCCAGTCTTAAGCTTTAAGTGTGCCTGGAGAAAATCTGACAGGTTCACTGCAGGAGGCTCTCCCCGCTGGGCCCCCTAGCACAGGATAATGCTGGGGTGTGGTTTCTCAGGGAGTGCTCGGGCAGCCCACCCATGGCTGGTAAGGATTTAACCATCACCCTCCTCTTTCCTGGTACTGGGTTGTGACAGAAGGTTCTTTCTTCTTGATGTGCAGGGTCCTTGTGGGCGCACCAAAGGCAGAGTCCAAGTACAGCACTTCAGTGAAGTCGCCTGGCGCTGTGTTTAAGTGCCGTGTCCACACCAACCCTGACCGGAGATGCACCGAATTGGACATGGCTCGAGGTGGGTGGATGTCATTGCCAAGGTGGAGATGGGTTCCGTACCCTCACACTTCCTCTTTGTCTTCTCAGGGTGGCCTGATCATTCATCCTTCCCTTCCCTTCCCTTCCCTTCCCTTCATCCATCCATCCATCCATCCATCCATCCATCCATCCATCATGTGCCGAGTTCCTATTACTTACCACACAGAGATCTACTGGTGAACAAAGCAGAGATCTTGCCCTCCTGGACCTTACAAATTGGTGGGCAGAGAGACATGAAAATGAATAGTTGAGTGCAAGAAGACCAGAGGGGAGGTGGGTAGTTGATCTACATGGGATTGGAAAGATTCACAGTAGTTAGCTGGGCAGCTACGGGGGGCAGAACCTCTGAGCAGAGGAAAGCACGTGCCATTTTAAAGTACCAAGTGAGGACAGTGTAGCTGGAGTGCCGAGCAGGAGAGTGGAAGCAGAGGGGGTGACGGCGTGGGCTGGGGCTGCCTCACACAGGCCCCAGCAGGCTGGGGTAAGGTGTGAAGATTTTATGCTCTGCATGAAGGGGGAGGCCATTAAAATCAATCTTAGGCTTTATATTTTAAGTAGGGAAAGATATGATGGATGGAGGTCTTAAAAAGCTTACTTCGGTCCAGTGGAAAATACATCATCCTTGGAATGGGGTGACTCCGCCTGGGTTCAGAGCCCAGCTCTGCCAGTTACCAGTTGGGACTTAACTGGGAAAGTCCCATAGCCTCTTTGGCCTCAGTTGCCTCGCCTGTAAGGTCAGGACTAATATACCTTCAAAAGGTTAAGTTAGAGGGGTGATACAGAGATCTGTGGTTGGCCCATAGCGGTCCTCACTTCAGGTCCTCACTTTCTCCAAAGTTCTTTCCCAGCAAGAGCTTCTAGTTGTATTTTTTCAAACGAAGAACTGTTCTGATATTCTTTAGCTGAAAGGGAGAGGTGTCTGCAGTGTTCTTTAGTGCTACTCAAAGTGACGGGTTTGTGAACTGCTTGTTCCTGGCACGTGACGGATTACGGAGCTGGCTTCAGAACGTAAATCACCGCAGTGCTTCCTTCGTGAAGCAAGTCTTGCAATGAAACAATATTGGCTCAACTGAACAGCCAAGGACATCGTGGTGGGGTTGATTTACCCTTTGCTCCAAGTTCCTTAGCTTCTCACTGGCAGGTAACCAGCGTTTGGACTGTAGACCACCCTTTGAGAAGCAGCCAGCAGAACATCGTTTCTCAAAGCAAGTCTGGCTTTTCTCTTTCTCATCCAGGGAAGAGTCGGGGCATGCCATGCGGAAAGACCTGCCGGGAAGACCGGGACGATGAGTGGATGGGGGTGAGCCTGGCCCGGCAGCCCAAGGCTGATGGCCTCGTGCTGGTAAGACCTCCTGGGGGTGCTGTGGGGAGGGGGCCGCGCTCCGAGGACAAATGACTCTGTGATCCCCTAGGCAGGCTGGATGGCACAGCGATGAGGGTATGGCCTTGAGGTCGCCTGCTCTGCACTACTGCTTGGACCAATGACTGATCTTTTGATTTTCTTTATCTGTCCGATGTTTAATGTCTGTTCCAGGGTGCAGAGATACGGTTGTTGGGACATGACAAAACGTGTGTGAAGGGTGCTTCGGAAATCTTGTTCATTACATAAGATTTTTGTGAGTGTGTGTTTTTTGAGGTATACTCTGCATGAAATGCACAGAATTTAAGATTATAGTTTGGGTTTTGACCATGATACACTCCTGTGTAATCCCCCTGCCCCCATCGAGTTATAGAATATTTCTGTCATCCCCAAAAAGTTCTCTTATGTTCCTTTCTTGTCAGTTCCTCCCACCCCGAGGCAACCACTTAGTTATGGTTAGTATTACCGAGGATTACTTTTTATATTTCTAGAACTTCCTATAAATGGAAAACTACCGTGTGTGCTCTTTTGTGTAAGACTTCTTTCACTCAAAATACTTTTGATATTAACCCATGTTGTGTGTAACATTAGTTTATTCCTATTTATTCCTACATAGTATTATCTATTAGGAAATCCAGGTTATTTTTCATGGCTTACAGTTGACCTTCGAACAACACGGGTGGGAACTGCATGGGTCCTCTTATAGGTGGATTTTTTATAGCACTGTAAATATATTTTCTCTTCCACGTATTTTCTTTTCTCTAGCTTACTTTATCGTAAGAATATAGTGTCTAGCATATATAACATACAAAGTATGTGTTAACTGACTATGTTCTTGATAAGGCTTCAGGTCAATAGACTATTAAGTTTTTGGGGAGTCAAAAGTTGTATTCAGATTTTCAGGTGCATGAGAGGTCGGTGCCCCTAACCACCACGTCGTTCGAGGGTCAACGATATTTGGGTCCCAAAGTGCGTATGAGGTCCTCAGGTTCATTAGGTGTTTTGAGGAGGTACGAAGAAAAGTCTTTATCCTTGCGACATCCTAGAGCTATGCCATCTAATGAGGCTGCTGCCAGCCACATGGAGTCAGTGCACTTTAAATTGATCTAAATTAAAAACTCAGTGTTTCCGTCACACTAGCCCCATTTCAGGCGATCAGTAGTAGCACCCGGCTCGTGGCTACTGAGTTGGACAGCACACAGAGAAAACATTTCCATCACTCCAAAAGATTTTACTGGACTCCACAAAAAAAGGAATTTGTAACTGCCTCAGAAGTTTTGTCTACTTTTTTCTTTTACTCTCTCCTATGACGGTAGAACGCTAAAGTACTTACCCAACCTGACGTGAACAGCTTGGTGGGGTTTTCATACCCACACTCCTGCATCCCTGTTGCTAATACCAGAATGCTCCCTTGTGCCCCCCTCCTCTGAGATAACCAGTATTCTGACTTCATAGGCCTTTTCTTTTCATTGGCTTTTCTTGGAAGCTCCATGAAGATTTTTTCTTATAAAAGCATAAGATCAAGGAGGGAAAATATTACCAGCTGCCATTCATTGAAGGCTTCTTTTGGGCCACATGCTGTAAAGTTGAGGGTTTTACATATTTATATTTTATCCCCGGGGGAAATAGGTTTTCCGTACGGATCCAGGTGAAATGTCTCCTTCCCCTCTTTGAGGAGCCCACTTTTGTGTTAAACTTCTCCCTGGCAGAAGCTCTTCTTGTGAATTCGGCCTGCCTCCTCACCACAAATTTAGCATCTGCCCCTTGCTGGGCCCCTTGGGGAGGGAGGAAGCAGCTGGATGCTGTCACCAGCGTGGAGGGGCCTGCCTCCTGGAACCGTTGTAGATCTGGTGAGGGCCCCCAACCCCGCTGTGTGTCTCCATGTCCAGCACTTTAATCACTGTTGCGGTTTTCCTGGACCATCTCCAAGCCTCGACATTCCTCCAGACATAGCGGCCTGACCCTGACCGGACAACGCAGCCCCAGGAGGGCTGGAAGGCTTGTCTGCTGTCCTCTGGAAAGGAGGGAAGAAGCTGATCCGTCTCCAAATCAGGGTGGCCTGAGGTCGAAATTCAGCCCAGAGGAGGGGGTGGTCTGGTGGCCACACAACCCACGAAATGTTTCCTCTCCCCGCAAAAGGATAACCTCTGTGTGGCCAAGAACTTGCTTCCAGAGGCTTTTATGTCACTGCAAATTAGTCTGAGGAGGGGGCCACCTCTGGGGACATGCACAGTGGTGAGGATCACGGGGACGAGTTAGCAAAGGAAGCCAAGAAGGCAGAGCTGGTGTGCAGTGGAGATGGTGCTATGATACAATAATCTGCTGTGATAATCTTGCCCTAATTCGTCACACGCAGAGCTATTTTTCTCATGTTTTACACAATTACTGCTTCATCCATTCAGCGAGCCACCCCGTGGGTGCTGGAGAAGGAGGGGCATCCGACGGCATCCATTTTCCTCATGGCATTTTTTTTTAAAACTGTGGTCAAAGACAATATAAAATTTACTGTCTTAACCATTTTCTAAAAAAGATTTTATTTATCTGACAGAGAGAGAGAAAGAGAGCACAAGCAAGGGGAGCTGCAGAGGGAGAGGGAGAAGCAGGCTCTCTGCTGAGCAGGATGTCCAACATGGGGCTCGACCTGGGATCCTGGGATCATGACCTGACTGAAGGCAGATGCTTAACTGACTGAACCACCCCCGCACCCCATCTTAACCATTTTTAAATGTGCAGTACATAGCATTACGTGTGTGCACTTTGTTGGGAGGCAGATCTCTGAACTTTTTCATCTTAAAAAACAAACTCTGTACCGACTGAACACTTGCCCCCTTCCTGCTGCCCCCAGCCTCTGACAACCACCACTCCTCTGTTTCTGAGAGTTTGACTATATTTGATAACTCACATATGTGGATCATGCAGTATTTATCTTGTGACTGGCTTATTTCACTTGGCATAATGTCCTCAAGGTTCATCCATATTGTAGCAGATGACAGAATTTCCTTCTTTTTTTAATTTTAATTTTAATTTTTTTAGAGCATGCACACATGCAGGGGGAGAGAAGGGACAGAGCGGGAGGGAGAGGGAATGCTAAGCAGGCTTCATGCCCAACGTGGAGCCTGATGTGGGGCTTGATCCTATGACCCTGAGATCATGACCTGAGCTGAAATCAAGAGTCAGATGCTCAACTGCCCCTATTTCCTTCATTTTTAGGGCTGAATACTATTCTACTCTATGTATATGCCACATTTTGTTTATCCATCGCTGGATATTTGGGTTGTTTCTACTTCTTGGCTGTTGTGAATAATGCTGCCGTGAACGCGGGTGTGCAAATAGCCCTTCAAGATCCTGTTTTCAGTTATTTTGTATATATATATCCAGAAGTAGAATGGCTAAACCCTATAGTAATTCTACTTCTAATTTTTTGAGGAACTGCCACAGTGTTTTCCCACAGCGCTGTGCCATTTTGCATTCCCACCAGCAGTGCATAAGAGAAGGGTTCCAATTTCTCCACATCATTGCCAACACATTTCCTTTCCTTTAATAGTGGCCATCCTAATGGGTGCAAGATGGTACTTTGAATTTCCCTAATGATTAGTTATATTGAGCATCTTTTCATGTGCTTGATGGCCATTTGTATATCTTCATTGGAGAAATGTGTGTTTGACTCCTTTGCCCATTTTTAAATTGGATTGTATTTTTGTTGAGTTGTCCTTGTGGCTTTTTGCACATATGCCATTTTGCTAGGAGAGGCTTGTCCTAGGTCTTCTCTGTCCCCAAGCCCCTCTGTCCTTCCTGGTTTAGACTCAGCTTCTTCCTGGAAGTCTGTCATTTGGTGACAGTGCTTTCTGGAATAAGTTTAGCATCTTTTGGGTCATTAGAAACTGAGCATTATGTTGTCACCTTTATATGTATAATTTATCTTGTGTGTGTGTCTCCTTTTTTATGGAAGTGGCTTAGGGAGAGGCCACATCTTTTACCCCTTTCACTGTCAATGCTTGGAGATGATCTCTCTAGGAGGGGTGTCTAAAAGTGTGTTTGAGTAATACGAGGGCTGAGTGTCACTGTTAAAACAATTAGAAAGCAAATCACTTGCCATCCCTTCTTGGTGGCTGACTTAGTGGTGGATAGAAGCATGAGGCAAAATGCTGTAAAATGGCCCTAGAGATGATAGGTGACAGCAAGGGACAGGGAGTGGTGACATCATCCATATTTACATTTTGGAGGCCTATTATCCACTTGCTTTTTCTTTAATGTGTCAAGTCCACCTATCAAGGCTTTCTGCGAGGCAAGTATTTATTTGTAAATTAAACACAGGAAGACGGGTGTTATTCAAACAACTTCGAAGGCTCAGGAGGTACCTGGGGTGTGAGCATGGGACCTGTATCCCCAAGGAACATAATGTTGGATTTGGTGGGGGGGCGGTGAAGAGGGGGAGGTGGGGTGGGTTTTCTGAAAACGGCATCTGGTGCTGATTCAAAGTAAAGAACAGATGGAGAATTTGAAAGCTGTGACAGGGCGTCAAGTGTCTCATTGACCAATGATGTTTTCTCAGCCCTGAAACCAGCAACCAGCTCTGGTGGGCTGACTTTGGCTTCATATCTGCCAGTCTTGGCTGGTGTTGTGGTACCTTCCAGTTTTCCTCCAGCAAGCAAATGATACCAGGTGCAAACACAGCATCGGGATTAGGGGCAAGCCCTTTCCCTCCCCATGCTGTCCCCCAGCAAGCCCAGCGTGCAGATGACAATTTAAGAAATAGAGAAAAATCACTTCTTACCATATCCAACCAACCCACCTGGCATAGGCACAGACTCTTTTCTGGGATTTGGAAGGGCACCTCAAAATGTTCAAGTCCAATGTTTCTGCTTTTCAGTCGTCTCCAAGGCTCAGACAACAAATAATGGAAATACCTAGATTACTTCTGGTGGCAGTGACATTCTCAGCTCTGTGCCGCGTCCTTTCTGAACTTGAGGGCAGTTCCTGTCTATTCACCACTTCTTATCTGTCCACTGCTTTCAAAGCTGCAGGGACCACGTCTGCATTTACTTCTGTTGTTGTTGTTGTTTACAGGCCTTTTAATGAGCTATGACACAGGCAAGAAAGTACATAAATAATTCGTGTTCATTTTGATGAATTGTCATGTGGTCAACATTCCCAGAATGGACTTTCCCAGGACCCCAGAAGCCCCTTCCCTGTGCCTCCCAGGCCACTCGGTCCTCCCTTGGAGAAGGGGGTGGAGTGCTTCCTTGCTGGATTGAGGAGATCTGTGGCATCGTGGCCCTGACCCCCTCCACCCACTGTTCACAGTGGCCCAGGGCCTGGCCCCGGCTGTGCAGGGTGGACCTGAGGTGTGGTAATAGCTCTGGCCATCTGTGTAAGAGGGTGGGGTGGGGACCTATGTGCCTTTGTGGCTGAGCCATTGGGAGAGGCCCAGGATCCACTCCCCCTCCCCCTGCCCCCCCCTCACTGCCCGCCCAGGAAGGACGTGCTGTTTCCATACAACAAAAAAGACCTTTGAAATAAAAATTGCTCATTTTTTCCTTTTTATTTTTTGGAAGTAAAAAAAAATCCTTATAACTGGAAAGATGTCAGATTCTAAGATTTGGGGTGATGGTAGACGCTCCTTCCCTTTCTTATGATTATTTGGAATCTGAGTTTGACCGGTCTTGCTGTTTTTAGAGAATGCTCTTCTTTTCCTGTTCTTCCTTGCTCTGCCCCACTTCCTCCCTCACAGCAAAACTCATTTAGAGAGATTGATTGTGTTAGTAATCCTTTGGAGACAGTCCCTAGGAATTTTTTTTTTTAATGTAGCAGTCAGATTGACATGCGTGTGTATATATAATGATAATCAGGGCTAAACAGTCTTTTCTTTCTATAATTTATACTCAGAAATACTCTTCATTGTTTTCCTACATGCATACTGCCTTTGACACTTTGATCTCTGACCTCACAGAATGCCTTAATTTTAGTTTAGTTTACTGTGAAATGCAATATTTGGATTTTCTAGGAATTCTTCAAGATCACTCCTTAAACAGTTTATGGCACTTAAAAAAAACCAACAACAAATGAGACAATAAACTAGACATTACATGCAGAATGTTCTTCCTTAGAAGAGTCAGCATGCCCCACGATAAACATCCGCCTCTTTTTATGGTCTCTCCTACCCAGAAATACAATAAAATGCAGTAAGCCCTGGAAGCCAAGGGCTTTGCTGAGTCTATAAGCTAAAATAGAAGTCATTTGCCGGCCAGCTAGATGGCTTGCAAGCTGTGGGAATTGAGTCAGAACTAAAAATTTAAATCAACTACTTAGCGGAGTGGAGCAATTATGTGCTTTGTGATGGATTTGTACAGCTCCTTGAGAAACATGAGGAATGAAGGTTTGCAATATAAGGAATAACAAATTTGTTTTATGAAGTTTAATGTCCTAGGGCAAGAGCCAGTGAATGTGTGGGCAAATTCACCTTTCCAGTAGTTTTGCCCTTGGGTAGGGAGTGGCCTTGTCAGGGGTCCTGCAAGGTAGTTGCTTTGAAGGAATGAAGAGCGGAGAGGCTGGCAGGCGGTGATTTTCATCAGAGGATGATCTGAGGGCCCCAAAGAAGCCCCTCTCACTCGGTGCCCTGGGTATTTGACTCTGCCGCAGAGTGGTTATCCACTCTGGTGGGTATTAGGACCTCTGGATAAGGAGAGGAGCTCAACAGCCACTGGAGCTGTCTCAGGCAGTGGGTTTGATGGCTTCTCAGGCCGGAATTAGAAGTTTTAAAGGGAAAATGTTTTCTAATGAGACAAGGAGGGCCCTGAAATGGTGGGTTCCAGTCCTGTTCGCAGCACTTGCTAGCTCCGAGCCCACTTGGGGTTCCCATGTGGAAACAGGAATTCTGGATTCCCGTGCCCACCCTCCAGGGTTGCAGAAGAAGTCAAATGTGGGCCATATAAAAGCTGAACATTGTGGTCCGTTATGCATTTGAAGGAGAGAAGCCAAGAAGTTAAAAACTTTGGTTATTTAAAAATGTGGTATTTTAAAGACAGACATTTGTAGGCCAGCCTGAAGTGACCCGGTAGCGTTAGCGAGTGGCGCATGCGCATGGGAACTAGGCACGTCCGTGGAGTGAGCAGGCCGCAGACGTGAGTGGTGCATGCGCTCGAGAACCGGGCACGCCCTTGGCGTGAGCAGGTCGGATCCTGACCAAACTTGTGGATATTCGGGCATGTGCGGTCACACATGGAATGGGCAGTTATGTCCGAGTGTGAGGCTGGGGGTGTTCTCTGGTGGGTGGGGAAGGATGCGCCCAGCCCATGTTCCTACCGCTGGCTCCTATTCCAGCGTCTGTTGGGCCCCGGTGCTGAGAAGCTGTCAGAGAGCTGACTTGGGGGTCTGTCCGTCTGTCCCTAATAGCCTCATCTCACATATGCCAAGCTATATAGCCCACTTGGGAGCCCTCTGCCCTGAACCCCCTCTCAGGTGCCCTCCCAGCCATTCCCTCAATTCCTCAGGCCTCTGCTCGGATGGCACCACCTCTGAGTAGCCCTCCCTGACCTGCCTGTGGAAACCAGCCACTTCCCGGCCTGAGGGAACTTCGGGGTGAGATGGAAATGTTCTGTATCTTGCTTAAGGTCCATCTACATGAGTGTACACCTTTGTCAAAGCTCATTAAGTGGTATACTTGAGATTTGTACATTTTGCTGTATGTAAATCTACTTTGAAAAAAGAACCATCAACATCTACTTCCAGTTAATGATGTGCATGCTGAAATCTTTCTGTAGGCAAAAAGAGTCAGATACAGGCAGTGGTTCACCCTGCTCCTTTGCCCTGAAACGAGCTCCCCAAAGTGTGCCCTCATGAGGGCTGGAGTCTGTCTCCCCCACCAGACTGACCCAGGGCTCTGACTGTTCATTGCTGTGTCTTCAGAGCCTAGCACAGAGCCTGGCACACAGTAGGTGCTCAATAAATACTTGATGGGTGACTAAGTGAACAGACACACCTGTGAGGCATGCATAGCATACCCATCCTGGCCTGAGGGCCTCAAGGTGGGTGTTGGGGGTTGTCTTATCTTCATCTGGTTCCCTTCCTGCTCTCCCCCACTCTGGTGGTTCCCCAGGGCCCATCGGCTCTACCCCCAGCATGTACCCTGAAGCCATCCCCTCCTCTCCCCTCCACTGCCCCCATCCTGGGCAAGGCCAGCGTCCATTCTCACCTGGATGTTCACTTCCACTCTTGCCCACCTGCGGTCTCCACACAGTGGTTCTGTTGTCTTTCTAAACTGTAAAGCAGATTGTCCCACTCACCTTTGTGAGACTCTGTCAGCTTCCTGGGCACGTCCACCAAAGTAGTAGTCCCCAAGGTCTACAAGACTCCCGTGGGCTGAACCTGTCCCCTTTCTGAGCTATTTCTTCCCACAACAGTCCAGACCTGCCCAACGATGACCTTCCTTTCCCTTGAACCTTCAAGCCTTTCTCACGAGCTTCCTCAGTACCTGATGACCACGCCGTCATGCTCAGTGTGGTTGGCGCTCTCTCCTCTCTCCCTGACCTCTGTCCTTCTCACTCCCCGAGTCTCTGTCCCATTACCCCAGGTCTTTCCTTCCCAAGGCTCAGCACTAGGTACAACCCTTACTAGTCTATGTATTTGTTTCCTGTCTCTTCCTAGTTGCCTCCCAGGGGCTTGTTTTTTCTGTATAGGTTGCTGATGCAAACAGTAGCTGGTGCCAAGCTGTGGCTGAGTAGGAGGGAGGGTGGCTTTCTGGTCCCTCTGCCCCTCTCCTCGCATGGAACCACTTGGCATTGCCAGGGCTCTGCTTTGGGACCTCCTGGGGCTGACTTTCCTGCTCTGACCCCCTCTCTGTCTTTCAGGCCTGTGCCCATCGCTGGAAGAACATCTACTATGAAACAGACCACATCCTGCCCCACGGCTTTTGTTACATCATCCCGTCCAATCTCCAGGCCAAAGGCAGGACGCTGATCCCTTGCTATGAAGGTGAGCACTGCTGATTCCTCACCCCCAAGCCCCACCCCACCCCACCCCTGCCACGGCACCCTGAATAACTCCCATCATCTCTGTTTCCCTCAGCTTCCCAAACTCTAACTGGAGGGCAGCGGTGGGTCCCCTGTTGGCCTCTTGGCACCCACGGCCCTGCTCAGGGAATGGGGCGAGCAGGGGGCTATGGTTCCAGACCCCGCCAGCCCCAGCTCTGCCTATCACTGCCCCAGAGCCCGTGGTGCTTACTGAGCTATATGAAGTTTCAGACCAAAATTCACCAAGCGATCAGGCACTGCCACATGCTGGGCAGCCTTGAGAAATCTGCTTTCTCTCTCTGGACCTTGATGTCCTCGCCTGAAAATTCAGATGTTGGCTCAGATCATCTCCATGGTCCCAGCTCCCAGATGGTCTTAAGGCTCCCGAGAAGCTCTGTGAACAAATGTCCTGAGGCAGCGGGAATCCTGAAACCTAGGATTCAGTCATTGCATAACATCCCAAGGCTGGCTTTCCTTCCCATCTGGTCCACACACTGTCAAGACAGTTTGAAGACCTCTTTGCCAAGGGGCACTTGGGTTCTTGGAAGGAAATGTATTTTCTCAGGCTCCCTGCTTAAAACCTCCAAACACCATTGAGCTGATCATTTTAATTTTTTTTTATTAAAAAATATTTTTTTGAGCTGATCATTATTTAGCTCAGTTGAACTTGAGTTTTAAGGATTTAAGAAATGCTCTCCTTTTCGTTGGTTTTATGGTTTGTACGCTCGGGTTTTCTTTGCCTAATTCTGAGGGAGTGAGCACTTGTTTCCTCTCTAAGTGCTGTGCTATTTATATTTTAATTCTCCTTCTAACTTACTTGCTTGGATCCAAGTCTCCGCTAGCCTGTGTCCACGTTTCCACTGGGCCTCCCTGGGGTTTCCCAGGCTTCAAGTTTTGCGGCCACCAAAGATGGTTCTGAGAAATACTGTCTGGACACGTGCATTTGAGCAGGTGTTCTGTGTAATGCCCCATGGAAGAACTGGCAGGGTCCCTGCAGGAGGCAGGAACCCTGTCCTTCCATGAGGGTGAGCCTTGTTCTTTTCCTCTGTGTCAGCATTTTGGTCAGCTGTGGCTGGGAAATTGAACCCTGGCCCCATTTATCTCTGTATTGCCCCAGTCAGAAGAAAAATTCCATCTGAAAAATGGACGTAATGTAGTCCGTCGACGGAGAAGGACAGATAGTATAAACACATCAACAAGGTGTCAAGGCTGTGTTCTGAGTGCCCCAGCTTATTCATCACTCCCCCCCCACCCCAGAAAGAAAAGGGGAAGCTCCTGGAACAACTCTTTGGGTAGTTCGTTGGCCTGGAGAGAGGTGAGGGAATCGATAGGGGTACTGGAGGCAGTGATTATTGAATCCAAACTAGTTATGCAATAGGACCAGGATGTTGGTTTTCCCAGAAGACGTGTTGAAATAGGGACATGTTGCATGTATCCCATGATTCCTCTGTATCCCACCATAAGCATCAGAACGCAGCAGGACAGACCTCTGAAGAGGTTGCTAGAGCCTGTAGCCTCTGTGACTCGACTTGCACATGATGTGTTGTTAAACGACTGTGAGCTCAGCACTGGGCCACTGTTGGTTTGGAGACTTTACACCTTCTCTCATTTAATATTTACAATTCCCTTCACTTGGGTTTGAATATGGGCAGTTTTCTGGAGGTCAGGCATGGGAAGCAAGAAACGGAAGGAAAGGTGGCCCATACGGATGCTACTTACAAGTTACCATCATGGGCAGCTGGGGCGCAGTGTCTGGGGAGCCCTGGGGCCAGCAAAGAACACACCTTGCGGTTACCCACCTGAGGCGTGTAGCGGCTGGAATCTTTCCACCATTCTTCCTGCTGCGTGTGTGGGCAGGGAAAGCCCCCCAGCAGGGAGAGCAGCATGCTGGCCGCCACGCTGCACCCTAGAAAGAGTAAGGGTGGTGGGGGTCTGGATGCCAAGGAGGAGCCCCAGCAGGGCCAGGTCAGTTCAGGTGTGCTCCACACGTCCCTCCTTCACAAGCGTGTGTGAGCTCTGAGCCAGGGCCTTAGGAGCCCCTCTGGGTGCTTGGGACCCTCACCATGGAACATGCCCCCTGTGGCTCGCCGGTCCCAGAAGAGCTACGTGTAGAACAGACCTGCACTGAACCTGCAGCCGGAGCCCAACCAGATCAGCCAAAGCCCCCCTGATCTGTGGGAGTCGGAGTGGGAAAGGAACACTGCTTATTTGTCACACACATTTCCTGCTCGTTATGCAGTAATAGCTGACGTGGGGCTTGTCTCATGATCCCAGATTCCTCCCAGAACAGTGGATGTAGGATCAACCCAGGCTGGCAGCATCGCTCTTTGACTGTTCCTTGACTTAATGATGGACAAATGGGCCCAGCAAAGAAATTAGCAAAATGGCGGTACCCCTGCCCACTCCTTCTCCATGGGCACACACACACTTCTGTGTGCTAACTCATTCATGGGGCTGCGGGGTGCTGGGGTATAAGAGCAGCCCCTCAGAACAATGGGGCACTGAGGAGAATGCTTCTGTGGTTTTTGTTCCTGTAGGAGACAAGGGGTGGCAGACGCTCAAATTTCTCTAAAAGACTGCCTTGACGGGATCCTGGCCCCAGTTAGAGGACCCTTGCGTGTGCTCTGTTGGCTTTGGGGATGTCCACCTCCCAGTTTTGTGGACTACTTTGGGTCTTAAAGCAACCATATTTTTCTCTTAATGTGGAAAAACTCGGTGACTCAAGCTCTCTGTTCCAAGTGAAGGATCTCATTACAGCTAAGTACAGTACAACAGAACTGTTTCAGAATTTGACAAGACCTTTTGGATATCATCTTGACGAGCCTATCTTTACTGAGGTCTAGAGATGTGGTGTGGCTTGCTCAAAGCCAAGTTTTTCTTTCCACTCTGTTATTCATGTGTCATGCAATGGAGAGGCAAAGTAGCATGGTGGCTAAAAGCATAGGCTCTGGACCTCGACTGCCAGAGCCCAAGTCCTGGCTCTGCCCTTGTGAATGTGTCTAAGCTACCTCAGGGGTCCGTGAAGTGGACAAAGTGAGTTAAAACTTGTCAGTTCTTAGAATTGTGCCGTGTGTGTGTGTGTGTGTGTGTGTGTGTGTGTGTGCGTGTGTATGCATGTATGCTAAGCATATATATGCTGATACTCCATAATATGTGCTAATGTACTGTATGCTAGGCAAATGTGTGTTAATCACTGTGGGGTGACTAATTTGTCTGCTAGGAGTAGAGTCCACATCATCTTAAGTGCCTCACAGATAAAACCCAAGTGACACGGTCCCAGCTGTCGAGAACTTCCCCATCTACAGGGGGAAACAGAGGAAACATGATGTTTCCCAAGTGGGAGAGCTGTGTGGGGAGAGAAGTTCACGCCAGTGTGTCCTGCAGGGTACCTCTCCGCAAGGGCCCCAGCTGTATCCAAACTCTAAGTGGCATTAAGACGGCTTATTTCATGTTACACCTGGAAAAATGGATGCCCGCTTAGAGTCTGCAGCCAACTGGGAACCCACTGTTGGTGGTGCAGTGGGTGCTGGGAGGGGAGGAAGGGGCCCTGCCTCCTCAGAGTGTGCCTGCTGCGGAATAGCTCAAGGACCACTGAGGAGCGTGGGAGGCTTGCTGGGGGCCCGCTCTTTATGCTTCTGTCTCGATGGCCTCAGGCCTGTGGCTGGGCCTCCACTGAATTACCTCTGAGGGAAGTTCTCATTAGGGGCTCCTGAGAAAATTCACAAGTGCTCAGAAAGACCACACATTGTTCTCTCATGGTGGCCTTGTTTTGGGTCTCCCGGAAGGTCACCTGTGCTCTCTTCAGAATATGGCAAGGTTGGTTTAATAGACGAAAGCCTCAAAGTCTGTGGCCCTGTGTCTAGACTGTCTCAAACTTTTGTATTCTTAAAACACCAGTCTTTGGCACAAAGACATTTTTCTCATGACTTTTCAGGTGCTTCCTGTTTCTGGTTGGGTGGGAAATGCTATCAGAATATCCTGTTTGGAACCAGGAAATGTAGAGGGAATGGGAAACAAAAATGAATTTAGGACACAAAGTAAAATAAACCCATGGAGCATACCATTAAGTCGGCCGTTTAGTTTGTGTGTGATACGGGAACAGCATCATTACTACCACATGTTGTTTGGTTTTATCTGAGTGCGTGAGAAAACGAGAAGTTCAGTGGGACGACGTGGGGGAAACTATTTGTAAGCCGAAGAGCAAGTGCTATGAAACCTGTTGTCATTAACCAAGTCATACTTTGGGGCTCCCTGAAGTTAAGTCAGTGTGTTGTTAATATCGGGCACGGAGATTTCTTTCATCCTTTGCCCTTGAGCCCACCGAGACAAGAAGCCAGAACTTGGCAGGAGTGGGGCTGTAAACAAGTCATCTTTCTTTTTTTTTAAGATTAATTTATTTATTTTAGATTGTGCACATGTGAGTGCAGGGAGGGGCAGAGGGGGAGAATCCACAAGCAGACTCCCCGCTGAGCATGGAGCCCCCCCTGCGGGCTTGATCTCACAACCCATGAGATCATGACCGGAGCCGAAACCAAGAGTTGAACACTCAACCAACTGAGCCACCCAGGCCCCCCACAAGTCATCTTTTTATTGTGGCAAAAAAAGCCTCACAATCTGGAAAAGTTGGGGAGCAGCTCTGCTAAATTAATAAAAAGTGTTTCAGTTAGACCCAATTTCAGAATCTGGCTTTACCTCTCACTTGTTCCTGTGATTGAACCCATAGCTCTTATTTTGGGGTGACTTCGGGTAAACCTGCTGAGCCTCAGTGCTCTCATCTGTAAAATGGGGAGATTAACCTACTGAAGAGGTATTTGAGGTGCCTAACTCAGAGTGAACACTTGATAAGTATGAATTTTTTAGTTAAGTATCCTTAAGCCTTCAGAGAAGGTTTCTAGCAAATCCTGCTTTAATGAATAGATAATGGAGGATAGAAAGTTGGGTATTACAAAAATGACTTTAAGACTCCATGAAAAGAAAGACTCCATTAAAGATGATAATTTCTTAAATATCTTTAAAGATCCTATTTGCACAATTTATTTGTTGGTAAGCTCTCTTCTCCCCTTTTTGTAGATGATCTAAAGTTTAATTCATGCTGTGTTTAAATGTCCTCAAGTTGGGAATTGTTGGGGTCTGAATTTATCAAATTTCACTGTGCTTTAAAATTGTCCCATTGATTCCAAAGATTTCTGTGCCACTTTATTATCTGGGTGTGACTGGCCTTTTATTCCCAGTTGGTTTTGCATCTCTCAAGACAGTGCTCATTTCTAGAGAAGGAAATAGATCACCCATTCACATGTGTAGTGTTCTTCTCCTGTCTAGTGTTGAATGCTGTGACTCCACAGGGGATAAAAATCAATCAAGAGCCATTTACAAATGAAAGGGACTTGAGGTTTTGTCTTGTTTTGTTGTGTTTTTGTTTTGTTTTGGAGAGAACCATAAAAAGCTAAGTTGATCCATTTAAAAATTTAAGAACAAGCCCCATAAATTTTTATTAAATAAAGAACTCTACATTTACATAGGATTTTATGGTTTCTAAAGAGCTTTCATAAACATTATCTCATTTAAGTAAATACAGCAAATTTAGAAACAGATGTAGTTCTGTATTATAGCCAGTTAAGGCAGAGAGGGACCCTGAGGCGGAGAGAGAGGGAGGGAGGGTAGCTGGAGGGAAAAGCCAGGGCCAGAGGAGGTGACCATGTCTCTGGCAGTGGCTCTTGTGGCTCAGGGAACCCCACTGAGCTTTCATTTTGGTGCCAAGAATTTTTACCATGGGCATAAATATATTCTGTACTTCCAATGTGCTTCCATACGTTGTGTGGAATTATAGACTGCTTAAACTGTATCATCTAATGTTTTCCTTACCGATGTCTACGTTTTATGAATCTCCTCTTCAAAAATTGCTAATCTGTATGACAGGTATCTTGGGTTTTATTCCTCTCAGAGAAACTAACAGATTCAGATTTATCTAACAGGTGCCAGGGATTGGGTTAGGGTACTTAACATGTATGATCATACTGAGTAATGACCTCATCTTGGGAGTAGGAATTCTTATCCCCATTGTACAGATGAGAAAACAGGGTGGGGAGGTTGATGAAGGTCACAAGCTCATTAAGCAGAGAGGGATTGTTGGCATTGAAGTTCAATAGCAGGTTTCTTTGTACCACTTGTTCCGTTGGGATGTTGGTTTCCTTTGTGATTACTGGCGTGCTGTGGCCCTCACTGAGCAAAATCTCCTATTATGTGGTAATTTTATTCTGATTTTTTAGGACACCGTACTAGAGACTTCTCAGACTGTTGCAGTTTTGCAGTTTAGACAAAATATAGACAAGTCCCAGCAGGTGCAAGGGGCAGATGGGGCCCCTCAGCCTGATAACATTTTACTGGGAGGCCCATCTGCTCTACGTCCTAGATCCTTCCTTACTGTAAGCATTTGGTTTTCACATCTGCACAGTGGTTTGACTGTCCATGTTTCAGTGGTAGTTATTGCACGAGTCTGTTTAGTTTTGGTCATCATGTGAATTCTCTTCAGCTCTGAGCTGGGACCCTCCCTGAGACGTGACTGTCCCATGTTCAGGGTCACTTCTTTTGGAAGGATGAAAGATAACATAATGTACAATGTCTTGGGCATTCGGGGCTGCTGTAACAAATATACCACAGACAGAGCAACTTAAATAACAAACATTTATTTCTCACTGTTCTGGAGTCTGGGAAGTCCAAGATCAAGGCCCTGGCCTATTCAGCATCTGGTGAGGGCCCTCCTCTGTGTCCTCATGTGGTGGAGAGCAGAGAGAGGCAAGCTCTCTAAGGCCTCACAAGAGGGCAGAAATCCCATTTATGGGGGCTCTACCCTTGTGGCCTCATCTGATGCTAATCACCTCCCAAGGCCCCAACGGCCTGATACCATCCCGTCAGTAATATGATTTCAATGTGTGAATTTTGGGGTGGTACACACATTTAGTCTAACACACAGTAAGTTGAAGGTAGGTATACTATTTTGTGCCTATAAATTTGCTTGCTTCTGCTTCTAAAGTAGGGAGTTCGCAAAATTGATATTAGATTCTGGGTGGAAGGAACTATTTAAAGATTATGAAACGTTAGAATTTTTTAAAAATTTTTGTAAAAAATACATAAAATATGGGGCGCCTGGGTGGCTCAGTCGTTAAGCGTCTGCCTTCGGCTCAGGGCCTGATCCCAGCCCTGCATCGGGCTCCCTCCTCCGCTGGGAGCCTCCTTCTTCCTCTCCCACTCCCCCTGCTTGTGTTTCCTCTCTCGCTGGCTCTCTCTCTCTCTGTGTCAAATAAATAAATAAAATCTTTAAAAAAAAATACATCACATGAAATTTACCATTTTAGCCGTTTTTAAGTGTGCCGTACACACATTCACTATTGTGCAGCGGCCACCATCCATCTCTAGAACTGTTCCATTGTCCCCAAATGAAACTCTGTCCTCATGAAACAACTCTCCATTCCCTCCTTCCCCCCATCCTGCCCCCCCCACTCCCCAGCCCTGGCAACTGCTATTCTACTTTGTCCCGATGAGTTTGACGTCTTCAGAGACCTCAAGTAAGTGGAATTATGCAGTGTTTGTCCTTTTGTGACTGGCTTACTTCACTTGACAAGGTTGATTCATACCGTAGCATGTGTTACAATTTCCTTCCTTAAGACTTAATATTGCACTGAATGAATGTATATGCCACGTTTTGTGTATCCGTTCATCCACTGATGGAAAACATTTTCCTCAAGGACGAGACTGTTCTCACGGTCAATGTGCTCCGTGAAGCATGACGCTGTGGCAGAAGCACTTTGGCAGTCAGGAACCCTGCCGTTTAATCCTGCCTCAGGCTCATTTGCTGTGTGGCTTTAAATAAACTACTTGCTCTCTCTGAGCAGTAGTGACTTCATCTGTAAAAGAAATGGATGGGGTTCGAATTACAGACATGCTCTAAGGATCTCTTCCCCTCTTAAAGCTGCTTTCACAGAATTGTAAGTTGTTGGCTTTATGCAGTTTACCTTTAATGCCCACCATTGCTTAATCGTCCATTATTTTCATAAAACCTAGCTATTTAGGTCATTTACCTTTTATTTTTCCTTCCCATTTAGACTGTGGTCCCTCATAACTGTGGGAAGTTTTGTCTTTTTAGTTTTATATGTTGAAATGCCCTGGTTACTAGTAGAGATCTGTCTGCCCAAGTTCATTGTCCTCTTAATTGTTTAATGACCAGTTATTTGGTATTCACTCAGAAATTGAGCAAAAACACAGGAATAACTTAAGACTAGAAAGCTGTTTTTATCCCCTCTATTTCATGGCTAAGTTCAGGAGCTATAGAAAAAACAATTGTAAAATTGGTGCGTTAAAAAGACTTATCTTTGAAAGATGAACCTTTCTCAAATGGGAAGAGAGATTAGTAGGAATAATATGTTACACCGTCTGTAAATCCTGATCTTTCCATGGGTTGGTTTTATCCAAGCAGCATTTCGGGAAGAGTGCAGGAAGTGACCCCACCCAGTTTAATTGTTGAATGACTTAAAAGTCTTTAGTGTAAGTTCCATGTATTGAGTTGTGGGTTGTGAACATTTGGAAACCAGTATTTTTTCCTCTCTGAATTGCCTTCTGTTTAGACAGGGTTTAGTAAAATCAGTAGCTAAACCAAGGAAAATACTACCATTTTTAGAGTGGAGGAACCGTACGACCTAATGAATTGTGTGTGAGGCAGGCCAAGTAACTCAGACCTGCCCACGGCAGAGACAGAGTTTTCTAACCCGTTCCTAGGTCCTCCAGGTGATTTCCAGGTCCCCTTGCTCAACCACATCTTTTGGTTCCGAGATTCAGTTCTGCTGGACTTAACAGTGTCAGGTTTGTTACAGGAGGACAGTGGGCTGCCGTCATGCCGACTCTGATTTCCCCTTTGCTGCTTCAAGGTGAAGAATGTTTTGTTCCCTGGCGGCAAGGGAGGGAACCAGCTTGTTGTTGTAGCTCTCTTCCTGGCCACATCCTTGGGGCGGGTGGCGACTGCGTGAATGTGTCCAGGAGGCGCCTGCAGCAGGGCCCACAGCCTATGTGTGTTCAGGAAAAGTTCTTCCTGGAACACCGGAGACTAGAGTTCTCACCCCGTCCTTCCAGCCTACACCACCTGGACTTCTCAGTGGAGGAAGGGATTGCGAGCTGGAGGGTTTCTTGAGGACACTGGGATGGGGCAGCCTCCTGTCTCCATTCTTACCTCCCTTTTCAAAGCTCTGCAGTATAGAGGCTCTCCTGCCTTCTCAGGAACTGGATCTGGGTATTCTGTCAGGTTCCTCCTGAGGCCCCAAAGGAGATGGGATTGCCCAAGGTAGAATTAGCCAATCTGGGTTTGGAAAGCCCAGAAACATCAATCCTGTGGGTCCCTGCCCAGCTCCAATCACAACTACCACTATCCTCAGGCCTCTGGGGTTAGTTGGTGGCCCTGGGTGGAGAAGTCAGGATTCCTGGTACCCAGGACGCAACTCCTTTCCAAGCCAGGCTGGGGGTGGAGGTCAGGGAGCCTGACTGATTGGAAGACAGAAGGCAGGGCTGGCAGAGCAGGGAGCACAAAGGTCCCAAGTAAGCAGGTTGGAGAGTTCGGGTCCTAGCGGCTAAAGGAATGTCCCTGCTCTTCTCACATTTGCACCTGGGCCTTGAGTCTGTGCGCAGAAAAACATGTGCGCACACCTTCCCTAAGTACACCAGCACGACCAGCACGAACCAGTGACGGGCACAGGCTGCTGCTGGGGACAGTGAGGTCAGTGAGTTCATCTGGTGCTGAATAAATGCAAACTGTGATGAGCAAATGCATTTTGTGATGGGGAGAGTCTATCATTTACATTTCCCTGCAAGACACCCGGACAGAGAAGCTGAAAAGGAGTTCTGCAAGGCTGTGGATGGCTCAGAATAGGAAGTGTTTAATCCAGTTGCACCAGTTGAGCCTTCCTAGACTAGAGTTGCCACAGCTGCCTCCCCTCCCCACAGAGTAGGTGTGGTGGGATGGGGTGGGGGTGGAAGCGTTAGGACTGGAGCCTGTTTCCAAGTTGAAGTGGTTAATCAAGAGTTACAGAAGTTTCTGGGAGGTCAGAGTTATGGGTACTAGTCAGGAGCCCCACATAGTTTGACTCCTTGTTCTAGAGCACTCCAAGAAGGCAGGTGTAGACCCTGGGGTCTCAGAAAGTCAAAGCCAGTGGGATGATGCCTGTCTCCTGGGTGTCCCCGCCCCTCAGACCCCTGATGAGGCAGTCCCAGCTTGGGGACCCTGAGGCTGGCCTCTAACACTACCTTGATGCTGGCTGAGGCTGGGGGGCTGGTAGTAGGGCTGGACTTTGCAGGACTTCTCCTGGGGCCAGGAGTGGGGTACTCATAGCTCCCTGTGTGGCTGTGGGCCCCCCCTCCCCCAGAAGCCCTGGGTCCTACTTCTGGCACAGAGCTGGCCAGCACAGTTTGGGGATGAGGTGGAGAAAGACAAGTTTTCATATCTACTATTTTTGCAGTTCCTGTTACAAAGGAGACCTTGAGCCAGGTTTCTTTAAAACATGAAAGATTCCTATGTAGCTCTTATTCATGCCATAAATTTATGAGGTTGAACTGGTGTGCTCTGCATTGTAGCTTCGTTCAGCTGGTGGGGTCTGAATTTTCCTTGTTTTATTTGCCAGAGAGTTACAGTTGGGTATTTAACCCCTCGAGTCAGTGGAGGTGGATATGCTTTTTGCCAGACCTTCCAGATTTAATGTAATTGTTCGGGTTGGGACATTTTGATCCTTCTTGCCATTATGCTGTTTGATGTAAGATTTATTATTAATTTTTATTATTGCTTGCCATCAGACAGTTTGATGCACGATCTCTTTATGACTTTGCACACACCCCACTCCCAGCCTGGGTGCAAAATTTTGCAGAGAATAGAGGAGTCCCATCGTCCCTGGGTTACTCTCTGACAGGCCTTTGAGTTCTCCTTGTAATAACAGGACAAGGAGGGAGGAGCTGACTTAGCCCTCACAAGGAAGAGGAGTAACTCAATTGACATTCCATTGTAATTTAGCAGTCGGTTAATGGCCACTTACTGGAAAATGTTACCAGGCTCTGCGGTGAGTGTTGTTAGAAACTGAATTACTCTGTATATTTCCCCAGGGCCCTTTTCCGCCTTCTCTAGCACACGCTCTAGGAGCTGCAGGAAGTGGCACTGTGTTGCAATCACAGCTGCATTGTTCCTTCATATTATTTATTTTGTTTCAAAATCAAGTATATTGCCTTTAATGGTACCAGAGACTTGCCAAGAGCCCAGGGGTGACATGGGGGATTACTGGGTTATTTTGTTGGGAACCCCGGGCCTGCAAGTGCCCAGGGACAGCCATGAGCCCTTGTCTGGCAAGGTAATTAATTTGAGTCATCTGAGCTGAACATCTCTCTATCTCTATGTCTTTACCCATGTAATGATTTCAACTGGCTGGTCACTTCCTGGGTTTTTTGTAATCACTCACTCCGCAGAATGTTTGATGGGCCAGAGGTGAACGAATGTGAATCTTGGCTTTGCCATTTACTAGCTATGTGACCTTGGGCAATTCACCTAACCTCTCTGAGCCTCGGGAGTTTTACCTATTCACAGATGGCAACATGGGCTCCCAGGGATAAGAGAGCAATGAAATGGCACGAGTGGATGTAGCTAACAGGGCCTAGAACATGCTAAATACTCTTCCTTCCAACTTAAAAATACAACAGCAGCACAGAATGCCCCTTTGTCGGGTCAGCATGTTGGGAACTGTGAGGGAATGGTAGAGGAAAAGCACTTCATCATTTGTGTTTCTGTTGACCTGGAGAGATTTTCCCCTTTAGCCGAAGTTGGAGGTGTCCGCGTATAGCGTCACCATACATCATTGGGGGTGTAACCGGGTGCGGGAGCAGGTCCAGCGGGGGCCCAGGCTCTGTTGGCTGGTATCTGCTTGGATGGCAGAAATCATCTTGCCTCCAGCTCTGGAGTGTCATGTTGGGAGGCTTGGTTGTCTTCCAGGGGACTCCACACAGGGATGGCCACATCATGCCATTTCTGGGTCATGTTTTCAGCTCCTTTTCCTACTGGGGCTCGCCATCCTTTCTGAAGTCAATGAAATAATCATCACCAGCCTCCCACTTAATTACCATGGCTGCTGCTCCTCTTTCCCCACATGCGTGGAGGAAGTCCGCTGGGGCGCTTGGCAGCCTCCTGGCCCAGTGGCACCAGAGCCTGGATTTTTGAGGTCTGGTGGATTCCTGAGACTTTCCTTCCGCGCCCCAGTCTGGAAGGCATCCCTGGGCCCAGCCTGGAGCAGCGCAGGGGGAAGTGGCCAGCACGCTCGGCGGCCCCTCCACACGACTGACACACACTGACGAGGCTGTGGTTTGCTTCTTTCCTTCCCTCCCCTCTAGAGTATAAGAAGAAGTACGGAGAGGAACACGGCTCCTGCCAGGCCGGGATAGCAGGCTTCTTCACTGAGGTGGGTGTCGGCTCTTGGGCATTTCTGCTGTCTTGCCGGTGTTCAAGTTTCCTGGCAGATTGTGGTCTCGGTGGTTCCTTGAGATGGAGCTGCCGGTGCCCCCCACGTACTTGAGCTGTGAGCGGTAGATTCTGGTCCCTGGATGTGACATCGGGGGAAGGTGATTGACACCGGTGGGAGCTCCTGCTGGCCAGAGACCATTGGGGGGGTAAGGGCGGCTCATTGGGAGGAGACACCTATTGGACAATTTCTCTAAGGAGCCCTCTCGACTCTGAGCCCCATGGAAGGAACCGGTTCAAGGGGGTACAGGTGAGATGTGCTCAGCCATATTTGTGTCTCGTTGCCGGCAGTGAGGAGGGTATATTAAGCATCACCTCCTGTCGTTCTTCCCTCTGTGGAGAGATTTTATGATTTTATACGTAACTCAGCCAGCCCCTTTCCCAAATTCCGAAGGACTGTAGACTTGAATACTTCTGTACCTATGTAGTCGTACCATGATCTTTGGCTGGACAGTACAACTTTAGGGACTATTCTTAAGTGATTCTTACCTACTATGAGTTCACCCTTCACATCAACCCCTCATTTCTCAAACATCTTTTAATTGTCTGCCATGTGCAAAGCTCCATGCCAGGGCCTGTAAGTGACTCAGGCATCCATGGAGTTGCTCAGGCCCAAACAAAAAAGTACTTTATATTTCTAATTCATCTGTAATCTTATTCTTTTAACCTCCTAAGCATATCCCAAATGTGACAGCTTTAATTGCCCACCACCATCACCCTTCTGGAAAAGCCATGGTTATCACCTGGAGATATTCTGGTCTTGATCTAGTCTCCCTGCATCTTTTTTTTTTTTTTTTTTGTAGTAAAATACACACAACATGAAATTGACTATGTTGACCATTTGGAAGCAAACAATCTAGTGGTATTTAGTACATTGACAGTGTTGTGCAACTGCGGCCTCTTTAGCTTGAAAACATTTCTATCACCTCAGTCTGCATCTGTTCTCCACACCCACCCTTGTGTTTTCTGCACAGCAGCCTGAGGAATCTTTGAAAATCAAACCCTGTCATTCTGTCTCTGTGGCTCCCCATCACATGGTAGATTAAAATCCATACACTGTGTCTTGACCCATGGGACTGTCTTTCTGACATTCATTCTCCTCTTGCTCCAGGACAGCAGAGAGCTGCAGGAGGGGACACCCACCAGTGTCCAGAGCTTTCTGATCCAGAGCAAAACTGCCAACCTTATTTTCTTCAATTACTATTTAAATTCAGAAAATAGACAGTCAGCAATGTAGCATTTCATTCAGAAAGCAACATGGAAAGGGTAGAAAAGTCAGAAATGTTGTCTTTCACTCTCAGACCAACAAACATGAGATGCTTCCCTCCAACCCCGCAGTCTGCACCCTCTAATTCTTACTATATCCCTTAGCTGTCACTTCGGTGAGATTCTTATGACCATCTACACAGAGTTCCATGGGAGGTCGGGTGGATGGTGTTTCCAGTCGTCCGCACTGCTCAGGCCCAGATGAGCAAGATTCCTCTCCTGCATCCAAGTCATCACGGAGTCCCACTTCCTGTGCTCCCAAAACCGATCCCAGAGGCCTCCATTTCTCTCTGCCTCCGCTGCCGCTCTACAAACCTAGGGCACCGTCGTCTTGCCCAGGGTGCCACCGCAGGACCCTCCTGATTTCCCACTCCCACCCTGCCTCGCGACAGCCTCTTCCCACATAGTAGCCAAAACTACCTCCTCAAAATGAGAAAAATATTGTGGCTCTCCTTTGCTCAGAACCTTCTGTATCCCCATCATACTTAACAATAAGATCCAGACTCTTCCACGTGGCCACCCAGGTCTTCCTACCTTTCCTGTCTCACCTGTTACCTGGCCTCCTGGACTCACCTCCTCCAGCCTCAGAGACTTGGGATGGCTGCTGGAATGTACCAGACTCCCTGGCAGCATGGGGCTGGAGGTGCCCACACGTGGCATTTTTGTGCACAGGCGCACTTTTCTGCAGAAGAGAAACGCAGCAGAGGAATCGCTGGTGCCAAAGCTATCCAACGTTTGAATTTGGGTACATTCTGGCAAATTACACTCCAGAAGTATTTGCCAACCGACAGTCCCCCAGTTGTGTGTCATTGTTCCTTCAGCCTCTCACCACTACCAGTTTTTGTCATTATAAAAAGATACCTCATTTTCCTGTAATGTCCCTTTATCTGCTTACTAGTGTAGTTTAGTATTCTTCAAGTATTGGCCATTTGTCTTTTTCTAGAAATTGCCTGTTTATGTTTTTGGCCCATTATTCTGTTGGTTTTTCTTATTTTCGATTAGCTGATTTTTAGGAACTTGCAAGATAGTTTCAACACTAATTTCTTATCTCTTATATGTGTTGTAAATTTTTTTTTTATCAGTCTGAGTTGGCTTATTGTGTCTTTATTGTACTGCCATCACACAGTCATATTTGTCAAATCCATCAATCATTTTCTCTCTGGATTCTAGACTTCTCAGAAAGATCCTCCCTCTCCTAAGAATATGAGATACCCACCTATAATTTCTTCCAGAATATTTACATTTTTTTTAAAGATTTCTCTCTTCCGTACATCTTGGATTTCTTTTTGCAAACATTATATGGTAGTAACAAACTGCATTGTTTTCCTAAACGTGTAGTTGATTGTTCTCATATTGGCCTGCTAACCAGGTTTTCTCATCCCCGTTGATTTGAAATACCATCCTGCCGTATGCTGAGCTCACACTCTCCTTCTGTCTCTGTGCACATTGAGATTGTATAGCCTCTGTGGCTGTTGTTTCTCTGGTAAGGTCTAGCAGAGTCTTACTCAGCCCAGGAGGCAGCAGGGCACCCTTGAAAGTCCACAAGCAGGTGACGGACACTGTGGATGGCAGTGCTGGGAGAGAGAGACCATGCAGGCTGGCGTGCCCAGGATTTTAAAAGTGGAAAGGCCAGGAGGGAGGCCAGGTAGGAGGCTGTGATGTGGTCCAGCTACAAAACAACAGGGCAGGAATAAAAAAAATGACCAGGGGAATTGGAGAATATTAAGGCGGTATCAGTGGGCTGGGTGGCCAGAGGCCTGTGGGGTGGAGGAAGTAGGAGGCAGGGTTCTGGAGAACAGTGGTACCCAGTGGGAAGAAGGCTGCCTAGAGAAGAACCACTGGGGGAGGTAAACAGATGGGCCTGCTTTCAGCACATGCGGTGTGAGGCGATGGATGGGACACTCATAGGTGTTTTTAGAAGATACTTGGATACAGGGACCAGAACTCAACCTGAGTAGGAAACTTTGGTTTGGTCATTCCTAGCACCTCTCTGAGGGGGCTGGGTGTGCTCAGCATGGAGCTCGGGGTGGGGTGGGGGGGAGGACGCCTCCTTTCAACAGTGGGAGGAGAAAAAGTAGACTCATTGCAGAAATGAGAATTCATCAGAGATGTTGATGGAGAACTAAGGGAGAGAAAGAGTTCCCAGGGAGGGAGTGTCATTATGGTCTCACCAGGTGGAAGGTCAGGGAAGACAGGGCATTGGGTTGGGTGGAAGGAGGGCTTGGTGGGAAGAGCAGAAAGGGCAGGGGTGGAGGGCAGCCCATGGGGCTGTGCAAGCTCCAGGTGACCAGAAGGACAAGAGGACCTATTGAAACTCCAGGTTCTGGGAACCGTGAGGCCTCAGCGTGTGCTGGCTGGGCAGACAGCAGTGGGGCAATGGTGCGTGGATGGGGGTTGTGGGGTGAGCGAGTGGGAGGCTTAGTCCTCTGACCCGGCCACTGTCCCCTGGCTGCCCTGGGCTTTGGCCTCCTTAAACAGGAGGTCTTTGAACTCACTGCCTCTCTTGTTTCTGGAACTTCAGCTGTTGGAGGCTGAGCAGGAAATGTGGTTGAAGGGGTCAGGCAGCTCTTCTCCCCCACCCCGCCCTCCTGCTGACCCCGTTACTTGGGCTGGCTCTTGCTGGGGGCTGGGCTGTCCCTGCACAGGGCAGGCAGCTACCTCGCAAGCTGGATGTGCTTCTGTGGCCTTCCGAACACGGCCATGTGGCCCCCAAGTACTCTGGCCTGAGGTGCCCGCTTGACCTGAAGGTCTGTGACCCAGGGGTTGCCAAAGCTGTTTGAACTACGGTTGCCACATGAGTTTTCGCCTGTCACTGAGGATAAAGGAGAGCTTCCTGGGAACTTTATTTTTGTAGCCTAGGGTGACAGAGACAGATACTTGTGAGTAGCAAGAGAAGTCATGGACCAACCCGCCAGCTTTGGAGCACTGCCGTGGGAGCCTGAAGACATCTGAGTAGAAGTCTGGGGTGCAGACTTCTATTGTAGATCCTGAGTGCCCCTCTGCCCCCCTCCCCCACTCATGCCAGCTTGCAGCAGTACGCAGAGAAAAAAGTCCGCGGCTTCTCAGGCACACCTACACTCCTCCGTGCCTCTGGAGGTTCTGCTAATAAATGCACCTTGGGAAAAGGCCCACACTGTTTATGGAAGAGAGCCCACATGGGAGTTAGGTGGTGTGGCCTTTGGCTTGCAGAGAAGCTTGAGTTTCTCTGTGCCATTTGCATTGGCTATTCCTGGGTGGTGGGGAGCTAAGCCCTGACGCCATTTTCCTGGCACTGGTAAACAGTACCAAAAGGGCCCAGGCATCATCCCTAGTGAATGGGAAAACCAATACAGAGAATTCCAGGAAGACACTGCTTTCTTGCCCCTCTGCTGCCCCAGCCCCAGCCCTGCAGGTCCCAGGCTCAACCTCAGGTGTTTTAGTTTGAACCAAGGGAGAAGGAGGCATGAGCGTGAAGAGGAGGAGGAGGAAGACAGACAAGAGCTTTGGTTTAAAGGTTTCTGAGGAGAGATTACCTTGTCTTCTCTTTGTGATGTTTGAGAGAGCAGGTGTGGGGATGTGTTAGACATACAGCTCTCAATTTTTATGCTGGATTGATTTAAATCATCAGAAAACAATGTGTCTACCGCCTGGTGTCCCAGAGAGCCTTATGCATCTCTGGTGATGCTCGGGGCTTTGGCTTATGAAGAGCTGCAGGTGGAGAAAGCTCTCTATGTGCTGTGTACCACTGGTATCGAGGCCAAGGGTCATTCTGTTCTCCCATGCCCTGTGTGTTTAGACACTGGATTCCAAATTCCTTTCTGAGCTCAAGGCCAAGGAAGAAGTCTTTCTCCTCTGAGGAACTGGTCATTTGTCTAATGCTCCTTCTAGAAGTGGCACAGTGCCTTACACAGAACAGATGAGAATAGGGGCAGGAGTGAATGAATGCACTCACCTCCTGTGTTTTTTCAGTGATGAGTTCTGAGTGCAGGAAGTGATATGTTTTTATAAAACAGTGAGATGCCTCAGAGTGTCCGACTTATCAACAGCTCCCTTGGAGGTGGCTAGGACCGCAGAACCTGAATGCGGTGTTTCTCCACAGTCTTTCCTGGTCTCCACCTTCCTGAATCACCAGCAACATGCCATTGAGGCAGGATATGGTGGCTTGTCTTCTGTCTGTGCTCACACCCTACTGTTTAAAGTTCTTTTCCAAATGGACCTCAGCACACGCCTTGTTCAAAGCATTGCCCTATTGCCACCACGGTCGTACCTGGCTCTCCTGCCCATGCGCTCTTTCTTCTTCTCGTTCTCTTTAGATGGCTCTAGGTTGTTCTGACTTTTGCTCTGTGGGAATTCAGTGTGACTTTATGAATTGTCATCAGAAACTCAGGAGCCTTATAGCAAGATCTAGCCTTCAGGGACTTGTTGGAAAGCAGCAGCTTCTGACAGTGGTGAGGCCAGCTCTCCAGAGAGGGGTCAACCTGGAAGGATGTTTCTGAAATAGAACTCGAAGAGCCAAGGGAGGGGTGGGTGTGTTTGGGCACTGAGAGCCTCGATGACATTGCTGTGTCTAGCATCCACTGTCTGCACAGCCTGCACCTTTGGGGTTTGTGTACAGCTGAGGGGGTTCCCCTGAGATTGGCTTTATTTGAACCCTTTGGATAGAATTTTTTTCTAAAATATTTTGTATATTTCCACATTGCCTTCCCCTGGGATTGTCATACAAGGGGACTTCTTTGATTTGTGTATCTAGTATAAGCTTTCATACATGATAGTAGTAGGTGCTTAATATTACTGAATGAAAAATTAATGATTGTGTTAGGAAAATAATTTTAATTGTTTCTTATTGCAGTGTAGGTACTTTGGGAAATATAATCAAAAGAAGGGATTCCCTGTTGGGGAAGGAAGGAATGAAAGCCTCAGCCAGGGTCATCTAGTGGATGCAGTAGCCCGTGGGCACCTCCCCTCAGCGCGGCTTCCACACAGAGTGTGCTCCATTTTGAACATGTTGTGCGTTTTCTGAGGTGACTTTCTTCTCAGTGTTTAGTCATTGTTCTAGAATTTTGAAAAACACTTGGGTGCTGGGTGGCTCAGTTGTTTAAGCGTCTGCCTTTGGCTCAGGTCATGATCCGAGGGTCCTGGGATCGAGTCCTGCATCAGGCTCCCTGCTCAGTGGGGAGTATGCTTCTTCCTCTGCCCCTCCCCCCAACTTGTGCACACACTCTCTCTCAAATTAATAAATAAAATCTAAAAAAGTAAAAAAGTAGAATTTTGAAAAACACAAAATAAATTTTAGGGATGAGAGAGAGACAGAGACACAGAGAAAGAGACAGAGTGACAGAAGAAGGGAGGGGAGGGGAGGGGAGGGATTCCTGTAATCGTGTCACCCAGTGGAAAAAAACCATAAATGTTTAGGGCTTCTCCTTCTGGTTTCTGTTTCGTCTGTCTGTACACATTTTTTTTTCCTTTTATAAAATGTGATCGGAGTATACATATTGTTTGGCCTGTTTAACTCAGCACTTTGCGGCCCTGTCTCGGTGCTGTTACATCTAAAGCATTTTTACCACTGCTGGATTCTGTTGAATGGGTGTACCATGATTTAGGATCCCAGCTGTTAGATGTTTAGATCATTTCCAACTTTCTTTTCTTTTCTTTTTTCTTTTCTTTTTTTTCTTTCTTTCTTTTTTTAAGATTTTACTTATTTACTTGAGAGAGGGCATGAGAGAGAGTGCACACACACACACACACACACACACACACGGGGGGGGGGGGAGAGGGAGAAGCAGCAGACACCCCGCTGAGCAGGGAGCCCAAAGCAGGACTTGATCCCAGGACCCTGGGATCATGACCTGAGCCAGAGGCAGACGCTTAAGCAACTGAGCACCCAGGTACCCTTAGATCATTTCCAACTTTCTTTACCCCAGTGACAATGCCTGTTCTTGTGGGTGAAGCCATGTAGTTATCCGTGCTGACTTCCTTAGGTAGGTGCGTCATTTGGGAGCACTTGGAATTCTCATCAGTATTGCTCATTAGATGGCTTTGGAGCACAAACCAGCCGTTGGCCCTGTTGAGGGTGCAGGGCCATTTGCCCGTAATGCAAATGCTGGAGACCACTGTGTCTTTGTGTTTCTGGTCTTTTTTTTTTTTTTTTTTTAAGATTTATTTATTTATTTTAGGGAGAGAGAAAGCACACACATGTGAGTGGGAAGAGGGGCAGAGGGAGAGAATCTCAAGCAGACTCCCCCCTGAGCATGGATCCCAAGGGCTCAGTGCAGTGCTAGATCCCATGACCCATGAGATCATGATCTGAGCTGAAACCAAGAATTGGACGCTTAACTGACTGGGCCACCCAGGCGCCCCTCTGGGTCTGTTTTTTAATAGCAGTGCTGTCTCTTGCTGTCAAGGGTCTCTGTCCTTCCCTTAGTGTGCCTCTCTGCTCTCTTGATTTTGTTGTGAGTTTGCAATGGGCCACAGTGGCCACAAAAGCAAGCTTTCAGCCATTCTTGAGAGGAGCGTCCTGAGTGAGGACTCGGGGGGATTTCCTTGGACTGTTAATGCACGGTTTTTTGCAAAGATGCTTCTGGTCATTGTTTTCTCCTTGCTCTGTATGGGGCAGGTGGGATTGGGGGCCAGGCTGGGTGAGGGGGTGGTGTCTTTTCATGAGCACTGTTTCCTGGAATTCTGCGATTTAGGACAATGTGCGATGTTTGTCATTTCCTCGTTTGACCCTGTTGTGAAGGTGAGGAAATACGCATGAGCTTATCCTTGGGTAGCGTAGCGACCTGGTATGTTCCTCATTCTGTCACCTTGCTCAGTTATCCCTGTCTTTGTTCCTGAGGACCCCGCAGGTATGATGGATTCTGTAACACCCGGGAATGTGGTGCGGTAGGTTTTGTTGCTCAGCTGGAGAAATCCTTGGTGTGAGGTATCTTCGAGTTGTTGGCTGTGGTACCACCTGCTCCCTCCTCAGCTTCCTTCCCTGTTTATTTACCTTTGGGTTTCTCTTCGGTAGGAGCTGGTGGTGATGGGCGCCCCAGGGTCATTTTATTGGGCCGGGACAGTCAAAGTGCTGAACCTTACGGACAACACCTATTTCAAACTGAACGACGAAGCGATCATGAACAGGCGGTACACTTACCTGGGTGAGTAGCTTAGGGACGTGACAGGTAAGAAGGGGAAATGGGAGCGGTTCTCCCCTGGCCCGCAAACTGTTGCTTTACTGCTGAAAAGAAGAGTTTGTTGGCTTTCACGTCTATTGTTCTAATTAGGTACGCTCTTAGCCGGGACACTTTCATCGAGCCTCACACCCGGCAGGTAGAGAACAAAGGAGGGGTCTGAATTAAAACTGTGATTTAATTACAGAGCGGACATTTGAACCTCCAAGGAAGCAAAATGTTTTTATTTGAGCAGTTACTTAAGTTCAGATACAAAATGAGCGCAGTAGAATCCGGGTTTTCCATGGCATTTCTTTGGCTGTGGCCTCTGCTTCCTGGTCACACCAGCTGCAAATAGAAATAATAAGAACTGGGCATGCCTGGGTGGCTCAGTCAGTTGGGCGTCTGCCTTCAGCTCAGGTCATGAACCCAGGCTAGGGATCGAGCCCCGTGTGGGGCTCCCTGCTGAGCGGAGAGCCTGCTTCTCCCTCTCTCTCTGCCTGCCGTCCCCCTGCTTGTGCTCTCTCTGTCAAATAAATAAATAAAATCTTAAAAAAAAAAAGAAATAATAAGAACCAGAAATTAGCATGATGGGTGGCAGCATAATGCTGAAGGTTAATCACAGGCTTAGAAAAATTGCTCCTATTTTCTCAACTCTTTCAACCGTCTAGAAAGAAAATAGATACAACTTAACAGCCACCAGGCAACATGACACTGGCCCTATTGAGGTACAGAGACAGGCTGTCTTTGCTTGTGGACCTGAAGATTTTGCGTGGCTCTTTTCCTTAGTTCATGCTCTGAATGCTATTATTCTGGATACTACTTCTTTTCATTCCTGAAACATTATGAGGCAACTACCATTACCCACGTTTCAGAGGCAAAGAAACTGAGGCACAAAGAAGTACATAACTTGCCGAGGTCACATGGCTTGTAAATAGCAGGGTGGGGGCTTAAACCCGTGGTTTCTGAGCCCAGAGTCTAAATGTGGAGCTGCCTCCTGAGTATGTGCGGTGGAGACAGCACTGACCTCTAGTATGGAGCCCTCGCTCACCTGGGAGCGCCTCAGAGGTGGGGGTTTGGCCTGACATTTCCAGGACTTGATAGAGTGCCTCGTGCGCAGCAGGGAGACCTGACACACACTTAGAAGGCAGCAGATAACATGGTTTGGGTGTGGCTTTAGGTTCAGGATAGGTCCTTTGAACTTGAGGGGTGGTGGGTTGTCCCTGTGTACCAGAGACCCTTATTGCTGCAGGGCTTTCAAGGTCACCCGAGGCTTTGCTATCACTCATAATGCTTTTAGGTAACGTGGTCAGGCTACAGGGTCAATAAGAATTGATCACAATATGGCGTCATCACAAAATCCAAACAGCTTGTGATCACAGCATTGGGCTTTGAAGGTGAAGACAAGTTTTGGGGAATATATGGCCACCCATAAGGGTTTTTGTTGGCTAAAGGAGAACTTTAAGCCTGCCCACAAGGTTCTCAATAAGCAGGAGACATTTAGACTAAGCTCAGACAACTTTTACTTTTGTTTCTAGATTCCTTTTGCATCCAGATTCTTTTCTCATCCATACCGACCCCCCTACCATCAGCTTCTTTCTGCCTTCTCTAAGGAGGGAAGATGGTACAGTGGTTAACAACAGAGGCTTTGGAGACACACAGATTGGATTTGAATCTTGCTGTGTTATCTGGGGCATGTTACCTAACCATGTTTAGTCTCAGTTCCTACATCTGTAAAATGGAAGAAATAATCATGCCTTCCTCATAACATTGTGAGATTAAAATTTGTTGGCGTCCAAAGACATGCCTAGGGATGTTCACAGCAGCTTTATTCATAGTAAAGCTGGAACAGCTGGGAACAACCCAGATGCCCAGCAGTAGGATAAAGATATCCTGATCTCCTCATGCAGTAGACCATTTCTCCACAGTAAAAGGAAACGTCTGCTATTATACTCAGCATGGATGAGTGTCACAGGTGTTATATTGAGTGAAGTTCTAGAATGGGTAAACCTAACATATAGTGATAGAGAATAGTGGCTGCCTGTAGGGACTTGAAAGGGTAGGAGGGCACCTTCTAGTTTGGGTTCTGTACTTATATTTTACTCTGGGTGGTGATGGCATGGCTGTGTACATGTGGACACTTTCATTGAGTTCTACACTTCAGATGTATGAAAATTAGATCTCAAAAAGAAAAAACAGATAGAAAGTATTTAGCACAGTACTTGTTTTAAAGAGGACCCTCAGAAAACACNNNNTCTTTCCTGCCCCGATGTTTTTGTGAACCTGACTTTTTGTGAGATGAGCCATTTCAGCATGAGAAGACTGACAGATGTCATTCGTTCCCTGGGAGGTTATGTTCCGAGAATAGCTGGGTCATAACAATCCAGATAAGGGATGCTGGAGACCCTTTTTCCTCAGATGGATCTTTTCTTCCCTACCCTCTCTCATCCTCTCCTCGGTCGATGCCCACCCTTTTACAGGCTATGCAGTGACGGCTGGCTCCTTCTCTCGCCCGTCCACCACCGATGTGGTAGGAGGTGCCCCCCAGGATGAAGGCATCGGGAAGGTGAGGAGAAAAGTCTGTGGAATGGCATGGGGTCAGACACCAGGGGTGAGCGTGCTGCCCCTGGTGTGGAGATTTGTCACTTATTTGATCTGAACATTCTGCTGGGTGGCTGGCAGATAAATGATGAAGTAATGAGGAGTTTCCATCAGTTTCCTTCCAGTGGCTTTTGAGAGTGTATTTTGAAAGCTTAATCAGAGAGTGCATGCTACCCCCAGAACTCTCCATTCTCTTCATGTTCTCATCTCCACTGTGTTTGGCAGCTGACTCTGTGTGTGAGATTTTTAAGACTGACCCTTGGCATCATGGCGTCCTCCAAAGGAATGGTGTCCAGTACTATTCAGCTTTAAATTCTCCGCTCTGCCAAGCCCTTTCCAATTTCGACTTTGACTTAATAGAGCTGGGTTTAGTCCCAGTATCTTTGGGACTTTATTTATTTGTCTTGGGGCCTAGATTGTCATACTTATTTCCCCAGTGTTTTAGAGCCAAGACTGGTTCAGTCCAATGGCTGTACTGGGAATCTATGGGTCAGATTTCCTAAAGGATCTGCCCAGAGTATAGGAAATACCCCATGGATCTAGGGCTGTCTGGTCCCTTTAGGAATTGTGGCCTCTATGGGGCCGAGAGTATGAACAACTACGCTTGCTGATTGTTTAGCTCCAGTGTACAGGAAATCTAGGTTGGGTAGGTCTGCATGAGTCAAGAACGTGCATTTTTAACTCCATAGAAAAATCTGAACAAGGGAATGATCTTTGGACCTGAGCCCATGGGGTGGACCTAGGATGGAGTATGGCCATATCTCCAGGGGCTCAGAGAAGTGGGGTCTGGATTTTAGAGAGGCCCAGATGATGGGCCAAGACCACTGTCCATTGGAGCCTTGAGCCAACATGTCAGTCTGGTCAGCTGACTGGGCTTGACTGGTACATCACGAGGGTCATGTCCCTGGATCCTCCCAGGCTGGAGTTAGGAGCCTCAACTCTCATTTCTGGAACTTGTGCCTCCCTGCTGACACTGGTGCTAGGGAGAAAGGATCTCGGAGAATGAAACCAGATAAAAGCACAGGGCACCGAGTGGGTGGAGGCATGCAGATCAACTCTGATAATGTCAGGAAGGAGGTGGGTCCTTTAGGGTCACATGAATTCCTCTACATGGTAGAGGGAAGAAGCACCGAGAGCCGTCCCCACACTGATAATGTTGTCGGGGGAAGAAGCTGCGTGCGTGTGTGCAGCCTTCTCTGTAGTGTTGCTAACAGGGCCTGCCTGCCTCCCGGCTCACAGCCATGCGGATGCTTCAATGCTTCCTTTTCTCACCAGGAACACAAACTTTGATCTGATTGCATTGTGTTCTCTGCAGATGTTTGCGATAGTCTTAAGATAGTCAAGTCTTAGGATAAGAACAGTATTTGTAACTGATAGAACCAGACAGAGAATATCCTGGATTCAGCTAACAACAAAGAATCTGACAATGCACCTTTCAGAGGTGCTGGGAAAACCGGTTGTAGTTGACACAGTCGCCGACTGTCCCATTCCCCGGGGACCCTAGACTAGACCTCTGGCCTGCAGGATTATTCATTTCTGGTGTCAGGGCACAAACACATTCTTACTAGCGTGGTGGCTTCTTACCCCACAGGAGGGTCCCCTCCCCTGGTTCTCACGGGATGTTATTGCTATAAGATGCAACTTGGAAAAGAGCTTCTGTAGTCCTGTCATTTGGGACGTTCCCCATCAATGATCCTCTTTGTGGTAGAGATGCATGTACCTCAGATTGAAGGACACTCTTTTTTGCAGAGTTGGTAACGTGCAGGGAACACTGACTTCTTTATTATCAGCCAGCTTAAGCCATGTGCCTGGTTGGCCTTGATCTAAATAGGACTCTCAGGAAGATGCTGGTCAGTATTTTGGTCAGGGCTTCTATCTTAACTAGATTTTTTTTTCATTCCATAGGTTTATATTTTTAGAGCTGATCGAAGATCGGGCACCTTAATTAAGATTTTTCAGGCATCAGGTAAAAAGGTGAGATTCTGGATACTGGTGTCTTCTTTTTGCTTGTGAGATGTCATCCTGTGGGAATCAGTTCACTTCTTAGAAAATTGGTGTAGAGGCCCTATCCGTGCCCTACGTTTGCGGCGACCCCGCATGCAGCTGCCTTAACCTCCCCAGCATTGTGTGTATCCTGCGGACTGTGGAATTCACGCTCATTGTAGGGCACAGGTAGCAAGATGAGTTTGGACATGACCAATTACATCACAGAGTTCGAAAAGAATTTCCATAGTTCAGATAGTCCTCAGAATTACGACTTGCTGTGTGTGTCTGCCTTTTATAACCCTCCATCTGCCTCTCTCTTATACCTACACATCGACACCCCAGAGAGATCAGACGCAGTCAAGTACAGTAACAAACCCATGAAACCTAACTCAGTAGGCATGCAGGCAATTGGCTCTCACTCTCCCTGTGTCCCTGGCCCAGCGCCACCCTCATCCTCTCATCCTGAGCCCCCACCACCATTGCCACACAAAGAGAAACCAAACAGAAGTCACTCAGCTCCTTTGAGAACCTTGAAATAGAAATGGCTTGGGAAGGCTGCCTTGGTGTTAGTCCTGGGCAAGGTTTATCTGCGTGCGTTATCTTGTCTTCATCCTGGCCCTAATCCTCTCTCCATTTCCTGCACGTTTCTGTTACGCTGCACCATAGTCTGGGATGAAGTCAGTAGAGAGTCTCTGATTCATAAGCCACGTTTTCGTGGGCTTGTCCGTCTTGCACACCTTAGTGTGGCTCAGACCAGCAGGATCATTTAGGGAGATTGGCTCATCTTGGGATACACATTTTGGTTGGAGACCAAGGGATACTCTGGAGGCTTGCCTTGGTGTGGAGGCCTTAGTGGGCTCTGGGAAGAAGTACAGGACTCCTGGGGCTTGGGAGGGAGATTCCAGGAGGTAGGAAAATGTGGAAGGTGGTTTTACGTCCTACCACCCTAAGAAAAGGGGGAAGATGACTGTTTTCTCTGTGGGCGGGCCACATGCCGCAGCCCAGTTTAGGTCCCACTGTGGGTTAGACCTGCTCTACAAAAGCCTGACGCCATTACGCACTGTTCTGACGGTGCGTATCCTCACTTCCCCAAATTCCGCTCACAGGTAGAATTTTTTTTTCAACTTTAACAACCTTAATGTGTGTATTTAGTAGAGAATTGTCATAATCTTTTCAATTAAAAAAATGCATCACCAAATCAGTTTTGTGAAGTTTTCCCTGAGAACAGCTCCTCATTCCCCTGGGAACTGCACTGGCCTGTGTTATTTTAACATTTCCAAAACCCCAAAGCAGTCACACTGGAAAAGGACTGTAAGCAATTCTGCAAAAAAGGTTTTCCAAGCACCTTGGACAGTTAGACAAGAAATAACACAGTGCCATTTGATAGAGCCCCAAAGAGCAAGTAGGGTGTGAATGCTCCTAAGTCTAACATTTTAGTTCTTTCTTAAAAAGAAAAAAAATAAAACAAACGGGTGAGTGTGCCTCGTGTGGGAAACCCAGACTCCCACCCCTCTCCTTCAAACGAACCTGGGCTTGACAGCATGAAATGAAAGGTGCCCTCCCCTTATTGAGATATAATTGACATATAGCGTTGGGTGAGCTCAAGGTGTTCAACACAATGATTTGGCCCGTGCATACATGGTGAGCTCACATCCATCACCCCATGTAACTACTATGTAAGGACTCTGAAGTGACGTGCAGAGCAGGAGCACACCTGTCACCCAGTTTTCAGAGTATCTTCAAGTCATTTCCACCTGTGTCTCTGCACCTGCTGCCTCTGCCCCCCCCCCCATCACCTGCTGCCTGTGCCCAGGGCAGAGCCAGTTAACGCCAGTCATCCTGGCTTAATTAACAGCCTATAATTGTGCCCCCTCCTTCTCAAAAGCCTCCCGGGGCAGATGGCAACTTACACGGCCACCCATCTGTGACAGATCACAGTCAGGTTTGGGACAACAGATTTAAGAGTGGATGGTGGGAGAGGTAAACATTTGAGAAGACACTTGTGCCCGCTTCCTGAGGGCTCCGTGACTGAGAGTCCCAGGACAGACTGGCTTGTGTGTCTGCTTGAATGTCCCTGTAGGTATTGGGGCTCCCTGGGAGGGAGGGCACTGAAAGGCCAGATGTTTCACCGGCCAGCTTCGTGGCCACGCCACACCCTCACTCTGCACGATCCTAGCTAGAGTCACTCCTTCCTCGTGCCACACCCACTCTTGCCCTCCTGTGTCTCTGGCTTCTAGCTTTACCCCCATCATCAGGGTTCTGATTTTGAAAAAGACCATTACCCTCTTTCTACATCTTATTCTGCTTTTTGCCAGAAGAAATGGGAAATTCTAGTCTCTCTGACTTCTCCATTATTTCAGAGGGAAAGGACATGACCCCAGGCTTTCAAAGGATGTCTCTTTACCCCTTTGTCCGGAGCCACACACACATGGGAGGGCTCTGACTCAGTCCACCACTGGTCCGCTTCTGCTTTTGTCTGGCCAGAATTTGGTCAGGTAGTCCTGTCCCCTGGCCTTACCATAAGAAAAACAAAACAACAAAACCGAACAGTTCCAGTTTTTGGTGGCTGACATCCTTCATACAGTACATCTAAGAAATGATCAGTATGTGCACAATCCAGATGTTAATAGACACACGTCCCTGCATTTCTAGGCTGATGGGAGAGCTCTGATCAAGGAGCACCCCTCCACACACACACACACACACACACACACACACACACACACACACACACACAGCGTGTCATTGCCTCATATAGGAGTTTTATTGCGTTAGCGGGGTATCTGAAGTGTTTGCATGTCAAAACTTAGGAAACTTCACGTTCAGGGATTTCTGATTGAACACCAATGAAGATGCCAAGTTAAATAGCCCATTGGAATGAAACAAATAGTTCTCCTGGGGCTCAGCCAGAGAGAACAGCCAGCAGCTTTGGTTCTCGGGGCCTTGTGTGGGTCTCACCAGCTTGTTTGTTTGTTTGTTTGTTTTACTGAAGTCCAGATAGATCGGCAAGGCCACTGAATTAGTGACTGGCAACTTGGTCTCTGCTGTGAATCCAAGCGTTGCCCACACCTTTCTCCTTTGGGAATGGGTGGTGGCAGGGTGGGGTACATTGAGCACAAGTGGCGTGTGACTGGGGAGGGGCTCCTGTCCCCCGGTTCACTGCAGGAAATGGACCAGAGTGCCCTCCACTGCTCTCACACTCCCTGGGGCAGCCGCCAACAAACACCAGCTCCGAAAGAAAACACTTGTTCCCATCAGCAGAACCAGACCCCTTTTATCTGAAAACATTTATTTTAAAAGAATGGAAGAATGGCCTTTTTTTTTTTTCTTTCCAACAGAGGTTGCAAACTGGCAGCCTTTGGAAAGGATGCAGCCTGTAAAACTTTTTGTTTGGCCTGCCCGCTGTGTTTGTTTCTTCGTTTTTATTGTGAACAAGTTGCTTGCATTTTAGAAAGAGGCACCTCAAATAAAATTTTAGATTTTGGCTTCTCTTGAAAAGCGGGAAGGTTGGTGTCCCTGAGTCGGCCTCCCTCATGGCAGCAGTGGACTGCGGCTGGGTAGGAGCGGCTCTGGTAGCTGGCTCTGTGAGTCCCAGTTTGCCACAGTCCCTACCACTCCCTATTGCTTGTTAGACACTGAAGCCAAGCGTCACTTGCGACCTGTGAGCATACTTACAGTGTTACTTGTTTTTTTCTTATACCTGTTCTGTCACCTGCCTGGATCCCATTAGCGTTTGGGTTTGGGACCCCTGATTTACGATAATAGGCATTGGATTAAGCTCTGATTCAAAAAGAACGAGTGGAACCTGGCCGTGTTCCCTTACCTGTTACATAGTCTTAGTCACAGTGCCTTTTCCTGTCACTTGAGTTCATGCCTTCCTGGTTAGGTTTAGCTCTGTGCAGGCCTGGGAGAGGGTAATCTATTTCTCCATGTAGCGTTTATTTTCACGCTTGCCTTGTGTTATGAAATTTCATATTCTTACTTCGTTAGCCCTGTCAAATGTTTGTTATAGGAGGCACTTTCACTATGGTTGTAACCTGTTTTGTAACCTTGGCTTGTGTTTTTAAAAACCATACCTTATTCTCCTGGGGTTGGTCCACTTGTTTCCCCCTTGGTAGGACTCCAAGGAGGGAGACTCTGAGCCAGTTAGCTTTGGTCTGATGGGCACAGGCATTTCACCACTGGCCCAGGCCTTCTGGCTTATGGGGCAGCACAGCCTTCACAGCTTGGGGGCAGGAGTTTCTAAAGCAGTGGGCTAGAGGAAAGTGAGGGCCTCCTGTGTGAGGGCAGACACTGAACGCTTTGTTGCAACTCGACTTGGTTGCAGATGGGCTCTTACTTCGGCTCCTCCTTATGCGCAGTTGACCTGAACGCGGATGGCCTCTCTGACCTGCTGGTGGGGGCCCCCATGTTCTCTGAGATCAGGGATGAGGGGCAGGTCACCGTCTACATCAACAGAGGAAATGTGAGTACACTGCTGGGTACCAGGTGGACGGGTGTGGGAGAGGGACATCTGTCCAGCGAGGGGTGACCCAACGCCACGCCGGGCCATGCGCTGGGCCGCGTTACCCAGAGGAGGAGAAAAGACGTGCTTCCTACCTTCAGAAAGCTCAGCATGCCATTAATGAAAAGCCGGACACAGTGTTGTCACTGCAGACATGTAGGGGTTGAGAAAAATCGTAATGTCTCTTGTTTGATTTTGAGTGTTTATTCTGTACTTGAAATTGTTCCTCCTGTTTTCTGTAAATGATTTCCACGTAATGTGCACATGGTATTGGGGGTCCTCGTTTTTCAGATTAAAAAAACGAGGCCTGCGGCACATAGCTAGAAGCAGTGGGCTGGAATTTGAACCCAGCCCAGCTGGCTCCTGGGAGTTGTGCTGCCTGCCTGGAAGTATGTACACAGTGTGCCCAGGGCAGCCGACCAGCCCTGGAGGGCGCAATGGCTGGGGAGAGTCTTGAAGGAGTAGGAGTTAGGCAACATGCGGGGGTGGGCTTGGAGCTGGGCAAGTGGGTTGAGGCCTGGGGCAGCAGGACCACTTAGTTCTGGGGGTTGGGTGGGGGCCAGTGCAGTGGCCGAGGGCTGTGATCACGATTTCCCTTATCCTGCAGAACCGTGAAAGGGGTGCGATGGCGTCAGGAAGATGCCTCTGCCCCTCTGCAGCTCAGTGAGGGGATGGGGACCAGGGCGGGAGGGAGGGCAATGCACCAGTGGGGCGGGAGACTGATGAGAAAGCAGAATCTGTTCAGCATCTAGAATTAAGAATGTCCAACAAGAGAGTTAAATGCATCAGTTTTGTCACCAAGCATGAGAAAACACTTATGAGGTAATCAGTGAAAAGCAGGATAAAAACTGCCTATACAAAGAACCTTTAAAAATATACAAAATACATGGAGAATGTTCATAACAGATCTCGGTGGGTGGTAAGGCTTGGGTAGATTTTTAGTTTTATCTTTATCCAAAGAGCAAGAATGTAATACGTTCATAGTAAAAATAAAAAAATAGAAAAAAAGTGTACTTTTAAGCAGTGATGAAGATGCTAGTTATCCTAGTTTGATAACTCATCCAATTGGAGGGGACAGTGGTGTTTAACTATAGGTGGGCAGATGTCACAAAGGAACGAAGCCATTTGAAGAGGAGCCAGGGAACGTTAGAGCCTTGGGCTTTCTTGGATGCTTGCAAACTCTTTGAGAAAGTGGATCGAAAACCTGGGAGCAAACGTACTTCCTGGAACCTGTTGCAGTGACGCTTGGCATGTGTGTCCCCGTTGTTATCCCAGGGAAAGGGACAGGCAGGTGTGGGGAGAAATGAGGTGGTCGTTACGAAGATGAGAGCAGCGATGTTCAGCAGCCACCGGCTACTGTATTTGTAGGAGAATGAAACATTCATGTAGGCACGAACTTGTCAGGCAGGAAGGTGACCAGCACAATAGCTCGACAGTGTGTCTAAACCAGGGTGTGGAATCTGGGAGCAGGGGAATTCCCCCAGACACACTGTGCCCACGCACTCCAACCCCCAGCCAACGTATCTTAATGCCGTGTGGCTACCCTGAGTACCAGGGCATTCTATCTGTTGAACCTCGCCCTGTCTGATTAATGATTATGAAGTAGTGCAGAGGAGTGGAAAAACGATGACTTTGGAGTTAAATGGACCTGGATCTTGCTTTTTCCACTTACTAGCCTGTGCAATGTGGACAAATAGCTTAAAATTAGTGGCTCAGTTTCCTCATCTGTAAAGTGGGGAGAATCATAAGGTCCAATCTAAAGCCAGACCCTCCCTGGGATGGCGTGTGGGTGTGCAGTGGGTCCAGAAAACCTCTACACTGGGACATGTTTATACGTTCTTATGCCTCAAAATCTCAGATTATATTTTAATAGTCTGCTACTGACATGTCAGTCATTTGGGGTAGAGTGGGTATCCTCGGATGGCTTTTACTGCCACCACACACCGTTGATCCCCTCCCTCTGTTGGGTGCTGTTTGCTCAAGAAATCCAAATCTGAGCCACACGATACTGGGCACAGTTTTGTGCATCCCCACCCCTTCCCTGGCCAAGAACTCTACTGGGTGTTGGGTTTTCTGAACCATGACTCTGTCAAGATTACTGATCACATACACCTTGCAAAGCAGCTTTGTAACCTTGTACTAAGTGGGACAGGAGAGAAGAAATAGAAATATGCACGCCCACGTAAAACCACTTTGGGAAACAAAAGGTAGGGGCAGCTGAGAGGATTTTGTGGCGACAGGTGTGTAGGTAGGTAGGTTTATGGAGTGTCAGGACAAGGGAGAGATGGAGTCACTGGCCAACATGAGAAGCCCCTTCCCTCTAGAAGGCATCTCAGACTGTGGGAGACCCTCCTGCTGCACAGGTGAAAGGGACTCATTTTGCCAGCAGGAGAGAGAAGCTTGGGTGACCGTGATTCTGCCCAGGTGTTTCCTGACGATGGGTGTGCTCCGGGGGAGGCATTCAGAGCTTTAGTTTTATTGGGGGTTTTTTGGTTCTGGTTTTGTTTTGTTTTCCATTATTTCCTCCATCCTTTTTCCCAGGGAGCCCTCGAGGAGCAGCTGGCCCTGAGCGGTGATGGTGCCTACAACGCACACTTTGGAGAGAGCATCGCCAGCCTAGGCGACCTTGATGATGATGGGTTCCCAGGTCAGTGAGCTCGCACCTGCCCTCTGGCTTCGCCCTGGCACCAGGTGTTCCTGGATCTGCCTGCCCACTTGGAAGGCTCCTGCAGGCAGGGGAGCCCTCAGAGAAGATGTTCTCTGTACAGACATTCAGGGCTGGGCTCAGAGCACACTGCGCTTCTGCTTTGCGTGCTACCGTCTCAGCAGCCCCGACCTCTTGGCTCTCTGTTTGCCGTGCGGAGGAACCTAGGGCTGGGCCACTGGGGCTGCTTGTTGCAGACATGTTTGAACCAGCTTCCTCCTGCCACCAGTGCTCCTGTCTAAGCCTCTAAGGCTCTGCAGCGTTGTTAGTACAATGAGTGAGGAGGGACTTAGACCTTTTCAGCCCTGAGAGTGACAGCAAGCAGATGGACTTGAATATGTCCCTGCTGAGAGGGTGGGGCTGTCTGTACCTGATGTCAAGTTCTAGCGGCACTGCAGATTCCTTCACAGTCTCTTGGCTCCTCTCTCTGGTCTGTTCAGTGCCACCTCCTCTTACTGTATACGCAGTAGACAGACATCAGGACCTGTGGGAGCCGTGTCACTAGGGGGACGGCTGAGGTGGAGGACAGGCTAGGGGGCAGCTCTTGCCTCAGGCCAGACATCCAGGCTCCTTTGATACCCTCACACTCCTGGCCAGAGAGGATCCCGGCTTGAGGTCATGTGAGCACGTGCCCCTCACCCTAGACCTCACTTCTGCAAACACATGAATTTTGTCAGAAGCAAAGGGAAGAAAGTCAGGAAGATCTCGGCTTTGTTCCAGCGGCTGTCAGTTTGTGAGGGTAATGATGTTTTTTTGGGAAGTGAATGCCATTTTATGAAGTCCCTTCTCCAGGAACAGAGTCGACTTTCTCAGTTATGCAATAACCATAGTTTATGGAATTCCCCTGACAGAAATTCGGGTGGGTGGTTTATGTTTGCATTTCTTTTATTGGATGGGTCAATGACTTTTTTCTGTGAGGATGAGGTAGGAAGTTTTCTGGAACTAAACCCTTCTCAGCTTCAATAATTTTCTTTCTACCCCCTTTCCCCCCCCCTGCTAAGAGATTGTGTGTCTAGCTTAATGCCTGAACAACCAACGACCAAGAAATTTCTGGTATGGAGGGACCCAGATGATGGCAGGAATTAGGAAAACTCCTTATATTACTCCATCTGGCTTTCTAACCCATAGCTGTTTTTCTCCCCTCAGATGTGGCCATTGGCGCACCCAAGGAGGACGACTTCTCCGGGGCTGTCTATATCTATCATGGCGATGCTGGCGGGATCGTCCCTCAGTACTCAATGGTAATTGCTGTGAGAATGACATGGTAACTGCCCATACATTCATCTGACAGACACGTAGGGAACCTTTAGTCTGTACCACACCCTGGGGTACAGAGGAAAACACAACATGGTTTCTACCTTCAACCTTCCCGCCCTCCAGTGAAAGAGACCATTGGTATTGCTTATTAAGTACAAAAACACATTCAGAGATTCCCGGTTTGCTCACAGTCGGGTGCATCCTGCCTGTGAAGGATTACATCCACACCCTTCCCCCAGTTAGAGTTATTTCTTGAAGAAGAAGAGGTTTTATTTTTTTAGTTACTCCTTTGTCAACCATCTGTGCAAGCCAAAGGAATATGTTGTAAAATATAATTTAGAGAGACAACGGTCCGTGGAGGAGGGGCTTGAAAGCTGTCACAGGGCTGATTGCTGCAATCGGCGTTGCAGTGAGGGGCTGGTCCAAGCTCTGGCCTTGAGCCCCAGACTTGGGAACGTGGAAGTGGAGAGTTCTGTTTTTTGCCATATCAGCTTGGTGTTCAATCTTGCTGATGGTGTGAAGCCCAGCCCATGGGAAAAAGGAAGTCACTCTCTTGACAGAAGCACCGTCAGGATATTTGTGGATGTCTCTGTCTGGAGTGGCACAGGCCTGTGTCATTCTCCCAGTGAGTGGGTCAGTGACAGAAAGGGACTGAGCACAAGTTGAGAACTTTCCAATCAGCAAATATTGATCTGTTGAGCACTTCTTCTTTTTTTTTTTTTTTTGTTTTTAAAGATTTTATTTATTTATTTGACAGAGATAGAGACAGCCAGCGAGACAGGGAACAGAAGCAGGGGGAGTGGGAGAGGAAGAAGCAGGCTCATAGCAGAGGAGCCTAATGTGGGGCTCGATCCCATAACGCCGGGATCACGCCCTGAGCCGAAGGCAGACGCTTAACCGCTGTGCCACCCAGGCGCCCCCTGTTGAGCACTTCTTATGGGCTTACCACGTCCTACTCATGCTTCTATTTCTCATCATGAAGCAGCTGGCCTCATATCTTGATTATCTGTAAGGAAACAGAACTTTCAGCTGAGTCGTGTTCTTGTAAAATGTCCTGTAAGTGTTCTGTAAAATGAAGTTATTAGGAAAGTGTCCAAACCTGTTCCAGTACTGAAGTCTGTAGGTAAGAAACAGACTTTACAAGTGGATTTTAAGAGCCAGTACATAAATGTAAGTTCAATTCATGCATTCATAATTGTTCTTCTTGCAGCAGATACAAGTGAGCTGAGTAGAGGTTGAGGGTTGGTTTGTCACCAGCTTCCCGCGCCCTCTCTGCTGGGGCCAGCCCAGCTTCGTGGCTCCCACGCAAGGCAGAGGGCGGAGAGGAGGGACGCTCTGCTCTCTTCTTCTCTTTAGTCCTTGTCATAGTCCTGTGAGATGGTGCCTTGATTATCCACCTTGTCTTTATGAGGTGCCTCCAGCCCAGACAGGTGACTTCATTTGCCCAAGCAAACGGCTTTAAGTGGCAGTGTGACCACTGAAACTTGGCCTGACTCCCAACCTTTTATTAGAACTATGCCCTCAGCTCCACATTGGAGGAAGGAACACTCAGGGAAGCTCAGCTGGAAAACTTAGAAATATGGAAACTTATTTTGCTCTGAAGCACACACACTCCAAGGGGTATGGGTCTCCTCGGACCACCCTCTTCTCATTAGAAATGAATAATGGTGACAGGAAGCTTTTAGGTGACTCGGCCAATGTAGCAGGAGGAAGAGGGCTTTGGGTGCAGGTTGGGGGCCACATCCACGTCAGGAGAGCTGCTACGGTCTGAGTTAGGGACCCTCTTCACAATGTGACAAGCGGGAAGTCATCCAGGGAGACTGGTCCTCCGGCAGCCGCCGGGGTCACTTTCCACGCATCCTCCTGGAAGCTTGTTCCCGGACCTTGGAAGCGAATCACACAGAGAGGCAACCTGTCAGAGACCCCTGCTTCCCCTCCTCCCGCGGCCCTCCAGTGTTTTGTTTTGTTGCTGGGTGGAATCCCTGCAGAGAACTGAAGTACAGAGTTTGTGGTTAGCATGGAGTGTCTCTAGTAGGAAGCAGGGATCAGCAGCTGGACACGTCCTGCCTCTGTCAGCATGCCGGCAGGCTCCTTAGCTTCGACAAAGAGAAGTGGTTTGGGGTGCTTTAAAAAGAAAAAAGAAAGAAACAACTACGCTTATACTTTTTCAAGCTGCTAATATGTATATGATAAGGTCAGTGATTTAAAAGGAAAAAAAATCCTTTAATGACAGATTCTTCAGGGCTGGGGTCTGGACAGAGCGGGCATTGTGTGGGTGAACCAGAGGAAGAAATCAGAAACAGCTCTGGGCAAAGGAGTCGCTTTTCTTTGGCCCAGACTGGTATTATTTCTGCCGGATAAATTGTGAGATCAGGGCTGAAGTTCGTCCACGTTACTCTTTAACTCATTCCTCTTTCTTGAGTTCATCATGAAAAGTGTTGATTTTAAGATCCTTGTGTGCCTTTCTCAATTTGAAAGCCCCCTGGGCATGTCATGGCGGCCCCTGTGATCTTTCTCCTGCCGTAAGGACACTGCCTATAAACCTGGGCAAGCGGAGGTTTTCCAAGGCTCCTGGTTTTCATTTAGGGTTATTAGCACTGAGCAGACTTATCTTCCCGGCTTTATGGCCTAATGGCCTGCAGATGTCTGTGGGATAACTTAAGCCTGCATCGCCACCCCCAAATGGACCACCCCTTCAGTCTTCCCCCTTGTCCCAGCCACAGCAGAGCTTAGAAATGCAGACCCAGGGTGAGCTGCTGCGAGCATGGTTAGACTATGGAGCTGAGCTGGTCTGCCTCAAAATGTGGTTTTTAAGAAATAGACCTACATATATGTTTGTTTAGACAGAGCCATGTGGGATGTGGAGCTCTGCCTGTTAGCAAGATACATTTCTTCAGCATTTGCTACAGTGCTCTGATTTGTACTGTGATGCTTGCACGTTTCCTGTTGGATGGCTTGACTGAAGATGGCAAGTGGAAGGTTATTCTCAGTGATGGGCTCCTGGGAGGGGGGTGGTCCCTGGCGTCTCCATCTGTAGATCCTATGGAAACTCCCTCTCCCCACTCTCATGACTTCTCTGCAGGATGACTCAGTAAGGAAGAGGATATGGAAAGAGAGTCCAAAGTGAGCCCCTGGATATCTGTAAACCTGGTTCCGCTAGGGATTGTGCTGTATGGCATGAAAACCAAGCAGTTTTCTTATCACCCACAGTGAGGGCATTGGGAGGGAAGCCTCCCCAAAGAGACGGTATAAACAAAGGGAAGAAGGAACAGGTCAGATCCCAGGAGATGGGACTTTTCTGATTCAGGAAGTTTGATATCTTTTGAGGAACTGTGCCACGCAGATGTCGACGAATGACGAAGGCCTCTAGTACAGTAAATAGTCCTGAACCAAGGCAGCATGTGCTAATCTAGATTGAACTTAATGATGAATAAAAGTACAGATTCCCCTTGGGGGTAGAGCTGTGAGCTCTTTTTTTTTTTTTTTTAAGATTTTATTTATTTATTTGACAGAGACAGCCAGCGAGAGAGGGAACATAAACAGGGGGAGTGGGAGAGGAAGAAGCAGGCTCCTAGCGGAGGAGCCCGATGTGGGGCTCGATCCCAGAATGCTGGGATCATGCCCTGAGCCGAAGGCAGACGCTTAATGACTGCGCCACCCAGGCGCCCCAGAGCTGTGAGCTCTAACTGATTGATTGGGGGGCTGCCTTTTAGGGAGGAAGGTTGCTTTAGCTGATTTTTAGGATTTCCTGCAGTTTATAGAAGGTTCAGGACCATGGAGCTCCAGATTTCCTAGATAGGACAGTCTCATCCTGTCTGTGAAGCCCTGGAGCCTAAAGATCTTCTGGTCTGCTTGACTGAGAGGCAGTTCCATGTGTCTTTTCCAGCTAGACATGCTCATTGCCCTTCCATCCAGGGAAGGACTGACGAGCACCTCCAAGGAGAGGGGTGTCCATGTTTGGTACATATTTGGGAAGAGAGACCTAAGGAAAACATGGTCTTAGAATTTGAGCCAGCTCCACCTGTGTGGAAACAACACAGGACCGCTGTTGGAAATGGAAGTAAACATCCACTGTGAACTTCATCTGGCGTGTCACAACATGAGCTCGCTAGTCTAGGTGGGTTTTTCACGAACACTCAGCTTGGGAAAATTTTTAAACAATCACATGTCGCTAAGGCAAGGAGCAGTAACGGAGTGTGTGGTATTCAGCCATGTGCTAAAAACCCCAAGATCAAATTAGGACTACAGTTTTCTCTTTCCGCAGCTTCAGGACTGAGTGTCCAACGGAAGCTGCGTAGAACAGTCATGGGTTCTTATTTACCACTGTGCTCCTATCCGGTGACTCAATTTCCCTATTATCTGTTTCAGAAACTGTTGGGCCGGAAGATAAGTCCGGTTCTGCGGATGTTTGGGCAGTCCATATCAGGAGGCATTGATATGGATGGAAATGGCTATCCTGGTAAGCTGTTTTTCTTTAAAGGCACAGGAGATAAACGAAGATAAATGCATGAAGTAGAGGCATTTCCAGTCTGGTTAAGCGGTGGTGACATCTATTTAGGATCAGGAAAATTCCCACAATAGAATGGGGTGCTTTGCCTGGTGTTTGATTTTAAGGTGTTGAAATTTGTTGTGGGGTTTTAGAATGATCTCTTCTGAAGAGTTTAAGCACCAAAAGGATGGATTGATTTCAAAAGAAACAATAAACAAATAAATAAATGAAAGAAAGAAAGAAAAGAAAAGAAAAAAAAGAAAAGAAGAAAGAAAAGAAAAGAGAAAAAGAAAAAAAGTGATTTCTGTGGCGGCAGCTCTTTCTAATGAAGGGGAAAAAAGCACTGTCCACATTAAAAATGATAGCAAAACTTCATGTTTTCCTCGATCTTTAAGCATATTCAGAGGCTTTTTACCCTTGAGAGGGGAAAAAGGAGCTGGGCACCACCTTCCCCACCTCCTAACCCCTGCAAGAAAATTGAAATATTTGGAGCAAAAAAGAAAACCATGCCCTGTCCCTGATGGACAAAACAGACCTTCCCCGCTCAAGGCTGGCTGCCTTGTCTTCAGGGTGAACTAATGCCTCGTGGTGTTTGAGGCTAATTGAATAAAAATGTACCATTTCCCACCTCAAACCCAAGTGTTGTCCAGTTTAGGGAAAATGGGCTGGGCAGGGGCATGGTAGTTCTTCTCTGGTTGAAGGGGACGGAGGGGGACGAGGGGAGGAAAGACAGATGAGAATTTGAAAACATCCGAAATTGTCCTGGAATTCAGGAAACATTTCCCTGAAAATGCAGGTCATCTTGCTGTCTTGAGGAAGTATTTCTTTCCACTTAAAATGCCCCAGAAGGACTTCTGAGATCCGGTGCGGTACCGTACGAGGGCAGCGTGTTTGGTAGTTTCTTACAGGAAGCAGTTTGATCATTTCTTGTGACTTTACGGAGCCAGAAGGCGGGGATAGGAAAGGGTCATTGCTGAAGTTTTTGTTCCTGTGGACTGTCATAGGTCTTCCTAGGTCGCAGAAAGCAGTTCTTCTTGTTTTGGGTAATTTGTGGCTATCCTGAAATAATACCTGATGTTGGGTTCGCACTTTAATATATGCAAAATGCTCCCACGTGCAGTACAGCTCTTACAGTTAGTGCAGCAGGCAGGTAGAGGTGGGGTGTCCCCCACTTGACACACAAGGGTGCTGAGCCACAGAGAACTGAGGAGCCTGGCTGGAGGCCACCTCGCGGCGGGCAGAGATGCACGTGCACTGCGAGCAGGTGTGTTCACGCTTCACGATCCATGTGAATTTCTTACATTTTTCTTTTCTTTTTTCTAAGATTTCTTAAATTTTTATTTATTTGAGAGAGAGTGAGCACTCGAATGGAGGGGTGGGGCAGAGGGAGAAGCATACTCCCTGCCGAGCAGGGAGCCCAATACAGGACTTGATCCCAGGACCCTGAGATCATGACCTGAGCCGAAGGCAGACGCTTAACCGACTGAGCCACCCAGGTGCCCCTGAACTTCTTACATTTTTCATAAAAGAAATGACAAATTCCTCAGGTTCTTGTATTTTCAAACATCTAGTCAACTCAGGAAGACTTGGAGAACAGCAAAATTAATGAGCACACCCAATTGCAGAAATTTTAGCAGCACTATAATTCATGGATTTGCTGTTTCTTTTTCCTTAATGAGGGCATTGTATAGACACGGGGATTCAGGCTCTCTTGGATTCAGATGCTTGCTTCTGTAAAGTGGTAATGGGAACCCAGGACTAAGGGATTTATACTCGAAGGGAAGAAAGGCAGAGAGCTACTGGATGAGTATATACTTCATAAATTAAAATTGTTTAAGAATAAACATTACTGGGACACCTGGGTGGTTCACTCGCTTAAACGTCTGCCTTCGACTCAGGTCATGATCTCAGGGTTCTGGGATTGAGTTCCGCATCGGGCTCCCTGCTCAGCGGGGAACCTGTTTCTCCCTCTGCCTCCCCGCTTCTCGTGCTGTCTCTCTTTCTCTGACAAATAAGTAAATAAAATCTTAAAGAGAGAATAAGCATTACCAGCTAATACTTGCGTCTTGGTTTGTAGTGTACTACGTATTTCATGAGTTTTCTGATTTAAATATGTGATTTAACATAGGTCACATGTATTTAAAAAATTGTTAAATATTTAATAACTAATATGTTTAATAAATATTTAATAGATGTTTTCTGATTTAAATATTATGAAATATTATCAGCGGATAATTATGTCTGCAGTACAGACGAGGACACTGTGAGAGATCCTGAGGTCACACGGAATGAGGGGTGGAGCAGAGATGATTCACATGTTCTGCAGAACCTAGAGCTTTTTTCCAGCTCATTTAGTTCTAAGTATCTGTCTCTCTAATTCACTGGTGTCCAAAAGATACATAATGTGAGCCACATATATAATTTAATGTATTCTAGGAATCACATAAAAAAGATGAAAAAAATAGGTAAAATTAATTTTAATAATCAATATAAAAGTTTTTGAGCTAGTTCATGGTTTTTGCACCAGCCACATTTCAAGGTCTCACCAAGCCATATCCGGTGATTGGCTGCCACGTGGGTCAGTGTGACTCTCACTCTTACAAGATCATTGTATGGCCCAGAGGAGGACTGTCAGGGGCCCCTGACGTCAATGGTGGGCCCCCGTGGTTTTGGACCTTGCTGGGGGTGGGTGGGCTGGGAGGGGCTTTAACACGTCTCTGAATGCTATAAACTTCTGATTTTCAGATGTAACTATTGGAGCCTTCATGTCTGACAGCGTGGTTCTTCTAAGGTGAGATGCTGTCCTCTTGCTTCTCGGATTAAGTTCTTTACAGTGGGGGCTGGAGTTTGGTGATGGGGGTGGTTGGGGGAGTTATTCACCGATAGTCAGCTGTTCCCTCTGTCCTGTTCCTGGAGGTGCTGGGGAAGTGGACATGCGGCCTTTCTTTTCTTGTCCTGCTTACCCCCTATGGCAGAGTTTCCAGCTGGCGGGCCTCAAGTGGCTTGCAGCTCTGCGACGGTAACATCCCTGGGACTTGGGGTGGCTTCAGCCCTAGCGATTTTGCCTTTTGCCCTGAACAGCTGCTTCATTAATGTGTGTACACGATGTCATTGTTTCCTACGGGTGCCAGGACACTCAGGGGCTCTGAAGCAATGCCTTGTCCCAGCTCTTCATCCCCACCTTGTCAGTCCCCAGATCCCCAGGGGCCGGGAGCCTCCTGCCCTGTGGACCGCACTTCCTTGCCCGTGGAGGCTGAGGTGAGGGATGGGAGCCCATGCAGCCCATGCAGCCTGAATCTCTCCTACAAAGGCTGTGGGCTGCCATCCCACCGTGAACCATCTCCAAGTATTTCTGTCTGTATGAGTCAGAGGAGGCAGAATTACCCTTTGGAGTGGGAGCCAGCTCCTAGGTTTTGTTAATAACCTGATGGCAGAACTTTCTAAAATAGCCCAGTGGGATCTTAGAGCTGGAAGGGGTCCCAGAGGCCATGTAGTTGCACACCCCAGATTCTTCTCATTCAGCAGTCCTTCCTCCAAGTCTCTGGCTGCTAGGCACCTGGCCTCCCCCTGAATGACATGCCCGTAGGGTGAGAGCTTAGTAACTTTGGAGCAAACCAGTTAACCCCCAGCTAATGCAAGATGTTAAATTGTTAAGGAGGCAGAATCGCCTTCGGTTAGGTGGTTGAACTCTGGGGCCAGGCGGCCTGGGTTCGAAGCTCTACTCTGCTGTTGGGAGGTGGGTTTCCCCGGGTGAGTCAGGTAACCCGTCTTTCAGGATTCTCACCAGTTAAACAGGAGACCAGTAGTACTTCCCTCACTGGGTCCGGAGAACTCTGTGAGTTAGTACTACATGCAAAATGCATAGAATAGGCAGGTGGTCAATAAGTGTTAGCAATTCATAGATAACTTACACTAAATTTGCCGCCTTAGAATTCTGCTTCTTGATCCTATACCTTGCACGTAGCAGCCCTTCAGTATTTGACGGTGGCATGCATGTCCCCCGGGTGGTGACCTCACTATTGCCATGTGATTGGATCTCTGCTTTCTTCATGCCCCCCGTCCTGTGGGTCGGCCATTTCCTCTCAGATAAAACAGCTTACATGGCCTCCAGTGACTGAGGTGACACTTCAGAAGCTGAGCTTACCCACCGCCTTTGTGGTGTCCTTCGTCCCCTCTTGGCTGTCCTGAGCAGCTTGCTCTGGGTCGTCACGATTCCTCTAGAATAAAACCTGTTCCCTGGCTCTCGCAGTTGAAAACAGTTGCTCTTAAAATTGGGAGCATCTGGCTTAAGGTATATCCTCTAGATTCTGCTTTTTCATCATTCTTATATTTTATAAGCTTCCAGTTGTGAACCTCAGCCCCAAGGGACTTTTCTTTTTCTCTCCTTCTTGGTGACGTGTGGCCTTCTCTGGGAGTTTTGCCCACACGTGGTTGGAGATGTAAAGTGGGGCAGTTACACGGCAGATGGGAGCCCCAGACCCCAGCCCGGGGTGGGGGCTGAGGCTGGTGAGGGGAGATCATTCAGGGACAGAGGCAGGGTCCTTCGGGGAGAATGCCAGGGACTACTTATCAAGAAAAGAGGCTTTAGGAGAGGGGCTGCAGGGCACTGCCTGGACAAGGTGGTCAGCAGAAGGCCCTGATAGCCGAGGGAGGCGTGTGGAGGGACGAGGAGATCCGAGATCCATTCCCTCATTTGTTCAGTTAATATCGTTGACCTGTGGTGTGCAACTATATGCCGGATCCTGGGTGCACCTTCCAGAACCATGATACAAACAACTAATATAACCAGTATTTGCTAAGTGCCTCCCACATGCCAGGCACTGCTTAGGCTCCCACATACTTAACTCTTTTTGGTTGTTCTTGTTTTTTCCTTTTGTATGGAGGTATAATTTGCATACAGTAGAGCCTGCTGACTGAGGCATAGTGCTGGCTGAGTTTTAAGCAGCGTGCATGTGTGTGTAGCTGCCGTCCCCATTAAGATAAAGAACATGTCCGTCACCCCAGAAAGTTTCCTCCTGCCTCTTCCCAGTTATGCCCTGTCCTGACGGACAACCATTGGTCTGATTTTCATTGCCAAAGATCAGTTCTGCCTGTTCCAGAATTTCACATAGGTAGAATTATGTAGTACACACTCTCTTGGCTCCGGCCTCTTTCACTCAGTACAGTGTGTTTGAGATTCATCCGTGCTTTTGTGTGGTGTTCAGTTCTTTTTCCACTTACTGAGCAGTAGTCTATTGATTGAATACACTGTAGTTTGTGCTTCTGTTCTCTTGTTGATAGAACATAATTTGGGGGGGGAGCAGAAGAAGAGGGAGAGAGAGACTCGTAAGAGAGAATCAACCCTGAGATGATGACCTGAGCTAAAATCAAGAGTCGGATGCTTACCCGACTGAGCCACTCAGGTGCCCTGATAAAACATATTTAATTTTTAGTTTTATTAACAACTTCATAACCTAGATATTATTACTATTATTCCCATTTTATGGATGAGAAAACCAAGTGACATTGAAGTTTTATTAACTTTAAAAAGGAGATAATTGTAGATTGTGGTCAGTGCCACAAGGACGATAAGGCAGGGTTCTGTGGTCAAGGGCACCTGCCTGCATCAAGCCCAGCAGAGAGGGCCACATAGTCCTGGTGGAGGTGGCGGTGTGAAGCCAACGGTGCCCTTGGCTCTGGCAGGTGGAGAGAAGTGGGGTGCGGCAGTCAGATCACTGTGGGTGGGACAGAGAAGGAGAAGCAAGAAAACAGATGGTGAAGTTTGACTCCTTTCCAGAAGCTTAGCTACAAAGGAGCAAATGGGATTGCCAGGTGGCTCAGAGATTAGGCTGAGAGTCTTTGAAACCTCTGCTGCTCTCCTGCGTCCTTTCCTGTCCTGCAAGAATCAGAGGTGGTCACCTTTGGCTTCACCCTCATCCATACAAACCTTGCCCTGACCCCACTCCTGACTTGGGGCCTAAAGAGACAGAGGGAGAAAGGGATGAGGATGAATGGAGGTTGAGGGAGAAGTGGGAGGTGGGCTGCGGTGTATAGGCTGTGGGTGGCAGAGGCCTCATCTTTGAGCCAGGCCCCAAGATTGGAGCAGGCCCAGGGCAAGGTTCAGCATGGAACCTGGGTGAGGGTGACCACCTCAGGTCTCTTCTGGGAGCAGGGAAGGCAAGCTGGTGCCTCTCAAGAGAGGGGCAGGGAGGAGCAGGCAGAGGGACTGCTGAGTATGTCTGAGGGGCCAGGAAGGCTGGTCATCTGCAGTGGTATCTGTTTATAACGTGCTGGACGTGGCTGAATGACTGTGGACAAGAAGGTCTGGAGACGTCAGCCTGCCAAGCTAGGCGGGCCTCTCAGGCATGGCATAGCTGACCGGCAAGTTAGGTAGACTTTGAGTCCCCTTAGAGTTTGGGTGGGACCAGAAAAAGAAACCACGCATGTGCATGCATGTGAAACATACCGAGCCCATTCTTACACATCCTCAGGAAGAGAGTCCGAGTGTGTACGGGCTGGAAATCCTTTGGGCTGCCACTAAGGGAGCACCTGTGAGAGGCTTTGAATACATAGACGTTAATTAGCTGCCTGGAGGAGAGTGCCCTTCACCGGGGTCCAGGCTCTCAGTCTGTCCTCCTGTGTCTGTCCCACAAGCAGCACTACCCCCACAGAAGGCTGGGGTGATGGGAGCGATACCCCATCAGAGGGCATCCTGACTGGTTTTACCTGGAAATAAATATAGGTGAAGTACAGATCTGCCTTGACTTAGGGAGGAGTTAATGTTATGATAAACCCATCATAAATTGAGAATATCCTAAGTGGAAATGCATTTACTACCCCTAACCTCCTGAACGCCACAGCTTAGCCTGGCGCACCTTCACTGTGCTCGGAACACTTACATCTGCCTATGGGTGGGCACAATCATCTAACACTAAGCCTGTTTGATAATGAACCGTTGACTCGCTCATGTAAATGATTGAATACTGTGCCTAAAGTGACAAACAGAACGGCCATGTGGGTACAGAAAGGGTGTCAGTGTAGGGGCTGTTCCCCCTCGAGATTGGTGGCAGAGCCCGGGAGCTGTGGCCCCTGGCCACCGTCACCACACAATCATCCCGCGTAGCGCCGGGAAGGGGAAAGATCCACGTTCACGATGCGAAATTCGGTTTCCACTAAATGCATGTCACCCCATCATAAGGTTGAGAAATCGTTAAGTCGATCTGTCGTAAGTCAGGGAGCGTCCATGTCAGGATTCGAACTGTCAGAGTCATCAGAAAGAAGTATTCTAGCTACCAACTTTTTAAAAATCTAGTCTTGAAGGCATTTGCGGTGCTGTCCTTAGGTGCCCCTTTGCTTTTCTCACTGAGGCCTGCACCTTTGCAGGCAGGACTGTGGCTGGCCCCGCGCTGCCCTTGCCGGTTTTGCTCTCTCAGATTAGCTGGGGAGGGCAGGGCCTGTGTGAGGGCGATAGGCGCCTGGAGCTGTGCCACTGAAGTTCAAAGGAAGCGAGGAGAGTTTAGCAGAGGTCTCTGGGCTTTCCCTGGTCTGAAAACAATTCTTGGACTTGAAACAGGTTCAAGGGCCTGATCTGACTAATGTTGGTGAGACGTGCTTCTGAAGGTCTTTGTCCTCACCTCAGAGGATTCTGCGTTGACAGCGTCCACCGACGTCAGTTTGCCAGCCTGCTCACCCTGCCTGACTCTGCAGGGCTCTGCTGTGAGCGGGGACCGGGTGGCCTCCCCGACACCGTGGCCCCTGGGATGCGGGGGGCGGTGAGGCCTTTCTTCCATGCGGTGACCAGGCAGGATGTGCCCAGGGCAGGGTGGAGACCAGCTCTTCCTGGTGCCTCTGTCTGTTTGGGAAACTTTGGGCACTCCCGTGGTTTTCAATCCCTGGCACCCATTTAACACCTCGGGTTTTTGAACACCTATCCTGAGGATGTCAGGATGAATTTGCTGGGGTCCTAGCCTTTGAGGGGCCTGCAGGCTGGTGGAGCAGGCTTGAAAATAAACAAGGACCTTAGTTAGTAAGTGGGGTGAGGTATGAACATAGGGCTGGGGCCGTGGAGGGGGGCATCCGACTGCCAGGGGTCTTGGAGAGTTCTCCCAGGAGAGGGAACATAAGCTGGCTGTCGAAAGGCTCCAGGGCTGTACAGAGTGTCCGTTGGCATCTGTACAATCATATTGACCAGGAGCAGAGTATTTGGTTTTTGTGTGATTTATAGCATCTTCTAAGGATGAACCCAGAAGAAAGTTGGAAGGCCGGGACCTTGGATTTCTTTCAGGCACTGTTGTCTGACATCTGTTGGCCTTACAGCTGGATTTTCTCTGGGAGACTTACCATTCCCTTGTACTTGTCACAACTCTCCCGGTCTTGACCCATATCCATGGCAGTGGTGGCAGCAGTGAAAACGCCTCACCCCCGCTCCTGGGCCACGTGTCTCCTCCTTCCTTCCCTTTTCCCTTGAGGTTTTCCTTAATACTTTCTTCTCTGAGAGTTGTGTTCCTTTTCCCCGTCTGTCTTGTCACCGTGGGCACTCTGTGAGGTCATTGTACACAAGGGAGGTCATTGTTCTCAAGCCACTAATGCCCCTTAATCTTGTTATATCACGCCAGTGGCATGAAGGCCGGGGCTCCCGAGAGGTAAAAGGGTCTCTTTGTGAGGCCTGGAGGGGAGAAGGTTAAGCCACAACTTTGGTGAACCGTCCCTGAACAGGTGTTTGCAATGAGAGCAGAATGGCCTGAGTCACTGTCAGCTTTTGTCAGCCGCCCCTGGGGATCCATGGAAGGTGCAACAGGGATGCAGTGCATCTTTCCAGCACAGGGTGGGTGGTGGTGGTGGTGGTGGTCCATGTTGGTGATAAGGATGCGGATGTTTATAGGGTTTCGCTTGCTCCTGAGGCCAGGTGGGTTGATTTCTTCAGCTCTGAAGTGCTTTGCTGCTATCAGCTGGGACTCTGTTAATCAAGTTCTTTTAGAAAAATACTTAATGAATTGAGGGGAGTAAACGAAGGGGGAGTTTTGACCCACTGGATGCAACTGGAACTCGGCAGTTCCTGCTTACAGAGACAGTAAATGCTTTGGGGGAATTCCCGATGGTACATCTATTTCCCGAGTCCTGGCATCTGCTGTAGGAACTCCTCTTAAATATATTACTATCTTCCTAATAAAATGGAAACGGAACTTAATTGGTGAAATTTTAAATAATCACCCAACATCTGGTGATTCATTTATGGCTTCGGCCAGATGTGTTTTATTAACAACTTATTTGCCTTTATTATTGGGAAGCTAACCATTAATTTATTAGGAAATAAGTCACTTCTAAAACCATGAAAAAGTATTTACAGGGCACTTTGGCCCTTCTCTCACGGGTTATTTCATGCTTTAATTAAATGCTGGGCTGAAGGCCTAGGATTTCTCTTGCTGGGTTAGTTCTTGTTTGGTTCTGAGAGCACAATGAAGTCACCTACCTCTCTTGACGTGCAGGGCGAGACCGGTCATTACGGTGGATGTCTCCATCTTCCTCCCAGCCTCCATCAACATCACGGCGCCTCAGTGTCACGACGGGCTGCAGCCTGTGAACTGCCTGAACGTCACCGCCTGCTTCAGCTTCCACGGCAAACACGTCCCAGGAGAGATTGGTAATGAGCCACTGAGTTAGGGCTTGGGATGGCCACCTTAGCTGGAGTGGGATTGTGGCCGCTGAGGGATTGTTCTGGATCCTTTGCTCTCACTGTGCATTCTGGCTGGTTTTGCAGGCAGCACACGCACAGGCCAGACACCCTTTCCCTGTGCAGTGTATGCTCTTTTTCCGCTTCCCACGGTTTCTCAATTTAACATAACCTCCAGCTCTAGAACAAATAATATTTGACCCCAAGCATCCTTTCCCCAAGTGTGTGACCAGACTGAAACCTCACTGGGCCCCACAGGTGTCACAGGCCAGTGGGACTTGTGGAAAGGTAGTGACTGGAGCCTGGCTCTTACAAAACATTCCATTTGGTTAGAGAAAAGAAGTGGTGGGTAGTTGGAGGCTTCCCCTGAGCCAGTGGCACCAGCCAGATGTCAGGGCCTTAAGCCCTTTCCTGTGGAATCTGACACCAGGGATGGATGGTAGGATTGGGATGCTGAGGTTTACGAAGGCTTAGACTTACAAAAGAGGGGAAGCTGCTGTGTCAGCCTCAGATAATTGAAAAGAGACAGCTGGCCCTGCTGTTTCTGTGGTTGGGGAAAGCCAACTTGTCAGCCCAACTCCGGAGATCCAATCCCTGGGATAGGATAGGATCAGTGTGGAGTAGAGCTCTGAGTGTGTGGTCACCTGAAGGAAATGAATCTGGAACACTCATGCAGATTAATAGGTGCTTCGTTTTTACTTGAAAGGCTGACTTAATAATAGAAAATAGAATTCTAGGAAAATAGAAAAAACCACAAAACAATAAGGACCTGGACTTACTGCCTTTCTCAGACATTCTTTGAGTCAAGTGTCTCCTTTCCCTATTCACAGTGTGGTCCCTGGACCCAGCGGTACCAGCATCCTCCGGGAGCTTGTGAGAAATGCAGACTCTCAGGCCTCACTCTGGGTTTCAGAATCAGAATCTGCATTTTAACAAGATCCCGCAGGGTCCGTGTGCACATTTGTGTTCGAGAAGCCCTGCTCTGGACGGCGTGTGTGTGTGTGCACGTGTGCGTGCGCTGCTCCAGTTCTCAGCTGCACCTTGAGTGCTGTGCGTTATTTAACAGTGTACTAACCCTTCTAGGCTAATGGTCTCCTTGGTACTTTATCTTGATCTTCCGGTGGATTGAGTAAGTTCAGCAATCAAACCTTGAACTTGTTCATAGAGATTTCTTTCACAAGAACTTAGACATTTCAAAGCTGAATGTAAACGTGCCATGAACTCAGGACTTGTTGGTGAGAAAGGATTAACAAACATTTTAAGCAGAGCGCAGTGAGAAAAAGATCATTCTCGGCTAGGAAAGTATTTGCTCAGGATCACATAGCTATTGGTGAAGCCGGCAGTTGAATCCTGGTTTGATGATACTTAGTTTTGCTTTCCAAAAACTATTTCTCCTCTCCTCCCTAATTATTTTAAGACCTCAGTCTCTAGGGAAAAATGTTTTTCTATTGGTTCTAGGACTCCTGTGTCCTCTGCCTAATTAGATGGTATGTCTTCTATCGAATACCAACTCATGATGTAGTTGGACTCCATTAAAAAACATTATAAAAGAATTGTTGAAGGTTTACGTTGGTGTGCATAAAAATAAGCAGAACTATTCTAGAACTCTAAGCAAGTGATTAATAGTTCATGTGTTGTTCATTTGACAAATGTTTATTGTGTGCCTGCATGTGCCAAGCATATCCTCATGGAGCCTCGAATGGGAATTACAGAGTTTCTATTATTTTGATCCTGAAGTGGTGTCCACAATTTCCAGGCTCTTTGATGACATCACTGTGGTGGTAATGAAGGTAATTTGGTGTTGCAGCAGCAGAGAAGAAGAAACCCAAGATGCGATTTTTGAGCAAGAGGGATTTCAGAGCATAAGACAGGTGGTTGAGTGAACTCTGACTAGAAGGTTTGTGGGCTGAGCCAGGAGAAGATGTGGGTGTCTTCTCAAGCTGCTCCCCACCAGTGGGCCTTCTGGGCCCCAGTCACTGGGGCCGCTTTCATTGACCTCTAGGCAGAATTATAATGAAGTCTAGGCTTAACCATGACCCCTGAAGAGTTGGGGAATAGCAGGAGAAACAGGCAGTTGGGTAGCACACGGTACTGCCCCTAGTGGGCAGTGTGGAGCAGGCAGTCTGCTGCCCACGGGCAGGGGGCGGACTCTGAGTGGCAGTGCGCTCCTCCACTGCATTCAGACATCCCTTTACAGTCTAAGTGGCATTTCTCCACATTTAAGATTGAGGCTTAAAGATCATGATACTGGAGAATTTTGGTATCAGTGGGGCAATGCAGAAAATTATCCATCCTGTTTTTCTTTGGCCTCCCCTGGCATTCAGGGAAAGGTGCTAGATCTCCCATCTTTGCAGAAATCTAGTATAACATGAGCTGGCAGTGGGCTATGGAGAGACTTGAGGAGGGGAAAATGGGCAGCCATTATGGAAATGTGATAGAAATCAGGGAAGTGGCAGGTAGCTTGTGGGGGTCCAGCTGGGGTGGGGTATCACTGGGGTCCCGCACAGAAGGCAGTGCTTGGCTCTGCGTGGTCAGGAAGATCAGGTCCCTGGTCTCCAGGTAGTAGAGGGTGGGGGCACCGCCAGCCTCTGCTGTCTCCCAGGCTCGGCGTCATTGCCCAGGCGTCTGTGTTGGGAACCCAAGGCCAGGGCTCTGGTGATGAGCCTCCCTCTCTTCCACTGCTGGCAGCTGCAGAGGGGCCCTGGTGCTGGTGGGTTTGGCCACAGAATGCCTGGCAAATGCATGTCCGCCTTGGGCAGACCTTCCAGGCCCCTCTCAGGGCCTGCATACCCAGGGCTGACTTGTGTCCGTAGAATGGCTGCCCTGGCACGGTGTGGCTGGCACCGTGCAATCAGGGAGCACCAGTGGTGTGCTGGGTACCTCTGAACAGCTGTCAGAAGCATTTTTTGTCTGCTGGCATCTTGAGCCACAGGACCTCCCCGGGGAAGGTTTGGGGAGCCATAGGCGCATCATGTTACTTACAGTCTGGCTGCTTTGGTTTCTTCTCTCCTGTAGGACCTGGTGGGGAAGGCACTCCATTTTCCTCTTCATTTGCTGCTTTAGCACTGGAAAACCACAGCTCGCACTTGGTCTCAGGGGTGTTCAGGGCCAGCTGATTTGCCAAGCCACTGGAGGGGCAGCTGTGGCCTCTGGCAGGACCGTGGGAACTCCAGAGATTCTCTGTAGGGGGTGACTCTGCCTTGGCCCCTGGAATGGCAGGATCCAGTTAGGAAAACAGAAACCAGTTATTTTGACAGAATTTAACATTGGGAATTGGGAAAGCAGGTCACAGAGGACCTGGTAGTCACTGCCGGAAGTAGCCCCCACTTCTGGGTCGGCACCAGGGGGTCTCAAAGCGTGGTCCCCAGTCCAGCTGCAAGCAGCAGCACGTGGGAATGTTAGAAATGTGCATTCTAACCAAATCAGACCCTGAGGGTGGGGCCCAGCAACCTGCCCTTCAGCAAGTCTCTGGGTGGCTGAGACCTGAGAACCCCTGGTCAAGTGGACAAAGGGAAAAGGTCACACTTGGGGTGATCAGAACCTAGAAACTTGGAGAAGGGACCCTGCGGACCTGGCACCTCAGCCTTGGGGGAGGGGGCAGTAGCTAGTGCTGCCGGTGTCACTGAGGGGTGCAGTGGGGAAAAAACTGAAACTGTTGGAACTAGCTGCCGGGGAAGACTGTCGCTGGGGTAAGATGATAGGAATAGGAAGCAGGCAGGAAGATGCAGTCCTTTCTCCCTGCACCAGCCTCCCTCAAGCTGTCTGTCTGGGTTGAGCCCCCCACAGAACCCCTGGCAAAGCAGAAATGAGGTGTGCAGAGCGCCAGACCCAGCCTCGCAGAGCAGGGTGGGCTGGGAGCTGAGAGACAACAGCTTCAGAATCCAGTCCAGCAAGTAGGCAGTGACACGGAACTACTGAAGCACCTGCTGGGTCATTAACCAACAAATAGCTATTAAATTCTTAAGAGTGCGGGACTATGGGGCACCTGGGTGGCTCAGTCGTTGGGCGTCTGCCTTTGGCTCAGGGCGTGATCCCGGCGTTCTGGGATCGAGCCCCACATCAGGCTCCTCCTCTGGGAGCCTGCTTGTTACTCTCCCACTCCCCCTGCTTGTGTTCCCTCTCTCACTGGCTGTCTCTCTCTCCATCAAACAAATAAATATTAAAAAAAAAAAAAAAGTGCGGGACTATGTGCTCTCTGGGCACAGAGCAGAGGCCAGGCCAGACAAAGCCCTGGCCCTCAGGGAGCTTGCATTCTGCAGGGAGGGAGGCCAATGAAAACAGCGCATGCTCCTTCGCTCCCCCTTCTGGATGTGTCGGGGCCCTTTTGTGTGGTAGGCCCTCCTTTCCGTGCTGGGGTGCAGGCACTCGTCCAGCTGCAGGGGTTCAAAGAACAGATTTATAACCCATTTCACCAAGCAGTTTAAAACAAGAGTTCTGCCCATCCCAAGTCTTATTAATCACTTCATTCTTGGCCTGGACGGCAACTTGTCACTCCTCGGAGCCGTAAGTAAGGGTGGTGAATGCTGTGCCTGGGAGCGTTCTGCCCCTTACCCACGGGGCTGAGCCTCTACCTACTTCCTGGCCAGGCTACAGCCTAAATGTGCTCGTCAGTCTCTGGAGGCTAGGGATCGGGCCAGCAATTCTGGACTCTCACCAGAGTGCTAAATGAAAACCAGGGAGGGATGAGCCCTAAATGGTTGTGTTTTGTGCTCTGATATGGCACCCCTTATTTCCATGGCTCTCGGAGCCGTGAGCAAGCAGAGGTACCTGCCTGCCTCCGGACAAGCAGTGGAACCCAGGTCCTGAGACATGGCACAGGTCATCCAAGCCAGTAGCAGGAGTAGGGTCAAAACCAGGCAACTTGTCCCCAGACCCTTCCTCTGGCTTTGGGGGGGGGGGGTGGGTACATTTCCATTCCAGAGAGCATTCACACACACAGAACATTCTTTGAGCTCCTTGTTGTCTCTTGAGAAGCATGGGGATGGGATAATGAGGCAGATCCATGTTATATGAGGCATGGGGTAACCTAGTCTAATAATTACCACCTCGTTCCTTTGTGGGGTGGGGAGCAAGCTTAGGAGAGCTAGTAAAGGGGGAAATACCCTTTGTCCCCCCTTCTCTCGGGAGACTCTAAGGGAAGCTCAGTAAGTCTGGAAGGAGGATTTATTAGTAGAATTTCACAGCTGAAATCATGTTGTGATGGAGAATGGGAATGAATCAAAAACTTGCTGGGACCAACCAGAGCTGAGTTGATGCAAGACAGCTGGCTCCCTCCTGGCCTAGGCCAGTATGGGGGGCCCTTGGGAACCAGCTGGGGGCAGGGGAAGGAGGAGGCTGCAACATGACTTGGGGCTGGTCAGCTTTTCCATCAACATGACATCATTCGACATGGCATGGACACAAGCTGCCAGAAGGAAAACCTGAAGCTGTGGCCTGTGCGGTGGGAGCAGGCGCTAATCAGAACCAGCCCCCTCCCCGGGACGGGGGCTGGCTGGCCTGGCTTGCATTAGGGGCAGCCCCCCCTCCCACGGGGCCAGCCTGCTGGAGCGTGCCAGCTGATTGGCTGCTCCTCTGGCATCTCTTCCGCTTCTCAGGGGCTCCCTTTCAGACGCTCTTGGGGCAGGTACTGTTTAAAACTGCCAGTTGAACTCAGGGCTCCAGAGTGGTCTGCACTTCTTGCCGCCTGAAAGCTCTGAGACCATCCTCACTCAGGCTGGGCTTCCCATCAGGAGTCTCCTGGTGGCTTTCTTCTCAAAGAGAGTGTATGATATGGAACCGACTTCTTTTCGTGTGATTTAAAATGTCAAAGTAAATTTTAAATCAAGGAGAAGCATTAGGCAGGCAGTTATAAAGATGAAAAGCTTCCAAAATGATTACGCTTGGCGAATTGGATAATTCGGTGTGTCTGTGATTGTATACTTTAACATTTTAGAAAAATCTGATAGGCGAACGTGTTGGCATGCCCATGCTCTGCCTGGAGCAGAGCAGTGGTTGTGGTCCTCAGCTCAGTTTCTAGTAACTGTGAGTTGTTTCTGTCCTCTCTTCAGTTGTCTGAGGGATATATTGGGTCAGATTCTATAGTGAGATGGGATGTTACAGGACTGAAGTGGTGTGTGAAAAGTGTTCACCACAGTGCTTGGCACACACTGAAGGCTGAATCTGTTCCCTTTTCCTGACCTGCCTCATCTTAATTCAGATTCTCCCAGAAGCAGAGCCTGAGTCAAGGATTTGGTGCATGTGGTTGATTCAAGGCTGTGATCAATATGAAGAAGCACCAGTAGGAAAGTAAGACAGGAAGGGAAGGAAGCTGTGTCAGTCAGGGTTCTGCAGAGAAACAGAGCCAATTGGATGTGTGTATATTGATATTTTAGTTGAAGGCAGCCTGAAGGCAGAATTCCTTCTTTGGGGGTGACTTTAGTCTTTTTCTCATAAGGCCTTTAAGTGATTAGATGAGGCCCACCCCCATTATGGAGGGTAATCTGCTTTATTCAAAGTCTACTGATTTAAACATAATCTCATTTAAAAATACCTTTGCAGGGGCACCTGGGCGGTGCAGTTGGTTAAGCAACTGACTCGGTTTCGGCTCAGGTCATGATCTTGGGGTGGTGAGATCAAGCCCCACGTTGGGCTCTACATTCGTTGTAGAGTCTGCTTGAGATTCTCTCTGTCCTTCTGCTTCTGCTCCTCCCTGCACCTCCCTGCTGTGCTCTCTCTCTCTAGAATGAATCAATAACTATTTATTTTTTTTTTTAAGATTTTATTTATTTATTTGACAGAGATAGAGACAGCCAGCGAGAGAGGGAACACAAGCAGGGGGAGTGGGAGAGGAAGAAGCAGGCTCATAGCGGAGGAGCCTGATGTGGGGCTCGATCCCATAACGCCGGGATCACGCCCTGAGCTGAAGGCAGACGCCTAACCGCTGTGCCACCCAGGCACCCCGAATCAATAACTCTTTAAAAAAATAAAAATAAAAATACCTGATATCCAGATTGGGTACTACAACCTAGTCAAGCTGACACGAAAAGTAAAGCATCACAGAAGCCAAACAGAAGGTGTGCTGTCCGTGATTCCTGCAGGGGAACCCTGCGAATCCATGCAGAGCACCCCTCCGAGTTACCCCACCCAAGGGATGAGGGAGCTGGGCTCCTGCAGGTTTGCAGGGATTTTGGTTCTCTGGCACTTCTGGTCTGCCATGCATGTGGGCAGAGCCACCAGAGAAAGCTCTCAGGAAAGGGGGTGCGGGTGCTGGCAGTTGCAAGCTGGGCTGGATAGCAGAGAAATGGTATAAGCCAAGAGGATATGGGTGGGTCACTGAATCTATCTGCTCTGTCCTCCCGTGGTCATTTCTACCCCAGCTCTCTCTGAGCACAAAGAGTTCATCACTGGCAAGAGGGTTCACACCCTCTGTTCTCCCCATGCCCACCTTCCCAAGAGCAGGACAGCTCTTACACCTGGAAGGAAGGCCAGAGAGGGGGCCACTCAACAGCTACTGCCGGTATGTTGGGTTTCCCCAGACGTAGCCTGGCTCATCTTCCAGCAATGCCCAGCTCTAGCTCTGGGCTGGCTAAATAGAACTTGGAACACAATCCATTTATACTTATCTTTTCTTACTGTTTGGCTGTTGCTCAGGGAAATTGTGATGAGTTGAAATTAAATGGAGCAGAGTTCAGTTCTGAATCCCCGTATGTGTTGGGTTCTGCCATCTGGGCATTCAAAAAATGTAAAAAGTACCCCAAGAACAAGTGTGGTAGGAATAGCCCTACACTGGAGGTTAGGAGAGTTCTAGACTCAGCTCTGTGGTGGATGGTCCTCTGGCCTGGAGCAAGTCTGGTTCCCTTTTGGGGCCTCAGGTCCTCATCTGACAAATGAAGGTTTTGAGCCAGATGGTCCCTAGATTGCCCCGAAGCTTTGACATTCTGTGTGTCTGCCCCCTTACCTGGTGTCGCCAAAGGAGTCGGTATGCAACTCTCGTCTGGGCTCCCATGTTTTCTCTGTCACATTACTTTCCCACAGGCATTCTTTTCTTCATTATATTGCCTTCAATTATCCAGGTCTCAGGTCCCCCGGTGACCCAGCCTTGCCTTGGCAATCAGCTGTTTGCTGAAGTAAACAAGTTGGGGCAGACCGGCCCTTGCTGACCAGGAATCCGCCAGCTCGGCACGGCAAGATCCCTGAGATGGCAGAGGCCCAGGAAAACCATTAGATGCATCCAAAATACACCCTGTGGCAGCTGCAGAACGCCTGTCCTGGTCACTTTCCTCCCTCCTGGCTCGGACCTCTCCTGGTGGCTGATCCCTTTGATGTTATTAAAAGACAGAGCCATCCCCACTCTCCTGCTTCACATACTTAAATGTGGGCAGGTGTGGGCTGCTTTTTACTGGTGCAAGAGCCCTAGCTTCCAAGGGGCTGGTTCGTGGAGACAGGGTCATCTGTTTTCCCATGGCTCTGCAGCCTTGTCTGGTCATTTTGGGGACAGAATGTTCCCTTTCTCTCACTTTAAAAATGCCGCATTCCCCTGAATCCACAAAGCAGTTAAAAAATAAAAAGGGTCCCAGAGGGCTGATCTCTGCTATGGTACAGAAAAGCAGTGAAATAGGTCTATTGACACTAACGCCCTATTTGCCTAATGAAGCACATTGTTGTAGGGGGACTGATGACTCTGAAACTATGAAAGTAAGACCTTCTGTGTTTATCCAGTGTGCATCCTGTGACTTTATTTTTAAGTTCAGATTGTGTCCCGGTAGGTTCTGCCGTGTGACATTATGCGTTCAGGAATAGGCGAGGAGTTTTTCTCTTCAGGAGTGCAGCTCAGTACGCCTGAGCACAGGCCCCACAGTGCTCATGATGCTGTTGAAACGATAGGCGCTGTAATATACATGATCCGTATACTCGGCTCCTGGGGAACAAGGGCACCTTTAGCCTCGGTCTGAGTTTCCATGAGTGTAAGTGCCGCGAGGGCAGGACTGCTCTATGCCCTGTGCCTGGAACAGTGCCTGGCACATAGTTGGTGCTCGGGGGACCTGATGACACGTGGTCCAAGGGATGTCGCGGTCCTAGAACACAAGTCAACATCTGGGAATTATTGGGTAATTGCTCCCTTGTGTTGGGCATATATCCCATTGCTTTATAGGAATCAGGATTATGTGCAGCCGTGATAATTTCTGCAGCTTCTAGTAATATTCTGTAGGTTCACCATGGTGTCTTCTTTTCAGGACGCCAACAGTGCTGGTGGGTACAGCTAATTATTGATGTGTATATTGGTGACTCAGCTGGTAACTCATGGGGTTTAAGACGGGGAGAGCCATCATGTGTGATACACAGAGCATCGCTGGGAAGGCAGGGGGCGGCCTGATTGTCTCTTGATTCTGTGAGGATGCAGGCTTCGTGCTTCTTTCCAAGAAGGTGTTGGCTTGTACTGCAGCCCTCAGTCGCAGTGGGGAGGCAGGTAGCATATGAAGTGTGCTTGTGAGCCTGGGAGGGGGGTGCGCGGGTGGCCTTGTCTCCACACGAGTCCTCGATGACGTCTTGACTTTATTTATTGACAGGTCTCAATTACGTTCTGACGGCTGATGTGGCCAAAAGGGCAAAGGGCCAGTCGCCCAGGGTCTACTTTGTGTTGCTGGGAGAGTCCGTGGGTCAGATCACAGAGAAGCTACAGCTGGACCACAGGGAGGAGACGTGTCATCACTACGTGGCCCACGTGAAGGTCAGTCCTCCTTTTTCTTCTCCAGCTTTTATTTCTGTGGATATTCATTTAGAAGTAGTGGAATCTACTTTCGTTGTGTGTTATGTATGCTCTGATTTCTAACATTTTATTTCACAAGGAGGAGAACATTTGTTTCTTCTTTTCAAGTTGGAGTCTGACAGCCCTTTTATTTATCTTACTGCGCTGGTCTCAGCCTCTGAGGGGAGTTATGGTGGGCCAGGAGACCAGTGACACTCCCTGGCCTTGACTTGTCCTTTTGGGAGGCTTCTCATCCTCTTCTCTCTTTGAAGCTCTGTGGTCTTCTCAGAGGAGAGCCATAGAAGTACACGTATCTGGGTCTGCGGTGGTGCTGGATCATACTGTACCTGATGGCTTTCTCAGCGGTCCACTACATATTAGCTCACAGTCATGGTTAAGGCGTTTTAAACTAGTAGGGCTTGGTTTTTATCCTTTGATTACTTTATTTTAGGAGTGCTTTTTTTGGCCTCTTTTCCCTCTCACTCTAAATAAATTTTCAAATTTTTTTTTCCCTCTTGAGATTGTTTGTTAAATACGCTTTGCTGCTAATTCAGGAGGCCAGGCTTTGATTAGCTACAGAGTGGCCCTTGCATAGCTACAGAGTGGCCCTTGCATAGCTGGCAGGGTGGGAGTCCTGGTGGTGCCCAATGCTGCCAGAATGGCCAGGCATCGACCTACGGGCAGAGAGCACAAGAGATAGAAGGACCCGCATGAACCCGCCACATGGTGCGTAAAATGAATGTGGCTTTTGGCGTCACACAGACCTGGCGTGTGTCTAGCTGGATGAGTGCTTTGACCTCTGTGTGTCTTAGTTTCTGCATCTCTAAAATGGGCACATATACTGAAAGGACCTTGCAGGGAGTCTGACCCCCAGCAGGCACTCAGCATTATCATCTGTTTGGGCCATATGTAATTGCCAGTATTCTAACATTCTTGCCTTAGGAAAATGGTGTTTTCATGTAGCTCAACCTAATATTAGCCACTGGCTTTCTGGATGATAGTAAAAATAGTCTACAGATTAGAATCTCATTCCGTTATTGAGTTGTTAGTGCCAGAGCAGGAGAGTAACAGCTGCTTCTTGATGCTTCTGGATTATATATAGAGAAATGCCCCCCACATCCATGGCACTTGGTCTGGCCTAGAGCCCATGAGTCCATGCCCCTGAGAGATGCTTTTCAGCGGGGCTGGGCTATGTCTCTTGCCAGGATTCATGCTGGGGCCTGCCCAGACCAGCTGCCCTATGGCCGAGTGAAGGCCATTTATAAAGTGGCTCATGCTTCTGTTAAGCCAACCAGCCACTCACATCTCTAGGTCTTAGATTACACTGGCTCCTGGGTACCCTTGGGACAGGCTCACATCTGAACACTGCAAGATGTTTAAGTGCCTGTGCTTGGGGTCTCCAAACTCCCCAGAGGTGGGGCATCTTCCCTCAGGCTTCCTCATGCTGGTTCTCTTCTACAGATGCTTTCCTTCAGGGCTCTTGGTGACTTTTTGCTTTGGCTGGGGGTTGTCCTGCATGTCATGGCCTCAGGATGGGGCCCCAAAGAGCCTGCAGGCCTTTGCAGAGTGCACTCAGGGAATAGCAATAATGAGGTGCCAGCCAGAGGCGGGGCTGTTTCTGAGGGTAAGCAGGGGAAGAGCAGGGCTGCCCAAGGCTGTCGGCCCTGCTGCTTCCTAATAGCCTGGGCTGCCAGAGTTTAGCACATAAACATAAAGGTTTCCTCATGAAATCCAAAAGTCAGATAAACAGCGAATAATTTTTTTTGTTAAGTGTAGCCCATAGAGTGCATGGGATATACTTACACTAAAAATGATTCGTTGTTTATCTGAAATTCAGATTTAACGGGGCATCCCGTTGGAAGATTCAACCTTCCCGGTACCCTTCACCCCACAGTTTGGCACTTCTCCATTTGATCAAAACGTGATTAACAGGGGTTCCCTTCCCCTGGGTGAGCCACACAGCCCCCAAAGAGGCCAGGTGGGAACACGGACTCTGGAGCCTTTGGGGCCGCTGGTCCCCCACAAATCCTCATGCCTGTGCTCTCTCCTTGGTGCCTGGGATGCCAGGAGACCTGTGCTCACTGGCCCCGAGAGCCCTTCTCTGAGGGCGAGTTTGCGGGAGCCTCCCCCAGGGAGTTTTTAAAGCAAATCACTGGACACCAGTTGTGCTGGAGTAAAATTCTGGAGTGGCTTGCCAAGATGGCGATGTGAGCACAGCCTTGCAGCAGATGGCAGAATTCCTAAATGGACACCTGTAGGATAAGGTCAGGAATGTGTTTCTCCAAGGAGACAGTGAGTCGTACCTAAATCCACAGACAAGAGGGATGTGTGAAGGCACCAAGAGTACAGTACTTTCATACTTGGATGTATTTCTCCGTGAGCTTTCTTGGTTCTTCCATGATATGATGTGTCCCATTCCATAATGTTGGTGCTTTTTCACCAGCATGTGAGATAAACATGTACAGTTATAGATTTCGTTGTAAAGAGTTCTTTCATATTTAAGTGTTATTTCCTTTTATCTCTGTGTCAGCGTGTAGAACACAAACAGAATAAAAAAAGAAAAAAAATTCTAAAACCACAAAGGAACCAGGGCTGTCAAGAAGAGAGATCGAGGTGGTGGTCACAAGATTTTAGAGGTGAGGGCAGCTCAGGAGCGCAGAGCGAGCACACACCTGTCTGGGATGATTTGGGTCATCTTGGGGAAGAGCCAGAGAGCAGTCCAGTACATCGGACCTAGAGAAGTTTGGATGTGATTAGTACTTGGCTCTTTCCTCGTACAAGGACATGGGGGTGGTGGGATGCACCAAGAAAGCCCAGGCTTCTGTGGCCCTTATGGTTCAAGAGGCAGCAGCCCCATTAAGTGGCGCTCTGGGGGCTGATCATTCACAGCCGCCAGGGAAGTTTATTGCCCAGTTGTTGTCTGGGCTGTAGTGGAGGACGCTGGTGAATGGCAGAGGCAGCCAGTTCGCCCATTAGTGCGAACACTCATGAGCTGGCTGACGGTACACGGTGTGGCCCAATGGCCCAGCTGGCCAAGGAGGCAGTGGGCCTGGCCCTGGCGTGTGCTGTGTGGGAAAATAGCTGGGGGGGCCGTGGCCCTCGTGGGAGTCGATACAGGCAACAAGGGTAGGGAGGGAGTGGCAGCGGGTGGCCTCCTGGAGTGGGGACGGGGAACTGGGAGCTGGTCCTCTGGGCATGAGGGCATGACGTAGCCTCTGCTGCAAGTGGGGCCTTCTCGATGGGCTGGCTGTCAGATTTGTAGACGGTGAAGGAAGGTAAATAAAGGCGCTCCAGCTTATCGCGCGCCATATGGCCAGCAGACTGTGAGGCAGGCACGAGGGGCTGGGGGTGTTTTGTTTAGGCTATCTTTAGGTATTTTTTTTCTTTTTTGCTTTAAGCCTATTCCAATCTTTTTTTTTTTTTTTTTCTCTCTCTCGCTCTTCCTCCTTTTCCCTAGAAGTTTTCTTTCCATATATGGTGGTAAGCATCTCAATCGTAGAACACTGTTTGAGCTAACACCTGCCTCCCAGGCTAGCTGTGTTGTCCCACACTTTGTTCCCTTTTCAGCCCTGCTGGGGCCTTCAGGACACACAGATTATCGTGATAAGCCCCATCCTCCTGGGGGTGCCGGGTCCGTTCTCAAGGGCTCACTGTGGCCCCCAGAGCTGAGGCAGGTCAGGCTACTTCCCTGGCCTCTCTGCCTCAGGGTCCACGTGCCTCAGCTTATCTCCCCTCCTCCCCCAGACCACCACAGTTTTGGGGATCGGCTCCCTCCTACTAGTGAAGTGGACTGGAGGCGTCTCGGGGGTCTTCCCAGTCACAGGTGAAAGCCCTTATATGGCCACTCAGCCTCAGGGCTCTCCACAAGCTGGCCCAGCTCACACTTCTAGCCTCATCTTCCGCATGACATCACACATGCCCTGGGCTCTTGTCAAGGTGAATGGACTCCTTTTCTTCTGGAAGGTGCCTCGTGTGGTTCCGAACCTTAGTTCTCGGGCTCATCCCAGTGTCTCTGGCACCTCAGTGATCAGAGGCCCAGTTTCTGTCAGATCCATGAAAAACCACATACCCCTATATGGTTTTTGCTTTTTTTTTTTTTTTTAATCTTAAACACACACCTCCCGTGGTATCTTATTTCATATTTTTTCTTTAAATCAGTTGACTTTTTGCCTCAAATAAAATAATTTGAAACAGAAATTTTGTACTTTCCTGTATGCAGAAAACTCATTATTATATACCAAACAGAAAGTAACTATAAAAGTAAATACATTGAAGACACAACAATGTCATCAAACCCTAACTGGATTTCATCGTTTGCCAAAGTCTGTGAAGAAGCCGCCCACTCTTCCTGTGTGTGAGAAGGGGAAATTACGGAGTGCTAGGGAAGTGTTAAGGACATACTGGCAACCATACCGAACTTTCCCCCTGACGCAATCAGAAGGACTGGAAGGGTACTGACCGGGGAATAACTTTCCAAATATGTGGGTCCTGATACACTGCCATGGAAAACCGTGTCCTGAGCCCTGTCTGGGCAGGCTTGGCCATGCTCTGCTTTGATGGGATACACCTCACCCCTCTTGCCTGCCGAAGGATGTCCATTCAAGGCCCCGTCAGTCCGTAGCTGGCCATTGTCATGGGCCCATGGAATGCTGCCATCAACTGCCTATCTCCTGGGAGCTTCTTCCATGCTGCCTCGTTTCTTCTTTGGGGATGATAGGCACAAAACAAATGCTTGTCCAACCAAGCCTTGCTGAAGCGAGTCATTGGTCTGCTGGAGTGAGGGGTCCCAAGGAGTATCTGGTCAGGGTGGGGCCTGCCCACCGACCTGGGAACCTGCTGCTGGGAGGTGGTGGGGAAGAGTCGCGGGCGCGTGGCCCAAGCTGAAGACTGAATAAGCATGACCTGTCATTGCTCCGTTGTTTTCGGCTCTGTGCGTGTTTACCGGGGTAATGCTCCGGCCTTGAGGCCTGCACGGTGCCTTAGGAAGCAGGCCCTTGTAAGCCGGATGCTTGTGCGTGCTGGGAAGGTGAGGGCCTCTTCAGGAGCTGGGGATCAGGGCAGCAGCCCAAGTCTCTACGGGGAGGATGGGGAGAAGCCCAGGCACGGCCGAGCGTGGTGTTGGTGACGTCATTCCCAGCTCTGAGGATCAGCCACCCCTCTAGAGGCCTTCAGAAAACTTTCAGTGAGCAAAGCCATGTGTCAGACACTGTCAAAAGAGCCAAGAACAAGGATTAATGTAACAAGGGGGAAAAAAGCCCCCACGCCCCACCAGACAAGGGAATATGAATGCGCACTGGCTTTTCTGAGTGGCTGCAGATGTTCACACGGTTGTGCTTTTATGTTGCTGGAGGGTCTTTCAAGGGGGTTCAAACCTAAGGTACTGCAGCTCCATTGTCGCTGTGGGGCAGGTGGTCAGCCCGGCCTGGCAGAGGGCAGGGCATCTCAGGCCACCAGGGCTCCTCAGAGGTCATGCCTTGGGCTCTGCCCAGGTGGTCCAGTCTGTTTCTGTTTTCACATCCAATGAGGTGCTTTCGGACCAAGCTCTGCTCACATGAGAGCCTGTGAGTTTGCAGGGCCTTTGGCTTTACTGAATGTGGTGGTCAGATGTCAGAGGCTTTTATTTTCTAAGTTTATGAAGCACATAGTTAAGGGAAATCAAGTTGGAGTGTGTAAGAACTCCATGAGGAAGGGGAAAAAGGAAAACAGCAAAATTCCTTTTTTTATCTGGAAAATACCTTGTTAAACCTTTTGCTCATCTTGATAAGTCAAAGAAATAGCTAAAAAAAGTTTAAGATTTGGGGAAAAGGGATGCAGACCCTAGACGGAGGAAGTCATCTTAAAATTTATTTATTTGAATTGGTAGTATATGTACATAGTAAAAAACATTTTTTTAAACTATATTAAAAGGTATACAGAGAAAGGACATCTCTCAGCCACTCTATTTCTCCTTCAGAGGCAACCATAATTCCAGTTTCTTGTGTGTCTTTCAAGAGCTGGTCAATAGACACACAAAGTTGTGTGTGTATATCCCCTTTCTACATGGATGGCAGCATGCCGTGACACACAGTGGTGCAGCTTACTTTTTTCTTCTAGAATGTCCAATAAGATGGACAAACAGACTTTGGCAAATCCGTACAATGGAATCCTACTCAGCGATAACAATGAACTACCGATGTACCCAATCCCCTGTGCACGCACGTGTGGATGACGTGTGATACTGTATACATGCAGGTATGCAGTAACATGACGAGTCTCAAAAGCATGATGCTAAGTGAAAGAAATCAGACATAAAAACTACTAGAGTATAGTGGTTCCATTTATATGACCTTGTGGAAAAAGCCAACTACAGAGCCAGAAAGCAGATCAGTGGCTTTTGGGGGCCAGGGATGGGGAGGAGATGGGGATGATTAACTGTGTAGAGGCAAGAGGGAGCTTTTCAGGGTGATGAAAATATTCCAGATCATGATCGTAGTGGTGGTTATATGACTGAATGCGCTTATTCAAGCTTGACAACGTGCATAGTTAAAACTGGTAAATGTTTATGTAAATTATATTTCAATCAAACTTATTTTTTCAAAAATGGATCTTGAGGGTTGTTCCATATTGGTGCATGCAGTTTCCCTGTTCTCTTTCAGGGTGGTGTCCTGTTGAAGGACTGTCCCTTCATTTATTGAACCTGTCCCAGGGATCTTCTCAATGCCAGCTCCAAGCTGACTTCACCTGAAGTCTGTAGATTAGTAATCTCAGTTTGCTTCTCTAGACGTGGTTCAGGGTCCCTTTTCGGAAAACCCTCAACCTGCCTTGGGAAGGGGGATGGCCCTTAAATGTAAATGAAATGTCCCCTCCAGCTGTATTCCCTTCTTCCTCCCTGCTTCAGGTTTGTAATGTCCTGGTTGAGGGTTTGTTAGGGACCCGGAAGAGGACAGATGAAGGGGCCCTAGTGGTCCCTGAGGTGGCCTTGGACATGTGTCTTAGGGAGGATGAGCCTTTCAACCGGGGGGTGCCCAAGGAAAACGGTGTATCCTTCATTCCTGCAGTTAGCTTTGTCCCTTCAGCAGGTCCTCTTTGGCCAGAGGTGGCACAGGTAGCCCAGGTGTTTGCTAGAAAGTAGCGCACAGGAAGTGGGGAGGCTCAGGTGGGTGGCACTGATGTGTGGGGAGCTGCCATCATTGTTCAGTCGTAAAGCTGCTCAGTCCCACACATGTCCTAAGGAGCTGGAGGCCGGGCTCTGGAGACCGTGCTTGGAGTCAGCCCCCAGAGCGTGGTTACTTTGACTGCCTCCTCCAGGAGACCATGTGGTGCATAGCTGGAGTGCAAACTGAGGAGGGATCACGAGTTCAGGGGGCGTGGTGGATGTTCCACATGGGTGTTGATATCCTCTGTGAGTACCGTGTGGCCATTGATTTCTTTGCTGGGCGGAACGAAGTCTTCGGCATTTGAACATTGCCACAGGAGACCTTATGATTAGTAAAGGAAGGTACAATAATTCTAATACAGTAGCTTTGCCCACTTCACTTTTTTTTTAAGATTATTTATTTTCGAGAGAGAGAGAGTGCATGCACGAGTGGGGAGGGGCAGAAGGAGAAGCAGGCTCCCCGCTGAGCAAGAAGCCTGACGCGGAACTCGATCCCAGGACCCCGAGATCATGACCTGAGCCAAAGGCAGACAGTTAACCAACTGAGCCACCCAGGTGCCCCACCTTTTTTTTTTGGTGCCCCACCTTGTTTTTTTTTTCCTGGAAATAAGGCTGATATAAATACAGAGCCATGGCCTTGACAATAATGGTTTTATCATAGGCTTTTTTTGTACTTTGTATGAGACAAGCCTTATATCAATTTGTGGGTGAAATTTACATTTTAAGAGACAGCTTTCTATTCATAGTTATGTGCTCTGAGTTTAGTATGCTGTTGATGCCCTTATAACACTAATATTCTTTTGAAGTCACACATGATAATGTGTTCTGTTTTACTGCTTTTGTCCCTGTATTTGAGATATGATTTTAAAGGATTACAAGGATTTTCTTTATCCCTCAAGCCTAAAGCTTACATGTTTATTATAAGAATGACTTCCTTCAAAGTAATCATCTTTCAATAATTCCTGTTTTGGAATTTCCTTCACGGTTTATTCACTTTTTAAAAAATTAAGACATAATTGACATATAACATTAGATTAGTTTCAGGTGTGCATAGCAATGTGCTCTGTGTATGCATTGCAGAATGGCTACTACGGTAGGTCTAGTTACCATCTGTCACCACACAGAGTTACAAATCAAGATTTACTCTCTTAGCAACTTTCAAATATTATTAACTATAGCATAAGCTGTACATTATACCCCCAAGAAGTATTTATTTTAAAACTGGAAGTTTGTACCTTTTGACCCCCTTCACCCATTTCACCCCCCACCCTGCATCTCTAGCAGTCATCAATCTGTTCTTTATCTGGGAGTTGTGTTTGTTTTGGATTCCACATGTAAGTGAGATCATAAGGTATTTGTCTTTCTCTGGCTGACTTGTTGCACTTAACATAATGCCTTCAAGGTCCATGCATATTATTGCAAATGGCAGGATTTCCCTCTTTTTTTATGGCTGAATAATATTCTTGCGTGTGTGTGTGTGTGTGTGTGTGTGTGCGTGCGTGTATGTGTGTGTGTACACGCACCACATCTTCTTTATTCATTCAGTCATCAGTGGACACTTAGGTTGCTTCTGTATCTTGGTGTTGTAAATAATGCTACAATGAACATGGGAGTGCAGATAATCTTTTCAAATTAGTGTTTTTGTTTTCTATGGGTGAATACCCAGGATTGGAATTACTGGATCATATGGTAGTTCTGTGTTTTTAAATGCTCACTTTTAATTAATGGTAAACTTTTGGAGTTCATTTGAATTTAAAAAGCAGCAGGATTTCTCTGTGATCCTCTCTAGTAGATAATAGTCTATTTGGGAAAAAGTGAGGTGTGATAATATGGAAATTAGTAAGGAATTTGGTAAATAACCCCCCTTGGAAGATGATAATTACTAAAAGAACTCCCATGATAACAGAAGCCGCAAACATGGATCCAGCATTTATTTAGTACATGGCAGTCTTTGTCCATTACGACTTTTGCTCTTCATTTTCTCCTCACACTAACATGAGAGGTAGTTACTCTTGTTGGCCTTCTTTGGGGGATTTAGAAGACAAGGCACAGAGGAGTGAAGGAACTTGCTCAGGACCTTCCAGCTGACAAGGAGCAGAGGTGAGATTCGAACCCAGCAAGTGTGGTTTCCAAGGCTGGGCTCTTCACCAGCGCACCGTAACCCCTCCCGTAAGCGTAAGCCACAACAAACGGAGTACTTGCGTGCCAGGTACTCTTTAAGGGGTTTGCACGGATAAAGAGGGTATATGACTTGCCCAACATTGCAGAGCTAGCGAGAGTCTTTATTGGGATGACCATGTGGCCACCATAAGTGGGTCACCACAGGTGGCCGCTGTTGACGAGCACATCAGGGAGCAATAGTGTGCTGCTGGCATGTGTAACAACCAGCTCTCGGGGGAGGGGAGCTGACCTGGAGCATTTTGCCAGTCTCCCTGGTATGACTATTCCCACCATGGCTGATTTCATCCTATCAATGTGACATCACTGGATATGGCATTAGGAAGAAATGTCCTGTAGCGTTCTGTTGTATAGTGTTTCCATACCATACATGAGAGACTATGCCAGATCTGATAACCTTAAGAACATGGATAATAGTAAGGCATAATTAAATAACTAGGAAGTGATGAGTTTTGAGTATTTATTACCCACCTTAACTTAATATAATTCATTTGATTATAAGCTTATGCAATTTAGTAATGTCTGTTATCACCACTTTCTGAAAATTGAACAATTGGCTCTTGCAAGCCTACTGCAGAACGTTCCACTGGCCGTGACCACCGTGTCTGCTGTGTTTGTCTGTAAGTCAATCATATCACTCACGTCCTGCCTTACACACAGTTGTTTGATTATCAGCGTCTTTCATTCTTGTTTCCTGTGGGTTTTTTTTAGATTGACAAATAATAGGAAAGTTAAATTTGTGGGGTTAGTATAACCACCAGACTACAGCTTTTATATTTGTACATTTGGTTCAGAGGCACTCTGCATTTTGATTGAAATTTTTAGATGGTTTAATAGTTTCCAGTTAAAATAATGAAAAAGATTTTATTTAAATTTATCGAGGTAGCCATTCCTTACTCCCTATCCCATATGCATGTTGGGATCCTGTTCAGCAACCCCTCTATACACCAAAGAGTAATGGGCTGATTGTTGCGTTGTCTTGAAGGAGGGAAGGGGCCTGGTGAAGGGGAGATTACTTCCCTTAGGCCAGCTTAAACCCTAGCAATCCCCCTATCGCTGGAGACTGTTTGGCCCAGTCCTGATTAGTGTAGGGTAGGCTGACGACTCCATGAGGCTTCCTTCCACCCCTTGGTCTTCTTGCTTGGTGATTTGATCAAGTAGAACCTTTGGGCTGGTCTTGCCCTTTTCTTAGCAATTGCACTAATCAGAAGCACCATATCAAGGTGGCCCAAACTGTACTATTCTGCTTTTCTTTGTTGTCTTCACTCCCTCCTGAGGCCTCCAATCCCAAAGCCATCTGGAGGGTTCTCTGGCCTAATAAGTGAGCTCCACATGAATCAAGAAGCATCAGGCCTGAGAACCACCCTTCATGTAGTGGCTGGTCCACCAGGCTGTACAATCCTTGTTGTCTCTTCCCAAGTGGAGCATTTGTGTCTGAGACATGTCCAGCTCCATGTGGAGGGCCCACGGTGGCCTCTGAATGAAGGTGGATAGGCCAAGTGGACCCAGCCACAGTGTCTTGCTGCAAAGGCAGCGGAGCTTGGGACCAGCTTGCTGGGCACCCAGTGCTGTCTCCGAAGCTGGCTGCAGGCCCAGATTGATAATGAGAGTCCTGTGTTTGGGTGGGAGCTGCAATAAGGGGAAGTGGGGGAAGAGAGCTCCCTTTGTGCTGTGCTGCACGGCAAGATAGGCTGTGGATAAAGACATCTGTCAGAGGGTGATGACTCTTATCTGGGTAAGGGTCGCAGTGGGGGGCGGGTCCAGAGAATTCTTCTGAGGAAAATTCCACACCAGCTAAGGATTTGAAGGAGATGACTATAATAATAGGCTCACTTGCTTCACCATGTCTCCTCTGCTCCCTGGAGCTGAGGCGAGTTTCATCTCCTGGGAGGTAAGACATCGATTGGGTCATTAGTGGGGCTTCCAGTACCATGACCTCTGCAAGGAGCCCCCAGTCCTCCCTGCACTCTGAATTCAGCATGATACCCTTGGCTTTCACAGGAATTCATTCAGCCACCAGGAGTGGAGACCTGGCATACAGGGGCTTAAGCACATCAGTTGACCTTTCCCCACGTTAGAAGATTTCTTATAGGAGGAAAAGAGGTGCTATTTCAGAAGCTCAAGGATGCGATTCTCATGACCTTTCAGTTATGCAGGAAGTATGTAGTGAGTGCCTACCATGTCCGGGGCCATGTGGGCCCTCAGGTCCATCTGTGAGCAGACAGAAATCCATGCCCTCCGGGAGCCTACATGCCAGTGGAGAGAGACAGACAATAGATATAATAACGGAGTAACTTACATTGTGTTAGATGATGAGCGCCCTGGAGAAAGAAAACAAATAGGGTTGGGAGGGCAGGGTTGGGCTTCTGGAGGTCAGGGTGACCTTGCTGAGAAGGTGGGATTTGGGCAGAGACTAGGAGGTGGGCAGCTATCAAGGTGGTTTCTTGCAGGAACCTATTAGACAGGGCCTGGGAATGTGAGACGTGTTTGAAGAGGAACCAGGGGGACTGTGGGAGAGAATGGGGGAGAGGAGTCCGAATGGCAGTGGTGGGCTTGGGGCATGGGCCCCATGGGCCATGGGGAGGATTTTGTGTTTACTCTGAGGGTCTGAGCAGAGCAGTGATGTGGTTTTACATTCTGCTTTGAAGTAAGAGCTCTTACTTCAAAAGGACCCTTCTTGCTGCTGTACTGAAATGGACTGTGGGAGATGGAATAGGAGTAGGACATGTCTAGGGGACTCTTCAAGCATTGGGGAAGAGAGCTTCGTGGCTCTTCCTGGGATGATTGCAGTGGAGCTGGGGAGAAGTGGTTGCACTCTTCATTCATTTCGAAGGTGGATCCTGAGGTTTCAATGGTCAAGTGTCAGGGAATGAGACGTCCTAGGCGACGCCAAGATTTTCAGCCTGAGTAACTGGAAGCCGGGAGTTGTCAGTGGTGTTATCTTTGACTGGAATCGAAAGGTTGCAGGTGGACCAGGTTTTAAGTTCATATTTAGACACATCGAGTTAGAGGGGCCCACTAGATCATGAAGTGGACATGTGTATGTGTGAATCTGCAGTTTGAGTGGTGGTCTCTGTTGGAGGTATAAATTTGGGAGTCAGCAGCAGATAGATTGTATTTAAAGATGGGGAGAGAGAGGAGGAGCAAAGACATTCCTAGAACATTAGGAGCACCTTTTCCTCATGATCTCAGAATGGCTGCTGAGTTCCAGCTACTGTGTCTGCTTTCCATGAATGGAGAAGGGCAAAAGGTCTTGCCATCTGATCTGAGGCCCTTGTAAAGAATCTCCAGTGACCTCTACCAACTCACTGACCAGATCTTTTTTTTTTTTTAAGAATTTATTAATTTGAGACAGAGAGAGAGAGTACACAAGCAGCGGGGATGGGGAGGCAGAGGGAGAAGCAGACTCCCCACTGAGCAGGGAGCCAGATGCAGGGTCTGATGAGGTCATGGCCTGAGCTGAAGGCAGACACTTAACCAACTGAGCCACCCAGGTGCCCCTCACTGACCATATCTTAAGGGAGATTGGGAGATGTCAGTTTTGGTTGGACATCCTACAAACTCTAACAGTGTAGAGCTTAACTGTCCGGTAGAACTTTCTGAGATGGAAATGTGCTATATCTGCACTGTCTAATATGGTGGCCACTAATTGACTATTGAGAACTTGAAATGGAGCTAGCATCACTGAGGAGTTAAATTTTTACTTTAAGTTTAAACTTAAATAATCACGTGTGGCTAGTAGCTACCGTATTGGACCGTGCTGATACTGAAGTTTAATTATTACAGAAGGAGGACAGATGCACACTGAGTAGGTAACTTGCAGATTCTGTGCCAGGACATGAAGTCTTCACAGGGCATTGGTGACATAAGTCAAGCCTTATAAGCCAAATGGAAACATAAATTGCTGGGTTGAAATTAAATTGACTGTTTCACTTTGTACTTACATACAGTAATTAAAACCTGACTTTCAAGAATGCCATAGACCATAGTCTCTCCAGGGTTTTTTTTGGAGCACACATGCATGCATGCATGTATACACATGCACACACATACACACACGTGCCTGTATCCACAAACATAGTGTCCGTAGGCCATATACAGCGGGGGGTGGGAAAGAGCATTTAGCACTGAGAAAATCGGAGGTTCTCCCTGAGTCAGTCATTTAAGGAATGTCCCAATCTTGCATCTGATATCTTCTGATTTCTTCTCTGTGGCATGAAACTATATACACAGTGGCAGTATAGAGGATAGAGATGCAATTGCTAGGTCCAAAGGGAGAGCATTTTAAGGTTTAAGACACATTACAGAATTGCCTTACAGTTTATAAAGGCCCTCATTCCTGATGCTCGCGCAAGTCCTGGCGGGAACGATTGCTTCTGAGCTCAGCATTGGTGCAACACAGGAGCTGAAGCACTTTCCCGAGTGGCCGGGCCAGGAGGGGGCAGGTCCGGCTGGTCCATCATGTGGTCATGGGCCTTCATCGCCCAGCCTCTGTTTCCTTGGCTGAAAGTGAGAAGGAGAGTATTGACTCCATAGTAGGGGGCCAGGAGACATGGGGCCCCTTTATCCTTCTCTAGCCCATAAATCAGTGACTCTACCTTGCTACCTCTCTGTTTGGAATGGGCCAAGATTTGTTTCATAGGTGTTCAGGGGATTTCTACTTTAATGATTAAAAGCAGATGGTGAAAAGAAACTAGAAAGTATGGCACAAATGAGAAGTCTGTATGGGAAGAGAGGAGGGCAAAGGGTAACACCACTGCCGCCTTCCTTCTCCTGAAGCTGAGCGAGTTAGAAAGGCAGAGTTAACCTTCCTGAGTCAGTTTACAAGGGCCTCTTAGACTTCAGTGTGCACACCAGTCACCTGGGGACCGTGTGATGTGTCAGGTGCAGACCTGATGCAGCAGGTCTGGGTGAAATTCTGACACGCTGCCCCAGCACGCCCGTGCTGCTGATCCACAGATCACACTCTGAGAAGCAAGAGCTGGAACAAATCAGTACCAAGAGTTACAAGTAAAGGGGCGCCTGGGTGGCTCAGTCGTTAAGCATCTGCCTTCGGCTCAGGGCGTGATCCCTGATCGAGCCCCACATCAGGCTCCTCCGCTGGGAGCCTGCTTCTTCCTCTCCCACTCCCCCTGCTTGTGTCCCCTCTCTCGCTGGCTGTCTCTCTCTGTCAAATAAATAAACAAAATCTTAAAAATAAAAAAAGAGTTACAAGTAAAGTCAAAGGGTGAAGACCATCTTCCGGCAGTTTCCCAGGTGTCAGAAAGCTGTGGGGGGCATCAGAGGGGCCAGCTGCCTCTCTCCTCATACTGCTGGGGAGTGTCCCCCGTCAGTGAGGAGGGAACATAGTTCTGCTAGTAACACTCTGGCTTCGTTGTGACCATGTGTGACCCACTGGCTCACGCTGATGCTTGGCGGTAATAGAGGGCGTGTGCCCCTACAGGAGGGCGGGTGTGGGCTGCAGCGTCTTCTGTTCACCCACTGCCTGGTGCTTGAAGGATGGTGTTGCTAGCAGTCAGCTTACTGAGCATAGCTCTTCTGGCAGTTTTGTTTAACTTCACTGGAGTGTTTTGGGTACAACCATGTCAGAAATGCATTTCTCTTCCCCAAAGACTAGGAACTTCTTGAAGTACAAACTCTTATTAAGCAGAATAATTTAAAAAAAATTTTTTTCTTTCTCTTTTCCTTGGGTCTGCTCTCTTGGAGCAAACAGAATGAGAAACAACTTAGATAGTGTGGGCTCTTCCCACATTTGAGACAAAATGGTGGTCGCATGAATTTTCTGCCTAGGCTCCTGGTGACCTCTGTTTATGAGGATGGGGAATTTGCTAGTTGGAGTGGATGTGGTGGCGGAAAGGACGCTCTCACATAACAGCCAGCCAGGGAAGCCCCCACACTGAATAAACCCACCCCTCCCAAGTGGCTGCCTGCAGATGGCTTTTAGGGTCTTCTCACAAGACAGATGTGGACCTACATCATTATAGTTGGAATAATGGGGGCCCCAAAGAAAAGTCTGTCCATATGCATCCCACATGTTTTGTGTGAAGAGGGTAACAGGAAACTGCTTCTTTTTCTAAATGCTGCATTGGGGCTGTGCAAATAAAAAGAAGAGAATAAACAACAATAACCGTGATAATAACTATCTTTTATTGAACACTTACTGTGTGCTAAGTGTTTTACGTGTACATTTAGTCCTTATAAGAACCCAGTGACATATAATATTAAACATAGAAGTACATGTATTATAATTCTATATACATATATAGACAAAATAAGATCCCATTTTAGAGTTGTCAGATCTGACACTTGAGCATTTAATTTACTCAGGACTTCACAACTGGTCCACAGCAAAGTCTTGAGTTTGAATCCCATCTGGCAGCTTACTAGTTCGGGGACCTTGGGCAAATTATGTCATCAAAACACCGGGGCCCATAAGAAATGGTTACTGTAATGGTGACAACAGCTCATTCTGAGAAAGAGAAGGCCCTGGCTCTGGAAGACCTGTCTCCAGGCGAATCTGTGCTGGGGTTCCCATATTGGTTGGAGAACTTGACTCATGGCTACACATGCCTGTCCACATTTGATGTGGTCTGTCCAGGAGGGAGGCTTGGGGTGGGTCAGTAAGCCCAGAGCAGGGGAGCAGCTTGGGAAAATGGAGGTTCTCTGTCCTCTTTTTGGTCTTCCCAGTCTGTCTTTGGCCTCAGACATTTAGAGAATAAATGTCAGTTAATCCTCTTGAGGACCTCGAAGTCTGGTTCATGCCTTCAGCCCACCAGTGTGTATATGTTGGGCGCCAGGTGCTGCTGAGTGCAGGGGAACAGGGATGAAAAAGCCCCAGCCCCCCCTTGAGAAGCTCAGATTCTCACATCTGCATTTGGGTCGTGGTCTTATTTGGCCACTTGTCATCTTTGCCTTTCTCACCCCATGTTCTCTGTTTTGAGTTCACTTTGACGTGCATCACTGATGTGATGACCTACGTCCAGGTAGGTCTCTTGTGGCCCATGTGGGCCACTCCATTTGTTGAGCTCCCACCAGACAGTGCGGAGCCCCGGAGGGATGGCGCACAGTCGGATGCAGCCCCTGCCTCCAAAAGAATTCTTGCTGTGCGGAGGCATCTGTTCTGAAAGTGAGACTCGGCAAGTCAGGCGGCCCAGACCTGCTGGACTCCTTGCACTTGCTCTTGTTGCTCCCCTCCCACCTCCCCCCTGCACAAACCAACCCTTTCCAGATCCAGCTACAAGGCTCCCTCTCCAGGATGACTGCCCACTGCTTCCATTCCTCTCCTCACCCCCATTCCTCAGGTGGGCTGAGGCCTTCTTCCCGCTTGTTATTTGGTGTGCTAGTCTGCTCGGGCCATCATAACAAAATCCCACAGACCAGTGGCTTCAACAACAGCAATTTTATATCCCCAGTTCTGGAGGCCAGAAGTCCAAGATCAAGGTGTGGGCCGGGCTGGTTTCTTCGGAGGCCTGTCTCCTTGGGTGCAGATGCTACCTTCTCCTTGCGTCCTCCCTTGGTTCTCCCTCTGTGCTTGTCTGTGTCCTCGTCGCCTCTTATAAGGATACCAGTCATATTGGATTAAGGTTGACCCTAAAGACCTCATTTTAACTTAATTACCTTATTTCCAAATATGGCCTCACTCTGAGGTACTGGTGTGACACAGTTGGAAGGACACAATTTTGCCTGAAACACTTTGGTACTTGCTGTTTGTCTCCTTTATTTAGGGCAGGGAACTTAGGACATCAGGCACGGTTACCCTGGGCCATGCCTAATACGGAGTAGGACCCCCTTGTCAAATGATTGACTAGGTTCCAGCATTATTTCTGCCTTACTGTCCATTTCAAAGGATGAGTAGAGTTCATGGACTGAAGTTTGAAGGAGAGATTTATTTATTTTTCCTGATGTAATGAATCAAACTTCTCTGACCCTGGAAAGAATTTGCTGGATGAAACCGCATGAACACATACACGAACAACATTACCATTTTGGGGTCATTTATTTAAAAAAAAAAAAAAGAAATTGCTTTCTGGATAATCTCTCTCCTTGGCTATAAATGTAATACTGGGAAAAAGGCAGGGCCCAGCTATTTACCCCACAGTGTTGGATAAAATGAGACCTTGCTTGTAACGTGCTAAACCCAGGACGCTGGAAAATTCACAAACGCTTGTAAGAGTCTTCTGTAAATCCATTGAGGTAAATCTAGGCAGGTGCCCTCATCACCTTTTTTTAGTCGTTCGTAATTTTGCTTTTTATTTAATACCAAAGGCCCACCAGATGGTGATTGTGAAGTCACATGTGAACTCTGCACCACATGCCTTCTCAGGTTACTTAACCTGGCTCAGAAGGAACGAGGGAGGGACCCAAACAATTTTGGAAAGTGGTCCAAGACTATACCATCCTTAAGGAAACCACAAAGGAGCTATTGCCCTGTATAGAACGTCAGCTCTGTGGCTCACTGGGATGCCTGGTGGCAAGAAGTTGATTTAGGTGACAGGGAGTCATGCCTAGGCCCTAAGGCAGTGGTGGCTTTTTTACTTCTATCCAGGAAGAAGAGTTGTTCCCAGAGTAGAAAGTCTAGAGCGGTGCTGCCCAATAGAAATATAATGTAATTATAAATTTTCTAATTGCCATGTTGAAAAGGTTAAACAGATAAGATGAATTTTAATAACATATTTAACCCATTATGTCAAAAATACTATTATTTCAATATGTAGTCAAAAGAAACATTATTAATGAAATATGTATTTTTATACTAGACTTTTGAAACTTAGTGTGTATTTTAGCCACGTTACGTGCTCACTAGGCACATGTGGGTAGTGGCCGCCTAACTGGACAGCTGCCATGTCGGTCTAGAGTCAGACCTACTAATTGGGATTGCTGCAGGAGCGTGAGTGTGAATTCACATACGTGAACACATTTCCTTAATCAACGGATAGTAAAAGTACAGCTCCTGTCCCTGAGGTTCTGAGAAACACTTTAATAGTGTGAACGTTGCCCTCATGCTTCAAATAGGAAGCATGCTTCTGAATTTTCCGAGGTGGATTTTCTGGAGCCCAAGTGTCCATAAACATGGTGGTGAGGGTCTGTGAAGTCTTTTCGGCATTTCAGAAAGCCTGTGGGAGGCCCAGTGATCGCCATCCAGCTGCTGACAATGTCGGCTTCACTGCGTTGAGCTGGGGTGTTCGCCCAGCTTGCTGGTGACCCTGTGCCGCTTAGCTTTTGACAACATTGTCGGGCTTCCTGGGGTCACGCCGGAGGGCATGGGACCGAGGGAATGGGTAAAGAAGCTCTTGGAGCTGGAGGGGCCCACGTTTCCGGTGTCAATGCTCTCACCCACGGGGCAAGGACAGACCTTCCAGGGACTCATTTGTCAGCCCTGTGAACGCTCACAGGCCCCGGAGGGTACAAAAGGTGGATGAAGTAAGCCAGCATTATTACTGGTTAAGTGCTTCCTGATTTGAACTCAGGGTGTAAGCATTTCCTGTGTGCCACAAATAATGCTGTCCACCTGTGTGGAATGCCTGGGAAATGCAGCTTTGGCCGGCCTTCTCCTCTGCCCACAGCTGCTCTGCTGGTGGGGTTTCCCCTTTTCCCAGAGAGCCATGAATAGAGCACGGGGTGGGGGTGGCCATTGTAGGTGGGTGTGGGAGGCTTCCACCGGGTTTGGCAGCCCATCCGGCTCTGGATGGTGCATATTACCCGAAAGTCCTTCCTGACCCTGAACCAGAGTCCACCTTCATGTAATCACACCCCCCTTGTAGTTCTGGGCCCGCCTGTGCAGCCATAGGCATTTGTCTCTCCCCCCAACTCCCTACTTCCTCTTTCCTCAGGGGCTCAGTGTCCCTGTTCCTTTGGGTCTCCGGTTTGTTATTGCACTAGTGAGATATCCATCCTCTGTTTTCATTCTTCTCTTCCTTTGTATCCGTCCTTCAGCCAGTCGGTGCTCCCCACCCCAAGGTCAGGAAAAAACAGAGAAGAAATTCAAAGCAGCCAGTTTTCTGTTTATGCACAACAGTGTGGGGAAGATGCTGTAATAAGGAGGTTAAGGGGGTGTGCTAATTCCTTCCTGTCAGCTTGTTCCCTCCGAGCTGTGGATACCCGCTCACCTGGTATCCCCGCTGACTTGACTCTTCCAGCACATTGGAGCATGTGCTGGGCTCGATTTAACAGCGATATTTATCTGTTAGGCTCTCCTGAATCTGACATTTGTTCCCCTTTCATCTTATACTTCCCCAGGCTGGATGTCCTCCTTCCCATCCTCCTAGTAAGAAAATGTCAGCATGTAGCAGATGATATCCTTCCCTGATCAGGTCATGAGCCACAAAGTCTGTAAACCTAGGTTACAACCAGGGTAGTGCTGGCAAGAAATAGACATGGATTCACAGGGGTTTGGGATCGTTTTATTAAAGACAAAGCCATAACGAGCTCCTAACATGCTAAGACATTTGGCATCAGGGACTGTCTCGTTCCCACCACATATCCAGCACCAGGCAGAGTAACTGACCTTGACTAATCACTCAATAAACGCTCACTGAACAGGAGAAGAAGCTGGGCTGTGTGTACGACGAACATAGGCCCAAGGCATGCTACTAGAAGTTTGTGGTGTTAGCATTTTACATTTAAGTCAGTGATCCATTTTGAGTTTGTTTCTGTGTGTTGTCCAGGATATCGTAAAACAGGTATGAATAAAAATACTCTGTTCGATTGTGACTGTAAGTAAATTAATATCTGTCGGACCACGGGGCCTGAAAGCCTGAAAAACAGTTGCCTGAGAGACACTACATTTTAAGTGTGGCTTCAGAGAAGGTAGCCAGCAGCTCATTAAATGTGGGAGTGCCATAGCTGCGTGGTGGGCTGAAGTGGTGCTTTATCAGCCAGCGCCTCTGGGGGGGGGGTGCGGGCAGTGCTCAGCTGACACTGCTCAGCCTGGAGCGCGGACGTCTGCGGACACAGGAGCCCACCTCCCCATTCTGGATGTGTCAGCTACTGGTGTTAAAGATCCCGCTTCTTCTGCATTCTGGCCATTACTGTCAGGCTGCAGCAAATGTCTTTGGATGCCTGATGGTCCTTTCTAGAGGATACATTCCTACCTGTGGCTTTGCTGGGTCAGTGTTCCAGCCACTTACCATCTCGCTGATGTTGGGGTGGGTCTCGAGCGCTGCTGTCCTCTTCCTCTGTCCCGTCCCTCTAGAAGTCCAGCGTCCTGTGCAGAAGACAGTGGGCCTGGCTGGGTTTCTCACACCTTTTCTGCCATCCTGTGGGTCAGCAGCAATGCACAGGGGGATCATTTATAGGGAACCATCTTTGATGACACCCAGGGCCGTGTTTAAATCACATTGACAGCGTAAAGAATATGATCTTTTATACCAGCATTTCCCAAAGCTAGAGTGTTTTTTCCCCATAGGATGGTAACAGATTTTATGTCAATAACAGAATAAAGTTTTGTATTCAAATGAATTTTGGAAAATACTGCATTTAACATTGGGCAGGTTTGCTTGTTCCTGGACCTTCTAGGGCTTTAGAAGCCCATGTGCACAAGGGAGACACAGTCTTCAACATCTCCCAAATGCACTTGTCCACAGAGTGCTTTCCTCTCCTGAAGGTTAGAAGATTTTGCTACCATGTAGATTTGTTCTAAGAATTTGTTTTCCCTAAATAATTTGGCTTTATACCTTCCTATGCTTTTTCTCCCGACCCACACAGCTACCCTTCTGTAGCTTCACATTTGAGTAACAGAAGAACTTAGTGATATTTCACATCTAGAGATGTTCCTCTAGGTCCTTCTCATCGAGAAGACCTGTTTAAAGGTATGGCAGGCCCTAGTATCCGTCTCTAGGGCCCTCACCATTTATAGAGCGCCATCAATCCTGTGGTGACTTAATTGTTTTGCTGTATTTTTAGTGGCCTCCTACACTGTGGAGGACTTTCTGAAAGCCCATATCTCATGCTAAATTTAGCTTGGCTTTCAGCAGGCTTGATTGATTGCTGGTCTTAATGGAAGAAAATGTGATCCTCTTTCCTACTCCCCATCATTAAATTTTTACTGATTTATGACCAGAGGAAGCAGCCACGGGATAAGTGGGTGTCTTTTTAAAAATTGTGACACATCACCAAGATAGATATACATTTGCCCCTTTACTTCAACAGGCATCTGTTGAATGCCTATGAGTGCAAACCTTCTGCTGGCCTGGGGCCCTCATGTTTTGGCTGAAGGGCCTTGGAGCTCCAGCCACACCCGTCCCCACCCAGACTTAATGAGGAGAAATGGACTAAAAGAAGCCCAGAGGATTAACAGACATTCCAAGAGACCAACCCTGCAGAGGAGTGGAAATGGGTATTGGGATTCAAGGCAGGAGTGAAGGTTAAGGGTTTGAACAATACAGGCTGGGTCCTGGGCTTTTGTAAACCGGTCTCGTGTCATTCCTGATCCAAGCGTCAGTGGCTGTCCTGCAGTGAGCTCTAGGTGAGCAAGGACCGAACTGTTGCATGACTTCCACCTCTGCACTCCTCATCCTGGGGACCTGAGGCACACTGCCCACCTCCGGGGCCCCCCAGTTTCCTCCTCTGCACAACGGATACGACATGGGATTGTAGTGAGGAATAACGGAGGTAACTCACACAGAGCACCCCAGAGGATGCTTAGCACATAGCTGGTGTTCCATTTCCTTTCCCTTCCCTGGCCTCCTGGGGAGCCTGGGTGTTCCCTGGGCTGCTGGGCGACGGCCAGGTTGGCTGATGCAAGTGGGGACATGCCTAGTATTGTGGATAGTCCTGGGCTGGGGTGGCGTTACAATTGGGGCTGGCAGATAAACTGATCAGATTTCCCTGGTCTCAAGATGCCTATAAAGCAGTGGGTGAAAGGACAGGCCAGGGAGATAATGGAATTTGTCTTGCCTTATAGACGGTAAGGACCTCAAAGAAATGAGTCCATACCCAGAGCATTCCATTATGGGTACGTACCCTCAAGACCGTGACCTTGCCTCCCATATTTCTCTCTCTCTGTATATATATAATTTATTTTTAATAATTTAATAACTTAGTAAAATTTATTTTTAGTCTTTTTTAAATTTTAAAATCATTCGACTTATAACAAGTTACAAAAATAAAAAATGTAGAAAGTTCTCACATACCCTTTATGCGCTCATAACATCTTACCTACCTGTAAACATTATCGAAACTAGGACATAGTATGATACCATACTGGTTTTTTCTTTGTTTGGAGAGAGTACCCAGCTCAAGACTAGGAACCTGCGGCACAGTTATTTGAGTTGCCTACTTTAGCTGCACTTTGGTGAGATAAGCGCCTGGGATCCTGGGGCGGGTTAGCCCCAGTCCTCAGCAAAGCTTGGTCCAGAGCAACAGGATCTGGACCAGACGGAGTTCTTGTGTTTATCATCTGTGGCTTGTGGCCGATCCAGCTTGTTCTTTGGAATCAACTGTCTCATGAGGTAAGTTTCTCATCGTGACAGAGACATTCAAGCCTGAGCCTAAGGATCCCTGTCCCCAGCAGTAAGAGCGGGCTTGGACCAGAGGTTCCTCGAGTGTCTCAGCCCTTGAGAATCCTGTCGTTCTCAACTGCCTTGGCAGAGTTTGCAACTAACATTGATTAGACTATGAGTCAAGTAACACTCCGCTTGATGTAGTTGCCAAAGTGATTAACTTCCTGGGCTGTGGTCTACTTAGTTCACGTGAGTTAAATCCTGGCACTCTGCATCCCAGGCAACGTTCTGGGTCATGGAGTACAGAGATGAAGAAGACATTGTGCATACAAGGCAGCGTATAGTGGGGAAGACGGATACAGATACACAACTGTAATGTAAATAGGTGCCCAAGTACATGCAGGTGTGAAGTACTGACGGACGCAGGGAAGTAGTTGTGTAAATATCTACAAGGCCAGGAGGGTGCAAGTTTGAGAGAGAAGCTAGACCATAGAAGATGGGCTGGAGTTGGCTGGATTGATGAGGAGCTGGGGGTAGAACCAAAGGAAGCAAAGATATCCTAGGGAGGGAAAATAGCACATGCAAAAGTCCTGTGGTATGGCCTATGGAAGGTGTGGAGAAACATTGGTATGACAGATTGTAGGTTCCAAGGGAAATGTAGTGGCCGAACATGAAGCCAGATTAGAACTGGCCAACACCTGATATGGATGACAGAGGTCAGTACTACTGAGAGCTTTGAGAATTGTATTATTGAGTCATGCCAGTGAGAGTTTTTAAACTGAGGATCATGCAATTGTGAGAAACTAGCTCCCCAAAGTGAGGTTGGCTGGTGATTTTGCCCTGTCCTGAAGCAGCTGCCCCAGAGGGCGGAAAAATGAGACTCCCCCAGAGTCTCAGCATTTCTTCCCTGGGCTTTGCTGCCCCAGCCTTGGCCGCCTCCTTCTCAAGGGCACAGCAAAGCCCCAATGGGGTGCACCTCTCAAGGGTTTGGCACCTTCTGCTGTACAGCTTTAGAGTCCTATGGGCTATTCTGGCTGTCGCCATTCTTTCGTGTTGAGTGTCCAAAATTTCACAAGCTAGACTCAACTGAGTGGGTCCCTTTGGGACAGGAGTGGGGGAATGATACAGTTATGAACTGCAGTGAGCAGTTCAGGGACCAGATGGATTTAGAGGTTTCTTCTGAACCACATAGAGGCTTTGTACTTCTGGAAGTACCTGTTCTTCCCTGTCCTGTTGCCCCTTGGTATCGTCTATCAGCCTGCACCTTGCCACCAAGGCAGACCGACATTTGACCCCCTCCTTCAGTTCCTGAAAATAGAGGTTCTTATTTTATCCCCTCTTCTTTTTAATCGCAGGAGGAAAGTAAGAAAATAATGGAGTAATGGCAGAGAGGAGAGAGATGAGAATATAGTAGGAGAAAACACAGTCCAGAAATACTGCTGGATGAGACCCCAGATTATGAGAACCCACTGGTGAGAGGTGGACAGAAATGAAAAGCCCTTGTTCAGTCATTCCCATCAGGGCTCCGGTGAAGCTCTTTGTATTGGATGCTAGCAGCGTGCCCAACAGCAGTGGGCTGGATATTAGGCCCACCACTCTCCAATTTCCTAAGAAACTGGAGTGCCCCAGGCCAGAAAAGTAGGACCCGCTTTTTCTGAGAAGGAAATGTGGACTTCTGGGTGAGAATATTATATTATCTACAATGTAAAAAAAACTTTCCCTTAACTTAAAAGTTGAATCACTTCGGACAGTGATCACTTCATCAGACTTGATGTATAAATAATGATCAGTTTGATGGTAAGAAGTTTTCGAATCTCTGTCAGACTGTTCGTACAGATGTGATGATTTAAAAGCAGAAGAACAAGGCTAGCGCAGAGCCCCTGGGAAAGCTGGTTGTTGGGGATCGTCTCATCAAAGGCACTTGCTAAGGGCAGAGGAGGGCTGCACGGCAAGGCCCAGTGCCCGGGGCAGCTGCTTGCTGGCCAGGGGTCAGCCCAGGGCACAGGGGTCAGCCAGAGGCAGTGCGTCGAGCACCAGAGTTGTCTACGAGATTGAGAAAGCACTTTCTATCATTCCCTCGTGTTTCTTCAAGGGAGCTGGGGTGGCAGATTACCATTAATAGCACTTTTTAAGTTCGCAGAAACTAGATAGGAAACGCATCTAACGTGAGCTTCACATCCAACCCTCAGGGAAATCGCGCAGGGCGCATGCACGGCCTTGCTTCCGAAGGCCTCCTGTTTGAATTCTGGATTTGCCACTTGACGCTGTGTGATGTGACCTCCCCGTGCTTCAGTTCCCTCACCTAAAAGTTGAGATTATACTGGAACCTCTTTAATAGTATTGCTCTAAGGACTAGGTAAAGTAGTGTCACGCAATTAAAACTGCACTTTCAGAAAAAAGTTGAGTTACTATTCCTGGAAGACTTAAGCCCGCAGAAGACCTGTAAAGAGTGCTGTTTGTGTATGTATATTTTTAGGAATGGAATTCGTACTTTTCTTACCTATCCAAGATTGTTTGATAGAAGCTATCAACGTGTGTTCTAGAGAAAATCAGCTGGAGGAAAATGGTACAGTTGAAAATTTCTTTCAGGCTCATCTAAGTTTTTACTGCTACTCCATCACAGTCTCTCATTTCACTTTTTCAGTAGGTTTTGACAGGTATTATGGAATCACAAAATTCAGACGTCTGAAGTGAAAATGTATATGACATTGTCAGACCTCACGTGTGCTGGTGATAGTCATGCCTCACACTTCCCCCCCTTTGAAAGGGTCTTTGTAGGCTGTGTTTCGTTCAGTTCTTACAATGGTTTTTGGGGTTCTGCTAGTCCCATTTTACAGTTCATACGACGATGACCTCAGAGAAGTGACTGGCCAGGCTCCGCAGGTGGTTAGCGACAGTTGGAATCATAACCTCATCTCCTGCTTCGGGGATCAGTCTCTTTCCAGTGTGTGGAACACCTGGCTCACTTGTTGCTTGGGTTCTCGTTCCCTTTGTGATTCTGTTCACCAAGGGAAGATAGCTTGGTTACTCTTGCTCTGTAACAAGCCTGAGGGTGTGAACCATTTTATTTTGCTCATGGATCCTGTGGGTTGTTCAGGCTGGGCACAGTGCGATGGTTGTCACAGTTCCGTGATGTTCGGGGCCTTTCCAGGGAAGATGCCTGTGTTGGGGCTGCTGTCATCTAGGACACCTTCCCTCCCGTGTCTGGCAGCTACCAGGCTGGGGCAGGGACCTCAGGTGGGCCAATGGCCAGAACACCTACATGTGGCCTCTCAGCGTGGTTTTCTCCATGTGTGCTGATCCGGGATCCCCGCGCAACATGGTGCGGTATTTCTCTTGGGAGTCTGAGGAGAGCGTGAAGTGTGTGGTGTCTTATGACCTGCCCAAGCTCAAAGGGAAGGCATATGCTGTTCAGTGGGAGGAGTGTCAAGGTTACATTATAGAAAAGCGAACGACAGTAGAGAATATGAGCTGATAGGTTCTAGGCAAAGGGAGCCATGGGTGAGGATCCTGACTGCAGAGTCCAGTCAGTTCAGACTTGGTGGGCAGTAGAGGAAGAAAAGGGAGTGCTGGGTCATCATTCACCCCACCAATGTTTGTTCAGATTATCTTGGAGCCAAGCAGAGTGAGCAAGCAGGGCTTCTGAGCAATCACTTCTCAAAGGAAGCCCGAGGACTCTGGAGTATAGGCGCATCCTGTTGAAAACTTGACCTTATTGGAGACCATTCTGAGGTTTATTTATATTTAGCACAGGACCTACAGAGTTCCATTTACTGTGTAAAAAAGTGAAAAGTTCATCTCCGTCAGCATCCTGTCTCACTTGTATTTAAGTCAGATGGGAAGAAAAAAATCAGTACCAGGACAAGATTGCCTGCATTTGTGTGGGGTTTATTTTCGGTCCTGGTGTTCTTCATGGGGTAGGTGTTTCTTTTAAGACTGTTAATGGTGTATTTCCTTTTCCTTTGCCGCTCCCCACCAAAATAACTCTCTGATTGTTGAACCATCTTCATATCCTCAGAACATCTAAGTTTAAATAATGGTTGGAGAAGCTCCAGGTTAAGTAGAGAGTAAAATCCTATTGCTTTTTGACCTTTGGGTTAGGATCAAGTGTGGTGTAATAAAATACCAGTCCCAAGAGTCACCTTTGCTGATTTTTTCCTATTATTCTTTCCTGTTATTCCATATTCCTCCAGCTCTTGCAGCCAAAGACTGTTACATTAAGATCCAATCTGAAATTAAAACTCAAGTTCTTAACCAATAAGCTATAAAGGCATTGAACTCCCACTGGGATGTGGTTACCTTTTCCTAAACTTCCTGATTTGTCTCTTAGCCCCAGAGTTGATTTCTTATTGAGCCTTTGGAAAGGTCCCTGATGTTTCACTGCCATTTTTCATCAAATTAGCTGCGCAAAGCTCGTAAGGTCACAGGCTCTGCAGCTGCGTTCCTTCAATGCAGAGGGAGAGCCCCCTGGGTGGGGCCGCGCGGCCCTTCCTGGTGGGGCAAGTCTGAAGTCACACTGGAGACCGGGTCCACATCGGCACTGGGGCTTCAGCAGGATCTGAGCCACCTGGTCCAGAGTTACACGGATCTTTCTGGAACATTCTCAGAACCTTCCAGTGGATCTTGCCTTGGAATCGTGTTTTTGATCTGTCCACAGAGTCGGTTTCCTTGAAGGTGGCTCTCCTGAAAGAACCTGTGAGTGAGGGCTAATAGAGGCGGAGGGGCAGCTGTGCACAGTTGCGTGTGGACATTCGGTGGTAAAAGGACGACCCCCACTGGTGACGGTCTTGCTGGTGAGGCAGCTCATGCAGCCATGGACTGCTGTCCCCCAGAGGACTCACACCCCATGCCGCTGTTGTAGTTCACCCTTATGCCCCAGTTTCTATTTTCAGAAGCAGATCCTAGATGCCCCCGTTTGCCTGTGTAGAGATGGCTCAGAGTGCCGTGGAGAGGAGGGAGTCCCCGCATGACCAGTGGGCCTCTAGCGGGTGTTTCACAGCATAAGCCACCAGACTCACACCTGCTCCTGTTTTGCTCAGGCTGCTATTTTATTTGACCTTATCTGCTGCCTCCTATTTTAGTGTAAATAAATGTAGTGAGAGTCACAAAAATAATGTCGGTGATGATGGCTAGTATTTATTGAATGCTAACTACACCCAGGCACTACTCTAAGGTCTTAACCCAAGTTGTGTGCTGATGTTCACCTCAACCCTCTGATGATGCTATCATCATCCCCTTTCTACCCACGAGAAACCGAGGCCTGGGGAATTGAGTGACTCAGCCCACACTCTTAGAAGCAGAGAGCGGTGGGACAGGCCCCAAGCCCAGTTTATTTGACCCCAGACCCTGTACTCCTACCCTGGGGGCTGGACTGTTTTGGTGAATGTCCAGGCCCATCCTGGTAGAGGGTGGGCTCTGGGACTTGGGTGACAAAGCGCAGCTGTGTCCATAGTCCTGCCCCTTGAGTATCTGCTCACCAGAAGTGGGGCTGTCTGGAAAGTGCTTTGGAAGCAAGTCATTAAAAGCAAGGGATTTTTTTTTTTTTACTTCATAAAATGTCAAGGTTTTCATAATTAAGTAGGAGGGATTGCTAATTTTAGACCATTTGAAAATCTTCTCAAGAAAAAAACCTGGAGTCAAGTAGAAGGACTCTTCTGGAACGAAGGTTTCAGAAGAAGTGATGAACGCGTCAGCCATGACCCTGGTTGGAGGCCCGCTGCCCAGAGCCTGCAGACCCTCAGGGGGCTTTAGTTCTGCTGCTGTTTGTGGAACACTAGCCCTGGGTACTCTCAGCTCTCCTGCTGGTCTCCAGGGACATAGGAGTAAACCAGCCACGTCCTTGTGCTCAAGGACCTCATCCTCCTGGAGGACACAGTGCGATGGGGCCCTTCTCTGGTGGGCACACAGGGCTGGGAGGCAGAGGGGAGAAAATTCTTTAGAAATACTCAGACCTTCCTGCATGTACTTCCTATGAATGGGAGTTCTTAATTTTTCCCCCTTTAACAAGAGAAAGCAGGCTTTTGATGAAAGTTACACCCAAGTGTTGAGATTCTTTCCATTTGGTTCCGGGAGATCTCAGTCCGGTGTGAGGGGGGTGGTGAGGAGAAGTTACAGTGAGGAGCCTGTCCCCTGCTGGAGAAGTCGAGGCGGGAAGGCAGTATGTGGAGGAGTTCCCGGGGCACGGCAGGGTGCTCTTGTGAGCCACCGCCTAGCATGCGGGCCCAGCCACAGCTCTCGTTCCGAGAAAGTGAAGCACGAGCTGGAGCAGCAAGTGGGTGTTCTTGAGCTCAGAACCGAGGCACTGCCGAGATGCCCTGGGATGCCAGCCGACAGAGGCTGGCTTCTGCGTCTCAGGACCACAGCCTGGGGTGGTGGTGTGGGGCCTGAGCTCTGTTCTCTGACCTGGTGCAGCGGGTCCCGGGGGTGGAAAGAGCAGGTGGGTGAGGGCCACATCCAAGGAGGTCATTTCCCTCCGTGATGCCACCCATTCGAGCGCCCCTTGGTTGAGGGGATACCCCGTGTCTGGAGTTGCACATGGCTGGGCCCCTCAGCCTCACTGCCCTCACTTCCCCCTTCCTTGGGTAGGAGTGCCTTGTGCCTCAATTAATTGTTTTAGTTTTCCTGAGTACAAAAGGAATCCTGGCTGGACATGGAGTGACTATAGTCATAAAAACCAAATGATGACTTCGGCCTCGTCTGAGCCAAGGGTGGTGTTCACACCCTCATGGCTGACAGCTGTGAGGACACCAGGCTTTTTGGTGTTCTGCAGAGGCAAATAAAAGAGTCCTTTTACCTGAGGGTGGACTCAGGCCTCTCTGGGGACCCATAAAATGTGGCCACACAGAGCCCCAGGACCAGCAGTGAAACCAACTGTTTCTGCCTCAAGTGGATCGTCCAAATGGGTTTTTCCAGCCCCATCTGCCATTTCATTTTTAACGTGTCCTTATAAAAGCATAAAGAAATGGCACGGATATGGCTGAAAAGGTTAAGTCCCTTTCAGTAGCCTCTTTAATTTTGGAATAACCAGCTTTTTTTTTTTTTCAATTCTTGTACACTAGAAGATTCTCCTGAATTCTCCTTGTTCAGCCTGTTTTAAATTAGGTTGTAATATAAGAGGACGGTTAATACAGCTTTCTGTTTCCCCATCCTCCGTGAAGCTTTGTAACTTCTTCCTGTTCAGTGATGGCTAAGTGAGCAGAACGTGTGAAATCTGAGTGGGTTTGTGGAAACATAAACACATTTTTATTTAGCAGCAAGTGTCACTTGGGGTATAAATAGGGCACTGAATGATTCTTGTATTGGTCTCTCCTCCTGGAGGCCTTCAGTGTTATCTTGAGCTACCATCTTTATGTTGTATTGGAAAAATGTGAGATTCTTTTTCCCTTGGTCATTATTTACTTTTAAAAAATAATGTAGTTTTAAAGAATTCTTGCTCTTTAATCTCAAGTCCAAACATGGTTACTAGTGAGAAAAAGATATAAGTTTGGTATTTTTAGTTCCAGAAAGAATTTGCAGGGGTGGGGGACAGGGATGGGATGCATCTAAAAGGTGGAAGATGGGGTGCCTGGATGGCCCAGTCAGTTAAGCATCTGCCTTCAGCTCAGGTCATGATCCCAGGGTCCTGGGATCAAGCCCCACATTGTTGGACTCCCTGCTCAGTGGGGAGCCTGCTTCTCCCTCTCGCTCTGCATGCTGCTCCCCCTGCTTGTGCGCGCGCTCTCTCTCTCAAATAAATAAAATCTTTAAAAATAAAAAAAAATAAAAGGTGGAAGAAATATGTAGTGTGGGGAGATACTTTGCCTCCTTCTCCTTTTGCTCCATAAAAACTTGCATTTTGAAAAAAAAAAGAATTAGGGTTTGGAACTTTCAAATGTATTGCTTGGTGTTGCTGAATTTTAGTTCATTGCTGGGAAATTTAGGGTGAGTCCATTTCATAAACGTTTATGTGTCTTAAGAACTGGTGTGGGGTAGGGGGTGGGGAAGCTTGCCTCCTTCAGAAGGCTGTGCTGCCTTGGAGGGATGTGGGATGGCCTGCTGCTTTCTGGTGGGACATGTGAAGGCCAGTCTACTTTTGGATGAATTTTCAAAGAAGATTTCAGGTTTCCCCCTCTTTAGTCTTTTCCTGGGGTCCCCTTAGGGAGTGCTTCCCTTTTTTGTGTCCCATGACTTCCCAGCCTTGCTTATTACATCTGCCAATGCAGATAAGAGAGACCAACTTCATAGGCTCTGGCCCAGCACTCTGATTTGGATTTACAAGGGATCAGGAATTTTGTTGGGCATCCTTTTGTCCTTAGAGAGAGAGATGAGAGGAACCTACCTCCCATAATCCATAATCTTAAGAATATTTTTTCCAGACACGTCCCCACCCATTTCTGTGTCCAGGTCCCTGAGACAGCTGCAGGGATAAGCCTCATGGTGGTAGGAGGGAGAAAGGAAGATAAGAAGGAAGTCCCAGGGTTTCCTCCCCATTGCTCTTGAGGTTCAGTCATGTGTAGCCATGTACAGTCACCTAGAGCTGTGAAGGGGGACCAGGCAGAAAGAGAGGGGAGAAGGATGCTGTTCTGGGTGGTATGTAACTGACGAGTGGAAGTTAGATCCTGTTAAGAGCAGGGGACTTGCCCCTGCCTTGTGGTCCCCTCCCTCATCGTGGAGTATCCTGTCCTTCCCAAGAGAAGTTCTGAGAATCTGGCCTTCGATGTCTGAGCAGTGGCCTGCAGCCCCAGGGAAACCCTCTTACCACACGTCCTCCTTTCGATTCCTCTCTTGGTGGCTACTTGATGCCACCATTGTTAGGCCAGGCTGATCACATGTAGCAGAAAATCCAAATAAGTTGATAAGATTCAGGTTTATTTCTCTATGCAAAAGAAGTTTGGGATTGGTCTGGTACTTCAGGGTCATCAAGGGTCCAGATTCTTCTTTTTCTGTTCCACTGTCCTCAGAGCATGGCGTCCAGGCTCAAAGCTGCTTTATCACCCAGTATGGCTGTTGTATCTCCCACTATCACGTCCAAATTCCAGGTAAGAAACACAGGGAAGAGAGACAAAAGAGTACATGTCTCAATGAAGCTATCTCCCTTAATAGAAGCCTCAAGTGGTTTCTGCTTACATCCTATTGACCACCTTTTCCCCAGGGGAGATTGGGAAATGCTGCCCATTAGCTCAGCTTGTTGGAGACTGGAATAAAATTGAAGTTCAGTAAAAAGGGAGAAGGGGAGAATGGCTATTGGGTGGGCAAATAGCATGATCTGGTATGTATGAAGTACCTCATGGGTGAACCATAACATATTCCTCCTGTCATCCTAGCCATTTATAGAATATCTAGCTCTCCTATCAGACCCCGAGCTGTTTGGAAGTCCTGAGCATATCCCCCTCCTCTTTGTACCACTTATAGCTACTAACCCAGGGGCATGGTGGTGGGTTCTCAATCTATCTTTGTGGATTTGAATCAGGTTCACCTTTGCCCCGCCTTCCCTCCATGGATCTCTAGTTAATAAGAAGTCACTTAGAAGCATTTCGTAAAAATTTTCTTCCCAGAGGGTTTTTACATGATCACCAGTTTAAATGTGTTAATAATAAAGGTGCTCATAATTATCAATAAAACTGGAGAAATCTAGGCCATGGAAATCGGCAGTATTAGTAAATACATAATTATACTATCTGTTTTAAATGTAGTTGTACTATCCAGATGTTAGAGAAGCAAGAGATAAGAGTTTCACCACTTGTCAATATTAGTAGAATGGTGGAAATTTTTATGAAAAATATTTATGAAAAATGTTGGGTGTTTTGTGTGAGTTCAAACAACAATGTAGGATGATGGGATCTTGCTGAGAAAACTTGTGTCAGTACTTCATGTTTGTAAAAGGCAGGGAATCCTTCTGAAAATCTAGTTACGTAAATTTATGTTCCACCACATAAAAAAAATAAATAAGTGCACGGAAAGAAATCAGCATGGTTGGAAGGAAGGGCTTTCCCTTTTGCTCTGGGAGGGAAGGAAACTCTGACTGTGCCGGACATCTCAGTTGGAAAGTGCCTCTGGTGAGCCCTCCCCATGTGACCCGCTGATTCACTGTCTGCTAGGTCCCTGAGGAGGTGATGTAACCAGGGACTGCAGCTTCTAGGGGTGGGGGAAGATCATTGTTGGCCCAACCCTCTGGCATTAGAAACTTAGCAAGAGCTCTAGCCAAAAGCAGATGGAGTTTTACAGCTACGTTTTGTAATTCTGTTCTAAATGTCATTCGAAGCATCTCTTGCTTCTTCCTCATTTTCTCTTCTTCCCGTCTCTTTCTCTGTCTTACTCTCCCCCGTCCCATTTGTCTCCTATGTGCAGCAATCCTGCTCTCCTTGAATTAACTCAGGTCTGATCTTTGGAAATACACGAATCTGGAGCCATGGGATCTGCCTGCCATCTTTCTGTTTCTGAATCTGGTTAACATGAGCTCGGAGGGCAGGTGGAAAGAGCATGGGCTGTGGTGTCTGAAAAGAGGTGGGTGTCAACTCCAGCTCCACCGTTATTGACTGTGTGACTAGGGGCAAGTTACTTTGCTTTGCTGAATCTCCTGAATCTTATCTATAAACTGAGGTTAATTCCTCCTTGAAAGGGTTATTAGGAGAATCTCATGAAATCACATATGAGACAAGCCCAGAGAGGTGGATGAAGACCAGGCTGTGCTTGGCTACATAAGCCATGCTGGGAGTTTGCATTTTATTTGAGTGCTTTGGGAAGCAGGGCGGTGACGTGATATGGTAGGTGTTTTCGTATGGTCACTCTGGCTCTGTGGAGAGAGTGCATTTGGGGTAGGCACGGAGGAGTGGAAGTGGACAGCCCAGCTAGAAGGTGAAGGTATACCAGATGGCTGGGGTCAGGGGGAAGCAGACGGGCCTGGAGATCTTTTGATGGTAGAGGTAGTAGCTGAAGTCTTAGATGTGGACAGGGAGGGAAGGGAGAACAATCAAGCAGGAATCCTGGGTTTGGGGTGGTGGTGCAGTGGTGCCTGTCACAGAGCCTAGCAAAGAACCATGCACATGGTTGACAGCTACAGTGTTAGCTGGGTGGCCATATTCATGAGTAACTGGGGGAAAGAAGGGTTGCCTGTCCTTGGGCTGTGTTGGATGATGAATACAGTGGAACAGGCCAAGGTCCACTTCTGCTCTTACTTTGAAGCCATTGTGCTCTGACCATCCACCCATTCAGATGGCAGCTTCTAGAATCATGTTGGCCAGTATTGAGCAAGGCCTGGAAAGTGGCACAGTCTCCTGAAAGCTTGAGGGATCTCTGATATTCATCTCGATACCACCTGAGATGACACCGGCCCCCCACCTACAGCTGTCTGCTCTCACAGAGTCGGAACAAAGTAAACGCTAACCGGGAGTTGGATTAGGCACAGACTTTGGACCCTAAGCAGTGTTCTCAAGTCTGGGTGCTATGAGGGCAGGACTGTAGCAGGCAGGGTCAGGCCCCCCCCCGCTCTGGGATTCTACCTAAGTAGATCTCAGGGGCCTCAGGGGAGATGGTCACCTGGAAATCAGGGTTTTGAATCAGTTTGAGAAACCCTGTCCTGGGAGAGGAGTTCCCGGTGACTCCTGCTCTGGTTCTTTTCCTTCCACTTTTATTTATTTATTTATCTTTCTAACAACAACCAGTTCGGTGGTGGTGTTTCCTCTTCCTGTTCATCATTCAGACTCGGGGCGGGGGGGAGCTAGGACGGGCAGGCAGCTTCCCCTCCAAGGAAGAAGAAACCTTCCATGTGTTTTACGAGTATATTCCAAAACTGACAAGAGCAGCAAAGAAAGGCACAGTGAGGACTTTGTACTCACGAAGTTACTGTCACGGAGTCAGGGCCCAGATAAAAGTCTTTGGCAAATCTGTAAAGAATATTTCAGAGACAGAGAGAACAGGATTTATAGGGTCTAAAAATAGCAGCTGAAGTGCTGCTGTGTTTAGCTTGTCGGGGAACCTGTTGAGCCGAGACAGGCAGGGGATTTTATTCCTCCAGCCCTGAGGTCACTCGTCTTGTTGAAGAAGGCGTAGCAAACATTTCCAAATAGGGATTGCTTTTGAAGGGGAGGAAGATGGCTGAATGCATATGGTATTTTTCATTTTCTTCTCTCCCTTCTCCTATCTCCTGCATCAGTCCACACTTCCTCCTAAGAAAAGGAAAGGCTTGGTTTCTCAGTAGAGTTGGTGGGGGCTGCTGGGGGCAGAATTTCGAATGGGGCCTGTGATGGTGCTCGTTGATGGTGGGTTTGAGGACGGCTGCTCTGAGGAGTGGTGGTGGCCTCTAATTGATCTATCTTAGCGGGTTCCGCATAAATCCACTAAGTTGAAGAAATAATGGTGGTAATTCTCCCAGACCGCTCAGCCGATTCCTGGACCTTCCTTGTTAACTCTGTCCTGCTCTGCAGCCCCCACAAGAGTTTGGCCTACCCCGGGCCAAGGCAGTCCTCAGGCTTCCATACTTAACAGCAAGCTCTAACATAAACATCCCCAAATTTGTCGATCAGTAGGACTTCAAACCTCCTGCTCTTCAATAATTATCAAAACTTTGGCTGAAATTAATTATATTTATGGTGGGGGGCCTGACGGTTATGCTGTCCATCTGTTTCTCCACCAGAGGTTAAAAACTGGTGCCCTGCAGGCCAGATCTTGCTCAGTCTTGTTTTGCTTGCCCTGCATGGTGTTGACTTATACAGTTGTCAGTATGGAAGACTGGAATATTGTGTTTATAGATCTTGATTTCTGCATTCTTGCAAAGGGTCTAAGGTATACACTCGGTTGATACTTCTTTGTCTGAGAGTGGAGTCCCCAGATCATTGTGCATAGATGCCTGTCCTCCCAAAGACCGTTCTCCTGTGGGTCATGATGGGAAACAGCCACTGCTCTTTTTTAGAGGATAGTAAGAGAAGGATTAAATAGCTTATATGTTGGGTAACTAGAAAACACCCACGCGTGCATTGCCAGCACTCTGTAAGCATTAGCTGTTGTTTTCATTATCATTGTGGCATCAGTGTGTTTTCTGTGAGGGTCTCTCGAAGCCAGTGTTCACTACACAGGGTCTTATGGGGCTCCCAGAGAAGATGTCTCTATCAGATTTCAGATCCAGGAAATAATTGTCCTTCTTCTGAGTTCTGGGCCCATGTGTGCCTTACTCATGCCATGAATCTTGTTTCTGTCTTTGCCTTAGCTGCTGGGAAGCTCACAGGCAGCTCTGTAGCTCATGTCTAGCAGGAAGACATGGCTTTATGGCATGCATTTGGTTTATTGAGCCCTTGGTTTCACATACTATCATGTTATCTCTGCTCTGCTGTTCTTACTTGCTTATTTTACTATGGGCATTTTTTTTTTTTAGAGATTTATTTATCCACTTGACAGAGAGCATGAATGTGACCAGGGATAGGGGCAGAGGGAGAGGGAGAGAAGCAGACTCCCTGCTGAGCATGGAACCCAGCGTGGGGCTCAATCCCATGATCCTGAGACCACAATCTGAGTCAAAACCAAGAGTCGGACATCCAACCAACTGACCCACCCAGGTGCCCCTATTAGGGGCATTTTTATAAGCATACTTCAATTCCATATGGAACAAGGCTAGGTATAAATTATAAAAGCACTAATAGAGCATCTATTCCTCTAAGAGAGGGTCTATATTATCACCACACATAGGCTCCCACATCAGTTCAGGCCCCATGTCTAAGCCTTGGGACCTCACAGGGTCTCTCTTGCTACTGGGCACTATTGACCTTTAATGCCCACACTGGACCTGGCTCATGCTTTTCTTTTAATCTCTAGCCCTGTAGCTTCTGTTACTGAATCAGGATGGCTTATTTACCTGGCTGGACTGATGTATTTAAGTCGGCCATTTCTGTGTAACAAACCACCCCAAAATTCAGAGTACATAAGAAGAATTTATCATTCTCATGGGTCTGAGGGATGGCCAGACATTTCTGCTTCAAGCCACAGGTCTCCGGGCTAGAGGGGGAAGCTCTTCTCCTTGTCGCTCACACTTCTAGAACCAGTGTGCTACTGGGGCAAGCTCTTCTTACGCTGAGGGCAGAAGTGCAGGAGGGATGAACAGAAACATGCGAGGCCTCGTAAGGGGCAGGCTCAGAACTGGCACCATCATTTCTTCCACACTCCCTTGGCCAGACCGAGTTCAAGTGGCCAAATCCAATATCAGGGGAGCAGGGAAACAGAGTTTGCCTCTAGTGAGAGGAACTTCAGAGTCAATGACAAAGGGTGTGAACACCAGCTGGGGGGTAGGGGTGCAATCTCCCACAGGCAGTACATTCCGTTGAAGAGTGCCAGGGTGGGCAGACTGCAGTACCTGGCCTTTGGTGGTAGATAAGTTGGATATTCTCCATTTCCCTCTCCAGATCCATGCTACATCCTCCTCCTCCCTGCTTTGTGCCCTGGGAGGCTGACCTTCCCTATGGCTTTTAGTTGGGTTCAGTCAGAGGAGAACACTGGAAAAAGAGGGGAGAAGCTTGCCTGCCCACAAGTTGGTATGTGACCCTCTGCAGAAGGCCATAGCTTTACCAGGTGGCTCTTCCTGATTACCTTGGGGTCTCAGTAACCTTCAGCCCTAGGGGCAGCAAGAGTCCCTGCTGTTGCTGGCTTAGGGTGCTTCACCATGAGGTCTCCCTGTTAAACCTGCCCTCTCTCATAGATCGTCCCTTCCATGAGCTCTTCTCTCTCTCCCTGTTTGCAAGAGCACCTGTTCCTGGTGGAGACCCTTGCGATTCATTAGGTGCTCAGTAAGTGTACCTGAGTGGGTACCAGGGCTCCTTGTTTTTCTTGCCTTCTGGCCTTTACACCACTAACTGGTCACTCCTACCTGAAAACCCCATGAGATTTCAGATCAGGAAGCCCTCCCTCTCTGCTGTTGCTGGTCTACCAGCCGCCCCTCTTATAAGAACCTGGCCCAGTAAGTTCATCAGATGGAATTCACATAGATATGGTTGTGCTTTTTTCTCTGAGGGTTTTTTGGAATAACTAGGGATTCATTCAAGTGTAACATTTTCTCCATAAGTTGTGGGGGCTTTATTTCTGAGATGTGATTTATGCCATATCAGTTCCAAGAAGGGAATGTAGGCGATGTTTGTAGCTAAAGCATTCTCAGCGTAAGGAAGAGCTGTGTAGATCCTTCCAATAATGATTGCCTTAGTTAATTTCTGAAGGGGTAATTAATACCACTGTGCCCGACTCAATAGAGCAATGCACTTGTTTTGGTTTTTTTTTGTTGTTTTTTTTAGCAGGAAAAAGAGGGACCCAAATTTCAATTTCCTGAGTGAGTTTGGGAACCACTGGAGTATTTCCCAAACTTCCCTGGTCAAAATAATGTTTTGTTGAAAGTTCAGATTCCCAGTGATTCGGGATCACTGGTGCTGAGGTGGGGCCTAGCGATCTGCTTTCAACCTGCATCCCGGGTGAGTTGTATTAATCAAGCGTGGGATACACTGGGCCCACCTATAATTCTGACAGGTCTGTTGAATATGGAGAAATCCAGTGATGAGGATGATTGTATTCAAGAATATGTAACATTTAGAAAGCATTCTATAGATTGCCAAGATTTTATGTATATTATCTCACTAACCACATTGGCCCCTTCAGGACTTGTTCTTGTCTAATATTGGCGGTGCCAATGTTATTTTACCAGAATCGAATGGAAAGAATGGTACCAGCAGATTTTTGTTAAATATCCTAATTGACGCCGGAAGCAAAGCTGTAGCATTTGTCCTATTATACACATGATAGCTACAAGCCAAGAGCCTTTAGCCCACCCTTCAAGAACACCGCATGACTTCTTGAGAAGATTCTTTCCACCTAACCCCATGTCTGGATCTTGCAGGAGGAGTTTCTAGAAAGTTTTGTAGAGGGTTTTCCTGCAGACCTCTCTAGGCAAGCACATGTCCTATTTGACTGTTCTCTGGAGAGGAGCACAGATGTTGCCTCCTAAAAAGGGCATGCTGGGCTATTTCTTTCTTGCAGGTTAGGAGGCCTGCCTTCAGAAATGCCCTCTCAAGTTTCCCTAGCAGTTCTGCAGAGAGACTAGAAAACGTTGAATTACTCTGATACCAGTGGACTTTGCAGCCTTTGGGATCAAATGTGCTGTGATTGTGCTCTGGGATTCTGGAGGGGAAATTTTCAAACTCTATTAATTCATGCATTTGGGGAAGCTTCATGTTATTTGTTTTAATAAGAGATCCTGGGCTGCCCGTTAACTTATAACTCATCTGGTTATTGCTTTCTGTGTCCCCCCAAGGAAAGAAATGCCTTGCCAGCAAAGCTGAGTTCTCTCACGGGGCTGACTGCTCCGTTTTTCTGTTTTGCCCATGCATGCTGTTCGTAACATTTAGTTCCCTCACTCCCTTTCCTGCCTCAGTCCACACTCTTTCTTCTGCCTTTGGCAAAATCTGTAACAGTGTTGAATGAATAATAGGAGCCCAGGGGCTTAGAGGGGTGCAAAGTTATGATGTGCGTGTGTTTCAATGTTGGCACATTTCCTCATCCATGGTAATACCTGGGATCGAAGCTGATTTACCAGCATCCCTACTTGAGCACATGTAGCATTGCAGGTTTGGGAAAATAGTGTGATATCTGTTTTCTCATTCTGTACTGACTGAGGTTTGGTTCTCAATTAATTGAGTCAATAACTGTGATATTAATAAAGGTCTCCATGTTCACAGTTAGAAATTAGGCCATGGTGGATATTGAGATCCTTGGGGCCATGAAACTTGAAAAATGCATCTTCCGGAACTGAGCTTCTGACCGTTGCTTATGACTGTTGCACATGACCTTAGAGCACATGTTTTAGGAGAATACACTGAAGTCCAAGTCCTAAGTCCAATGATGAATTCCAAGCTTTTTGTTATTGTTTTTCTTCCTGAAAGACAAAGGCAGTTTTATGCCCTGGTATTTAAGGTTCAGTTCAAGGGCAATGTTGGATGGGGAGTTTGTGAGTGCTGGGAATTTGTAATATCCTTTAAATAATCCAACCAAGAATCTACTCCCTGGTCTACAGTTCGTCCATCTGTCCATCCATCCATTCATCCCCATCAGCATTTACTAATTCCTACAAAGATACCTGGAACTGCGTTTACAATGTTGGACTTACCACGGAAAAGCATAACACTACATTGTGTATCACAAACCTATTATTGCCAGATAGTCTCCAATGTTCAAAGCATCTTTGCAAGGTAAGAATTTGTGTCCCTCCCCTTCTATGAGAGAACAGAGCTAATGCTCCTTACCTGATCTCCCAGCCAGTCAAGGTGGAGCAGGCCTGAGGCGTCCTTGTGACATTTAGGGTCAGAGAAGCATTTCCTTCTTTGACATTGCATGGATTCTTCTGTTTGCCTGGGCCCTGACCCACACAGGAGTGTGAAGTGAGCATTCTGTGGCAGGGTCAGAGCTGGAACAGTCCCTGGTTTCTCACCTCTTCTCTTTGTGTGTTATCTTCCTGCCATCAGTGAGACAGGGAGAGGAGAATACCTCAGACGGAACCTCCAGAAAGCCCATCAACTCTCATTTCTCTCCTTACCTTTTCCAATCTCTTGGAAATTTGAGGTTCTCTGCGGACTCACCCTGTCATTGGACTGTGGCACCAGGACAAGAGTATAAATGAGGATCCACTTAGCAAATGTCCAAAAATTAAAAAGTTACAAATGAAGGTAGCTGTTATGTCAACTTTGTTCTGTTCTCCTACCTTGGTAAATATACCTTTATGACCACCTGGAAGGCCAGGATGGAATTTAAAATTTTCAGGTTCCTCAGAGTGTAGAAAGTGATGGCTTGAGGAGAGTGGTCCCCAGCCCAGCTCCCCACTTCCCTTTCCATCTGGCTCCATCCCACATGGCAGGCATGTCTACACACATGCCAGCCAGGGTGGTCATGCATTCTTGTGGATGCCCACCCAGGCTCCACCCATCTGCTCCCCACAGAAGGCTGCTCTTGGGCCCAGAGGGACCCTCAGGAGTGGTATGCTTTGCAACTGAAGAGGTGGGCCTGGAGAAAAGCCCAACATAGACCCTGAAAGTAGACTCAGGACTTTGGGCAGGAAATTTGGGATCTGGGGCACCCAGAGCATGTCTGAAAGGGGAGAACATGAATTCTTTCCTTGGCTTTGCCACCTCCTTGCCCCTGGTGGGTAAGTATAGCTAAAGGGTTCTTTTGAGTGTGGAGTTCAAGGCAAGGGCCCCTTTGCCTGAATCCTCGGTGATACCAGTTCTGCTAAGTCATCAGCTAGAAGGGGCTGCATTTTATACAAGAATGAGCCCCAGTAGTAAATCTCAGAGCTGCATTGAGGAGCCCTGGTTTCCCAGTCCCTCAGCCAGCTCCCGGTTCTCATCTTACAAAGTAAGCGGGCCACTCACACACTGTTTCAGAAGGCTGAGCTTTTCCAGTCCTCATCCTAGCAGCATTCTGAGGTGTGAGGACCGAGGCCAGGCCCGAGTGGGTGACTGCAGCTTACATGAATTCTGCTGCAGAGATTCTATTTCAAATCAAAACCACACTGAAATACCACCTTATGCCAGTAGAATAGCAAAAATGGACAAGGCAGGAAACAACAAATGTTGGAGAGGATGTGGAGAAAGGGGATCCCTCTTACACTGTTGGCGGGAATGCAAGTTGGTATGGCCACTTTGGAAAACAGTGTGGAGGTCCCTCAAAAAATTAAAAATAAAGCTACCCTATGATCCAGCAATTGCACTGCTGGGTATTTACCCCAAAGATACAGACGTAGTGAAGTGAAGGGCCATAAGCACCCCAATGTTCATAGCAGCATTGTCCACAATAGCTAAATTGTGGAAGGAGCCAAGATGCCCTTCAACAGATGACTGGATAAAGAAGATGTGGTCCATATATACAATGGAATATTACTCAGCCATCAGAAAGAATGATTACCCAACATTTGCAGCAACACGGACGGGACTGGAGGAGATAATGCTAAGTGAAATAAGTCAAGCAGAGAAAGACAATTATCATATGGTTTCACTCATTTATGGAACATACGAAATAGTAGGGAGATGGGTAGGAGAAGGAAGGGAAGAATGATGGGGGTAATCAGAAGGGGGAATGAACTATGAGAGACTATGGACTCTGGAAACAAACTGAGGCCTTTAGAGGGGAGGGGCGTGGGGGATTGGGATAGCCCGGTGATGGGTATTAAGGAGGGCACGTATTGCATGGTGCACTCGGTGTTATACGCAAACAATGAATCATGGAACACTACATCAAAAACTAAGGATGTACTGTATGGTGACTAACATAACATAATAAAAAATTTTTTTAAAAAAAACACAGTTTATACAAAAGCTGCGAGCTAGGGGTACAGGCTTCTGAGGTGCATAGTTCTGTAGCACCACTGACTAGCTTGGTGATTTTTCTTAAGCTCCTGGAACCTCAGTTTCCTCCTCTGGAAATTGGGAATAAAATGAAATCTGCTGGTGGAGTTGCACAGGTGGAAAATGAAGTGTTTGTAGAGATCTAGCACGTGGCTTTGCCCACAGTGAGCACTCTGTGAGCAGCAGCTATTGTGATGGACGCTGTTCTCCAGGAGCCTTGGGCCCTGCTGAGAAGGGGCTGCCATCCATATGTCTGTCCGTCCATTCATCTATCCAACAGATATTTTTTAGAGCACTTACCATGTGCCAAGCACTATTCTGGGAGCTCAGACTTCACCAGTGAACAAGAGAGGCAAAATTCCGTCCCATAGCAGAGCTGGCTTCCTAATAGGCAGAAGCAGAGATAAATCATAAGCAAAATAATCATGGGAGTTGCATAGACGCTAATAAGTGCTATGGAGGAAAAAACACTTGACAGGGGAAGAAGCTCTGGTCATGACAAGGTGGGCTGTAGTTTTAAACATGGTGGTCAAGGGAAGCCCTATGAAAGAAGACATCTAAGCAAAGACTTGAAAGAAGAGGAAGGAGTCATGAGAAATATGGGAGAAGAGCATTCCAGGCAGAGAGAACAGACAGTGCAAAGGCCCTGAGGCAGAAGTGCCTGTTGCTCCAGGGACAACCAAGAAGCTGGTATGACTAGGGCAGAATGAGTGTGCGTGTGTGTGTCTGTGTGTGTGCATGTGTGAGTGCATACAGATTGTAGATGAGGCTGGAAAAGTGATGGGCCAGTTCAGGCAGGGCCTCATAGACCACCGAAAGGGTTGGCCTTTTACTCTGAGTGAGACGGGACCTTTGCAGGGTATTAACAAAGAAGTGATATGACCCTCCACACCTCCTTCCCATGGCTTGCCTTGTGGCTTGGGCCCTCAGGCTGCCATGAGCCCCCAGACCTCCGCCCCACCTCCTGTTGTAGGCTCGCTGCCCCCCATCCATGTTGCATGCTCCTTTCCACCCCTGTTCCCTGGGTCCCATTCCCTCAAGTCTCATATGTCTGTCTACAGCCAATGATCGGATACATTGTATTCTGGAACCCCTTTCATTTTCTTTCTTTTTTTTTTTTTAAGTACATTGTTTTTTTGTTTTGTTTTGTTTGAGATTTTATATATTTATTTGTCAGAGAGAGAGCACAAGCCAGGGAGCAGCAGGCAGAGGGAGAGGGAGAAGCAGGCTCCCCGCTGAGCAAGGAGCCTGATGCGGGGCTCGATCCCAGGACCCTGGGATCATGACCTGAGCCGAAGGCAGATGCTTAACCAGCTGAACCATCCCGTAGTCCCCAGAGCCCCTTTTAAACGGGAGTGACCGTGTTGGAATGCAGGCCTGGGGCCGACTGTGGGCACTCACTTCATGTCTGAAGAGGGCTGCTTATGACCACGCTTCTGTGAAATTCATTTCGGCTGGGCTGTCCCTGCTTCCCATGGTGCCCCAGGCCCATGCCCAGGACCCCCTGGGCCGCTGGTCTCTGGGCTGGCTTTGTCCCGGTGCACCATAGTAGAGCACAGGAAGGCAGGAAGAAGCTCTCCCAGGCGGTGGAGGGGCAGGGTGGAGAGCAGCCGACTGAGGGGGTGTGTGTTAGGGAGCCAACAGGAAGCAGGGCTAGGTTTTGTTCTCTGACCAGTTCCCAGGCAAGGCTCTCCCAGGGGGTTTCAGGGCTCAGTCTGAAGACGTATTGTTCCTGTGGATGGTGCAGTCCAGACATTTAGCTGTGGCCGCAGCAGCCCTTGCTCTGCTTGGCAGACCATGACACAGACATCAGTCCAGACACCCTCCAAGAGATATGGGCCTCGCCCTTGGCATTGGCCTAGACAACCTTGCTGGGGGCAGAAGGCTCTCCTGGACCCTTTGCCAAGGGCCAGATATCCCCCTTTGCAGCTCTATGGGTGGGCCCTTGAGGGGACAGGATGGGGATAAGCAAGGCTGGCCTCACCCACTGCTCATAGCAGCAGAGGTGAGGGGTGGCCCTGGGTCAGAGAGTTTCCTATTGAGTCAGTGTTCCCACTGATATGCTCATCCCTCCCACCGCTACCCCCAAGTAAATGCCAAGACCCCCCGTAGCTCCGTTTCAGGAAGAACTCTGCCAGTGGAAACACCAGCTCCCTTTGTGTAGACCCACGGGTTATCAGTGTTGCTCAGATTGAGGAAATCCTCCCCCTGCTGCCCTGTGCCACTCTGCCCCACTCCGCCCTGCAGAGGGGAGGGAGGCCTGCCCACAGGGAGTCTGGCTCACGCTAGGCAGTGCGGCTGACCTTCCTGCCCCTGATGCCAGGGCCCTGGGCTCTTCTTAGGATAAGCTTTGTGATCAGAGCAAGATCCATTTTTCATCCACCCCCCCAACCTCTTTCCTCATGTCTGTGTGAAAATGAAAGCTATTGTTTATTTAAAGGGCCATTTGCCTAATGCCCCTGGAATTCATTAGCTGGAGCATTTTCCATTTTCATATTCAGTTCAGACCTTGACTGCAGCCAAGAGGTTATGTAACCTGGGATGGAATGAATCCCATTGGCATCTGGGGACCCCCAGTGCACCCCACCCTTAGCCGTTCCTCTGAGGGTGAGCATCCTGGGCTGCACACCCAAGTTGCCTCTGGGGGCTGCCAGAGGGAGGTAACTGGGGAGTGGGGCCAGTTGACAGGAATACTCGGTAGCTGTCAGAATGGAGTCTGGAGGACAATTTCTTTTGGGGGATGAATTCTTAGATGTTCTCTGGGTCTGCTGCCTCCTCCTCAGCTACAGATCCCCCTCATGTACGTAGCCCAGGCCCTTCCATCAGCCTGCCTCTGGACCTCAGCAAAAAGCCAAGCATCACCGCCTGAGCCTTGGCGGGATGTGGGAGCTGTTTCTGGCGCGGTCCTTCCTGGCTAGCTTGTGGAATTTATCTCACGCTTCTATCGATTCCCCGCAGAATAGGCCTGAGGGCCTCACCCTGACTGATGGCCACTTCACCCCTAGGTTCCAGCCCAAGATCCCTTGGTTTCTACTCTGAAGCCTGGTCTGGCTCTACAGGGAATTACTTTGACAGGGGACAGGGTGTTACCCTGGCTTATGAGGGGCTGGAGGTTTGACTGACTTCTAGGTTTTAAAAGGAGACAAAGACATAGAGTGGTTTTTGGAACCCTAAACTTTGTCAGCTTAGTCATGAGGAGGCCCAGTTAGGGCGGATGCTTCCCTCCTGCACCCCCATCTTGGGAGATGGTAAGAAACCCATTCTTTATTCCCACCTCCCTCCCTACCCTGGTGTGCCCTGAGATGACTGCCTTCACATCATTTCTCTGCTTAAATAAGCTTATTAACCCACATTAAGAACAAGGTGACCCAGTGTGTGTCTGTGTCTGTTAACCCAGTGCTAACTGCTGTAGCAGATAAGACCTCGATTTTCAGTGATGTAACCCACTAGAAGTTGGCTCATGTATCCATCAAATGAGGCTCTTCCTCGGTGGAGGCAGCTTCCTCCACATGGTGATTCTGGGACCCAGGTTCCTTCAATCGCTAGCTCTGTCATCCCTCAGGGCCTCAAGGTCGTCTGCTTCTTTGGCAACAGGAGGAGAAAGGGCCAGTGGCAAAGGCACACCCACTTCTTAAACACTCCAGCCTAGAAATGATCCACATCTCTATTAGCGAGAGCCAGCCACATGGCCACAGCTGGCCTCCAAGGAGCGTCGTCCCAGGTCGAGAGCCAGCACAGCGATCACTCCATGTGGCATCAATGGGAGGAAGTGGAAAGAAAGAATTGTCTTGGAGAGGTGACAAGGTGGTGATGTCAGCAAGACTTCATGAGTGGGTGTTGGGCCCAACGAAGAGAGGTTGGGAGTTCAAGGTCCCCCGAGGTTTCTGGTTTGGAGAACAGGTGGGATGGTGCTGCCACCCAAGGAAATGAAGTCTGCAGGAAGAGGGGCCGATGTCTAGAGGGGAGGCTCCTGTCTGCCAAATGCCCAGCATGGACTGGGTGTTAAAGGATTGATTTTGGAAAGAGTAGGAACAGTAGTGAATGAACTTGAGGCCCTTCTGCCCATCCCATGGAGAGCTAGTTGAAAAAAGGTGTTCAGTAGCTGTACTCACAGCCTGAAACCAGCACCTGATGGGATCAGACCAACCAGTGTGCAAGGGCAAAGCTAATAATAAGAATAATTGGGGGGAGAAAAGGCGTAATCAGTAACCCAGAAGAGGACACCACCTCAGGCATCGAGCCCTCTTCACTGCTGGGTTCTCGTTTCTCTGAGCCTGGGGAGAGAGGTGAGGGCAAGCCAGATGGTTATCTTGTCCACCTGACTCAGCTGCCAAAACAGCTTCCCCTGCCCTCCTTGGTCTCGGGCTCATTGCTCTAGTGACAGGGTGCCATGGAGGACTGGGAGATGACATTACCCAGGCATCTGACCAAAAGCAAGCAGGCTGCCCCTTTCTCCCCTCATCAGAAAGAAAGGGGAAGCCAGCTGCAGGCCAGGTCCTGGGCTGTAGCCATAGTCCACTTTGCTACTGGGCTGACCCCAGGTGCCGAGCAGCCTGGGCCACCTGAGCTCTGAGTTAGCAGCAGGTCATGGGAGCAGGGATTTGGAAAGCTTTGCAAGTGAGAGTTGAAGGGAGGAGGGGATTTGGCCCCATTCCTGTCTAAGGTCAAACTGTGGCCTTCTATTATGCCTTTATACCAGGAGCAAGAGGGAGTACTGCCTGACTGGCCCAGGGCTGGAGAGGGTGTGACTCACATGCCTACCTGGAGTGGGGAAGCCTGGGCTAAGGGAAGGGAGAGTTGACAGCTGAATTTCTCACTGGCCTCTACCCTTGCCCTCAGCAAATCCCTGTGCCCCTTCTCTCTTCCTTCTGTGAAAGTCTACAGGGAAGATTCCGCAGTGAGGAGCACACAGAATTTTTAGAGTAGGGAGGTCACTGTTAAGGAAATTTTGTTTGTTTGATTTCTAAGTGAAGCCCTAAGTGTTTGTGAGGCTGCATAGCAGAGCTTAAGGGCATAGACTCAGGGGCTGGACAGCCCAGGTTTGAATCTAAATTCTACCATGTACAACCTTGGACAAGTCACTTAACTGCTCAGTGCCTCAGTTTCCCCACATGTAAAATGGTGATAACAGTACCTACCTCCTGAGATTATTATGAGGACTAAATGAATTAATACTTACAGAGTGCTTAGGATAGCTTAGGATAGCACGTGGCATGTAACAAGTGCCATGAAATGAGTGTTACATTTTTAAAAATTGAATTTAGTTGAAGAGTCGATGTAACGCAGAGGGATGGTGATTCCTTATTTTCCCCAGTCTTCTCCCTCAAGAATCTCCCAGGCTCTTCTCTGGAAAGATCTGCTTCCTTGAGGGGGGTTTGTTTTGTTTTGTTTTGATCCCTACGCAGCGATGGAGTACTGGAGATTATCCTCTCTGCTGCCATGTCGACTCTGGACAAGGGAGCCGAGCTACTAGGGGAAATGCAGAGGACACAAAACTAGCTGGCAGGGGCCATGCGAGGCGCTTTGCATGAATTGTCTTTAATCGTGAAACAAAACACAAACCATTGAGGGTCGGGGTTGTTATGTCCATTTTACAGATGAACAAACTGAGCCAGAGAGTGAGGTTGGCCCAGAGCCCAGGCCTCAAACCCCCATTTGTCAGAGGACCCTGAGCTTTCCACAATGCCAGGCTTCTCTTCTCTCTGCAAATGTTGTTGCTTCAGTCATTTGCTGAAGTATTGTCCTTATACTTGCCCTCAAATGATGGATCACAGTGTTCCTGAGCACCTGCTGAATGTTGAGACCTGCAGGAAAAGGTAAGGCTGCTGTGGATCAGGCAGCGATGGAGACACAAGAGGCGTGAGCATGTTGCAGTATGGCCCAGAACACCACAGGACTCAGTGTGAGGTTCCAGATTCCTTCCAGCCGGTGCTGCTCGGGAGAGCGCTCTGGGGCCTACAGGCCTGGGGAGGCTCCCCCTGATAGAGTATGTGGTGCAGGGTGTGTCTAGAAGGCTGAGCTAGGTTTTAGGAAGGGGGGGGGAGGAGAGGCTCTTTGAGTGCATAGAGGGGAGAGAGGAACAAGGTGAGAGCAAGCTCTATATAAGCAGGGGGAAAGGATGCTGGAATAAGATAACAAGATTGCAAAGTTAGGTTTAATACTGCGCTAATGTCTGAGTAATAAACAGAAACTTCTGGGGATACCTTTCTACTAAATAGAAACCATTCCCGGATTATCAGTGTTCCACAGAGTAGCTTCTAACTCTCAATAATTTGGGCCCAGTTCAGGACTAACTGGTAAATCCCACAAAGCTATCTTCTAGGGTCACCTGTAACATCTCTGCCTTATTTCACATTCAGAAGATTTTTGAAGTTGGGAAGAGCAGCAGTAGTGCTGTGGTGGGGAGAGGGCCAGGCTGGAAGCGGGAGGCCTCCAGGGGCCCAGACATGTCTGGAAGGGTGGTAGGAGCGGGGAGCCTCTGAGGCCTGGGTTTGGGGAAGGGAGGGGGCAGCAGACTGCAGAGGGTCCCAGGCCGCACCAGGGGACAGGCCTGTCCCCCCCGGCTCAGGGTCGGCCGCCCTTCTCGGTCCAGCCACACCGTTAGGCCAGCCCATAGCCTTGGCAGCCCAAGGGCCAGGCAAGGGAAAAGAAGAACACAGCGAGAAAGAGCCTCAGAAGCAAGAAGTCAGGGAGTTCTGATGGCGTGTGCCCAGCTTGGAGTCTGAAAGCTGCACAGAAAAAACAACCCAAATGGAAAGCAAACAGACTCTGAGTTGAGAAACTCGTTCCCCTTATCCTGAGTGCACAGTTCAGAGAATGGCAGAAAAGCATAAACACTGCAAAACCAATTCAGCTGCTTCATCTCTTTACTTTTGTGATGGGAGGTGGCACCGGGAATGCTGGTAAGAGCAGGGTCTGACTCAGAGCCCCTTGGCCCCACTTGGCTTTTCCTTGGTGTTGGAACAACTTGCTAAGTCTGCTTCTCCACTCCGTTCCCCTCCCGGCCCGGTGTTTGGGCTGTCAGCATGATGGCCGTGTGTGCGTGAAGAAAGCCGTGGAGTGCTTTTCCTGCCCCCCAGTTTTTAAGAGTGTTTTCTTCATCCCTGTGTGTGTCAGCGAAAGACAGTCTGGCCCCCAGCCAGGACTTCTTGCCTCATGGGGTTCAGCCCGCTTCTGTGCCCAGGCCTGAGAGGTGATGAAAAGCTCCATCCACTTGTCCCGCTGTGGCAGGAAGGTTGAGCCATGCTTCCTGGTCGCAGATGGTTTTTCTCTTCCATTCATTCATTGATAGGCTTGGTCAGTCAGCAAGCATTTATTGAGCACCTTCCATGCGCCAGCATTGGGCAAGGTGCTGAGATACCGTGATCTGGAAGAGCAGACATGGTCCTTGCTCTACTGGAGGTTCCACTATGAATAAAATGACCCTGTGAATAAATGTCTCCTATGCGCTGCTGTGAAAGTATAGCCCAGTGTTTACGTGTGACATTCTCTTGTCAGTTTCCACCGAGCCCCACGAGGTTGCCACTCTTTCCACATCCTCGGTCCGTATGCTCCACTACCTGTTAGGAACTTGGAAAGAGAAAGGCTGCCACTCAGTTTTGGACGAGCCCCCAAACAATGTCCAGAATACAAAGGGATTGCCATTAGAGGGGCCCAGGAAGTTTGACCTTGGAGAGGGACATTTTTGGAGAAGGCTGATGGTGTGGTGTGGTGGTTTCCTCCCTGAGCAGCTTGGAGGAGAGAAGAGGGCTTATCCCCTCAAGCCAAGAGAAAGCAGACCACTCAGAGTGCTTGCCCAGGTGTCTTCCAGCGTCTCAGGGCACAAAGGTAAATGTTGGACGTACGGCTTAAAGAGGAGTCAGTGGAGCCCAGAGAAGGTCCTGCCTTTCCGCAGAAGGACGTGTGAGTGCATCTCAGGAGAGCTGGCCCACTGTATCTACCTGAACCATCTAAAAGTGACTGGAGACCAATTGCCCTCTCAGGAGCTTCAGGGGAGGGTCCCAATGCTGGAGAAGCTCCAGGGAGCCTTTAAATGTACCTGAAACCTTAAGCAGGGACACTCACCAAGCCGAGAGACATGCAAGTGTCCAGGGAGAGTGTCAGCTTTGAACATCACAATGGCCGGAGAAAACCAATACCCAATGACATGTTCCAGCCAAGTGTGGCTTCCCCTCCTCCCCATCACCCTGCCACAGAAGGTGTCCTAAGCAATTGCTGGGAAATAAAGGCTAAGACAGAACGTGACCACCCTCTGCTTTTCCATCCTCTGCTCTCACCTCCTAGCAGCTTTCAAGCCTGAAATAGGATACAGCCAAGTTTAACTTTAGATGAAATTTGGAATTTTATACTATTACACAGGACTAGTCATTTTAATACTGAATGAGTTTATTCTGGAGTGCATGCAAGACTTTTTGTGATCTAAGAGTGATCCAAGAGAGAATGGGAGCTGCCCACGGTTTCATCTAGGGCACCAGGGAGAGAGGGACCAACCTAGGTATCTCAGGATTTGGGAGGCACAGGACGGCGCGGTCATTGTCACCTTTCGGGAAGATCATGCCAGCTGCCCGTTAGAGAAGAGGCATTAGGGGGTGAATGTGGATTCTGGGAGAAGACGGAGAAAGTTTGCCGTGGTCTGTGGTGGAGGTGAGGAGGGAGGGTGGCTGCAGAGAAGGCAGCATCTGGTGATGTAGGACTCCTATGGTCTCCTTTTGTCTCTACTATGGACTTGTCTCTAGTGTATGAGGAACTCTGATTAGCTCCCCCTCTCCTACCCAGGACCTATGATATTCACCTACCCACAACACGTACTCAATAAATGACTGATGAATATTCCCGAAATAAGGTGTAGTAAGAAAAACAAGCATTGGGGTTTGTTTCAATTATCTGTAGAACAATAAGCATAACGAACTCAAAACCTCAGCTGGCATAGAATAACAAGCATGTTGTTCACAAATGCGGGGTGAGCGGTGGCTTGGCTGGACAGCTCTGCCGGTTTTGGCAGGACTTGTTCACATCACTGGGAGTCGGCTGGCTGTTGGCTGTCCCAGGTGACTGTGGCTGCTCAGCTCTGTTCCATGTGTACCTCACCCTCCAAAAGGCCATCCCTGGCATGTTCTCATGGCAACAGGAGGGGTCACTGATGCAGTCATTCCACCGCAGATCAACTCAGGCTTGAATCCCATCCGCAACACTCACTAGTCGTGTGACCTTCAGTCAGTTATTTTACATCTTGTGGCTTAAGGTCTTTATCTGTAAAATGGGGCTGAAAAAATCAATCTCACCTGGGTATGAATTAAATAACAGCGGTAATATCTCCTTCCCACTGGACCATCCTGAGGGGGTAAATGATTCCACCTATGACACAAGTACAGAAGAGAAAAAGGAGACTCTTCAAAGATGGAAAAGAGTCAAAGGGAGGGGAGGGAACACGAGGCTGGAGAAGTAGCATGTCCACAGGCATGGAGGTAAGGTAGGACAGGGTCTCTGGGAATGAAGAGGTGAGAGAGTGTGCAGGAAGATTGGCTGAAGTCTCTGGCTCTAGGGGTGTGGTGTCAGGGAGTCCTAATCTTTTCTTGCTGCCCATGGGAACCATGGAAGATTCTGTAGGAAGTGAGTGATTTATTTCATTCAGTAAGCATTTCTTTGGCACCTACTATGTGCAACATATTCTTTTAGGTGCTAGGGATGCAACAGTGATTAATCACAGTCTTGTGGGAGAGTCAGGCAGGGTGGGCAGGAAGACCTTGTTACACAGTGAAATCAGAGAGGCTGGCTGGCCAAGAGGAGTACAAGCCCTGAGACATGATACTACCATATGGGGTTTGGCCCTTCATCCATAAGCAGAGCTCTTGCTCCTAGGCCCAAAGTGTATGAAGCCCCCTCTGTACAGAACCTCATTTTTTGTGACCAAAGTCATCTGACAATGGGGCTGTGGAAGAAGCATCTGAAGGGAGGGAAGCTCAGCAGTCTCGGAGGGTCCTTCACACCAGGGTCCCTCCTCTTGAGCCTAGGACTTGGGCACCTGTTGGCCTGAACATTTTATGGGATCTCTGGGTTTGTGGGGAAGGCTGCACCAATAACCTGTTAAGCCCAGGGGGTGGTGCCTTTCCTTTGTTATTTCTTATGCAGACATCTTGAAAGAATTCGTGAAGAATTATAACAAAGAAGTGAAGTGAAAGCAAATATGACAAGTAGGCAGAGATGAGTTGAGACTGGTGGGCCAGAAGAAATGGCTGCTGCTAAGAATCTCATTCTTGCAGGATGGTTTTGGTTCTTTCCAAGAGCAGCAGACGTGTACGTGAGCATGGCATAGTGTATCAGTCAGCTTTTGCTGAGTAACAAACCTCCCCCCAAATTTAGTGGATTAAAACAAGAGCCTTTTATTATTGTCTACAAGTCTCTAGGTTGGTTGGATAGTTCTGCTGATCTGGGTCTGGCTGGGCTGATCTTGGTTGGGCTCTCTCAAATGTCTTGCACTTCCTGGGTGACAGGGTACCTGTGCCACTGTCTTGCATTATCCAGCAGGCTAACCTGGGCTTTTTGCATGTTGGCTTGGAAGCAAGTGAGGCCTTTTGAGGCCTGGGCTTGAAAGTGACACAGTGTCATTTCTGATGCATTCAGTTGGCCAAAGTAAATTCAAGTGATAGGGAAATAGACTCCACCTCTTGATGGAAGGTGCCACCATGTCATATTTTCAGGGCTCATATGTAGGGAGGAGCAGAAAATTGTTGCCATGTACTGTGCACAGAGCATGTGGGTTCTGGAGTCACACTGAGCTGTCAGTCCAGGATTCTCCACTTCTAATGTTTCCTCATCTGTTAGATGCGAACTAATAGAATTTGCCTCAAAGGTCAATTTAAGGATTAAATAAAGCATGTATGCCTAATGCATAGGAAATGCTCATTTAAAAAGCAGGATTTTATGTGTTTTGCATTATCCTCATAACTGATGTTACGTCCTCATTTTTTTTTTTTAAAGATTTTATTTATTTATTTGACAGAGACAGCCAGCGAGAGAGGGAACACAAGCAGGGGGAGTGGGAGAGGAAGAAGCAGGCTCATAACGGAGGAGCCTATTGTGGGACTCGATCCCAGAATGCTGGGATCACGCCCTGAGCTGAAGGCAGACGCTTAACCGCTGTGCCACCCAGGCGCCCCCGTCCTCATTTTTTTTTACTTTGAAAAATGCACTTTCTGTAGGTCTACCCTTTGAGGCAGGAGAGGGGTTTGTCACCTCACCTCTATTGTTGTGGTGTAATTTGAACTCAGGAGTTAAGTTTTGGAAACAATAAGGGATAGATATTCATCAACACTGGAAATTTGGGGAATTAGACTAGAGAAGAAAGGGGGGGCTCTCATTTGTGCTGGAGACTCTGGGAAATAAGGCTTTCAGGCAAACAGGAGAAGAATACTGCATTCATTCTCATTACTCAGCCTTCTCCCACACTTCCTTAACATCTTAACATTGTAAATATAGTAATTCTAATCGTTTATTTATTTAGTCAATAAAAACAAGCATTTATTACATACTAGATGCTGTGCCAGAAGCCAGAGACACAGTGAAACAAGGCATTCCTCCTGTACTAAAGGATTTCAGCTTCCCTGCCTGCCCAGAAAACTGTGCAGACTGCCCATCACTTCTGAACTCATGGATTCTCAAGTTCAAGACCCTTCACAATCTGGTCTCGGTTTATGCTGCCTGGCCTCCCTCTGTGCCCTGTTTTTGTGAAACACTCAAGTCAAAGTGGACTCCTTCCTGTGCCCCAAACATACCCTGTGCTTTTGTACTTTTCCAAACAGACCAAGGGCAAGAATGGACTCCATGCTGCAGGGTCTGTGGTAGAGAGCAGGCAGGCTGAGCAGGAGGCCTGAGCTGGTTGTGAGAATCCTGAGCTGACACATGTCTGAGATCTGGGGGTGATTCAGAGTCTGTAGATAGGATACTATTACCTCTATCTCAAGAGGCTTTTACTGATGCTCCCCTAGCCTTAACAATGCACTGTGTTCCACTTCCCTTGGAGACTTCCACTTCCCTTCTATGGCTGCTTTTTTTTTTTTTTTAGCAGAACAGCTCTTAACCAAACCTTAACTGCTCCATGGAGGTCAGGATAGGGGGATGGGGGAGGGAGGGTAAATATGACAGAAACAGAACAGCTTTCTGAGAAAGAGAGCCCCTTTAGCCTGCAAGAACTCAGAGGCCAGGAGGAATACAGATAATGAGTGGTATAAGAGCAGAGGTTCCTTTGTCACCCAGTTGGTGTTGCTTTCAGAAAGCAGTAAAATATAATGGAGAGGTCTCAACATCTCATTCCACTTTTTAATACTTCATTAGCATGAGTCTTTATTAGCATGAATCAGCTGCTGGTGATTTCTCAGAAGTGGTATATTCTTGAGGTAGCTTCATAAGATCTCCAGAAGCTACTTACATTTAGGAATTCTTCTAAGGACTCCAGATAAAATACTGATAACTTCCAGACATCATCACTTCTTCTAACCATCAACATGAACAATATTAGGCTTTTTCTCTGGTATTAATGAGACTTGAACTCTGTATACACAGACTTGAGTGAAATTCTCAAATATATGTGAGAACTTGCATTTCTTCCTTTAATCAGATTCTTAAAGTCAAAATTAATGGCTTTGTTTCTCTAAAAAATGAAAAAAATATCCCCAAAGTACTGTTCTAAAAAAAAATTCCCATATTCTTTTATCCCATCAATTTGTTGAAATGACATTAATTGTGAACCTCTTGCAAACAAATGATGTCCTAGGAATTGGAGGTAAAAAACTGAATGAAACAGTGAGGTCCCTGCCCATTATATTATAATATTAGAGGCACATATATCATAGAGCTAAAATATAGGTAGCAAACTCTAGGGATGAAAGTGAATTTCCTTAATTTAATAAGGTCTCAACCAGAAACCCGCAAGTGTCTTATTTAATGGTGAAATATAGAAATAATTTTCATTGTAATAGAAACTATAGGCAATAATGCATGCTATCATTGCTACTATCTATTGAAGGGTCTTGCCAATGTAATAAAGCAAGAAAAATAGGTGTAAATAGTGGAAAGTGAAAGATAATACTGTCATTATTTACAGATAATGCTATCTACCTAGAAAATTGACAGAACAATTAAACTGTTAGATTAATAGATATCAGCAGTTTCACTGAATCCATACACAAAAATCAATAGCTTTCCTTTATAAAGTACTTAGAAAATATTTTTTAAAAATAATTCACAATAGCAACAAATGTAAAGTATCTAAGGATGAACCTAAGAAATGTGTAAGACCCATATAAGGAAACTTTTAAATTTTTAGAAGGGACTTAAAAGATTTGACTGAACAGATAAACCACACAAATATATCAGTTGTCCCCAAACACTATTATAGTAAGATTTTTTTCCCTGGAATTTGACAGGATGATCTATAATTATACGAAGGAAATTGCTCAGCCGGATATCAAAACATATTATAAAACAGTATTAAAACCATATAGAATTGCTATAAAAGTAGGCAAATAGATCAGTGTAATACAGAGTTCAGAAACACATGTGTTTATGAGATTTTAATAGATGATAGATATTATGTTTCAAATCTTAGGGAAAAGGATAGACTATTTATTAAATATTAGCAGAAATAGCTATCCTTTTGGGAAAAAACAGATAAATCCCTACTACATGCTTTCACAAAAATAATTTCTACATGGATTGAAGAGTTAAGTGTAAAAAGCAGGATATAGGATACATAGGCTGGAAAAAGACCATATTTATGAATTTGGAGTAAGGGAGAACTTTTCAAACAAGATAGATGTCAATACTATAAAGAATAAATAATACATTTTATCATATTAAAATCCCTTTAATGACCATTGATACCATCAACAAGCAAAGTGATTAGTGGTGAATATATGTATATATATTTGAATATATGTATATATATGTATATGTATTTGAATATACATATATGAAATATATGTATATATATTTGAATATATATATATATTTATACACACACACATATATATATAATAGGTAAAGGATTTCCAATTAGAATTTATAAAGAACTTTTTTTTAAAGTTTTAATTTTAATTCCAGTACAGTTAACATACAGTTAACATACAGTGCTGTATTAGTTTCAGGTGTACAATATAGTGATTCAACAAGTTATATATTACTCAGTGCTCACCAAGATAAGTGTACTTTTAATCCTCGTCCCCTATTTCATCTATCCCCCCCACTACCTGTCTCCCCTTTGGTAACCGTCAGCTTGTTCTCTATAGTTAAGAGTCTGTTTCTTCATTTGTCTCTCTCTTCTTTTTTTCCTTTGCTTATTTGTTTTGTTTCTTAAATTATACATATGAGTGAAAACATAAGGTATTTGTCTTTCTCTGACTATTTCGCTTAGGATTATACTCTCTAGCTCCATCTATGCCATTGCAAATGGTAAGCTTTCATTCTTTTTTGTGGGTGAATATTATTCCACTCTCTCTATATTTGCCACCTCTTCTTTATCCATTCACCTGTAGATGTATACTTGGGCTGTTGCCTTAATTTGGCTATTGTAAATACTGCTATCAAGATAGGTTGCATCAACAAAGGGTGCATGGATCCCTTTGAATTAATGTTTTTGTATTCTTTGGGTAAATACCCAGTAGTAGGATTGCCAGGTCATAGGGTAGTTCTATTTTTAACTTTTTGAGGAACTTCCACACTGTTTTTCATAGTGGCTGCACCAGTTTGCATTCCCACCAACAGTGCAAGATGGTTCCTTTTTCTCCACATCCTAGCCAACACCTGTCGTTTCTTGTGTTTTTTATTTTAGTCATTCTGGGAGGCCCACATGGGAGGTGATACCTCATTGTGGTTTTGATTTGCATTTTCCTGATGATGAGCGATGTTGAGCAAATTTTCATGTGTCTGTTGGCCATCTGGATGTCTTCTTTGGGGAAAAATCTATTCATGTCTTCTGCCCGTTTTCAATTGGATTATTTGGATTTTGGGTGTTGAATTATATCAATTCTTTATATATTTTGGATACTAAACCTCTGTTGGATATGTCACTTGAAAATATCTTCTACCATTCAGTAAGTTGTCTTTTAGTTTTGTTGATTATTTCCTTCACTGTGCAGAAGCTTATAAAGAACTTTTTAAAAAACAATAAAGAAAACCATTTCCCACTAGCAAAAGCTATGAAGAGGCAGTTAATAGTCTAGGAAATATAATGGTCCGGTAAACAAGAACAAATATACTTATTTATGCCCACTTGTAATTAAGGTAGCACAAAATAATGAGATAGCATTTTTATCATTTTTGTATTGGCAAAAATTTTAAAGGATTAATAATATCAGATGTTGGTGAAAATTAGGGAAATAGTTACTTGAATTTACCAGTGTTTCAAGTGTACTTGACTTCCATCAAATGTTTTAATTGTTCATATCCTTCAACCTAACAACTTCACTTTTTGACTTCTCTATAGAAATATTTGCACACGGGCTCAAAGCAAGGATTTTTATTACAGTGTTGTTCATAATGGTAGAAAAATTGAAACTACCTGCAGATCAATTTGTACTGAAGTAGAAAGCTCTCAGAGATCGTACTTTGAAAAAAAGAAAGAAAGAAAGAAATGAATAAAGAGATATGGTGGATGCTATAATGCATGGCTCACAGCTCACATCTCTGTCCAAGAAAGAAGGACTTCTTCCTCCAGCTAAGGCCTTCAACTGTCCTCTCCCTTTGTGCACCCCCCTAGTTGACCCCATTCCTGGAGCAACGTATATCCAGTGGCTGATCCTCACAGAGGAATAAAGGCCTGAGGTGCTTGGCCCAGCTTGGAACAACCTTGAAAAGTCATTCCATCTTTAGAACTTTCTAATAATATTATTATTATAAACATTATTTTTATTTCTTGAGTCTCACTAATAGGTTTGGCTAAGGCTTTCATTGAGACCACATCACAGATCAACTTTTCCATCTGCCTGGTCTGCTTCTGTACCTTCTCCACCAGTATTGATCCCAAGGGCACTCCTTAATAATCCTCATTAGGGGAGATAATGCACATTAATCACCATCCCCAGAGTTGGCTCCCCAGAACCCAGCCTGTGACAATGAAGTTGTCCTATCGATACCATTTACATGAAAATGATCCCCAAATTCCTATATATTTCTTTATATATGTATAAGGTATATTTTTAAAGTTCTAGAAAGTGATAACAGTGACTGTATGGAAAGAGAATTCAGAAGGGAAGGAAGGGAGTTGATCTTATTTAGTAGGAATACATTCATGTATTTCTTGAGTAATTAATACACACATACACCCCTTAAGTGCCATGGGAACACTGTAAAGGAAGTTCAGAGAAGAAGTGATGATTTTTGAAGATTGTCCTAAAGGATTAAACTGGAGTTCATTCCAAGATTACAACCTTCTTCTCAAACCTTTTGGTAAGTCTGGAGTTCTAAACTAGGATCCCCACTTCCTGCCTCTATTATTTTTCCTAACATTTTATTATGAAAGATTTTGAACAATCAGAAGAGTTTTAAGATTTTCACAGTGAATACCATATATTCTTCACTCTGGTTTTATAATTACATTTCACTGTATTTGCTTTGTCACACATCTATCCATCCATCATCTTTTTAAAAATATATTTCAATGTGTCTCTCTCAAAATGCTGTCTTCCTTCATTAGATGATAAATTTTGTGTTAAGATTTAGATTCTCCTCTCTTTCTTTTGTATCTTTTATTCTTGTTGAATCAGGCATAATTGTCTAGTTTTCTACGTTTCTTGGCCTTTTGCAAGTGAGTTCAACTATAGTCAGTGGATTCAAGCTGTCATTATAAATAAGTTTCTCTTTTAACAGTAGCATTTTGTATTTACTGAGACCTTGCTTGATGTCAGGTGTTTTGTATGCAGTATCTCACTTAATCGAAACCGCCATCTGTGTCATGGATGCCACCATTATTGTGATTTTGCCAAGGCTGGAACAGAATTTTAGAGTGGGTAAATAATAGGTTGTCCGTGGCCACACAACCATCATTTGGCAAAGCTGCGGCAAAGGTCCATTTTCCTTCAAAGGTGGTGATTTCAGCCATTATTCTCTAATATTCTCTTGTGAAGGTGAAACACCCATCCTAGAATTTCTCTGTGGATCACCCACTTTCCATGATGGCATGTCTCACTCTGGACCCAGGACGTGATGATCTGGATGCAGACAAAGTGCCTAAAGCGCTCTCCCCCTTGACCCAGTTCTTCAACTCCTTCATGACCTCCAGGAGAATCATTTATTCTGGCCACTCAAATATCTTGGATGTCCTGGGGCTGTGTTAAGTGGGGTTCGTGGTGCTCAGTATTTCCCACACCTAATGCTAAGTTCCACTCACACAACCGTAAGAGGGACACGATGAGTGATGCTTCCTGAGGATTAAGGGGTACTGTGAAACTTTAAATGGAGCATCTGTGTTTCCATCTTGGAAGTAACTGACAAGGGGCCATGTGACAGGGGCTTTTGCTTCACTGAATATGTTATGATGGTTGTCATATATGTATATGAGATGTATAACCACTCACAGGTCATCCTTTGCCAGAGAAGGGAACAGAAGCTCAGGCTAAATTCCTTACCCAGGGCATTGGATGAAAGGGTTCAAACCCGGGGTGTCTGACCCCAGAGCCCTGCTCTTTCCACAACACCATGCTGCCATTATTTTACGTCATTGGGATGGGGAAGGGCAACGAGGAGGCCCAGTGCTGGGTGAAAGAATCAGGTATGTACCCAATTCGAAGTGTGTCCACACCGTGTCCTAACTGCTCGGGTTTCCTTCCGTCTAGCTCTAGAACCAGAAAGCAGGCTACCTATTCAGCCAGGAAATGGACAAAGGATACAGATGGGCAAACATTTCTGTCAGAAGGGAAACTGATTCAGTTTGAAGAAGTTTTCAGGATTCCTCCCCTGCCCGCCTCTCCCAGATCACCTCCCCTCTCGGCCCTTCTGCTGAGACGGTAGCAGTAAGTGGTACTTACTTTCTGTGGCATCTGGAGTCACTGAAGTGTCTAAGATTTGCATGGACGAAGAATAGGGAGAGACGGACAGCCGGGTGTGGATAATGGGCTCAGAGAGATGCTAACGAGCTACTGAGGAGTCAGAGCTCCCATTTAGTTAGGCAGTTGTTCCTAGTTTTCTACACTCCCTGCCACTTGGTGTTAGACTCGGTTGTGGAGGTAGAAATTCCCAGTAGCAGCTGAATTCTAGAAGCAGATTTACTAGAAGTGAAGCCTGACCTTTCTGCTGTGTTTTAGAAATAATTCGTGGAAATCTACATAACTTCCCTATTGTGTAGGCCTGGAAGGTAGCAGAAAACGGGTTCCTTGTGAGAACCAGAAGCTTGAGCTGAAACGTTGAGGAAAAGCTTGCTTATAGAAGCAAATGTTTAGCCAGAGGGTTTTCACACTGAGGCCTTTGTGTGGCTTTGGGGAGTGGTGTAGAAATCACGTGTGGCTCTACCTCTGCTCAGCCTTTAATTATGATTCACCTTTCCTCAATGTCCTCTCTCTTCTGCACTCGCTGTGGAACAGAAACCCGAAAGATGTGGTTTTTGGCAGATGTCCTTGGTAGAGTTCAGTATTTCTCACCCCACCCCTTTCTAACCCTGAAAGGAGAGTTAGTTTCAGAAACTTGAGGGAAATCCCAACCACGAAAGCACCGAGGCCTGTTGGCAAGGCCTGAAAAGGCAGTCATCCATCCAGTCCGTTAATGTATTCAGCTCGTTGACTGAGTCTTTTCATAGGCTGGGTGTTGAGGCTGGTCAGATAGACATGATTCCTCTTTGCCGAGCTTAGCAGCCGATAGGAATGCTAGAAAGTAAACAGGTAATAACAGAACAAGTAGAAGTTGATTTTTACAGGTGCCATGAGGAAGATGACCAGGGTGAAATGTTTGAGAAGGGGTCAGTCATGCTAAGTCTTGGCGGGAAAGCCTTGAGGCAGAGGGAACAGCCACTCTGGTGGCCTGGAGGCAGGAAGGGGTGTTCAGAGGGGCAGCAGGGAGGCCAGTGTGGTGCAGTGTGGTGGACAAGTGAGCAGCAGAAGGAGGCGATAGTGGAGAAGTCTGCAGACCCAGTTCCCAAGGGGCCTGGTGGCCATGCTCAGCGAGTGTGTCTAATTTGATGAGCAATAGGATGTGATTGAAGGGTTTTCAGCAAGGACGATGTGGTTTTCCTTGTGTTTTCAGAAGATTACCCTGGCTTTTGCATGGACAGTGGACAAAGAGAGGAGCAAGAGAGCAGGCAGGGAGCCAGATGGAGAGTCCCGTGGTAGGTGCGGCAAGAAGTTGCCGTGCATCCCCATGACCTGGAGAGAATTCTAATTCTGCCCCTGCCACTCCATTACTGGTCAACTTTGGGCTGGTCTCCTCATCTCTCTGGCATTCAACTGTTCACCCCTCATAAAATAGGGACAAGTATTTTCTCATGTGGTCTCCGGAAGAAGTAAGTATTCATAAAGTCCTCTATAAACCTGGACCATATGCTTATCTGAGCCATAATATGATTCATATTGAAAGGAGGTGGACTCCTGCAATGTTGGAAAAATCACTCAGCTGCCCCTGCGTGAGCAACATCTTATTACAGCCTGGAGCTAAAAAGATGCTTTTGTTTCTTTACTGCCATCAGTGTCTCTCTAAGGGAGGGCAGCTGGTGAAAAATCACATGGGGTGGTCGTTTATATGTAGTCATTTACTGGGGTAATAACTAGGAATGGTTGAGCCTATTTTTTTTCTCCTTTAGCTTCGTGTCTCTGGTGACCATCTGTGGGTGACACATGAGTGTGATAAAGTGTGTAGGTGTGACGGAATGCCTGATGGAGGCTCATTAAACCTCCCTGCAGTCACTCTCCCACTGACAAGAGACTGCATGCCTTTCATGCCCAGTGGGGGCTGGTGGACCATCACTGCCCCTGGTCCAGCGGAGTGCTATATTCTCAGCCCCCAAGAACCTTGATGTTCTTAGGGTAAAGTCACATAGTACATATTTTGCCTTTGAACAAAGCAATTCTATCTTTCATCATGAGTTGGGGCCATTCGGAATCCTTATGTTATAAGGAAATATCCTGTTTCAAATGCAATTTTCTGTTATGGCCCTGAACAGATGCTGAGATTTGCTGCCCTGTCATCCAAGAGGGTCTCCAGGTTCCCAGAGAGACCAATTTAAAAGCGTTGGCTGGAAGTGCACTGCGGTAGTAGAAATGTTCTCTGTATGCCTTGTTCCATACAGTAGCCACTAGCCACACGTGGCTTCTAAGCACTCAAAATGTAGCCAATACCACCAAAGAACTGAATTTTAAATTGTGTTGCATTTTAATGAGTTCAAACTTAAATAGCCCTGGGGGCTAATAGCTACTATATTGGACAGCGTGGTTCTAGAGGAATGTTTCTTCTCCTGGAAACCCCCTCCTCCGAGCCCGAGGATTGTATGAATCCATGAGCTCAGGGACTATTATTCTGACACCTACCGAGGACCTCAGCAGGCTTCAGGTCTCCTGTGGTTGAGGGGGCACTGTAATGCAGACTTGTTGTTGGACAGATACGGGGCATCGCTTTGCCGCCCCGGCATTCACTGCTGTCCATGTGGTGAGATTACAGTGGTATTGAGAAAGGGTCAATGAGAAGGTTGTCCACAGAAGGATGCATGTCTCCTGCACAGGGCACATGATCTCTGAGCTCTGGCCTTCTCCTGTTTGATCTCTTTGGGTGCCCAGCAGTGGCTGTGCAGGACAGCAAGGCCGAGGGAGGCCACTTGCCACTTCCTACTCTTGGTGTTTAAAATCGTCCCCACTAGTGTAGACGCTTGAAAGTCAGTGGTTTCTTGGCACGTGCCCACTTTGTGGGCCGTGTGAGAGATTTCTGGGGGACAGTGACCACAGTGTAGGGGCCGTGACAACAGCAAGGCCAAATGAACTTCAGGGTGTGCTGACTTCCTTGGGAACAGGAGTGTTTCCAGGAGGCCTTTGCTGAATGGCAGGCAGGCAGGTGGATGAGCTAGCAGTGTTCTCCAGAACCAGGAGACTCCTGGATTCGAAGTCCAAGAGCAGGTAGCTCACTTGTCCAAAGAGGGAGAAGTTGAAGGTTACTCTAGTGCAAATGGGGAATGGACAAAGTGCAAATGTAAGGACAAAGAACTTGGGCTCAACCTTGTTCTTTTCAGTCTCTAGGTGAGGAAGGAAAGATTTATGATGTGCTGAAGTTCAATGGTGAATGAGTGTTAATTGTGAATGACATCTAATTCTCTCCCATTCTGGAATGTAATGTCTGTGCGGGTCCTGCCCCTCAAATTAAAGTATCAGCATTCAGCATATGGGGAAGTCATTTATATTCTACATAGCAAAAGACACTTGAAGGATATCAGATGAATGTTTGATGGAGAACAACTTGCCCTGAATTTAGAATATAACTTTTCTAAGGAAAAAAGGGGTTAAAAAATCTGGTGCTGTCTGTTATAGTAAGGAGCCCATAGAACCTGGTAGAAACAACATCACTGCTCAGAAACAGCTCAGAACAGGGAGGCTGGGACCCTGCAGACATGGTTCTATGAAAGGACTGCTGGATCTTTTTTTAAAAATTCAAGTTGAATGGGAATCAACTTTAATTTGGGGATAGTAGCCTTGTCTCACCACTGGTGGTCATTCGTCAAAGCCTTTTTTTTTCTTTAAGAGAGAACACGCGAGCTGGAGGGGAGGGGCAGAGGGAGAGAGAGAGAATCTCAAGCAGGTTCCACGCTCAGCACACAGCCCCACGCAGGGCTCAATCCCACGGCCCTGAGATCACGACCTGAGCCAAAACCAAGAGTCGGACACCCAACCAACTGCGCCACCCAGGTGCCCCTTCAAAGCTATTTTTATTCCTGCCTGGATAGCCAGGCATGAGAAAGCCAAGCAGGGCTTTTCAATAACAGGTAATCATCCTAATGGCAGCCTAATGGCTTTCTCTACTTGGCACATCTCTGTTGACGCCCTGGGTTTGAACTGATCTGCTTATAAACAGGTGGTTTGGATATGTATGGGTTTATCTGTGGGCTCTGTATTTCCAGAATATGCTTTTAAATATTGTGATCAAATTTATGTTGATGGGGGAGGGTAGTGATTTATGTGAAAAGCCTCAGGCTGTTCCAATAAAAAAGTGTTCTTAATTTACCCACTGAAAAGGTTAAGATAAAAGAAATCATATATATAGTACAAATACTATTTCAAGAATGCAAAATTCATCCATTTTGAAAACAAAGGCTTTGGGACAATGTCTTTAAAGGTAAACCCCCCAAAGTGTTAACTGTTCTTTCTTTTTCTTTTCTGTCCTTTTTCTGGTGTGTGACTCTGTGGAATCTCAGTGCAAAGAAGCTTATATTTAGTGGTAAATGGGTCAATCAGTGAAGACTTACAAAACAAAAACTTTTTCATCATCTTTGGCTCTAGTAATGTCAAGGATGCTGGCTTGTGTGAATCATTTTAGACAGGGTGTCCTTCGGGCCTCGGACAGTCCATTGGCACTTACGAATCATTTCAAATGAGCTTGTCCTTGGTACAAATAGCGCCGCATTTAGAGTTCCTGGAGACTCTTCCCCATTCCAATGTAAGGCTTTTACTGGACTTTTCAGTGGCAAGGAGTTGAAGGACGTAAATACTGTTTTATGTGGTTCGAGGGACCCACTCTTTTATGGTGTGTTTTACAAGTCTAGAGGATTTTTTATTGTTTCTTTGAGGTTTTTCTTTGAAACTCCAGATTGGGGTAGCCCTGGAAGTGGAGGCTGTAGGCCCTGGTGTTATCTGTCGCACGGGGAGGCAGGGGGAGCTGGGCAGAGATGGAGCCCAGATATCCGGGTTCCTGGGACCAGGCACTGGTGTTCTGTTTGGAAGGGGCTCCGCCCTCGGTGTCATGCTGCAGTAAGATATAGGTCAACATCCCCTAAATTTGTGACTCCCCCTAAGTGATGTTATTAATACCCTTCCTTTGCATCCATTGAGCAAAAAATTCTTCACTAGAGCCACATGCTCAGTCCCTTCCTTGCCGTTCTTGAGAGGCAGGATGTGCCATTTGCTTTTCTGCTTCGGACCATCTAGGATGCCCATGTGAGTCGCCCCTATCACTCCATCCCACTCATCTCCCACTCTCGTGTCCTCCTCTCAAATACTCCACCTATCCTTTAATTTGATAGGGAAGGTTTTCTTCTTCCTGTGAATTCTCACAGCACTTTGTGTCTCTAGGCTTGTGTTAGAACTCTGTAAGCAGGTCTTGTCTCCATCCAAAGAAAATTTGTAAGCTCCCAACCAGGAAAAGGATACCTTACCCATCTTTGTAAACCCTCTGCACTCTGCCCTACAGAGAGCATTCTAAACAAGAATCTGTTGAACAAGAGAATGAGTCATTCCACACTTATGTGCACATTCTTGTGCCGGGTACAGTGGAAGATTTATCAAAGAATGACATGGTCTCCACCCGTGGCACTTGTAAATACCTATGTATCACTAAATCTGGGTATTTCAGTTATCTACTGCTGTGTAACAAACCACCCTGAACGTGATGGTGTAGAACAACAGCTGTTGTGCTCGTAGCTTCTGCAGGTGAGAACTTTGGACAGGACACACTGGAGCGGCTCCGTAATGCTGACATCTCAGCCGGGAGAGACTTGAGTGATTCAGGGCTACATCCATGCTTCTTCATTCACGTATCTGGCACCTTGACACAGGGATGGCCAGAAGGCTGGGTGTAGCTGGGCCTGGCACCTCCAGCGTGATAATCTGGGGGCTGAGGGGGAACATGCTTCTTACGTGGCCATTGGCCTCTTCCAGAGCAAGCATCCTCAGAGCACTAGGTGGAAACCACATGGCTTTTTCTAACCTAAGCTAAAAGTCATGTAGCATCCCACCCATTTTGTTCTGTGGGTTACAGTGAGTCCTGAGACCCATCTAGATTCAAAAGGAGGAGGATTAGACTCTACCTGTTGATGGGGAAGTATCAAGGTCACATGGCAGAAGAACATATGGAATGGGAGATATTTTGCAGCCATCTTTGGAAAATACAATCTGCAAGAGTAAGTAAATGCCCAAATTGGTGGCTCCAATGGTAATTATTACTAGATGAGAGAGGCCTTTGGGGAAAATGTCTTGGATGATGAGATATTGGGATTCACCTTGAATTTGGAAGAGGAAGAGCAAGGGGTCTGCAGCAAGGTTCATAAGTAGGGATAAGGAGTCTTGTTTAGTGGGAAAATAGGTACAGGCCTAGACTGGCTGGCTAAGTTGAAGGGCCTGTTATATCTCCTAAATTAGATTTTGTATTTTTCCCAGCTTTACTAAGCTATAATTGACACATAACACCGTGTAAGTTTAAGGTGTGCAGTGTGATAATTACGTGACATGTATGTATTATGAAGTGATTACCACAGTAAGGTTAGCTGTCATATCCATCACCTCATCACAGAGTTCCATTTTCTTTTTCTGTGTCAGGTGAGACATTTAAGATCTACTCTCTTAGCAAGATTCAAGTATATTATACAGTATTGTTAACTATAGTCACTGTACTATACGTTATTAGATCCCTAGAACTTATCCATCTTATAACTGGAGGTTTGTATCCTTTGACCACCTCCCCCTCATCCCTACCACCCACAACCCCACCTTTGGCAACCACTCCTGTACTCTCCACATGCAAGCGAGATCATACTGTATTTGTCTTTCTCTGTCTGACTTACTTCACATAATGCCCTCAGGGTTCATTCATGTTATTGCAGATGGCAGGATTCCTTCTTTTTTTTTTTTTCATGGCTGAATAACATTCGTGTGTGTGTGGATCTCACATCATTTTTATCCGCTCATCAGTTGACGGACACTTAGGTTGTTTCCATGTCTTGGCTATTGTAAATATGTAATGAACATGGGGTGCAGATAGCTCATTAAGATAGAGATTTCATTTCCTTTGGTTATATACCTGGAAGTGGGATTGCTGGATCGTAAAGTAGTTCTATTTTTAACCTGAGGAGCCTCCATACTGTTTTCCATAGTGGCTGTCCCAATTTACATTCCCACAATGGAGCACAAGCGTTCCCCTTTCTCCATATCCTTGGCAACACTCATTATCTCTTGTGGGTTGCTTGCTTGTTTGTTTGTTTGTTTGTATGTTTTTATAATAACTATTCTAGCACCTGTGAGGTGCTGTCTCGTGGTTTTGATTTAAATTTCTCTGATGGTTAGTGATTTTGAGTGCCTTTTCATGTACCCATTGGCCCTTTGTGTGTCTTCTTTGGAAAAAGGTCTATTCAGTTCCTTTGACCATTTTTTTAACGGATCATTGGAGGTTTTTGTTTTTGTTTTGTTTGCTGTTGAGTTGTATGAGTTCCTTATATATTTTTGATATTAACTTCTTTTCAGATCTATGGTTTGTGGATATTTTCTGCCATTCTGTAGGTTGCCTTTCTGTAGGTTGCCTTTCTGTTTTGTCTGTCATTCTTCTACTGTGCAGAAACTTTTATTTGATATAGTCCCACTTATTTATTTTTGCTTTTATTGCTTATACTTTTGGTGTCATATCCAAAAAAAATCCAAGACCAAAGTCAAGGAGCTTTTCAGAGTTTCATAGTTGTAGGTCTTCCATTTAAGTCTTTTATCTATTTTGAGTTAATTTTTTTGAGTAGTTTAAGATAGGGATCTGTTTCGTTCTTTTGCATGTGGATATCCTGTTTTTCCCAGCACCATTTATCAAAGACGATTTTTCCCCATCGAGTATTCTTGCTTCCCTTGTCAAATATTGACCATATATTCATGGTTTTATTTCTGAGCTCTCAGTTTTGTTATATTGGTCTGTGTGTCTACTTTCATGCAAGTATGAGACTTTTTTGATTACTATAGCTTTGTGGTATACTTCGAAATCAGGAAAGTGTGACACCTCCAGCTTTGTTCTTTCTCAGGATTGCTTTGTATTTGGGGGCTTCTATGATTCCAGACGGATTTAGGATTGTTCTATTTCAATGAAAAATGCTATTGCAATTTTGATAGTGATTGCATTGAATCTGTAGATTGCTTTGGATGGTATGGACAGTTTAACAATACTAATTCTTCTGATCCATGAACACAAGATATCTTTCATTTATTTGTGTTATCTTAAATTTCTTTCATTGGTGTCTTATGAATCTTTCACCTCCTTGATTAAATTTATTCCTAAGTATTGCTTTTGATGTTTTTGCAAGTGGGATTTTTTATTTTCTTTATATTTCAGATAGCTTTGAAATTTTTGAAGGGGCAAGGCTGTTTATTATAATATTTATCCAGGAAGTTCAGATTTATTTTTCATTCTCTGTTTAATTAAAACTCATAGGTCAGGGGCTCCTGGGTGGCTCAGTTGGTTGGGCGTCCACCTCTTGATTTTTGGCTCAGGTCATGATCTCAGGGTTGTGGATTGAGCCCCACATTGGGCTCTGTGCTTGGTATGGAGCCTCCTTGAAGTTCTCTCTCTCCCTCTGCCCCTCCTCCTCTTTCTCTTAAAAAGGAAAAGCAAAACTCATAGGTCATCTTAAATTTGTACAAAGTTTCCATCTAAGGACCAGGTGGGAAAGGAAAAGAGGATTATCCAAATAGAAGGTGAAGAAATGGGGAGAACACATGATGAATAATATCCAGGAATGCAACGGTATTTCAGAGTCTTCCACTGTGATTCCTGACAACTTTAACAGTTTCTTGGGATCACATCCATAAACTCTGAAATGATACATATACCGACTTAATTTGTCTAAGCCTGAGTTTCACTATTTGAGGAAAAACCTATGGAGAGGTTATAGCGGGTAACCTATAAAAGTGTGTGGCTGAGTCCTGGGTGTCAGTGTCAGTTGAACTCACGTGTGACAGGCACCAGTGCTGAAGGGACCAAAACTAAAGGAGCGTCCCTTTGTCAGTGTTCCAGCCCTTCCCCATGAGTAAGACGCCAGTGTCTGTTTTCTTTATCACTGGGTTGGGATCCCACCATATCCAGGAAACCCGAGAGTGCCAATGAAGAGGTATAATAAATGGTATTTATTAAGTGGTTTAATAAGGTTTTTGTGGATCGTTGTGACATGCTTCCTTTGAACTTAAAGATATTTAGAATAGCCAAGGTTAAGAAGGAGGGAAGTTTGAAAAGAAAGGCAGTAAAGAGATGTGAGATATATAAACACTGAAAAGAATAATGGTAGAGCAAACCAATAACGCTTCAGGTAAATGTTGGTAAGATGTCTCCTATATTGTACATTAACTGTAGGTGTTGGATCGGTCTTTTGAATGAAGCTGACTTTCTTAGGAGGGGTGATCTCAGATTCGCCAATGCCTTCTTTTTGGGGCGAGCGTCCATTTCTGTACTCCTACACCTCAGCAGATGTTTATTGAGTGTCTGCTCTGTCCCTTGCACTGGGACATGCTGAGATGAATGCAACGTGGCCTCTGCTTCCCGAAAGCTGTAGTCTAGTTTGGGAAGTGGGGAATATGTTCACCAATAAATGCCATGTATTGCTTTAGATGTCATCTCAGAAGGACAAGGAACAGTGGAGGCAGGGGAAGTGAGCCATCCCCTGGGTGAGTCAGGGAGGGATGAGCTCCAGGAAGGAGAGACTCAACTATAAGGAGTGACTGTGGGGGTCAAGAAACATGAGAACAGAGAGGGGCTGTGCAGCGGTCTAGCAACATGGCAGCTGTTGGTGTTCTTGACCAAAGCAATGCAAATAGAGTGGCAAGAAGGAGAATAGAATAGACCAAAGAGCACACAAGTTTTGATGAAATTCCCTGGAATTTTAATGACCTCGTTTTATTACAGGCTAGAGGAGAGCTACTTTCTTCACTTGCTAAGCTGCAAATCATTCAGAGAAATTGTGCTGGTTCAGTTAGCTCCCAAGCTGAGCAGATAGGCCCACTGTGGTTTGAGTAGCTTGGAAATCTTGTGGGGTCGGTATGTTGGCTCTCTCCTTCATTTTAGTCACGGTTCAGGATTTTCACACACCACCAAGGTCTAGGGCAAGCTTCTCAGCTTTCTAGATACCCTCTCAGGGCTCATGAAGCAGCAGGCCTGCCCTGTGAAGGTCAGGATTCCTTTTATAAAAGCAGTGAACACTACATGTAGCCCAGAGAGCCCACTCTCTCTCCCCTTCCCCTCCTATGGGCTCACACAGGGAAACAGATGCTTTCATATAACTCTCAGCATCGAAGCAGATTTGCTCTCCTCTGGCCCGAAATATCTGTTCAGGACAGAATTCTTAAAACCCCAGGGGCCCTGGTATGATTTTGAGCCTAGGCCTTGAACCTGTCATAAAATGTAATGGACAGTATATTTTTAACTGCTTTGAAACCAGGGAGTTCATATAACCTATGAATACTGGAACAACATAATGCTTCTTTCTGCAGTTTTTGGAGCATATTTGGAAGCATTTCAGAAACCACAAGATGGTCCCTCTCATTGTATCATTTACCATTAAGACCAAAGTTCTTGACCATTTTTGTACATGGACCCCTTTGGCAGTTGGGAGAAGATCTTTTTAAAAACAATGTTTTTAAGTGCATACAGTAAAATACATAGAATTTTTTAAAATATGGAGATTTATATTGAAATTCAGCTATCAGTGTTAAAAAGAAAACTCACATTTGTAATATTATTACTTTTTATGAATACATTAAATAATGAGCACTTACAATTTTGAAGTATTGATGAGCCTGAACAATATTTCAGGACCTCTCCAACTGCAGTGTAATGTGAAAATATCTCAGATTTCTATTGCTGACAGAGTCATAAGTCTTTATAATACTTCAGTGGTTTGCTGCCTACATTTATAATGAAAGGAAATGCTGAATTTCAGTGAGAGGTTAATAAAAATGAAGATGTAATTTTTTTATCTCCATCCAAGTCACAGACCCCTGAATTCTCTTCTAGCTTGAGAACCTCTGGTTTAAGATGTAATTTTGGTTGCAAGTAGAAAAACAAACAAGTCTACAGTTCGCATGACATGCATCATACTCTTCAGGGATGAGGAGCCCATTACTAATTTTGTGGATGCTCCAAGCCCCAGTTCTTTTATTAATTTTGAATCTTTCTTGCCACTCTGCCCTTCATAAAACTCAGAGCTGTGTGCGCTGGAGACAAAGGTGATTTGTGAGCGGCTCTAAGAAAGAAAGAAAGGAAAAAGTTTGTCTTGAGGAGGCCTGGGGCTGATCTGTATCTTTAATCCACCCCTGAGCTCCAAGACCTTACTCACAGAATGCTAGTTCTGTTCCTTTTGAGAATAACTAGTAGGAGGGCACAGTAAAACTCTGAGTTGAAAGTAGAGGAGCATAATGGTCAGCGTGGTAGCCTGTGTGGAACTCCACACTCAACGCACAGTCGTCCTGGATGTGCTTGTGTTTTGGCCGGACCTGAGCTTGGGGTCACCATCCTGCTTCATCTAGCTTCTCTCATCTCTTTAAGGATATTGCAGCCAACAAAGTCAAGATGGGATTTATTATATGGTATCTCACATCCGCTTGCCCAGGAACAGTATCCGGAGTGAGGACTTCTGCCTGAGATTGATGGCAGGGGGAGGACTTTCAGAAACGAGGGAGACAGATGGGGGCAGGGAAATGTTGGGTTAAGGACGTGGTCTCTGGAGAAGTTGAGCCTCAGCCTGGTCCCACAAGGCAGCCTCAGAGTCTGAATCGCACCATGGAGCTCATCCATCCAGAGACCGGCAGGATGGGCTGTTTGACCTCTGCATCAGCCCGCCAGGGGAGTGGGGCACATTTTATCACATTTCTGTGATACAGAAAAACTTACAGATTGAACAGCTTAAAACAACACCCATTTATCATCTTACAGTTTCTGTGGGTCAGGAGCCTGGGCCCCGCTGACCTGGGTCCCCTGGCCCAGGGCCTCAGAGCTACAGTCCAGGTTGTCATCCAGGTCTTGTCTGAGGCTTGGTGTCTTTTTCCAGGCCCACGTGGTTGGTGGTAGACTTCATTTCTTTGCGGCTTAGAGGCCACGGTGGCTTGCTTCCTCAAGGTCGGCAGAAAGAGTGTCTCTCCTGAGTCCAGTCTCTTAGTTCAGAGAAAACCGAAGCCCACCTATAAAGGATTCACCTGCGTAGGCCCACCCAGGTAATCTCCCTGTTGATGAACTCAAATTCAGTGGATTTGGGATCTTACTGACATCTGCAAAATCCCTTCACCATTGCCATATAATGCAACATAATCGTAAGGGTGACATGTGTCACGGTTATAGTCCTTCTCACACTCAAGGGGAGGGGGTTATCCAAGAGCGGGGGTCACCTTAGAATTCTGCCTGTCACAGAGCCTCCTCTGAAGGGGCGTCTCTGGAGGAGATGGCTCCCCTCAGCCAGAGGCCATCTCTGAAGAAGTTTGTGGGTGTGAGCTGTTGGGAGCCAATGCTGGGAGCAGCGTGGGGTGGGGGTATGCTAGCTGGTAAAGGGCATCGGGGGCAGGCAATAATGGCATCCCGCTGTGTATGAGACTCCCCTGACATCTGTAGTGGGTGGAATGGAAACTGCTCGCCTCAGTAGTCCAGCTTTAATGGTGGACATGTGTTACTGTGTGAAGATGCAGAACCCTTTTTGACATGATACTTTAAAACAGTGATTTTTTTTAGCACTACCTGACCCAACTAAACACCCACCCCTTTTATAGTATTTTACAACATCACTATAATCATTAAAAGAAACAGAGATCAAAGCTGATGTGGGATGAGCTGCCTTGGGAGTCTGATTTCTGCCCCTTGCACAACTTTGATCGCACAGCTTGGCAGTAGAGGCAGGCACGAGGGTTAGTTATGACATCATGACCCAGCGCTGGTCGCACAGGCCAGAGTGCGAACAAGGAGGAATTTGCCACCTATAGACCAGCATCCCCTGGGAGCTCGCGGGGCCTGACTGGGTCACTTTCGAGACCATTCACAGCCCTCAGAGTGCTGCCTCGTCTGCCACATTTCCCTCCTGGTAAGAGGCTGGGAGCCACAGGATCCACAGAGCTGTAGGAGGCATTCCTCCTGACCATGGTTCAAAGACTTCCCTGGACAGAAACCCCCTCTCTTCTCTGACTCTGATGCATTCACACTCCTTCACAGAATCTAGGGGTGCAGAGGAAGGGGTGCTGGCCCTGTGATCTCGGTGAGTCTCTTCACTTCTTGGCCCTCAGTGTTTTCATCTCTTTCATGGAGGGGGCATAGGGATTCCCCTTGGGTGTGCCACAGGATTGAAGATGGATGTTGAGCAAGCAGGGATTGTCTCTCCCTATGTCCAAGTCCATAGTTTATGTATTGTGTGTGTATGTATAGAAGTATGGCTGCCGCCACAACTTTTTATAACCCTGAGTTACTATGTGAGGTCAGGTTACTAGATGCAGAGCTTGAGCTATGGATTTACTTGCATAGGATTTATTGGGGGGTGCTCTCAGGAAAGGGCAACAAGTAGAGTAGGAGGCTGGGGGCAGGGTCCCAGCTGAAGACCGGCCTCGGCCTCATCCTGCGGGGGAGCTCTGGGGCGTGAAGTACACCACAAAGTTGTCCTGCCTTTTAACAAGGAATGGCAGTCAGTCATTGCCAGTGTGGAGGAGTGGGAGCATAAAACCTGTTTCATAATGTGGCTCCCTTTTAACCAAGGACGTTTCTCTGTAAGAGGTAGCTGTGAGCCTAAGACAGCTGACATGCAGCAGGGAGATGGGTGCACCAGCCTTGTAAATGTCCTGTCCTCCTCCCTTTGCATCCCCCGTCAATCTGTTAGATCACCTCTGTGGTTCGTATTCCAAGACTGGCTTACAAAATTCATGACAGTCCCCATTGCCCATGGAATTTGAAAGGCCTTCGCCTTTTTTCAAGGTCCTGTAACCTGGTTCTAGCCTACTTTCCCTCCGCTGTCTGCAACTCCTTCCTGCCCCTCACCCTGTGATCTTGCTCCACAGCCCCTTCTCAGGTGGTGCCGAGGGTGATAGTGATGATGGTGATGATGATAAGGCAGGTGCCACTGGCTTTTACTGAGGAGCTCTCCATGGTGCTCGACATGTTTGGTCTCCAGTCTTCCAGTCACAAAGAGAAGATTGTGTCAACTAGCCCATCTTACATCTGTGAAAACAGGTTCAGAGAGACGAAGTAACCAACATCACACAATAAGAGATGGAGCTGGGACTCCCCCGGACCCAGGACCATCTTATGTCAGTAGTCTCTGCCTGTTAGGTGAAGGAGACATGGGGATGAGGGGCGGGGACCCACTTGGCTCAGCAGGCAGTTGAAAACCCTGGGATGTTGATCTCCTCTCTCTGTATCTTGAGCTGAGATAAGTAACCTCGTGAGGACAGGGATACAACTGAGCCAAGTGCATCTCCTCAGGTCCCATGGCTGACACCACCTGTGCCCCTGCTCATGCTGTTCCCACGTCTGGAATGGCCTTCTCCCTACAAAACAGGATTCTACCCTTCAAGGCCCAGCTCAAGTCTGCTCCTTCTGTGAAACTTTCCTTTGAGGATGCCAGCCCTCCAGCCACACCACCCTCCCCCACCGAACCCCAGTGTCCTCATGACCCAGTCGGCACTTGATTACCACTGAGTGGCAGCACAAAGGCTGCTTTTAACTCTGGCCATCCTAGAGCGTCTGTCCTGATGTGAGGACTGAGGCTGACATGCCAACCGGATATAGGACTGATGGCTGAGATGATATGGGAGAAGGGTGGTGGGGAGCAGGAAAACCTGCCTGGGTCAGCTTTGCTTATTTTGCTTTTATGGGTTACGTTTTTAGCATTTTCTTCTGTGTTAGTTTCCTATTGACCTGCAAATATTTTTACAAGCCACTGTGGGGGTTTGGGGATAGGAGAAGGGAAGATAGAATTAAGAGAAGAAGGGCGGGGCAGTAGATTAGAAGCCAAAATTTGGTTTTCCCTACGGGACACATAAACTGGATAATCTTCACGCTGGGCCAATTTTGTCTGGTGTTGTTTAGTTGACAAATGATGTGCGTAATTATCTGTGAATGTAATTAACATGTCTGTTTGCAAAGAACATTATACAAGGATGTGACATGGTCTTAGAAGATTGTTTCTAAATGGTCAAAAGTTCTGATCCCCCACTGGCATATTTTGGAATGGATGCAGAGAAAAAGAAACAAAACAAAATCACAAAACATATAAACATACAAATCAGCTACATAAACAACACCCCCCCCACACACACCCACACACAGAAACTCTCAAACACAAGAGCAAACCATTTTCCAGATATCCAGCTAGATGTTGTTTTATCTTTAACAAGAAAAAAGCTTCAGTGGGTTATGTGATTTTCATACATAATGTATGCAGATATGTCAATTGAAGAGTCATTGATAGCTTTCTGAGCATGGATGCTTGCCAGAGAATAATACATACCAGACTAATAATGATATCTATCTCCATAAGATATTATGTATAATCTGTTGTCATAATTAAAATCTCTAATCTCCTCGAGAAACTTTCAGAAACAAGATGTACTGCATTGCTCACCACTTATTTCCGCCTCTCATGACAGCATTACTAGAGTTCTTTGAATTCAGCTGTTTTTCAGAGCTCTGTCTAGTCAGTGTTTATAACTGAACTCCTCCAAAGATAAAGCTTTGTCTCTTTCCAGGGTAAATCTCGTCTCGTAGGACTCTCTTAGTGAGTTGTGCTTTTCGCAAAATTTTGCTTAAAATTATTTCCAGGACTTTTTCCCCTCAGCTTTAATTTAAATTTTTGTTTATTTTTTAAATTTATAGAACTCTAAATGAAATCACACTTGGCCTCAGTTTTTTCTCTCATAAAATGAGAAATCTGTTCTTGCTACAAGTAGAGTTCATAATAAGAATTCATTCTGAATTCATTTTGTAATAGGACAGTGGTGGTTTTTTTTTTTTATAGATTTTCAAAGTTGCCATTTAAAAAATTATGATAAAAATAAGAGGTACCATTTATTGCTCACCTACAGTGTGCTAGTTGTAGTGCTAGGTTTTTGTATATTTATCAAGATTATTGTATCATTATAAATCTATTATCCCTCTCACTGTGGCCTCTGACATTTCTGAGTATTCCATCCTTTTTCGTCTCTGTGCTTCAATCCGGATATTTTCCTTCTGGATCACCGGTCTTCCGCTGTGTCCGGCATGCCTTCAGTAGACCTTTTCTTGTCTTGACCACCGCCTTCTGCTGGGTTTCTGCATCTCTCAGCCCCAGGGCCTGGGAGGAAAGATGGTGTCAGATATCAGCCTCTGGATGCTTCTCTTCTCTTTGGGATCTTGGCCCTCAAGTCCAGGCCACCTTAGTAGCCCTTAGCTTTAAGTTTCATCTTCACAGACTCATAAGACTGGCAGGAACTTGGCTCAGACGCTGGGCCTCTGAATCACCCCTTCATGTTTTGTTTCTTTGCTGCCCGTTCCACACCGCTTCCAAATCCACACACAGCTTAAGGGGTTCGTGCCTCCACATGTTGGGGTCCCCTCATTGTCCTCTCCTTAGGGTTGGGACCCTAGACTCTGAAGTCCTGCCTCTCTTTGTAGTTCTTGAATACCTTTCAACAGGTGCGTGCCTGTGCATGCACACGTGTGTGTGCGTGAGTGCATGTGTGCTCTCACACGCACCTGGGGGGGGGGGTCCAGCCCTGCTAGTTGTCATCTGTGTTGAGGGTAGCTCTACAGTGTTACTCTATTATTACTAGAAATGTAAAATCCTCACCTTTGCTTTTAAAAGAGTCTTCAAGCTTCTGAGAATTTTAAACTGCCTGAACCATTTAACTGCCATTGTAATCCTATGATCAGAGAAAGAAAGGAAAAAGCATTCCACTTCCGGTTCCACTTTCGGGGGTTTCTCGTTCCAGGGCGTGGCCATCATGAGCAGAAGTAGAGCCCTGTGTAGGGAGAAAGAGGCAGAAAGGATCCAGGGAAGGGACCAAAAAAAAAAAAAATCACATGTTTGGAAAAAGAAAAAAATACCAAGGCCTCTTTAAAAAACACTTAGAAGGTTTTTCCGAAACCAATTATCTGGCTTAATGCTAGCGGCTTATTTGCTGACCTTCTGTGTTATTTGCACATTTAAAGTAAGGCCAGCCCTTCCTGTTTTCATTTAGTTGACCCCTACAGCTGCTAGTTAGCTAAGAAAGATGAAAACGCTTTGTTTCTTGGGGAAAAGCAGCTGAGAAGTAGGTTTCTAATTCTCGAGGCAGGTCCGGGGTGCACAGAGCTCAGGGCCTGCTTACTTCAGGTCTTAGAGCGAAGGTCGGAATCAAATTACCCTAGGGGGGAGGTTTCCCCCACATAGTAATGCATGGCCTTTTCCGGGCAGGTAGGTGGGTTATTGTGATTTGATACTAATTATACTCACCAGTGAGAATTCTGATTCCACAAACCAAGGAGACAAAGACTTTGAGGCCTCTGACAACTGCCTGGACACCCCAGGATAATGGAGCAGAGCAGCCTTGGTGGTGGGTGGCACCTGCATGTCGTAGGCCTCCCCTGCAGGAGTTTCCATCTGAGTTACTTCTGTTTCATTTTCAGAGAAAGGTGATCAGTTAGAAGGAAAAGCCTGAAGGACTCTCCATAAGGGATTGGGAGTCCGTAGGAAGGCATGTTGCCCTGAGGTTCTCACTGCCTCTTGCCAGCAGACTCTGCAAGACCCCACAGCCCTCCCGAGGGGCCCCAAGAGAATGTCTTTGCATGTGAGGTGAGCTGAGGAAGGAGGAGGTTGTAGTCCAAAGGAGGGCAAAGCCCATCTTTGGGAAGATGGTTGGATGAGCTCATGGTCTAGGCAAAGGACATATGGTGGATTTGTAGGAGCCGGAACTCAGGAAGGCTGACCCTGGACACTGGAGCAGGGGACAGTTTTGTGGAAGACAAAAGGAAGCACTGAGGTTTAGGCCCGTATCAGTACATTCGGGGAGACTCCTTGCAGAGGTAGTCTGGAGCCAGGAAGGGGATTTCTATGTTGTAACAAAGCTCAGTATGTCTACGCCCAAGCTCGTTGCACACCTGTCCTTTTCCTGGTACCATGATGTTGAGTGACATGTGTCCACGCACTCACGCAAGCTGAACACTAGGGAATCATATCCTGTTCCCAAGTCCTACCACCTCTTCCTTCTAAGTCACCCTCCCATCCCTCCCCTTTGCTCCATCACCACTGCGGTGTCCTGGCAAAGGCCTTCACAATCTTTCCTCTGAAGCCCTATGGCAGCCTCCTCCTATCCTGCCTGTCCCCAGGCCTGCCCCCCATCAATCTACTTCCATTCTACAGTTAGAGGGATCTTTCTAGAACTCAGCTTCCTCACTGGCCTCCCTCCTTGCCATCTCACCCTTACCAGTGCAAGAAACCAGAAGGATTTTTCTCAAACACAGCCTCTAGCATCACCTTACCCTCCTCACAATTCTTCCCACCTCAGAGGATGAAGTCAGCACAACCTGTGAGTCCCCATGAGATCGGTTCTCTGCTGCAGACTCTTCCGTCCCTATTCCTCCCTATAAGACCACCTCCCTGTCTTTGGGAATCACATGCAATCCATTGGGCATCCCATATCCTCTCCACCCTGCTGGACCTGCCGTGCTTCTTGCTTGCTCTCTGGCCGATGTCCGTCAGTCGTACAGCTGAGCCTGGGGCACCTCCTTTGGAAAGCCTTTTAACCCTCTGTCCGAATCAGATGTCCCCCATTTATGTCCCCAAAGCCTCTTCTGTGCGTGTTGCACTAGATGGTCATTGATCACCCATCTCCCCGAGAGTCTCTCATCTCTGTCTCCCTTAGGCCCAGCACATTGCCTGGTGTAAAGTAAGCACCCAGTAAGTTTCAGGTTGAGCATATGGTAAGTTTCCTGTTAAACCTCAGCCACCGCAAATTCTGCCACTGACCCAGGGGGTGTTCTCCACAGGGGCTCCTTCAGCTTTCAGAATCCGGAAACTCCTGTAGATTTTTAGTGCGAAAAGGTAGATTCTTGCCTTTTGGTCTGTCAAATAAGTGTTCAGTGTTAGAAGCTTCAGTTCGTAGTGGTGATTTTTTTTTTTTTTAAGCAGTAACATCTCCGTGATTACGGTCTGTGCCAGAACGCTAATCCTCCTCTGTCCTCAGGAGTTCCTCCACTAATTGCAGTGCTGATCTGAGGGAAGCTTTCAGAAATGAAAAGGAAACCACTAAATGTTGCTGTTGCTTTTCCTTCGCAGCGCAGATAAAGCAAACACAGCGTGGGAGGGGGGATGTCCTCCTGGGGGCGTTGGCGCCATTCAGGATGCTGCAGCCTCCTCTGCGCGCCCCCGGCTCGGTGTGGTTTCCTTCCCTTCTGCCCAGAGCTACCTGGACGTAGAATAAGACCCGCTTCTCCCAGCTGCTTAGTTAAAACAGGTTCTTGCAATCAGTGCCAGAGCACAGCATCTGCACGCCTAGATGACAGACCTCATTCCTCACCCCCAGCACGCCGCACCAGTATGGTTTCTCTCCGCGGTGAGCCTGGCTCGAACGGCCATGTGTCTAAGAACAGTGCTCACAGACTTGTGTGAGAAACAGCACCCCCACCCCATACCCTCTTAAGTTAACAAGTGATTTTTGAGAGGGTGGTGTTGGAACCTAAAGCAGTTGGGATAACCTTTAAATAGTAATTTATGGACTTTAGGGAAAGCAGTTTTGCTTCTGGTTCTACCACTTACTACGAGCTTTGCGGTGGAGTGCAATCTATTTGAACTCTTAGGCGTCTGTTGCCTCGTCTGCAAGATGGGAGCAATAATCTATCAGGTCAGTAGATATGCAGATTCGGGAAAGTAACGTCTCAGCCCCGTCTCTGGAATACACGCATTCGGTAGCCAGGAAATGATGAGTTACTTCTGTCTTCCCCACTTTCCCCCAAGAATGAAAACATGATAACTGACTGACTTCACTGTGAAGGATTTAAATGCAAAGCCTTAGGATAGTCAATCTTTAAAAAAAGCAAACACTGAAGCGTTTATTTGTAAAGCCATGAAGATTGCACTGTTATTTTCCACATCCCCAACAGTCTTTAAATTCTGCTTAGCAAAGTCAGCAAGGCAGAGGAGATCTGTTTCTCAGGAGTGTGTTTTGCTCCCAGAACGGACATAGGTAATATATCTGTCCCTAAAATCTGAAGGTCAAGAGAATTTTCTGGAAGCAGTTTATGCAAAAGGCTTCCCCATAACTCGCCTGGAGAGGTCCTATATTTTAGTTATGCTGAATGATTGAATCTAGTCCCAGCTGAATTCTTTCCTGAATACAAAGATATATCATCTCCTGGCCACTCAGGGCCCCACCCCCAGAGTCCTCTGTCCCCACGCGCTGCAGGTGTGGCCACATCTGGCTCCCCGCCCCGCAGCGCCCTGGCTCTGGTGCCACCTCCTTTCCTGGGCTGCTGTGGGAGATTCCTGTGCTGCCCTCCATTGCCTCTGAGTGTCTGCTCCACAGACAACCCTACCCTTTTTCAGAGGCAATTGCAATAAAAACAGAAAGAAACAAAACAGAATAAAAACCCTCTTTAACTTTGTTTCACCTGCTCTCCCCCCCCACCACCCTCCCCAACTTGTTTGATCATAGACCCTTTTTATTTATTCCCCTCCCAGGGAACTGAGGTTCCTAGACCCCATCTGGGAGAATGCTGCTGCTTTGTGGATGGGCTGACTGACACCCATTCGCTTGTTAAAGCAGATTTGAGTGCACACATTGGTCGGTAAGGGCATCCACAACAACACGTCGTCATGTGCGGGAGTTCTGTGACTGACTCAGCCAGCTCCAGCATACATGCTAAGCGAGGAAAATGAACTGCAGCATGCCACCAACTGTGATTTGCCCGCATCTGCTTAGACTGGACCAATATCCAAAACCTGGCAGGCGTGCCTGCCGCTGGGTGTCAGGGCGGGATGGGGGCAGGTTGCTCACTGTGCACTGCTTGAGAACTTTACAACTTTCTACTATTTTGAACACAGCCCTAATGTGTTTGAAATTCCACCAAACTTCACACAGAGAGCGGTGTGGCATCCTCACCTCTGCTCTTGGCCCTGTGGTTGGCTTCTGCCCACCTGCCTAGCTTCTCTCAGTCCCTGACAGGGCCGCCGTGCTTCTCTGCTGGCTCCCTGCCCATGACAGGTGCGGAGCAGCGGGGACTTGGCTTATGCATGCCACGTCTCAGATTTGCCCCCCTCCACTTGGAAGCCCACCTCCCATAGGGTGTACTGGCCCTAATGTGGGACTGCCTACCCTTTGCCCCTGCCTGTGAGAGGAGACTGAGACTGGGGGACCCTGAGTCCCCTAGAGATGGTGACATCTTGTGCCAAAAGGTGTTGAACAGATATGACTCAAATCCTTATCAGCCTTGTGCCCTGGGGAACGTATCCTTATAACTCCCTTTTCCTTTTCTGTATGGTAGAGGATAAAAAGTCCGAGTTCACAGGGCTCGGATATGTTGCTCATCAGTCTAGAACACGGGGCATGGTGCCTGGAATCTCATAGGTGTTCAATGTCTGTCTGCTTTTTTCCCTTCCTTCCTTCTTTCCTTTTTTTTTTTTCAGATTTTATTTATTTATTTGACAGAGATAGAGACAGCCAGCAAGAGAGGGAACACAAGCAGGGGGACTGGGAGAGGAAGAAGCAGGCTCCCAGCAGAGGAGCCTGATGCGGGGCCCGGAACGCTGGGATCACGCCCTGAGCGGAAGGCAGACGCTTAATGACTGAGCCACCCAGGCGCCCCTTCCCTCTCCTTTCCTGTTGTGACTATCAGCCTGTCATTCATTCCTTTGGGTCTTAAAGCCTTTGGGTTTCTAAGGAAAGAACATAAGGCCAGAGATAAGACTTTCCATCCTGGCTCCGCAGATACCTAACCCTGGGAAGATAATAGGCTCCTCAGTGTCACTGGCTCTCCTGCCCCAGCACAAGAGCCATAGTTACCTCCATACAAAAGACCTTTGGTCATCCAGATACCACGAATGCAAACGGTTAGCCTACAGTGTGAGTGCAGATGCTCCCCCGCCCGTCAGCTGGCTTGTAGGAATATTTGGAAGACGAGTAATGTAATGTGTTCCATATGCTAAAGAGAAGATGATTTAGCGCCACGCTGGGTAGAGTGGGGAAGCCCCCGCTCATTAGCAAGGTGACCTTGGACAAGACGTTCGCTGCTCTCCGCCTCAGTTACCTCATCTAAAATATGAGAGCAATAAAATCTTACCTCACAAGGCTGGCTGTGAGGGTCGTATGAAGCAATCCATGTGGAAGGTCTTTGTAATCTGTGAAGTGCTCTGCACATGTCGGCCAGTATTAGCAGCTAATGCGCGTGCTTGTTTATTGTTTCAGCGGAGAGTGCAGGACGTCATCAGTCCCATCGTGTTTGAAGCCGCCTACAGCCTGGGCGAGCACGTGACCGGACAGGAGGAGAGAGAGCTGCCAGCTCTGACACCGGTGCTCCGCTGGAAAAAGGGACAGAAGATCGCCCAAAAGAATCAGGTCAGAACCTTGAAGCTCTCGGCTGGGACCCAGGGTGGCAGGAGCCTATGGCAGAAGTTGTGGCCCTGTCTTCCTGGGCATAGCCCCTCTCTGCGCCTCCCTTCTCTGATCTGCAGAATGAGCCAATATATGATTTGGGGGCTTGCGTGTAAGAACTACATGATCTAAACACACTAAACTTATAATCCCTTTGAGGTCATGAACTGGTTACTTGGCCCCTCCACTTGACCCCTGTTCCTAGACCATTTTCAGATCAGATCACATAGTAGGTGCTCACTAAATGTTTTCTTGGTGAGGGTGTGAGTGGAGTGAAGAGGCAAGAACGTCATCTTATAGAATTGGTGGTTGAGTTAGAAATTTCCAACCCAAGCATCCCTGGAGCCCAGCACAAGGCAAGTGCTGGTGGGCCACCCATCCTGTCTGATGCGCTTCAGAGCCATGTCAGGTACAGGTCCTCCAAGCAGGAGTGAGCCTGTGAGCTGACTCTGCCGCAGTGCTGCCGTCTGCCCTGAGCCGTCCGTGAGACAAGCAGCGCTCACTGCTATCCCGGAAATATGCAAAGAATCTGTGGTCCCAAGACTGTTTTCAGTCTTTCCTCAACACCCAAGATCACCACAGATCCAGGACCCTCGTGGGGGGATGGTCAGGCAAAACTGCCTTTTGGCTAAACTAGACTTCTGTGCAGAATGGGAGCAAAGCTGTGGAACCACTCGCCGGCCCCACCCTCCTGCCGACTGCGCTGAGCTTAGGGGAAAACTAGCATGTCAAGTGAGCCATGCCTTGCAGATTAGAATTGTGAACAAAATCACAGAGAAGTGTTTGAGGTTTGACATGTGCATCCAGATGTTCAATTAAGTGGTGATATTTTTACCAAGGCAACCCAGTTCTCTACCAAAGTATCTCCCATATGGTCTTGGGTCCGGTTCCCTAGAAGCAGAGCCTGAGGCAGGGATTTGAGAGCACATGGGAGAAACTTAAGAAAGTGAGGAAAGTGGAAGGGACTGAGCAAGGATGTGGCCTCAGCTAGGCTACCCTTAGCTGAGCTAGGGAACTCAGGAGCATAAATTACACCAAAAAGTTGTCTTCTTGAGGCAAGGGGGCTGGCCTTTTGTGTCCCATGTTAGTCAACCATTAGCTGGCTGTCCCACATAGGAGGGGAGTGTAGGTCTCCTTGAAGGAGATCCCCTTCAGCTTCGGACAGTTCTCTGGGGGAAGGATGCAGATGTGAGCCATTAGCTGCCTACACTCACATGAACTGGGGGATAGGCAGAGTCGTACACGGATGTGGACAGGGCTCCCAGTGCCTTCTACACATACACACACAGCCTATTGGCAAAACCGACTTTTTAGGTCCTTCTTTTGATTTCAAACATGAACGCTTTCAAAACACAAGTACCAGCTGATGTTTGAGAACCACTGCAGGAGAGGAGCTAAGACTAGTGATTTGCCTGTCAAAATTAGGAAGGTGGAGGAGAGAGAAATTCTTGTCCATTGTGGCAGGAATTCAGTAAAATAATGTCTAAATCTGATTAATTCTCAAAAGAAACATGTGGACATGGGCAATAGTGGTTGCCTCTGGAGAGCAGGACTCAGTATAGGGAGGTGTGTGGCAGGGGGTCATTATTTTTTTTAAACATGTGATTCTTTGATTGAAATTAAAATGAAAGAAAAATATTGTTCTTAGATTAGAAAGATTGTCCAGGAGTCTGGGAAATATGCTGGGAGAGTGATCCTTGCTTTTTCTCCTTTTCCTGATTAGGAGATGGTGGTGGGGCTAATTTAATGATCATCCTCCATGTGTCTTCCAGATGTTGACTCAGTTTGAGGGGGAGAAAGATTCTGAGAGCAAGGCGCACTCCAGCAAGCAGAGCTGAATTTCAGCCCGTGTGTGTATTTATGACAGTTCCACAAGAGAGCATCTAACCTCTTCCGTAGAGAGGAATAACCTCATTAGAGCTCTTCAAGTCATGTTGCGAGATAACATTAGGATTTAAATACTGTATTCTCTTCAACTAAAAGGCACCGAGCCCATGTTGGTACATGGGCAACTTGTTTTATCCCTTAACCAGAAGAGTATTTAAAAGGACTATAATAAATCCCAAAGCAATTCAGTCAATTGAGCGTCTATTCCATGTAAGAACTTGATAAAAAGAGAAAACATTACTGCCATCAGTGGGCTTACAGGAAAAACGTGTACAGAGAAGAAAGTGAGATTCAGATTAGTGTGTGTGAGTGTTTCACTCCAGAGACCACTTCCAGCTGAGGAGAAGGTGTTCTGTGGAGAAAGGGAGAATGGGCTGGAGCCAAGGAAGAAGTAGGATTTGGACACTCAAGGCTAGAGGGCTTTGACAGGCTAACAGAGGAGGAAAGACTGATGGATACTAATGGTCTTCCATATGGCTGAATGTCTAGTATGAGGGAAACGGGAGGGCCATGAAGACAGGGTCTACAATCATGTGGTCTGAGGCCCTTGTTCACTGTCCGTGGAGCCAGACTTGTTTCTGTTGGAGACAGGAGACCATTACAACTTTTTGAGTGTGGGTAGATCAGAGACCTGCCTCAGGGAGACTGATCTGCCTGGGCCTGGGAGGCACTTGGGAGCTCTCACAGAGACCCCAGGAAGGCCTTGCTCCTGAGTTCTTGGAGGTTCGATGTGAAAGATGCAGAGACTCGAGTCACTATTAGCTCCTAGTTGGTCTCAGTTGCTGGCACAGTATGGAACTGAAGGAAAGAATACTGCAAGGCCCCATTTGGCCTGTGTGCTGGGAAGGAAGCAAGGCTGGCACTGAACTTCTCACCTAAGGGGCCCTTATCTTTCCCCTTCAGGTGAGCTTACCAGTGACTATGACAGAAGCCCTGTCTTCAAGTTGTCTACACAGAGTAGAGCTTTGAAAACTCTAATTGCTCTCAGGCTTCCTCAGGAGGCCCCCAAAGACCTGGCTGGGGCTGAAGTTCCAGGTCACCCACTGTGTAGACAGATGGCCCCCCAGAGATGTCCACATCTCTAACTCCTGGAACCGTGAATACAATAAACTACATGACGAAGGAGACTTTGCAAGGGTAATTAAGGTTAGGGGCTCTAAAACAGCAGGGGTCACCTGGATTATCCAGGTGGGCCCAATCTTTCTCCAGCTAGAGGCAGAGAGCGAGGTCAGGGAGATGCACGAGGAGTCAGAGATTTGAAGCATGAGAAGGACTTGATTGGCCGTTGCCAGTTTTAATGATGGAGGTGCAATTTGACAAGGAACATAGGGAAGCTTCAGGGGCTGAGAGAGGCTCCTGGCAAGCGTCAGCAAGGAAACCAGGACCTCAGTCCTACAACCATGGGGAGCCGAATTCTGCCAACAACCTGAGTAAGCCCAGGAACGGATTCTCCCCCAGAGCCTCCAGAGAAGGGCCTGACCCTTGACTCCTTGATTCTGGCTTTGTGAAACCCAGAGCAGAGAAACCAGGCAAGCCCCGCAGAGCTGTGAGATGATAAACTTGCCCTGTTTTAAGCTGCTAAGTTTGTGCTAATGCATTAATGCGGCAATAGAAAATGAACCTGCCCCAGCCCCAGAGGACCCCAGGGCTTCTTCCTTCCCCTGGCTTCTCTGGGGAAGGAGCACAGTCCAGGTCTCTCAGAGTGAGATCAGGCTGCCGGGCCAGGGCAAAATGTACTCACCCAGTAGCATGGGGCAAGTCACTTAGTTCCTGAGAGCCCTGCTTATCACCTGTCACTTGGGGTGCCATCATCCGCTCTGCCTACCTGGGGGTGATTGATGAAATGATACATGAGGAGCACTGAAATGGCGAGGCAGCATTAGATTCTGCTCTTCCCTTCCTGAGAGGGGCAAGCCGCCTAGCCTCTGGAAGCCTCTGTCTCCTCCCCAGAGAGTGGAGGTGACAACACAGCTTCACAGCAATGTCATGAGGAAAGAATGAGGCAAATCACAGGAGCGTCTAAGCGGGGCTGGGGAAAACAGATGCTTTACTGAAGCTGATTCCTTTCTGCTGGGGGTGTGTCCTGTCTCAGCTGGTCCATGGGTAGGCTCCCTGCGTAGGAGGCAGTGACACTATCTAAGGGCTCTGGCTGGTTCCTCATATGGACCTGTCATGCTCTTCAGCACTGGTCCTTGCCTGTCAGGCCCAGAGATGCCGCTGTCCTAGAGGGGATGGTATGGGGATGATCTGCACTACCAGAGCCTGAGAGCTGGCTCTCCCAGCACAAGCTGGAAGGGGGTGTGAATCCCTGCCTCTATACTTCACCTCTGCTGCCACCACTGTAGTCCACGCCACCATCATTTCTCACCAGACCAGGTCATCTCTCTTTATAATGCCTACCACCCCCCCCCTCAGTTTCCCTCTGCCCTTAGAAGAACATCCAGACTCTTGTTAAGGTCCACAGACCCTGCACAATGGGGCTCTGGCCTCTCTAGGATCATCCAGTGCTAGCTACACGCTGCATGCCGACCACCCTCAAACTCACCAAAGCCTCTCCTGCCTCAGGCCCTTTGCACATGCTGGTACTTCTTGTAGAAAGCTCTTGCCATGTCTTGCTCACAGCTAGTTCTTCATTCTTCAGGTCTCCACTGACATATCACCTCCTCAGAGAACCATTCTCCAACTACCTGTATTCCCTGACTTAGCTCTTTGATTCCTTCATGAAACCTGTCACAATTTGTTATTATTTTGTCTAATTGCTCTTCTGTCTCCCTCACTTGAATGGAGGCTCAAGAGGGCAGGGATCTATTTTGTCTCATTTTCTGTTGGTCCCTGGTAGCTGACACGGTGCCTAGCCCTTAGTGGATGCTCAGGGAATCTATCTCGGTTGACAGCCCTTCTGAAAGAATGCAATGCTAGGTTGGACATCTTACCAGAATTTCTTCACTGACAGATTCAGCAAAGCTGTATAATTTTTTAAAATGTGCTTTGTGAACTCTCTGGGAATGCGTCCCAGGCAGGAGAGCATCGTATGTGATTCAGGGTGATTCACCTAGCAGCCATAGTTCGTTTGTGCACGTGTGAATGTCCTTTTCAAAAAACAAGATGGAGGAAACACGCTTGGTGAAAGAAAAGGCATTGCCTGTGTTGAGGATACTCACTTTGTCATCTTTTCAGTGAAAAATGAGCTGTTTTACTCTAATGTGAATTTTGAATTATGTTGAAGCCATAAACTTTGGGCCTCCATTGTGCTGGAAATTGTCACCATCTGTCCCCCTCCCCCCACACACACCCCCCTCAGTGCCTGCGTGTGTGGAAATATAGCCCAAGCCTATGAGAACTCACTGTTTGTTCAGCCTGGACATGAGGTAATAGTTTCCCAGGTGAGGTGCTCGGCTTCCTTCAAATGCCAGCTCGAAGGTTTATTTTCATTATCATATATACAGAATCTGTGGAACGGTGCAAAGTCGAAGGGTCAGGAAGATGGAGGAGAGAGAACATGTCACTGCAGACACTGGGGCCAGACAGGTTTCAGGGACCATCCAGTCTTGGGGGGGGGTGGGCTGGTTAGGCACCTGGATTCAGGGGATTGGTTTAGCCCAGCAGAGGAGGAAGGGGGATTAGAGGAAGAAGTTTCCACCCTCATCCCTAGTCCAACCAGATCACGCACATCCCTGCACCCCCACACCTCCGCCTTTTACAAGCATCAGCTGCTTGGCGTCAGCTTCTGGGTAATCCTTTCAGAAAGGGCACCTTGGTGAAACGCATGTGAAAGCCATCTAGCTTCAGCTATGTGTGAGGAAGACCTGTAGTTCAGCCTCGTCACTGACCACAGAAGTCTGGTTACATCCCTGGGTCTCTGGCTTCTCCTCCAAAGGTTCACCCAGAAGCAAAGGAGAGGGGACTCTCATCTCTCAAAGGCTGGGCTGTACCCAGCAGTGACCTGTGTAGTGTGCAAACTTTCTCTTAGTGCTTCATCTCTGCAACTTATGGAAAGAATGTGTTCCGACCCTCCACAACTCTTTGCAGGAGAAAATAGTGGTTTTTCCCCCAAATCTTCAGGCCTGTTGGGTTTTCTTTCTTTCGTCCTGCCTTACGGAAAACCTTGCCTGCGAGCCCATGCAGTGTGTATATAAACAAACAAGGGCACGTGTCCAGGGGACAGTCTCTGGCTGGGGAAGAAACATTAGCCCCTCCTTTGTCATCTTCTGAGGTGATCGAGGAAGTCAGAGGCCAGGCTACTTGAAGTTATACCTGGAGCCCCATTGAGGTGAGCCTCTTGTGGGTGCATGGGGAGGGGTCTTGCTGGAAGCCTCTCCAGTTTAAGGGCATCTTTCTCCCAGTTGCCTGAATGCATCTGGCTCTGCAGCTTTTGGAAATACAGCTAGTGTAGTCTTCCTTTCCTCTGACGGCACCAGCACCTTTATTGCTGGTTCTGTTTTCTGCCTCTTGTGACTAGTTAGTTGTAACTGTTTAAAAAAAAAATAAATGAAGCATAGAACACAAAAGATTCCAGGGTGAAAATCAAGGGAGAGCATTTCTGGAGCTGGAAGGCAGAAGGTCTCTAGGAGCAAGTTTACGGCTGATATTAAAAGACAGAGGTTGTAGGGGGACGTGAAATGTGGCCTATAAAAGGCCAGCCAGGCCCAGGCAGTTCTGGAACCCAGGTGAGTCAGAGGTCAGGTGCAGCCCCAGGTGGGCCAGCTAAGCTCTCTGCTCAGTTTCTCATGGGAGTTGAGCTGGATGATGGGGAAGACTGTCTTTAGGCAGAGGGGGCTGTCTTATGAACTGCAGGGCCATGGAGTAAACCAAAGGATACCCCCAAACAGAACTTACCACTTTCAGTTTTTCCATAAAGGTATGAGGCAAAATTGGTGTTGTGTTTATGTGTAAAGGAAGACCAGTGGGACTGTTGTTCTTCCCATGATTTCAAAATCTAAGAAGATAATTTGTACAGACCCTGATGTAGAAGGAATTCTTCCACTTTAATTTTATGAAGTATTTGTCTTTCATTTATTCCTTTGGACATGATATTTTTTAGAAAGCAACTCTGTCTGTGTGACCAATTTTAAATACCAGGCAATGAGACATTTCCCTTCTTCATTTGGACACAGGGCTAAACAGAGAAATCCCAGGACCAGCTGAGCTCACATTAAAGATAGCGTTGGATTCTGGAAAAAAGAGCCTGTTGAAACAGAATTGGAAAGAGAATCCTTTTACACTCAGTTCATGGCATCTACACAAACAATTTTTTGTAACCCCCAGGTGCTGGGGGTTACAGACATGAATTACGTATGACCGGGGCCTCGGGGAGCTTCTATGGGACTGTGGGAGGAACAGCAGTTCAGAAATGTACCTCTTGTTGTCCAGGCAGAGACCCTCTGCTAAGTCACATTGCCCATCAGGAAATGCCTCACTCATGTTAGCTTAAAAATAGCCTTCTTGTTTGGTCCCCTTGGGGTGGGATTTGAAAAGCATATATTCCCACCCAGTCCAGTTGTCCTATTTTCTCAGGCCTCAGCATGGATGTGGTTGCCACAGCAACCCTGTAAACAGTATCTAATCTGTGTCAATGATTATATATATATATATGAAGTCCAAGAAATTGACCCTCCTATGAACATGACGACTGGACTAGGCGAAGAATCCTACTGCTAGATCAGAATGTAGATTTTTTCCAGTGCAGATTTGAGTAAGAGAAATGGACACCCCAAGGCTTGAGTACCTAAGCAACTTCCTCTCTGAAGTCAGTCTTGGCCACAACAACGATTGAGCTGCCAGCCCCAAGCCGCACATCCCCAAGGCTGCCTTGGCCTTGGTGGCCACAGCATTGGGAAGAAAACACAGCCAGCTCCAACCTCTGTACTCTGGTTCAGAGAAAACTGTCACTTGAGCTGGATTCATTGTATTCTTTCTTTCTTTCTTTCTTTCTTTCTTTCTTTCTTTCTTTCTTTCTGGCCTGAAGAGAATGAGGAAATCAATAGCCAAATATTCTAGAACAGGAGTCCACAAACTACAGCCTGCAGGCCAAATCTGGTCTGCTGTTTATTCTTATAAATCTTTATTGAGATCAGCCATGCCTGTTTCTTTACATATTGCATACAACAGCTTTCATACCACTAGTTGCAACAGAGACCATGTGGCCCAAAGTCAAACGTATTTACTAGATGCCCTTTACAGAAAAAGTCTGCCAACCCTTTCTAAAAGAAGCAGAGTAAGGCTTTGGGGAGAAGAAAACGATTCTCCATGGAAACCTGGGTTGAAAACCAGGGTGAGAAAGGAGCCAATATGGAAATGTAGTCCATGAGGCTGAGGAGGCCGCTCGACGTCCAGTCCACAGGTCTCTGAAGCCTGAGACAGGAAACGGTTGTCTCCTGAGAGAAAGGCTTTACCTCTTTTAACCAGAGAGCAATTAAGAGATGGTGGCTTCTCAGATCTGTTTCCGTTTTCCAGAAAGTCTTCTTCCAGGTAAAGAAACTGATGGGGCTTTGCCAACCAGTAAGTGGAGGGAGATGGGAGAGACCGCTTCCAAGCTGGTGGGGAATGTCTGATTCGGGCAGCCAAGCTTGCATTTGCCCAGAACGCTAGGGAGATGGGGGCGCAAAAGTGGACGGAGGAATTTCTTAGAGGCCCTGGTTGGCACTCAGGGTTGTTCCTAAAAGGAAAATGGGGAGTTTGGCCCACTGGCTTCATAGGGAACCTGTACTCTTTGTACTTAGTAAAGGAGAAGTAGTCTTTACTTGCTCCTGTAAAGTCTATGCTGTCAGCTGGGCATTCTGAGGCTTCAGTCTGCCCACCACCTGCCCCAGAAAGATGCTTTTCCTTCCTTGGGAAACAATATAGTCATTTACCCAGGGAGACAAATCCAGGTGCAAAGCCCAGGAACCCTGAGTTTCAGCCTCAGCCTGCCCAGTGCATGAGGCAGGTCCCTTGATTCCCTCCGTCTTGCTACTCTACCTATAAGACAACTGCATTCCCAGCCTGGGAAGGTCTTTGCCTGAAGCCTTGGCTTATTTTCATTTTATAACTGTGGAAATTGAGTCCTGGGCTAATTTCTGAGCTGGTGCTTCATCTTCTCGGAATAGGTACTTAATTTTAGCTGATGAGTGTATGCACCCACAAACCATGTGCATATATGTATGTGTGTGTGCATATATCCCCGTGTGTATACATCAGTATATAGAAATGGTGAACTCAGTGCTTGCTGGATGGCAATTAGCAGCACTGGAAGACCTAAGCCAGCTTCGGGGGTAGGAAATAGTAGAGTACAAGGGGAAGGCAGACCAAGGACAATGAGCTTTTACAAAGCCACAGGCCCCTCATCAGGAGGCTGTACACTTGTGTGTCACTGAGGGGTGGGTGCTACAGCTATGGCGATGATGAGCAGTGTTTTAGCATTGGCCAAGATTGGGGCATCCACCATGGGGCTCCCCATTTCAGTGGCCACCCCATTTCTCGGAGCACCGCATGGTACTCCAGTGTTGACCAGGCAACCTCAGCCTGGTCTGGGGATGCCAGGCTCGGGGGACAGGCACAAAGGTGAACAGGACCAATATGGTCCCCGTCTTCATGGAGCATAATTTTAACAGGGGAGATAAACAGGAAACATGTACTGATAAAATCAATTAGTTACAAACAAGACGAGCAGTAACAGGAGAAAGTGCTCGAAACTACAAGAACTTACAATGGAAGCCTGAGCTCATGGTGGGCTCAGAGATGTGGTTTTGATGTGTTCGTGGAAGGATGAGAGGACACACACTGGGTGAACGAGGTGGAGGAAGTGGGGACCAGCTTTGGTGGAGGCCCTGCTTTTCCTGTGAACGCCAGTCTGAGGGGTAGCCAGCACAGGAGAGACAGAGGGACAGACGTGAGGAGGGCAGGGACCAGGTCTTGTCAGATTGTGTGCCACAGGATGATTTAGGTCACGTCCTTTTCATCACTTCTCACCTGCTTACCACCCCACACCCAACGATGGGGAACTCAAACTGTCCCTCTCGCCTGTGACCCTGGAAAGCCACGTGCCAGGAGGAGCCTGTCAGCAGGGGCAGGGCTGGGTATTGTGGGGTCTGAAGCTTATATAATTTGGGAAGAAAGTTCCCTTGAAGAAAAATGTGAAATTACGAAAGACAAAGTCAGGGCATGACAGGGAGGGGCTTTCAGGTTCAAATCAAAGGCAAAGTCACCTTTGGTGCTTTCCCCTCATTCCTACCCTCAGAGAGCCTGCTTCTCTCGCCTGAGATATCCGTGCAGTCCACATCCACTTCCTCCTGTTCTCTCCTTGCTTGAGATGGCAAATAAAGCACCAGTGTCTTTTATCCGAAGTCTGGTGGAAATCTGGCTCTCCTTCCCCCCAGTAGTGTCCAAGGGAACACGGGACTTTCCTTTGTTTGCCCAAGCCGTCCGTGAGTTTCCCCCTGCCACAATCAAGGCAGGGAATGTTGGCTGGGGCACTTTATTCTTTTGAAAATGTGAAAGAATATGAATTTCCATAGGCGAAATTATTCTGTCTGGTAGGTCTAGACTGTCCGTGGGCCAGCAAGTTCACTGGAGTCCGTGTTGGCGCTGCGAGAGCCGCTTGGATGTACCCTGTGGGACAGGAACAAATCACTTGGAACTGTGTTCTGTGGTGGGGGAAAACCCACAAACATTAGCAGTGACAGAGGAGATGTTTAATAGTGAATGACTTACAACTAAAAAATGACAACAGGCTCTTCTCTCCAAAATCCAAAATGATCAAAGCCACTTCACAGTAGTGAGGAGTGTCTGTCAGCCTGGAATGCCGGGAGCCTGCTGTCCGTAGATTAGACACGTCAGAGAGCTCCAGACCAGTATGAGGGAGGGACTGGCCAGCCCGCTGAGGACCGCAGGGGAAAACTGTAACTCCTCCCGAAATGTCGCTCCCGATTCCCCTCCCAACCTCCACAGGTAGGCCCAGCTCAGCACACTGCACAAGCCCTCTGGACAGACGGCAGGCTTGGCACACCAACCGTTCGGCCCCAGCACTGGGGGGGGGCTTTGGCCATTAAGGCCCAATCTGGGTTAGAGGCTGCCCTCCAACCCCCCCACCCCTGAGATGTGGGCAAGAGTCCCCTGAGCCCTGGTGTTGTGCCCTCAGCCTAATAGCCTCATTGCTTTTGACTTTTCTCTTTGGAACTAAGCATTATAATATCCCATCTCTCAGGCAGAGCCCATCTCCACTAGAGATTTTCTGCCTCCCCAAGACAGCAAACAGAAGAAAATGACCACACTGTAATCTAAGAATTCTTTACACAACTGGATTATTATTCATGCACATCTGAGAGCATTTAGAGATCTTGTCAGACTTGGAAGGGACACCTGCCATGTCCCCTTCTTGAGGACCCTACCTGAAGAAGCACGTCAGTAGACTGAGACGTGAGCCACGTGAGCCACGTAAGGAATGCACTCCACAGCCCAGGCCCCCACTGATGCAGGTTTCCTGGAGCCTGAGGAGGAGCCCTCGCTGCGGTGCGAGGGCTGGCTTTGTGGAGGGGAGGGCGGGAAGCTTCCACAGAAACAGTCAGCGCTGGTTTGGAAACAAGTAGTTGGCTGGTATTTACTCCTTTGCCGTTCAATCCTGTCCTTCCTGTTGTCTCCCCCCCACAGACTGTCTTCGAGAGGAACTGCCGTTCGGAGGACTGTGCCGCGGACCTGCAGCTCCAGGGTCAGCTGCTGCTCTCCAGGTAACTCAGCGCTCCTTCTGCAGCCGCGTTCTGGGAGGCACGTTTGTCGTGACCCCAGGCCCCAAACCTGAATGTGCAGATGCCCCCCGCCCCCACAAAGAGGATAACTAGAGTTGGTGGGCTACAGTGTAATGGTATACAACGGTAGTTTATAGCTTACAGAGAAGTGTGTATATTATACAGTAATTTTTTTGAAAGATGTTATTTATTTGAGAGAGAGCAAGCTAGAGAGAGCATGTGCACCGTGCAGGAGCTCAGAGGGAGAGGGTCAGGCAGACTCCCTGCTTAGCTGAGCAGGGCACCGGATGCGGGGGCTTGATCTCAGGACTCCAGGATCATGACCTGAGCCGAAGGCAGACGCTTCACTGACTGAGCCACCCAGGCGCCCCTACAATAGTTTTAACAACAGCTATCATCTGGAGGGGATAATTTGCTTTTTGTTTCATTTCTGGTTCCATGTATCTCAGTTTAGCCTGTATTTCTGATTTGTGTGATGTATTTGTGTGGTGGACGTGGTACTTCATACTAATACTCATTGTATTAGATTGAACTATAAGAAATTGCTAGTATTTAACTGGGACAGGTCATATGATTCAACACACTATTACATGAAGATTCTTTTAACCGCTCCCCCCACACTTAACAACAGCATCTGCTTTCACAACAGGTGAAGGTTCTATGGCGGCGGGAGGGGGTGCAGGAGAGGGGCAGGTGGTCCTGGTCCAAGGGAACAGACAGTCCCTGTTGTTTCAGGCTTCCCTCCCATAGCGAGAGCCCCCCGGCGGAGGTACTCCACACACAGGCCTTCTGTTTCCTCTCTGCCAGCCTTTTCTTCTAGGTGTCTTGTAGGATGAAGGTGCTGGCCTGAACCATTTGGCCACATTTCAGAGAATGGTTTCCTTTCAAGACAGTTCTTTCTGAAAGATTGTTTTAGCCTGGGGGCCAGAAAGTCTCTCTATACATTTATTTCCATTCCTCAAAAACCATCCTCACTTTTGAGAGTTATTCTCCAAACGCCATATTATGTCCCTTATTTGTAAGCATGCGAGTTACGTTTGGGTGGGATATAAGAAGTATCCCATCATGAACCAGTGGCTGCACTGGAACACTTACTTATGTTGATAAATAATCTATTATTCATCAAAGGAAAGTAATTCTAAATTCTTTTTCTTTTGTTTTCATTTATTGGGCAAAAGGTGATGTAACACCCCCCCCCCCCACACACACACATGCCCAAATACTCCTCCAAGACACTTAAATGTTAATTAGCATCACTTTGACTTAGGACAAAAGTGGTAGATTAAAGTGGTATATGTTTTGCCAAGCTTAGAAGACGACTTCAAACAAATGAAGTGGATATCGGAATTTTTTGACATAAGAAGTTCCTGGGGTTATTAGAGAAACCAGTTCTAAAGAAAGTTCATAAATTATCAGGTCATTACTTTTAGTTTTAAGTAGGTCTTCCAAAAAGTGTCTTAGGGACAAAGTAACATAAAACAAAAATACAATTTTTTTTTTTTTTGTCTTGAGGCAGACAGTAAATGTTTGAAATTTGTTTTGGATCAGAAAACTTTGTGTGTTGGGAAAATGTTCACTCACTCCAAGGTTAAATATTAGGTTAGAGAAGTCCTGATGTTCTTGCTGCCCATTAATGGACATAGTCAAGTTTATCACTGTTCAATTGTGCTTTTCATGTATTAAGATATATAACCCAAGGCTCATGGTCAGTAAGGCACCTTGTGGTTAAAACTGCCTCCACTGCCCCTCAGGAGTGCTGATCAGAATGAGTTCTGCTCTGTGGGCCCAGTAATTGATAATTTGAGAACTGGTATGGTGGCCAGGACCCGGACCCCCATATGTATCAGCTAGCTATAGCCACAGAAAAATGCTGCATGACAAAGCACCACAAAACTCAATGGCTGGAAACAGCAATCATCTACTCTCGTGGATCTGCGGGTTGACTGAGGGTTGGCTAGTCCAGGCTGGGTTCAGCTGGACCTTGGCTGACTTACCCATGCATCTGGGGTTCAGCAGAGGGTAGGTTGATCTCGGCTAGGTTCCGGTAAGCCAGTTTAGTTCTGCTTCATGTGTCTTTCATTGTCCTGCTGGAACCACTCGGCTAGCACGGGCATATTCTTCTCATGACTTGGTGACAGCACAAAGGGCAAGCAGAAACACACAATAAGCCTTAAGGTCTCAGCTCAGACCTGGTGCACTCTTACTTGAGCCTTACTCTATTGGTCATAGAAAGTCATATGACTGACCCCAAAGTCAGGAGACAGGAAAATATTCTGTGCCCCCTTAATGAGAGGAACTGCAAAGTCACACAGCAGAGGACATAAGTTCACGCAGGGGTGAATTGAGACCTATAAGGCAGTCAGTCTGCTCTACCACATGAAGAAGAGGGCAGCTCTCTTTCCTGATACCTTATAGTTTTCAGGGTTATTTCAGCCTTTCTGGTAATTCCATCATCCTCGACTCAGACATGAGACCTAGAGACTGGGTAAGAGGATTTTCTGAATCTGTTTTTTTTTTTTTTGAAGATTTTTATTTATTTATTTGACACAGAGACAGCCAGTGAGAGAGACAGCCAGTGAGAGAGAGACACGCAGGGGGAGTGGGAGAGGAAGAAGCAGGCTCCCAGCAGAGGAGCCTGATGTGGGGCTCGATCCCAGAACGCTGGGATCACGCCCTGAGCCGAAGGCAGACACTTAACGACTGAGCCACCCAGGCACCCCAAAGGATTTTCTGAATCTCAGAAGTGGTGTCCTTGGATGACAGCTATGATCCTCTCCTTAGGATGAGTTATTTCCCAGGAGGCCCCCTGGTCTCTCAAAACAGCCTTTTGTCTGGATCCCCCATTAAATCTTCATTGTATCTTGGGCCCATAGCTGTCCCCAAAGGAGTCATCAGAGAAACCGTAATTGGTAGTTGGATGGGGAGAGATACAAAACCAAATGGTGGTTTCGGGTACGTCGGATTTCCCCAGACCTTCATGTAGAGCCAGGCACAAAGTGAGAGAAGGCACAGTCAGTAAACTGCTCCTAGAAGCCGGGGTCTGAATTTGGTTGACAAAAGCTTAGTTGCTGGAACCAGAACTGAGCTGCTCTGGTTTATCACTGAGCTCTATTGAGCCATGATTGCCCCGGGTGGGATGCACATCCCGTGATTGCTCGTCAGGGAAACACTGGCACCATGCTGCAGAAACGAACGGTGTGTGTGCCCTGCTTTCCCGGCATGCATAGTGTAGGTGGGAGAGGGCAGCTGGGTGGCGGTGGCACCACCTGGTCTGGGCTAGAAGAGAGGTAGATGGGTCATTATAGGGCCCGGGAACGGCTTCCAGGAGGAGGAATGAAGGGGCGTGAGGAGCAGGATGCAGGTATTCTGGGCAGAGGGAAAATGTGAGCAGAAGCATGGAGGTGTGGAGGGCTGATGCCTATGAAGATCTGCAGGTGTCTGGAATGAAGGAGAGGGGGTCAGGAGCACATGGTGAGAGATGAGGCAGGACTGAGAGAGAGTGACGCGGTGTGGGTCCTCTGGTCCTCTCTTGCACTCAGAGAAAGCTTGTGTTTTGAGTCGGCTGTTCCCCATCCACCTCATTTCCTAGTCTGTGTCACAGGTGCACGGAGTCCCTTTGTCCTGGCACAGGAGCACCCTTGGCAGCATTGGACTTATGAGATGTGTTGATCTGCACCATGGTGCCTCCCCAAGGACTTCAAAAGGGCAATTTGGACATGACTTTTGCCTTTCATAATGTCTCTGGAACCTAGCTCTCATGTTAGCTGTGACCCACTGTACTGAAAAGTTGAAGCCAAGTGGTAAGAGGAAAGATCCCTCCGATGACTGGGGTAGACAGTGCAGGACAAGGTGTTGTGGCTGGAAGCAGCCAAGTACCCATCAGACTGAGGAGGCATTGTCTGGAGAAGACAGAGGGAAAGACATCTGGGAGTGATTGGGTCGCCCAGAGTGGCCGGGGATCAAGCCAGGAAATGCTATCTGTGACAGGGACTCATGGATGTTTTGATTTTTCTCTCCAGAGAGCATGAATTCTGGCAGGCCTGTTGTCTCTTAAAACAATCAACTCTTTAATTAAAGGTTCACAGTCTTTAATGGGCTTGAGCCCATTTCCAAAACACGCCATTTCCAAAATGTCCAGGGACAGGGATGAAGGTGTTTGGATTGTTTCTATTAAAGAGAACTGAAAACTCCCATTTGTAAAGTGATGCGACTATGTTTTGTTTTGTCTGTCTGAATACTTAACAGTATCTAAGACTACATCACGTGATTAAGATAAAGAAAAAACAATGTAGACTATGGCAGTTGATCTAAAAATACATATATATTTTTTTGATGCCTCCCATAGGAGATCAGTGGAACATTTCAGTGCCTTCTGGCTAGCCAACCCGAATAATGAAAGAACTCTTAAGGGAAGTGAAAAGACACAGTAAAATATTTATGAAGTAAGAACCATCTAGCGGCTACATATAATGGTCCTACGTTGGTAGCCTTAACAATGCTATTATCACAGTGGAGGTGTGGGGTGAAGTGCATGTCCCAAAATCATTGGCTGGGAGACAGGTAGCTCCATCCATGAAAAATCAGCCTTCGAGAGGAAGATCGCTCCACCCAGAGAACTATTTAGAACCTGAAACAAATTATTCTTCTCAAAAGTGGCAACGTGGCCGGAATTATCAACTGCACAGCATGCAGTAGAGGTAAAGTCTTGTTTGATAAAGGGGAAGAGACCCCTGTCTACGGGACCCCTACCATGCACTGGATGCCCTAGAGAGTCATCAGTATACATAGACACACGGTAGTGTCTTACCAGCTGTGCAGCCTTGGGCAAGTTGCTTAACATCTCTGTGCCTGTTTCCTCATCTGTTAAACGGGAGAAATGATAGCAACACCTTATAAGGTTATTCCAAGTATTTAATGAATTAAAACATTTAAGTGCTTCTGAAAGTGCTTGGCATGTAATAGGCACTCAGCAGATGAGAGTTAACATTATTCTTTCATTTAATCCTCTCAATGACACTAAGAAGTAAATATTACTACACTCTTTTTAGTGGGGAGGATACAGACGCTCAGGGAAGCCTGGTTACTGGCTCAAGTCATTAAAGCCAGAATGGCTAATTCTGCATCTTGCTCTCCTCCAGTGCACTAGCCTCAGTAGCTGTCGGGGACCGATACCCACTGGCTCTGAACCAGAAGTACCAAGGCTGGGGACCTTGAGGAGAAAGTCCTCCTCTGTATGAGAAGTCCCATCCAGAAAGGAGGTGGATGGGTTAAAAAGTCCATTATCAAGGTAGCTTCCATCCATCCCTGCTCCTGCTTCCTCGTGAACTGTCAGACATGTGAAACTCTATTCAACAGCTTTTCCCTCTGGAGACATTTGCTGCCTGTCCTGCTGGGTTGGTGGTGGTCTCTGAATTGAGTCACACATTCTTAACCCAGATAGGTTGGATTTTCCTCTCCATGGAGGGCCTCAGATTTGACCTCGAGCATGTGGCTGGCACATCAGCAGTTTCCTCACAGGTAAAGTCGCCGTCATTGTTATTATTTTATGAAGGAAGGTGAGCAGGAGCTGATCAGAAACCTGGAAAACTTGTGCCCTGACCAGAATATTAGCCATTTGATTTACTGTTTTTTTCCCTTCGCTGTCTGTCCCAGGTCTGGAAGAAAAATGCAAAAGTCTGTTGATTGGGAGCAGCTGGCTTTTTTAGTTGCTGTTTCTGGAATCTCTGGAAACAGGAATGGTTTTTTCGAGGGTGTATTCTTGAAAGAAAAATGAAATGGTCCAGTGAATAGGAGTTTTTGAAATGAGTCAAAGGATTGCTTGCTCATCTTCACTCCCCTCTCTCGGAATAAGTCTTTGCTTTTGCTCTGATGTGGGTTCCCTAATGGGAAGCAGCAGGTGTGTCTCCCACATTCAGGAACACATCAAGGCTGAATGGACATGTGGGTGGTCCTTCTGTGGGAGTTACCTAGGCAGAGGGTAGGATTTAGGCCCCTGGGAAGGTAATCAGCAGAGTCAGGCAAGCAGAGACATTCATACACTGGGAGGGGTATTGAAGGATGCAGTATCCTTCCAGAGTGCCTAGCTTCTACTCACCTGAGAGGAGGTGACACAGCGCTAGTATATCGTTTATTTGACAAATAGTAACAAAACACTGGCTGTGGATAAACCAGGCTTGGTGGAAACAAATAGGGACAATTTACTGCATCCCAGTGCAACACTAGTGTATCAGTTACTTACTGCTGTATAACAAGTCACCCCAAAACTTCATGCGTTGGAGAAAACCACCGCTTATTTGTCTCCTAATTCTGTGGATCATCTGTTTAGGTTGGGCTCAACTGTTTGGGTCTTCTGGTCTCCTGGGCTCCCTCGTGGATCTGCAGCCAAGTTCAGTTTGGCCAGTTGCCTCTGTTTGTGATGATTGGCTTGTCATTGGCCAGAGTCCCTCCCCTGGCCTCCACATGGTCTCTCATCCTCTAGCCAGCTAGCCCAGGCTTATTCTTACTGTGGGGCAGGGGTCCAAAACCTAGCACAGCAGTGCACAAGGACTCGTGAAGTCTAGTTTCATTGTCACATTCTGTTGATCAAAGCAAAGTCACAGGGCCAATGGGATTCAAGAGGTGGGGAAATAAACTCTGCTTCCTGGTGGGAGAGGCTGCAATGTCACATGACAAGGGATGTGAAGGGAGAGACGCCATCAGTCAGTTCATCATACCCAGCTACCACAGTGGATGGCTGCAGCTTCGTCCTGCAAGGAGATGCTAAGGAATGGTGGAAAACACCTCACACGGCATCAGAGGGAAGGAGGGACTGGGGTAGTTGACTCTCAGTCATTGGTTGAGGGCTACTCTGGAGTTGGGAGGGTAGGGACAATTAATTCCCTGGCACCTCCAGCCTGTGACAGCAGCCTTGTCTAGTTCTAGAAAAAGATCCTTGGATACGTAGATGCAAACACTGGCAGCTGGAAGTCAGCAGGAGCATTTGAAACAATCCGAGGGGGGGTGGCAGGGGCATGGATTATGTCTGCTACACCCACTTTTGTGAAGAATCTCAGTTGATGAATGTATTCTGGAATTTCTAACAGGAGCGTTATAGCACCTTTTGACCCCAAGGCTTACTCCCTTTAAAACTTCCTGAGAATGCTTTCTTTCCATGTTTTGTCAAATACCCAACATTTTCCATTACTATGGTAACTTTATTTTCTATTGCGTTTGTTGATTCCTTTGTCCCTTCTCTAACCAACATAACCACGTATTGCCCACATGCTGAAGAGCATTTGGTTGTAGAGCAAACCCATGAGCCAAGTACAGGGCTGGGAGCTTTGTTCCCATTTTCCTGAGGGCAGCAGGAAAGGCAGGTAAGGGATGTGTCCACAGCACATCCCCGACAGAGAGGATAAACCCTCTGGCTCCTCCACCATCCTGGGAGAGCCCTGAGTGGAGCTAGGTCAGGTAGCTGTGTTTCTTTGGAGCCCTGGCTCCAGCCAGGCTGGGGATTAGCACAGAGGGTGTTCTGTGATGCCCTCTCCGTTGTCCTACATAGTAACTCAGGCAGGGTAGAAACAAGCCCAGCTCCCAGGGGCTCATTGTTAGTGGTTTGCATTATGTACTGGGAGCCATAGCATTTCAGGTGCGCAACGGGAAGCTGATAGGTGGGAACTGGAGTCACTTATCTGAGGCCCAAAAGAAAGTTACATGGCAGTGGCAGGAAAAACACCTGCTGGTAGGTTCCTGAGTCCAAGTCCAGTGTCCCAACCATTAGACCCATGGCCTGTGTCTTTAAATAGCCATGGCAGCAGCTTGGAGAACCTGGCCTGTCTCTGATGTCCACTATGCCCCTAACCAAGTGGAAATGACTTTAGGAACTTCCTTCCCATCTCAGTGCAGATCTGATTTGTAGTTTCCTAAATGGCCTACCAGCCTCAGTGTGAGGTTGGGGACAGTGGGCCACCACCTGAGGAACTGACCATGTTCCCTTGTTGGGCAGATTGAAAACATGGAGGGGAGGTCACTTCATTTTCAGACACACATAGCCCCCAACACGAGCAGCAGAAATCTATCCCAAAAAATACTGGATTTCAGGGACAGCCTTCCCCTGCCAAGCAGACACGGGAATTTTCCATCTGGATGGTGAGAGGATGGGGAATCCATAAAGGAACGTTGAAGGCAGGGTTTCAGGCAACCATGGCAACCGCAGAAGCTGCTGGGAACATGCCTGCCCATAGCCCACCTCCCTCCTGAGTGACCTGGGGAGTCTGGGTCTACCTCATGGGTGTACCTAATAAAATTTTATTTGGTAATATTTTCCTTGGCTTCCAAATATAGCTGACCACTGGAGGTTTTATGTGTAAGCATCTTTCCAGCAGGGTCAAAATGATATGGCTGTTACTTTCCTTCTCCCTGGACATTTAAACCAAGAAAAGGAACTACGAAGAGAAGGTAGCAGCCAGGTCCCTCACGTCTTGAGTTAAGAGCAGACAGGAGCCATGTGCTATTTCTTCGCTAAGATGCTTGCAGTTTATTCTGTAGCTGGGTCAGTGGTCTCTTGCCACTGTTACTAGCCTCACCCATCCCAGGGCAGACTTTTGTTACTGTAAGAAAAGCCAGATTCCGAGGACATGCAGTTGTTTTGTTTTCGAAGTAAATCTTCTCCCACACATACTTTCCTTGTTGTCTTGCACATACCCCCTCGTTAGCAACTTTCCCAAGTTTGTTCTGGCCCTGCTGCTCTCCACAGATGAAAAACCAAAGACAAGTGTGGCTGAGGAGGGATAATCCTTTTGCTTTGTCCCCAGTGGTCACTGGCCCCTCCCCCATAACCAAAGGTGACAGACTTGGGTATCACATGGACCACCAGTAAGTCACGGTTCATCACAAATTGCTGTGAGAAGGGAGGTACGCTGTAAAGAACTTCTAGATTTTATGATCCTGCTTTTCTGACTCCATGCCAGGTGATCTTGACCCAAACACGGCAAGGCTGGGTGGATGCGGTTGGTGCCACACCCAGACCCTTTTTACTGTGCAGGCGCCAGGTGCCCACTGCCGCTGGTGCTGGCTGCTAGGGGCTCGCAGCTTCCCCTCCTCTGGTCTGGAGAATGGCCCTCGCTCATAGGAGTCACCTTGCCTGGGAGGTTACCCCCACCACGGGGTGGCTCCCAGCCAATGACAAAAAGCCAGCCCCTTGTCTCAAGTGTAGGTAATCCGTGCTGCGGTTTGTGCTCCAGAAAGCCCATGTGAATTAGGCGACTCTACCCGAGACCGCAGTCTTGCTCAGCATCTTCCCTGCCCCATCCTCCTTCCAAGGCCCCTTGCTCCGCCTCGCATCCCTTGATAAACCATCTGGACCCCCAGCAGAGACTGCTTCCAGGGAGACGGACCTGAGAGGCTACATGTCTTAGACCTCACATCCTTTTTGTTCCTTCTTGGATCTCCTGGCAGTCTGATTCTTTTTTTAGGAATGTGAGTTTTGAGAGGAAACTAAATCCAACGCATTTAGCAGGTATCAGTGGGGGAAAACAGTTGCCAATGGACTTTTCATCTGCCCTCTTGGAATTGGAGGGGTTTTTTGGTTTCTAAAAACCAGGCCCTTTGAATGATGTGTAGGAGGTCCCTTCAGGTGGTGAGAAGGATTTTGTGTCATTCATCCATCCATCCATCCATCCATCCATCCATCCATCCATCCATTTACCTATTTAAGAGAACACGTGAGCAGGGGAAGGGGCTGAGGGAGAGAGAGAATCTCAAGCAGACTCCGAGCTGATCTCAGGGTCGTGAGGTCATGACCTGACCCAAAACCAAGAGTTGGAAGCTCAACTGACCAAACCACCAGGCGCCCCAGGATTTTGTGTCTTTAGGATTACTTCTGGTTGCCTCCTCCCTGGGACTTTGTTTTTAAAGAGGGCTCTGCAGACACAAGGGATAAAAGGAGAGTGGGTGCCCTGGTGAGAGATGGCTTTCACTGCAAAGGTCCTGTTGGGTGGGGGACTGAAAGCAGTTACCAGCTTTTGTACATGAGGGAATGCATGATACTCAGGTGGAGTAATCAGCCTTCCTTGCCAGGGGTACTGGGCTGTTTTTTAGAATGTTTTCTATGATAATGAAATTTGAACAAGAGTTGAATGCCATTGTTTCGGTCAATAGTTGTGTTTCTTCAAGAAAAAATGAAAAATGAATTTTTTAATTGTCCCTTTTGTTTCTTTTTCCTGGTGTGGAAGAACACAAACAATTTAACCTTCTAAGCTGAGAAGGAGAAGATTCTCATATGCACCTCCTTGGCCTGACTCCCCAGGTTCATCAGTTTTAAAGATGGGTTGTTGTTAGTCCAGGGACAGTGGAATCGAGGTGAAGGAAATCCACAGCAATTGCAAATATCTTATTATTCACCTTTCAGAAATGACATTCTTGTCTTTCCTTTCTCCCACAGCATGGCCTCTCCTTCCCGTCATTAAACCAGCCCCTCTCCCTCCCCTTCCCAGAGGACAGAGGCTCTAACCTGGGTCCACATCCCCTTAGTGATCTGTGCATAGAGTTCAGAGAGTCTGTGAACTTGGGTAGGAAAACAATTTTTGTTTTCACTCACTTCAAACTGAAATGTAGCATTTTATTCAGTCATGAATGTAGACAACAAAGCATAGGAATATTAGCAGGACCTCCGACTGTCACACATAGAAATCACTGATGTTTTCCTATCAAGTTACAATGTTGCAGATGTTTCAAAATATCATGTACATTCATCCCTACTTCGAAGTTATGGTAGTTACTAGACCCACCACCAAATGTTATTACTTAATGTCATAAAAGAAAGAACACATATTACTAAACCATACATTTTAAAATGTTATTATACTTTTGTGTGATTGGTTTCTTTGTAATCTGATTTTTCATTTTATGGATTTTAAAACACTATTTTGATAAGGGGGCCATTCATTTCAGGAGACCACCAAGAGTATCTGGTGACACAAAAACAGGCTAAAACTTTACCCTGTTCAGAAATTTTTCCTGATTATGGGAAAAGATACATTCTGGAGAAGTAAATGTTTTGCTTTGTTGGCAGGAGTAGACAGAAGATTTTTATTATAATATGCAGAACTGGGATTTCATTATAAAGCCATTGTCATGTTATATTTTTCTTTTTTTAATGTAAGACCAAACTTTGAAAGAACTGAAGGAAGTGTTTCCCTGACTTTCTGACTCTTAGGGTCTGTAATATACTGATTGAAAAGTATACATTCGTTCCTTGTTCTTGGTTTATTAAAGACACAGGTAACTGTCCATCAGAGCTTTGATGAGCTCCAGGAAATGAGTGCTTCAGGCCCAAAGCAGAGAAACTGGGCTGGGGGTGAATGTGGTAGCCACTGTGTGGACAGATGGGCACACTCATGGTTGTTCGACCTGCTGTGTCTGCCGTGTTTTCCTGTTTCTACCTTCAAGGAGCTCCAGAGACCCAGAAAGGAGAGCTCTTTTCTTCTTGCTCCTATGACTCCTCACCTCACAGGAAAAACGGTTCCAAACCGGGAAGGCTTGTAATTTCAACACGTTTTATTGTCTGTGACCATTTATGTCCCCCATTGGCTTCTTGAGGTTGAAGCAGGGAAAAATTATGGCCATGACCGACTTCCTTGTCAGGGGACCACAGTGGCCCTGCTGATTTGGGTTCTCTTGAGTTATCTGGCCTGCCAGCTTCCATGAAATGCAGATCAGATTTTTGCATTTTGAGCATGTGGTGGCCAGGTTTCAGGAGCAGCTGATGTGTGGTACAGGGTGGCACCATGCCACTGCTGGGTCGAGTGATACATCGCTGCACACCATCCTGTCTTATGACATCAGACCTCTAAGCAGCCTGCAGATTTGGGGAATTCCTTTGTGCCCTCCCTGCCCCCCGCCCCCGGCAAAATATTCTTTGTCTTTAATCCAGTTGTTACAGTGAGTGGACCTGATTTGTTCCAGATGTCCTAAGATTTAGTGATTCCAGAAACTACTAAAGTAAAGGCTGATGAGGATTTGAATTCCTCTGTTAGCTGAGAACCAGCAGTTCTTTTCACAGTTAAACAGATGGGGGAGGGGGAGGGCGGACCCTCTGGCTTTTCGTGTTTGCCTTGTTAGGAAAAGGATGACCATTGAAGCAAATACTGATTCTACCACTCCATGAGTTATTAAATGAGCCAGATCTAGGACCGAATTGATGCTAGCAAAGTCAGGATATAGGCATGTTATTTTTTTTAAAGTACCACATATTTACGTTAATTATCTGAATGTTGCTAGGAAAACCACTATTTTGGCTCAGATCACCTCAGTAAATGCTTTTCTCTCACTTTATGAGCATAAAACTGGTCCAGGTGGGTACATTTGAGGGAGATAGAGGTATTTCTGGCTTCATATAAGCGGTTTTCAAACCAGAACGTCAGGCCCAGGAATCATTCCGGTGACCCACTGTAAACTTCAATTGACGTGCCTTACAGAGGTGCCTCATGATCTCTCTCTGGAGTTAATAACCATATGGATCTGTTTTGCACGATTAGAAGGGGTTTATAAAGCATGGTGAGATGTGAGGCACGTCTCAAACTATACGGCATGATAACCTGCTTTGGGAGAAGTTTAAAACCTACATCCATAGAGTGTGTTGTGTGATGATAGTGTTTCTGGTGGATGCTGCATTTGAGAATATAAATAATATGAATACTAAAACCACTTAAAGTTATGGATTTAAAATGAAAGAAGAAATTAAAGTAGACAGTTGCTGTTTAGATTTTCTTAAGTGTATTTGAAAGTAGGCCCATGTCGACATAGCTGCTGGGAGGGGTGTGGGACAAGCCGTGTAAGTGCATCAGCCGAGGCATGCAGCCGCAGCCCAGACAGACGACTGCGGTGCGTGTCCAGGGAGACCAAGTGGGACAGCTGGAGGAGAGGCTGAGTGGTGGCAGAGGTAGGGCACGGATAGCTTTGAAGCGGGCTGCTCCCAGATGTGGCACTGAGTTTGAAAGCAAAACGTGTTGTAGGCTGTGAAATGAAAGGATCTTGAGCAGGTCGGCCTGAGGAACATCAAATGGGTTAGGCCGGGTGGTTCAGGGCTGAGGCTGTAAACGGCAGGAGGTTGCCCGAGGCCTGGGTTTATGTGGGGCCGGCTGCAGGATCCCCACAGGATAAGCCTAACCCTCAGGCAGAAGTAACAACTCCTATCATCCTAGAGTAGATCAAAATATAAAACAAGGTGAGATTTGATTTCTTAAATATATTTAGGATTGTACCTTTTTGATACATATACTTTTTGAATATATTTCTTGGTGATTTTTTTTAGTAAAATAAATTCATATTTGCCACAGTAGCTAGAAACTTATAAATCAGGAAACTTTAGTGTTTTTTCACAGCAGTGAAAATTGATATTTGAACTCTAACTTATCAATGAGATCTACAGGAATCCAAAGAAATAGGCAGTCACTAACTAAAATAAGCCAGCAAATCAAAACAATTTCCCATCCCTGTTGGAAAGAGAAATTTCAGAGCTGATACTAGAACATTCCATGAGAACTTACTCCTTCGTAGTCCCTTGCTGGACTTCCTGGTTTCCTTGTCCAGAGTTCTGTTACATGAGAATGACCATCTTGGGAAAAGGATAGCTTCTCCGGCTTATTACAAGCTGAGAGAAAGGGATCAAGAGTCTGAAAACACAGTGCACAACACTCAGTGTATATAGTATTTGGTGAGGGCATTCGTCCTGGCATCTTACCTATAAAGGCTGAGGTTGACAGCTTCATTCTTCGGAGACATAGAAATGTTGGCGGCTTGAGAATGGGTTTTCATATTGTTTGGTCTAGATCCCTAATTCTCTCTATAGAGGGGTTGCCTGTGTCACAGAGGAGAGGCCTCCAGTCTGGCTCTTCGAATGCAAACACTTCAGTGACAAATCTAGGGGGCTTTGGCATAACACTCAGAAGCAGCGGTAGGCTGGACTGTAAGAGCTCACAGCCCCTAGAGGTGAACAGAGGCTGAGGACTTATCACCTTAACTACATTCTGGGGCAAAATGGTGTGAACCCTGTTGTGCCTTAGAAGTATCAACAGCTGGCTTCCCAGGCTGGGAAGCTGAGGTGAGTCCCCCACAGAGCACATGCCCTGCAGAGGTGGCCTCAGAACTTTATCTGTTGTCATCGAGACCCTCTCAAATTGGTCCCTGGTCATGCTCTCCAAAGTGGATTGCAGTAGGGTAGCTCAGAAATATATACCCCTTGGATTTCACAAGAGTGGTGTCCTGTTTGTTTTACCCTAATGGGTACTGACTGGTTTAGGGCAGGGGCAATATTCAAAATAGTTAAAAACCTCTACAGGATTGGCGCAGCTGCCTTGAACACAACTAGGACAGCGCCCCTGGCGTAACGCCCCGAGGTCGGCCCCGGGTGAGGGGTGTGTTCACTCACCTGCATGGGCTGGAACCATCAGTGGAAGTGGAGCCTGTGGCCCCTGAGATGTATCCTAATAACAGTGGCTCAGGAAAGGAAGCGAGCAGGGCGGTGATCGCAAGGGGTGGGGTGGGGTGGGGTTTCTCCAGGGCCTTGGGCCCCTGCCAGACATTCACAGGTAAGATTAACTGAGCTGGTCTGCCAGCGACAGGCCTCACTCACCGGGTCAGGCTTCCACCCACAGAGCTGGAGTAAGCCCCCCAGCAGGCCGTGTGTAACAGTGCCCGCTTCTGCCTGCTTTGCCCACCAGGTAACAGGCTGAGGCTGGGGAGAGACCCTCCCTCCCAGCCGCAGCCCTTGACCCATGGCCTGTGGGAATCACAGGTAAATACTTCCCTCACCTTGCCCATGGGATGACTCTGAGGTGAACATTCTGTAAGTGTCCCCAGTAACCCCGGCAGGATGAAGCTGCAGGTGCCCACAGGGGTGATGGACTTGATATCACAACCTTTTTTGGTTGCCTCTCCTTCCATGTCTCACTCCATCTCTCACCTACTGGTGTTTTCGGGGATCACCTCCTGCATATATGAATTGTTTGTTCTCAGACTTGCCTCAGGGTCTGCCTCTGAGAGAGCCAGGCTGAGACCTGCCTGATTGCCGAGGTCCACCTGGCTGGCTTCACGGTCTCCCACCACGTCGCACGTAACCAGTGAGGCTTAGCTGCACCGAGTACAACTTTGGGCATCCGATTTTGGTGAAACTCCAAATTACTCTGTGACGGAAAAAAGTGCACATGTGGAATGGCTTTTTCTGATATCTCATAATGTTTATTATGGCATTTTACAAGCAAGTGGGTTTCAGGAACTAAGTATTATCAATTTCATTTTTTAAAATAATTTTATTTTCACCCAAATGTACTTTATTTTCCCTAGACTGTTACTTTGCAAGTAACATGAACAAATATGTACCACTGAAGATGAATCAAAAATCAACCACATTGTTAAAAGTAAGATACATAGAATTTACTGAAAGTCTAGGATGGTCCTGGCCAGTAGAGATATAATGAAAGCCACATATTCAGTTAAAAAATTTCCAGTAGTTACACTGAAGAATTAAAGTGAAACAAATGGTTGAAGCAAATGCCATTTAACGTATTTAATAAATCATTTAAATGTAATTAATATGAAAATGATGGAGGTTTTTACACCCTTTTTTATTTTATTGTGCTAAGTCTTAGGAACTAGATACGTATTTTATACTTAATTCAGAGCTGCCACATTGCAAGTGCTTTGAAGCCACATGTGACTAGTGCCCACTGTGTTAGACGGCACAGGCCTAGAACATGAACTTCAGGGTTGTTGCACCCAGTAGGCGAGGGAGCCGAGGTAATTATACCCCAGTCACCATCAGTCATTGGTTGAGGGCTGCTCCAGGGCTGTCAGGGACTTTATTCCTTGGCACTCTGCCGGCCTGCCAAGAAAAGTCCTCCAGCAAAAGACGGGGATGCTGGCAGATGGAATTTCAGACTTCAGTGATAAGACCTTAGCGGACAAGATAGAACCACCTATAGCCTACTGCATTTTGTAATACTTTCACTCTGGTCCCTTATTATTTACTAATTGCTTGCAATACTGCCTGGCTTTGGTGACTTAAGATAACACGGTTAAGTTCATGGTCTGGAGGATCAACCCAAAACTGGGACATTGAGATTCACAGGAATCTGGATGCATCCTACATCTTCTTGCTTCCCACTCATCTTACTACTAAGAATGTGTTTTTCCTGTTCCTTTCCATATTGTTGGAGTCACCTCCATCCTTTCACCTGTTGTTTATTTTCTTCTGTATCTGAAATCTACTACCTGTTTCCACCCCTGTGCTCCTCATTCTTTGAGGTGGGGCTCAATTCCCACCTCTCTCAGGAACCTCTTAGGATAACTTCAGTCTACAGTGATTTCTTTCCTCTGAAATTTTTTTGTACTTTATTCTGTTGTTTTTTTCTTTGGCATGACTCATCTTATCAGCTTTGTGGTATATGTCCCTCACATTTTAATCAATTTATTTGGTATTTTTGTGCATATCCCTTCTAGAAAGATACCAGATGAGCAACTGTGGTTTTACAGTTTTTTCATGTTTGTGATTTTAAGCTCTAATAGTTGAAAAATTCTGAGAGTTGTCAACAAAGTGCCAAGAAGGAGGTTGCCCAACTGAGCTGCTGAAGGCATTCAGAATCATTCTGAACACCTCCACCAATTTCAAGGAAAACTATCAAGAGGAAAATAAGCATTTCAGATAGCTTTTGTAAAGAGATGATGCCTCCTGATATTCTAAATATTCCAAATGCTAGGAAGTGAAACACAATTTTATTTCTCATCTTATTATAGCCAAATAAGCTTTATGTGAATTTTAGTCTGTTTAATTGCATGTTTCTGTACTTTAAGAACACTGGGAACAGAGGAAGAAACACCAGACCTCCCACGGGAGTTGGGAGGGCTGCCTGGCTTCGCCGCTGTCTGCTGAGTGGCCGCAGGGACGCAATTCACTCTCTGGCCTTTAACTGCAAAATGATGACTCAAGCGAACCCCCATCCAGCTGTCCTGTTCCATTTCTGATTTTATGCTGTCTGCCCATTTTTAAGAATAGGAAGCATTGTGTGCGATTGTAGATTGCAGTGGCTATAATTTCTATCCTTGCTTTTATGACACAGTGTTGAGGGCATATGTGATTCGTTGGATGCTGGATCCTTACTCAGGAATGCTGCCCCAAATTTTGACATTTGTCCTAGGGGAGAATATGATCTGCTTCACAATATCCTTTTTAATATGATTTCCATGAACGGAAAAACTAAGGATTGCCTCTGTGTGTGTGTGTGTGTGTGTGTGTGTATAATCAGGCTTAGCAACAGTTTTGTCGACAGGGCTGTCATCCCATTATTGTGGGACTCATGGTTCACCCCCTCAGTAATACCTTGCCAAATACTCCCCGCCCTTCCCCCACTGCCCCTGAAGAATCCCTTCTTTGTGCTCTCATAGCATAAGGGACCTCCTAGGGATGTTTCTCCATCCCTCTGGGTCAGCACTTCACACATGTTGATGTCAACTTATGCCTTACATGTTCGCCTCCTTCATTAGACTGTGAACTCCTAGGGGTCTGAGACCTGTATCCCGGGCACCTAAGTCGAGATGGTGGTTTTAAAAAGCAGTGGATGGACTGATAAATGACTAGAAGGAGGGGAGGGAGAATGGGGGAAACAAAAGAATGAAGGTGGGAAGAAAAAATATGGATGGATTTGGCTGCCCTGTACTATTATCCTAGTTGTCATTACCAGACTGCTGTGGGTGGCAAATATATCATCAGTAATAATAACAGCATGACAAGTCTTTAAAACTCAAATACAGTTCACCAGAGTGTGTTTGATTAACTCCTGCATTAGCATCCTTTGCTCAGGCTAGATTGAAGCTGGCAGCAAAAGAAAATAAAAGTATTACATTTTATGGAAGGTAGATTATAACCGCAAATTATTTACACAAGGTCACAGCTTTTATCTTGAAGACTTAGGGAAAATCTGAAATGGTCCAATGGATCATTAATTATTAAACACCATTGAGCTACTTCAGTTTCTTCCCTTAGCATCTTCTCAAAAAATTATCCGCATAAAATTGCTTGCGAGACTGTAGAGGGGAAAGAATCTCCTTCGGTGGCCTCAGCCGTTCAGCATGTGATGGTTGGCGTAGAAACGTGTTGCATCTCCCCAGTGAGGGCTTCTGAGTGGTACACTCTCTGAAGGCACGGTGATGAGTGAGGTCAGAGGACGGGTTCTGCAGTGGGCACTGCACAGCGGCCAACACGGCAGTGGCAACATCGAATCAGCACTAAACTTAAATATAAGCCCAACATATTCCAAAAACAACTGCTATTAGATATATTAGGGCAGTTATATTTGTTATTTTTTATAACAAATGAGCAGTATATTTCCAGCGGGCTGTATGTGTGCTGTCGGATGCACTTTCTAGAAACTATGCAACTTGTATCGTATGTTGACTGTTAGTGACACTTTTCATGTAAAAATACACCAGTGTGGGGTGTACAAAGTAATATGACCCATTTAAAAGATAGCACAAGCAACTTAGAATTAATGGGAAAATTTCTCAGGGAATGAAATTCTCTGAGAATTAGAAAGGTAGTTCTTTAATAAGTAAGCACCAGTGGGATGGTTGGCAAAAACCTCTATGCCCGATTATCTTACTCTTTCAGTCCTGAAAAAGAGGTTGGTCTCCGTGGAGTTCTGTTCTTCTCAGATGTCATTAAAAGATTTTTCTTCCCAAAGCCCATCCCAACTGAGATGGACTTTACCTAAGAGCTGTGGCTCAGACAACCTTCATGCCAAAGGAAGTTGGGCATGAACTTGGGCACTCCTCCGGTTCAGCCCCTCCATGGCTCAGTGACCTTGAACAAAGTGGGTTCCCCTTTGGGTGGGGGGAGGGGGTGGGCTCATGGTCTTCAACTGTAAAATACAAAGGTTGAGCTGATGAACTGTTGTGGGGATGTTGGGCATGTTCGTTCATCCATTCGTAAGGGTTCACTGAACACCTACCATGTGCCTGGCACAAGTCTGTCACCGAGGGCTCATTGATGAACAGAACCAGACCAGGGGCTTTGCCCCCTGGGGCTTAGTTTTAATAGGAAAGAGAAGTTTCTTAATCAAATAACCACACAAATAAATGTGTCATCCCAACCTTCGTAAGTACTGTGAAGGGTTGGCGGAGCACATGGGACTGGAGGGGCTCATAATAAGGGGATTTATTTTCCCCAGGAGGGAGATCAAAAGGGGTCCATGATGGTGGGGGCAGGGCTTTGAAGGCATAGACGGTGCTCCTTGTCCAGCCACCTTATCTCTGCTTCTCCATCTCCTCGCCTCTAAAAATGGGACTAACGTCAGGAACGGCTCACGGTGTTGTAAGGTTTCAGAAAGATGACATGTTTCAAAGCACCCAGCACCAGGCAAATTACATTTCTAAGAATAGCTTTGGAAGCAGGGACGTACTGTTTCATACATAGGTCTTCAACTGTGGAGAAAGAGCAAAAACAGCTTTGAGGTGCCCCTTTTTAAAGAAGTCTGAGTTCACATTCCGCCCTGGAAGGCGCCTGACTTCCCTTCATCGTGGAGCCTTGTTAGAATCACTTGACTCTGAAAGCCCAGGAATGACCTTGCTGCCTGATTAAGTGACAGAGGCCCGAGTTCTGGGTGCTGGAGAAGGTTAGACAGCCTGCTCCCTTGCCATGTACATGTGAGGAAGGGAGGCTGATCACAAACAACAAAATTGGAAGGAGGAGGCAGCTCCCTACCCCACAGTCCTGGGCTTTTCTGTATCGTCTCTTTATGTTTCGTTTGGAAACTGTGGATACTTTCTGACGTGACTGGGCTCTTTTCGAGTGCTTACGTGATTCCTTCCCAAGAGAAAGCAAGCTTAGCACGCCCTCATAGCTCCTCAAGGCCCGAGGATTACTCCTGTAATCTTACAAAAGCAAACAGGAGGACAGAAATAACCCATCAATTGTTTAAAATTAAAATGGCCAACAATAATAAATAACTGCCACAATAGCTTGAGGTCAGGGTCTTAATTTATTGGAGGCCATTCAAGAATTTGAAACTTTTCTCTAAGTTAATTTTTCACATCTTGTTTGGATCCTTAGAGCTCTTGCTTCCAAAAGCAAGGCCATCAGATCCCTCGTTGCACATGTTATTCTTGCTGATGCGCCAGGGCGTGCAGGAAAGTGAGGTCTTCTCTTCATGGTCGGGTAATGAGGGTTGCTCCCCCCGCAACCATCTGTATTTCAAAGGATTAGAGCCTACTGAGATTTTGGATATTTCTCTTCTCTTTCATGCTTTATTCACTGTATTAATGGTTGCAAACAACAATAAACGCGTGCTGGCTATTTAAGCAGAAAAGGAGTGATTGTAAGGATAGAGGCTGGTTCAGAGCATCGGCAGGAAGCTCGGAGAACCAACGTGGACAGGAAATAGGGGAGACAAGGCTTAGCTCAGGATGCCACCTCTGGGCTCTCAACACCTCTATAGCCACTTCAGATGATCTCAGAGGGCCCCAGTGTCTTTGTGCATCCCTCAAAATTCATGGCCCTGGTTGGCAGTGTCTGCTCCCCATCCCAAGGACCCTGACTACCCTTAGATCACATGATTGCATATAGTAAGGTGTCCACACTTTAGCTATCAAGAGGAGGGGAGAAGGAGGGCCTACCCCCTTTCTTCTGATGTGTCCCTCCCACCTTTCTTGAGATTCCTCCCGAACAGGAAGGTGTCAAGATGCAGCCAAAAATACCAACTGTCTGTTACATAAACCCTGATAAGCTTAATCACATCATCCATTAACTGGTTGGCCAAAGATTGGCTACCGATGTGAATTTGTTTTGTCCACAGCTCATGTCACATAATAGTCATCCATCTCATGTGCATCTTCAAATCGTCATCATCCCCATCATCCTCATCCCCTTGTCATCCCACTGATGGTGCACTCACTCACCCACTTTCCTGGGCTGCCATTTCCCTCCTTCTCTTCACCCCTCAAGCATTCCCCCCTCCTCCTCTCCCTTTCCAGTCTTTGACCCTACTTCTCTTTCAGAGCAGAATGGAAGCAATCACAAAGGAACCTCTGCTTTGTCTCTAACACCCACCTACTAACATGCTGGTGCTGTGGGCATTAGTTCCTCACCTTGTACTAGCTGAGGCCAGCCCCTCCATTTGTTCTCAGGCCGTCCAGCAATTGTTCCCTGTCATGTCATTAATCGTTCCCTCTGTGGTACATCCTTCCTATGCTTGTGCAAATATGCTATGATCATTTCCATCTTTAAAAAAAAAAAAGAGAGACTATGGACTCTGAGAAACAAACTGAGGGCTTCGGGTGGGGGGGAATGGGATAGACTGGTGATGGGTAGTAAGGAGGGCACGTATTGCATGGTGCACTGGGTGTTATACGCAACTAATGAATCATCGAACTTTACATCAGAAACCAGGGATGTACTGTATGGTGACTAACATAATATAATAAAATAACATTAAAAAAAAAAGGAAACATTTGCCTTGAGCCCACTCCCCATCCCCAGCTCTCATCCTGTTTCTCTACTCCCCTTTACAGAAAACTCTTCCAAATAGTTGAGTGTACTCACTGTTTCCATTTATTCTACTTCTCCGTCTTCTTAAGCCAAATCCAAGCTTTCATCCCTATCACTGCACATACACAGCTCTTATTGAGATCACCAGTGACCTCCAGGTGGCTAATTCCGGTGGCCAATCTTAATTCTTCATGTTATTTTGGCCTATCTGCCACATTTGACAAAATTGATTACTCCTTCCTTGGACCATGTCTTCTGTGGCCGCTTAGATACCATCTCTCTTGGTTTTCCTCCTACCACCTTTGTCATGTTGTCTCTTCTACTCCTCACCCGCAACTCCTAAGTGTGAGACCTCTTCTGTATCTACACTCATTCCCTAGTGATCATATCCAGTCCATCCTAACTGTGCATCTTTGGCCCTCCTTCAAGACTTAAGCATCCAGCTGTCCAATACGTCTTCTTAAAGATCCAATAAGCATTTGGATTTTTTTCTGCTGAACCTTCTACACCCATGGTCTTTCCCATCTCGATGAATGACAATTCTTCCCTTTCAGTTGTTGAACCTAAAATCCTCGCAGCTGTCCTTGACTCCTCTTTTTCCCTAATACCCCTCACCCAATCAATCTGTGAGCAAAATCTGTTGGGATAACCTTGGAAACACATCCAGAACATGACCTCTTCTCACTACTTCAGCTTCAACCACTGTGGTCGGAGCTGCCTCTTGGATTATTGTGAGAGCTTCCTAATCAGTCTTCCTGCTTCCCCCTGAACATATACTCCACAGACCAATCACATCACAGCTAGCATGAGCCTTCAGACATGGAAGTCAGGTCACACCACTCCTCTGTTCAGAGCCCTCCAGGAGTTTTATCTCAGAGTCAAACCAAGGTCCTTGTGACAGCCTCACAGTACCCCATATGCTCTGTGTGTCCCCACTCCCTTTGCCTCTCTGAGCCCATTTCCTCCCACACTTCCCCTTGGTCACTCCTTTTAGCCATGCTGGTGTCCTTGCCAGTCCTTGAATGTGCCAGGCACGACTTTCCCTTTGCTAGTTCCCAGGTGTCTGTGTATCTTGCTCCTTTTCTTTCTTTAGGTTTCTACTCAGAGGTCACCTCATCAGTGAAGGCTTCCCCAACCACCCTATTTAAAATTGCAACCCACTCTTCCTCCAAATATGGCATTCTCTACCCTTCTTACCCTTTGTGGGTTTTCTCCGTAGCTCTTATCACAATCTGACTTGTATGTTTGCTCCTTGGTATATACGTTTTCTGTCTCCCTGAGGCTGTAAGAAGGCAAGAACTCTGTTTTGTTCACTGTTCTCTCTTCTAGCACATAGAGTAGCCGTGATTGACATGTAGTTGATACTCAAAAACATAAGAATGAATACATGGCCAAATTCCATGTCTAGGGTATTAAATGTCTTATAACTTTCTGAGATTGATGTGAACCCTGGAAGAGCTTAACAGGTTAGCTGTTAGATAAGGAAACTGAGGCGCAGGGGAGCTGACTGATTGCCCAAGGATGCATGGCTGGTTAATGGGGTTCCTGGAACTTGTAGTTCTGACCCCAGTGGAGTTTCTGCCCCAACTTTCAGCTACCCTATGATGCCTCATATTATGTTAGTGAAAACTTCAAGGCATTCACTGCTGCTTATTTTTCATTACAGTGTTGATGGAAAAACCCCCTATCTAGCTTTGGGGGCCGTGAAGAATATATCCCTAAACATCTCCATCTCAAACCTCGGGGATGATGCCTATGATGCCAATGTGTCCTTCAACGTTTCCCGGGAGCTCTTCTTCATCAACATGTGGCAGAAGGTAAGGAAGGCACCTCCAAATGAGAGTCTTTGTTCCATCTGGTGCATTTTCTGATTTTCATCATAGCTTGCAATGTGCAGTGATTCTGCAAAGACTCTTTCATTGTGTAGGGTATCATTTGGAACTATAAGAGTTTTTTCCTCCTGGACTTAGAAGGTGTGTTGGAGCAATATCCATCTCTAACATTGTCTCCCATCCTTTCTCTCTTATGGAACCCTCTCCCTACCGTTTATGTCTGACCCTTCTCCGAACACTCATGTGTTCTAGAGAATTCCAGTTTTATGTCAGTAGTTGTGAAAAACAAGATAAGAAATGAGGACAGATGGCTGCTTATTATGCTTGTTATCACCTCTGGTGCGCTTGATGTTTTCCATTAGGGGGTCATGTATGTCAGCTTGTGCTTTGGCATGTTTGTTTATAATATATTTGAGTGAATTGAGGAAGTTAAATTATTTTCGTGAACTGAGTGAGTTTTTCAGCATGAATTCATGTATTCGAATAAATTAAAGTTTAAGTAGAATGACTCAGAAAGGAAAAAGGACTTGGTATTCTCTCCTGTCCCATAATTCAACTCAACAAACTACCTATGGGAAGAAAAAAGAACGAGTCTCCAGCAGGCAATAGGAATGAGTGGGCTTGGACAGACCTCACCCTCTTCTCCCCGGTGGTTGCTCGGACTCCTGACAGTAGTTCTGAAGGCGATTCTTATAGCTTTGCAAAGTGTTTACAACACAAAACTGCAGTGCCTTGATATCTGTGTTAAATGGAACCAAAATCACTTTCCAAGGAACAGCTCCACCCTGTCCACAGATGAGCACCGGGCGCACCTTCAAGCCAATGGGCAAACTTCTGTTCAGACGCAAATCCTGGCAAGCTCAGCAGTTTTGATAGGATTATACCAACCTTGCCCAGCTTAGGGGGCAAGTGAAACCTATAGAGTGATCTGTAATGGTCACGCTCCAAGAACTTTGCAAGAGGTTATCTCAAACTCTCTGCTGCTTAATAGCTTTTAGAAGCCCCAGGGTTGGGGAAGCCACAAAAGCCATCAAGAAGGACTATGAGAAAGGCATGCTCCCCATCTGTCCTCTACACCCTAAAAATTGTTCTGGTTTAAGCCCAGTCAAAAGAGAACCAAGTATCTACAAGGTTCTAGTATCTCTGGCTCCACCTAGAATCCCTTTTACAGAATTTCCTGTGCCACGATGCCATCTTCCTGGAGGGGGTGGTGGTAGAGGGACTCACTCAAGGACAGATCTGTAAAACTCATCTCTGTGGTAACTGAAAGGATGCGGTTGGTGACTGGTTCATTACGTTGCAGATTCCCCTCACCTAGGACCTACAGGAGAAATTTCTCTCTGGTCTCAGAATTAGGAATAGCTGTGCTTTCCCTGAGTACTTTGGCTTATTTTTACCTGTAGGCACAGTCATCCCTGTGACTAGGCTTTTTCTCTCTGTTGTCTGCTAGAAAATTCTGAGCTGGCCCCACTTTGTTGGTATATAGGATTTGGTAGTAGTATTTCAGAAACTGTATGGCTTCCCCTGTATTACTCTATTTCCCTTCATCATAGTATTCTATCATAAGGTACACTGTGGATTATCCTCAAATTCCTATTATGTAGCTATTTCATTCCAGTTTTATTCTCTTTAATACTGTGATGAAGGAGGGTGCCTAGGTGGCTCAGTTAGTTAAGCATCCAACTTTTGATTTCAGCTCAGGTCATAATCTCAGGGTCCTGGGATTGAGTCCCATGTCAGGCTCCCTGCTCAGCAATGAGTCAGCTTGTCTCCCTCTCCTTCTGCCCCTCCCCTGCTCAAGCTCTCTCTCTTGCTCTCTCTCTTAAATAAATTGGTAGGAGAAGGAAGGGAAGAATGAAGGGGGGGGTAAACAGGAGGGGGAATGAACCATGAGAGACTATGGACTCTGGGAAACAAACTGAGGGCTGCAGAGGGGAGGAGCATGGGGGATTGGAATAGGCTGGTGATGGGTATTAAGGAGGGCACGTATTGCATGGAGCACTGGGTGTTATACGCAAATAATGAATCATGGAACATCATATCAAAAACTAAGGATGTACTCTATGGTGACTAACATAACATAATAAAAATTATTATATAAAAATTCAAAAATACTGTGATGAATGTCTTTCACAGAGCTTGCTATGGACAAATGATTATATTTTTAGTCTTGTAACTATTTGGGGGATGTAACATAGCATTTGTTGACCACCTACTACATACCATGGGTTTTACATATATTTCCCATTCCCTCCTGCATGTGACCTGGGTGCATCTGCCATACTGGAGGATTGCTGCAGGAGAGAAGTGAGGGAAGTACGATGAGGCAGGGAAAAGGCTAAGGCTGTGCCATCATAAAATGTAGCCTTGGTCTGATTGATAGGGTGGAAAGAAGTAGAGGGATGCCCAACACCATAAATCACTCAGCAGAATTGTCTCCTCTTAAAGTGGCAGGAGAGCATCATTTCCACCCCTGTATCATATTGAGCACTGTGAGGGGTAGTAAGTAGCCCCCCTCAAGGCATTCTGGATGAGGGGCTCCAGCCAGGTGAGGACAGTGTACCTGAGAAGACCACAGATATGTCATTAGCTTCTATAGCTTATCATCTTTATCTCTTTTCCATTGAATCCCAACAACCTTTGGCACAGGGATCTCTTCTATCAGTTTGTCAGAAAGTTGACAAGGTACCAGGGACTCTTCAGGATGTGGGAAGCATTAGTGTGAGAAAGGAAGCAGAGACACAGAGACATCACATAGGTGCCACAGGGGCAGGACCAACTAGAAAAACAGTTAGGCAAGTTGACCGTCAATGTGGCAAGAGAAGACAAAGAAACAAAAATCCTCTCTCATGACCTCAACTACAACTCTAACTGGAGATGTAAATGGCATCACTCAGAGCAGAGCAAGATTCTCACAGCACCAAGATGGGTGGCAAAGAGGAGCCAGGAGAGCCCACTCACCCTGCATTGACCTAACATAACCAACATGAACCTTACAGAAAGATTCTAACATATAAACTATGAAAAGTGCAACTCAGGATACAGAAGGAAAGCATACCTTTTAGAAGGATTATTAATAGAAAACAAAAGTAAATTTTATTCTAGCATCCACTTTTCTTGATTAAATTCAAGGAAAAAATGAGCACAGCAAAAGATCAGATAGTAGAATGATAAGCTGGGATGAAAAAGGAATGAACTGAGAGGCAAACAAAAATAAAGGTTGTAGAATTGATAAGGAAATATAATGAAACCAAGAAAGCAATGGCAGAATTAAAATGTGTTATGATCAAGAAAGAGCAGAATTAGTATGGAAAATTGATTCATTGTTATACAGGGCATATTTGAGATGGTCTCTAAGAATTCAGAGAAAAAGAACAAAACAATGAAGAAGAATGACAGTGAGAACTGTAGATGTGGAAGGTGGAGACCAGAGAATCAGCAAAGAGAAGTGGCTCCATAAGAGTTAGAAGACATGAGTAGACAGCAAGGAAGGATCTCCATTCTCTTGAATGAGCTCTGCAAACAACGGGCAGAAATATTGAGAGCACTTTAGTGTCAACACACAGCTTCATGAGATTTTGAATTTGAAAACTATGAAAGTGGGGGCGCCTGGGTGGCACAGTGGTTAAGCGTCTGCCTTCGGCTCAGGGCGTGATCCCAGAGTTATGGGATCGAGCCCCACATCAGGCTCTTCTGCTGTGAGCCTGCTTCTTCCTCTCCCACTCCCCCTGCTTGTGTTCCCTCTCTCGCTGGCTGTCTCTATCTCTGTCGAATAAATAAATAAAAATCTTTAAAAAAAAAAAAAAGAAAACTATGAAAGTGATGCTAGCAGAAAGCAAAGAAACCAGTGTTCCATAGGCTTCTTTTCTGTAACAGTATTAAAAAATCAGAATATATTCTCTTGTGAATTAAGAATTCTATACCCAGCCAACTTGCCCTCCATTGTGAAGACAAAACAAAGACGTCTTTGAATGTTTGAGAATTCATAAAGTCTGTTAACTCTGCCAGTTTGGATTTCCCCAAAAGCAGACCCCAACACAATGATGTAGGTACAGGTAGTTTATTTGGGGAGTGATCTCAGGAGGCACTTTGTGGGAGTGGTGAGTTTAGACAGGGAAGGGATAAGAGACAGGAAAGTGTGCACTGATAAGGCATGGGGAACTCGGGTTCTGTCCTGCTGCAGATCCTCAGAGAGGTAGACTCTGTGGAACACCCCTCTGAATCACTCCCAGGTGTAAGGAAGCTGCTAGAGGTTTTCTTCAGCAATCCTTACCACTCATCCATGGAGAATCACTCCAAGGGCAGTAACTCTGTGGCACTTCCAGACTTCTATGGCTATGGGCCATACTCCCTGGAGCGAACAAACAACTCCAGCAGTGAGAAGTTGGAAGCCTTTGGCCTGGAGGGCACTGGCTTCAGGTGACCAACCCTCTGGTTGGTTCTAGGGAATGTGAGCAAGGCAGCATCTGCTTCAGTAACCGTTAAAGCTTTAATAAGCATGAAACTGTTCCTGAGAAATAGAACACTTACAGATAAAGCACTCAAGAATACAGTTGTGGAGTAAAATGTTAAAGCCAAATAAATGTAGATGTAAGCAAAAACAAATTTTGTAAGCATTTAAAATAGTAAGCACGTGTAAAAAAATTATTGCCACAGTAAATACATTAATTTAAAAACTTAATTTAAAAAATAAGCCTATAATATCAGTTATACCATAAAAATTTGAGAAGAAACTTAATCTCATCACTCTTCCTGCCTCACATTCTTCAGAGTGCAGTTCGGACCCCTCAGCTGTTCCCTGAGAGGCCATTCTGAGCCCATGCTTCCTGCCCTCCCTCTTCCTCAGCCTCATTGCTCACCATCCCCCACGTGCACACTAGAATCCAGCTATAATCCACCCACCCCCATTTTCTTTCATCAACTGCTGTGCCCTCAGATCTCAGCTCAGGTGCCTCACCTGGCTGCCCAGGTGATGTGGGTGGGAGTGTGGGGGGCTATCCCTCTGTCCAGAGCTGTAAGGCGGCTCGGGGCCTAGGCCTCCAAGGTCTGCAGTCTTCTGTGTCATCACATAATTCGTGACGTATTCGTTTCTGAGACTGAACAAGACATCTCCCCAAAGATGGACTTTTCTGTCCTCTCTAACGCAGAGTTGCTTTTGTAGATATACACTGGTTCTTCCCTGTAAGGGAAGACGGCTTATAAAAAATGCGGGATGCACATGAACAACCATCTGCTGCCTTTCCTCTCGCCTCTGTAAGCTAACTTGAAAACACTCTATAAAATAGGACTTAATGCGTCGGTGGCCACGAGCTGGTTGGCTGGTGGGCTGGCTGGGGCACAGCATACAGTGGTCATAGAGAGGCCACCTGTGGAGCAGTGTGTGGGATCCCTTAGAGACGGGGCACAGTGGAAAGGGGGAAGAAGGAAGAATGGAGAAAATGCATTTGGAGCACATCTGGATCACACAACCCTGCGGTCACATTCACATTAGATTCTGCGTGAGGGACACCCCCAGAGCAGCACTTCACAGACTTTGTGAATGGTGCCCGGTGGAGTTGTATAGCCACGTGGCCCTGAGGTCAAGATCACGTTGAGTTTTAATTTCTTCACTGTGATGCCATTCGGCACACAGGCTTTGGCTCTTCTTGCCTCTGTGGAACAAGAATGCATTTGTTCAGACAGTACCTGCTAAGTGCCAGGGTGCTAAGGGCCACGGACCGTACCAACCACTAGGGGACCCAAAGATGAGTAAGATCTGGTCTCTGCTCCCAAAGAAGTCATGGCCTAATGGGGTGTAAGGCAGTCAGCAAGCAGAGCACAAGTCTCCACTACAGTCCAGAGTGCTGAAACGTTGCCCTGCAGCAAGTGATGACTGACAGCTAGTCTCGGGGTGCCCAAAGTCCCCAGGAAAGTGCTTAGGAAAACGTGATGGGCCTCCGAAGAATTGAAATCTGCTACTGCTGCCATTGCAGAGGTGGTGTGGGTGCGTGAGCTGGCTGGAGCCTGGTGAGAAGACAGAGGAAGAGGGATAGGAGCCATCCACCAAGATGGAAAGAGGCTGCCCATGGGGGTCAAAGGGCCAGCAGCATTCCTAGGGGGAGGGTGACCTTGGGACATTTGAGGAATGCGGATGCCTGCTGTCTGATGCTGAAGTTGCTTGTCAGTTAGGACTCCTGCTCTCAGGAATGCCTCATGTGACCAAGACAGATAAGCTCAAAGAAGGGGCTGGGTTCATGGCAGTCACTGTTACAGCCGGCGTGGAAACAGACACGGACGTGGATAGTCGTAAGCTTTAAGTTAGTGCAAGAGAGCTCTCAGGTGACCTTTGGGTACAAAGGGACACAGGAGCTTGCCATGCAGTTACAGAGGAGGCCATGCTGGGTGAGAAAGAAGAATGAGGGCAAGCCCCTGACCTAATCTTTTCTCTACAGCGTGAGTGTGTTCTTGGATTGGATTTCCTAGATGCTGACCTTGAAGCAAGGACCTGAGGGCAATTCATTTGGGAGGTGCAAGAACACTGGGAGGGAGATGGACCAGTGATAGACTGGTGGAGGCAGTTAATGAAGAGGGTGCTATTAAACCAGCTGCCACAGTGGGTACTGGGGCTTAATCCCAGGACAACCCTGGGAAACAGTGCAAAACACAAACCTTAGGGCAGAGGGAGCTGAGGGATTTATGCCCCCTCCTAAGGAGTCAGTAGTTGAAGCTTTCTAGGAGTACGCCCTCCCTAGGACTTCTGTCCTGTAATGTGCATGGTCAGAGCAACCGGCCTGGTTCTAGAAAGATGCACTCAGGTACAGAGATGAAGCCGCTGGCAACTGGAAATGGGGTGGAGCACCCTGAACGGTGCAGCACATCTGCGTGGGGCTCACCAGCATCTGCTGGAGATGCCCCCAGGGCTGGAAGCGTTTGCAACCTAAGCACCTCACTTTCTAGGCTTCCAGAAGTTGTAAGTTAGCCTCAGGGAACTTTGCCAAGGTTCTAGCTTGAGAACTGGTGGTGCACACTTACAGTCTTACAGGAGTCTTACAAGGTGAGTATTGTCAATGGGATGGGGGTCAGGTGTGGGACAGTGGGAAGCAGTGAAGACTGTGGAGAAATGGAGCCTCATCCGGAGAGAGCAGCCAGCTCCCTGCAGCAGTCAATGGTTACCAGGTGGGAGCAGGGGCTGGTGCTGTCAGACTTCCTATTTTTCAATAAAAGCCAGAAATCCACATTTTTATGTGAAATTGCATGACTTTGGCAGCTAATTAAAATATTCTCTGAACATTGTATGGGCCAAACACATGTCCAACTGACCGCATCCAGCCTGTAGGCCCGCAATTGTGACCTCCGGCTTAGCTGTCTTCCATATGCTGTAGGCCCATTCTCCTGCCTGCCTGTTTGTCACACGGTTCTGTATTTGTGGTGGAACCGAGCGTGTCTGCGGGCTTGACTGCATTTCGCACCCATCCCTGGGTGGCAGAGAAGCTAGCCAAAGAGATTGGAGTTTGGGAGTTCTAGTGCGAGTGTGTTTGGGGGAAGGAGAGAGTCAATTTACACGTAGTATCCATAGCATTTTTAAAGCTGATGACGTTTTGAAAACTTCTCCCAGGCTGGAAGATTGGTATGTTGCAGTGATTGCAAGAAGCAGCTAAGCTGGAGTTTGTGTTTCAGAGGTTCTCAGAAGTAACATAGCAAGCAGCCAAGGTGGGGTAGAGGGAAAGCGAGGTTCTCGCAGCGATCAGACGCAGACGCAGAAACTCAGCTCTGTCTTTTGCAGACCGTGTGACCTTGAGCCAGGGGCCTTCTCTCTGTGTCTCAGTTTCTTTCTAAACTGAGGTGTGCTGAGGATGAAGTGGGGCCTATGCCAACCACTTGCACGCAATATGTAGCTGCCATGGTAGCCCCCTACACACAAGCACAAACTTCATAATTCGTTCATTAATTCAGAATGTCTATATTGTCACCTACTTCAGACCGAGATTACATGCTGGAGGGGGCGGGAGAAAAGCAAGAATACAAGACAAAGCACGTAAGTCAGAGGGTGTTGGCTCTTCCTTTTTAAACTAAAAATCAAGACTTGTGATTTTAACAAAGGGACTCCATGAGTGTGCGCACATGGGTATGTGCCTTCATAATGTCAAAAAGTAGAGCTCGTGTTAAACTGAACATATTTTGGGCACCTGGGCGGCTCAGTTGGTTTAAGCATCTGCCTTCTGCTCAGGTCAAGATCCCAGGACGCTGGGATCAAACCCTGCATTGGGCTCTCTGCTCAGCAGGGAGCCTGCTTCTCCCTCACCCTCTGCCCCTCCCCTCACTCGTGCTCTCCCTCCCTTTCTTTCTCCCAAATAGATAAATAAAATCTTAAAAAAATAAACGGAACATATTTTTATATTTGACTAATAGCCTTTATTTAAAAAAATAAAATTACATGAAAAATAATGAAAAATTTGGTAAATAAAATGAGTATTGGGTGTTTTACATAAGTGATGAATCACTAAATTTTACTCCAGAAACTGATATTACACTGTATGTTAACTAGAATTAAAAAAAAAAAAAACTTGGTAAATATATATCAGTTAAGTAAATGAGCTGGCTTTGGGGGCTCCTGTTTGTTTGTTGTAATAATGCCAGTTGGGTTTTTTTTTTTTCCATTTACTTATTATTTGCTGAAATATTAGAATTTTTGTTTTGGGGATGTTGACTTTTTAAAATGCAAGATATATAATGGTGATATGTGATATGTGTGATGAACAAGATCAGAGTTTAGAGAATGAGGAAAATAATGTACTCCCCAAACAATGCAGGGCTAGGCCCTGAGTCTTGCAGATTGGGCAGGGAGAGGACCGGCCCAAAGGTCTGCAGGCCCCATGAAGCCCAGGGAGGAATCCAGGATTTCTATCAGGTAGACAGTGATGAGCCATCTGTGTTCTTCACTGAGGATATGGACTGAGGAAATAGAAGAAAGGACAGAAGCTGGCGACATGCTGAAGGAAGAAGCCAGAAAGACCAGATAGGCCGGGGAAGCCAGAAGGGGAGATTCAGTCTTGGGATTGCCAAAAGGAAAGAGACCAGTGAGGAAGCAGGGGGAGGACCATGAATCCAGCAGGGAAAACAGAGACCTACCACTTAGAATGCATGTTTAGAGCTTTCTGCACTTTCAGGTTCCTAAGAAACGTAGTTAACGCTCAGCCCCGGTTGGTTGTAAGTCACTGAATCTGGCTGACACATTGTTGTGTCACCGTCTAACCTCCCTGAGAGACGAAGACGGAGGGGTGGGCCATGTGTCCTTCTGTCTCCTCCCGTGACAGGGCCCCTTGTGGGAAGCCTGATGATGTCCATTAGAAGTTGGGTGAAGGAAAGCTTAGTTTTGCACTTTCTGTGGAGTGCTTTGAATTCAATAGGAAACTTGGCCTCCAAGTTGGCTTTGGGGGCAGAAAAGAACCAGGTCAGCTTTTGCGGCATTCTGTGGCTTATTCTTTATGACAAAAGGCATAGAGGGTTTATAAGTTTGTTTTTCTTGTAAAAGGATCCTTCCAGTGTATATCTACCTTTACCATAGAAAGGCAATCCCTTTCTCTCAAGGGCTTCTCTCTTCTCACTTTCAAGGCTAGCCACTCAAGATGGCGCCAGGCGATAAAAATGATCCAGTTTCTAACCCGGATAGAGTGGGAAAGATTAGACAGTTACATGTTTATATACCTTTATATTTGTGGGAGTGCCCCGACCTGTTCTCAGACAGACGTTTCCACACAGAAACTGCATCTGTACACAGGAACAAAACAAGATGTGTTCCGAGGTGCTGGGAAGGCCCGCGTCGTATCAGGAAGGTTTGCAAGCAGAAATGCGTGCGCCTCATTGGTTGGCGTTGGTGTGTAAGCGGATTTCAAACCTCCTGCCTTCCCTCTGCCACTGCTCTCATTCAAGGCAGGAACTGACTTTCATCGTGTTCTTTCTCCGGTGTCTCTCGTCAAGTTAATAGTAGCCCCGAGTAAAATGCAACCCTTAGATGTTTGTAGTCATCTTGGCTGGGCCATTAAGATGATGAATGAACTTGCTTCTTGCCTTGTAAGGGAGCCCTAAGGGTGGATATCGATACTCAGAAAATAATAAGTCTTTTCCGCCCCTTTTCTGTTTTTAATCCAGTGCCCCAAGCCTCCTGGTGACTTTACCTTGAACTTCCTGCGTAATGCCGGGCAGAAAAACCTCACCTGGCTCCAAGCCCATCTGAGGCTCTGACACAGCAGCAGGCTCTTTCTCTCTTTCTTCCCTTGTCTTCCCCGTCCTGCACGTCAAAGATCAATCCCAAATTCCCTAGAGCCTTTCCCGTTTCTGAGCTATTTCTGCCCGTTCTGATGGGCTGACCTTCCTCCTGGAGCAGACAACAGTGGGCGGTAGGCAGCAGGTACCCCAAGGCCAGGTTCGTAGTTCCTCACCTGGATTACTTGTGGCTGTGGTGTTGCCACTGTCTGGCCTTGCAGTCAGAGAGATTCTAGCCCCTAGTGAAGCCGTGCCTGAGAGCCAGGCTGGGCCCTTCCTGCAGCGGTGGGCAGTGAGGAGGTGGTAGAGAAACCCAGATGTCCATTTCCAGTCACAGTGTGGCCTCAGTATTCCATGGCAGGGCTCAGTTTTCACATATATGAAAAGCTTCATTTGTGTATTCACGGTGTTTGGAAGGAAGGCTACGTTTAGCTTTAGAAATGTCAACAGAGCTGTAGCTACAAGGATCAATTAAGAAGGACGTTTCCCAGAGCTGCAGGACTTGGGTAAATCTATTTGGTAGTGGAGGGGGAGTAGTTTAGAAAACATGTGTTAAACCTCTGTATTTTTTTTTTCTCTAATGAACTGCAAAACAGCAATTTAATAATTTCCTCTTTTGAGGGGAAAGGGGAGTCTTGGATTTTAAATCTTTTTCATAAAGCAGCACAACACCTCTTAAAAGGAAAGCCATGAAAATGGACTGCTAAGCCAAGGCAAACAAAAGAAAGCAAAAGGGATCAAGGAGAACATGAGTGTCTCAGGCTAGGTTTCCCTGCAGCAGGTGCAGAGCGAGCAGGGAAGCAGGACAGGGCAGGGTGTGATCTCAGGCACAGCGTCGCAGAGGGTGGCCTCGGCCCGGTGCTGCTGGGGAGCTCTGAAGGGTGAGCCACACCTCAGCAAGGTCCATCTCAAGGTCAGGAAGCTGGGCTTCTGTTCCCGCCCTAGCACCAGTCATTGGTTAAGGGCCACCTACTGAGGAATAAAAGCCCTAGTGCTTTCTGCCCTCTGAGGGTGACGGGTGGACACAGTGGCCTACTAGGCTGAGGCCAGCCCTCCAGAGAAGACCCACGGGTGCTGGTTCTTGGAGGAAAACACACGCTGGAGCCAGAAGGTGGGCACCTAGATGGGGTCCCAGGGGATCTGGCGGAACCCTGAAAGTGTTGGCGATAGTAGGGTTGCCGTCTCCGGGCGTTCGTTGTGTTCTGAAGGCTATGTCCTAAGCGTGTTGACAACGATGCAGCCCTGAGGCGTGTGTGTGATTTTCTCAGGTGCTAGTGTCAGCGGCACTCGGTATTTCCACCAGCTTCGGAATTAGGGAGCCAGCAAATGTAGATGCCCTTGGAATTTAACAGAGAATGTGAATGCATAGCCACGTCCTGTGATGATCCAGCTTTCCAGAACTGGCATTCCATCCCTCTGAGGCCAGACGTACCAGTAGCCTCGCTGCTTCCTGACAGCCACTGGCCGTGATCTTATCCGGGCACCTGAGTGTAACTGGCCCGCCCATCCTCTTCCCTAAGCAAGTGGATTAAACAACTGATTTTAAAAATAGTTAGGAACGTGTTTGGCTGCAGGTAACAGGAAGGCCAACTTGTAGCAGCTGATCCTAATGGGATTTTGACTTTTCTTTTATAATCATAAATCTAGAAGTGGATAGGCCAGGACTGGTAGGCAACTGTGTAATGCCATCAGGAAACCTGGTTCTTTGGTCTTTGCACTCAGCCTTTTTTCACACCTGTTGTTTCTTGGTTTCCACTTCTAACTCTGCAACTGCATCCCAGGCAGTAAGAAAAGGAAAGCTAACAGCGCTGCCCCCTTTTATTTCTTTTTTATTTTTTGTTTCAAATCCAGTATAGTCACCATGCAGTGTTGTATTAGTTTCAGGTGTACGATATAGTGACTCACCAATTCTGTACTCGGTGCTCCTCACCTGCTTCACCCATCCCACCGTCCACCCCCGCTCCGGTCACCATCAGTTTGTTCTCTGTAGTTAAGAGTCTGTTGTTTGGTCTGTCTCCCCCCCCTTTTTTTTTTAATTTGTTCGTTTGTTTTGTTTCTTAAATTCCACATATGAGTGAAATTGTATGGTATTTATCTTGCTCTGACTCACTTATTTTGCTTAGCATTTTATTCTCTAGATCCAGCCATGTGGTTGCAAATGGAAAAATATCATTCTCTTTTATGGCTGAGTAATATTCTATTTTATATGTATACCACCTCTTTATCCATTCATCTATTAATGAACACTTGGGCTGCTTCCATAATCTGGTCATTGTAAATAATGTTCTTTTAAAAATAGGGGTGCATATATCTTTTTGAATTAATGTTTTTCTGTTCTTTGGGTAAATACCCATAGTAGAATTACTGGATCATAGGGTAGGTCTATTTTTAATTTTTTGAGGAACCTCCATACTGTTTACCCACAGTGGCTGCACCAGTTTGCATTCCCACCAACAGTGCCTGAGTGTACCTTTTTCTCCACATCCTCGCCAACACTTGTTGTTTCTTGTGGTTTTGATTTTAGACATCCTGACGGGGGCAAGGTGATATCTCATTATAGTTTTGATTTGCATTTCCCTGATGATGAGTGATGTTGGACATCTTTTCATGTGTCTGTTGGCCATCTGGATGTCTTCTTTGGAGAAATGTCTGCTCCTGTCCATTTTTTAAATGGATTATTTGGGGTTTTTTGGTGTTGAGTTGTATACGTTTTTTATCTATTTTAGATAGTAACCCTCTATCAGATTTATCATTTGCAAAGATCTTCTCCCATTCTGTAGGTTGCCTTTTAGTTTTGTTGATTGTTTCTTTGTTGTGTAAAGCCTTTTATTTTGAAATACTCCAACAGTTTATTTTTGCCTTTGTTTCCCTTGCCTCAGGAGACAGATCTAGAAAAATGTTGCTTTGGCCAATGTCAAAGAAATTACTGCCTATGCTCTCTTCTAGGATTTTGATGGTTTCAGGTCTCACGTTTAGGTCCTTAATCCATTTTTATTTATTTTTATATATGGTGGAAGAAAGTGATTCAGTTTCATTCTTTTGCAGGTAGCTGTCCAGTTAGGCCTGCCCCCTTTTAAATAGCTTTCCTGAAGCCCGCCCCACTCAGCATTTTCCGAGTACCTCTCATTGGCCAGAACCATGTCATGTGGCCACCCCTGGCCACAGTGGAGGCTAAGAGATGAGTTTTCTGAGCTGGGCACATGGCTGCCTCAAATACAGTCAGATTCTGCGTATGGGGAGGAAGGGAGGAGTGGCGATTGAGAGGTGTCAGTGCAGTCAGCCACAGCAGAAACCTGAGAGAGGTTGTTTGTAAGCATGTGTCTCTGAGAAACAGAAAGGGCGAAGGAGAGAGAATGAATCACAAACAGGCACGTGAGCAGCATGATTGCCGTCTCATTTTCCTTTTGCTAAAGTTCTTCCAGGCTCTGCATTACTGCATTTAGAATATTTTAAAGTCATCATCCAGAATACCCGTTGGGAAGATCTGGCTCGGTCATGGTCAGGTGTCGCAGAGCACCTGAACCAGCCCGTGACGTGACTCAGTTGGGTCTTATCAAGCAGCGCCCAGTGAAATCTACTCCAGTAGATGTCAGACCCTGATAACGTATAAGGTGACCTTTATCTATCTGCCTTATCTGTCTTCGTTGACATGTGCATTTCTTATTTTCATGAGATAAAGCCATTCTGATGATAATGTCAACAGATTTGGATTTGGGGCCTCCCACAAAAGTGCCACCGCAGCTCTCTGTCCAGGCCGACCTGTACTAGAAAGGCCAGCATCCAGTACCCCTGTCCTCCTGACAGTTCAGTGTATATATTCCCAGTGCCTTCTTCACTGTTCTGTTTCTATTTTTGTGCTGTGTCTGGTTTGGCCTCTTCCTTCTTAAAATGTGGAGCCCAGGCCGGACCTGCTATCCAATGAGCCCAGCATAGAATTAGTACTGTCCCAGTTCTAAACATGGTATTTCTATTAATGTGGCAGCCACAGCACAATTATATTCATTTGTGTTGCATTTACTCTTTTTCTTCTACTTTTCTAATGCTATTTGGAAGTTTATTTGTGTCATTTATAGCCTTGCTACTCAAATATGGTCACAGATCAGCAGCATGCCATCACCTAGGATCAATTAGCTTGTTAGAAATGCAGACTCTCCGGGCGCCTAGATGGATCAGCCGGTTCAGCGGCTGCCTTCAGCTCAGGTCATGATCTCAGGGTCCTGGGATTGAGCCCTGCACTGGGTACCCTGCTCAGCGGGGAGCCTGCCCTCTGCCCCTCCCCCCCCCTTGTGCTCACTCCCTTTCTCTCTCTCTTTCTTTCTTTCTCTCTCTCTCTCAAATAAATCAGAAAGAAAGGAAGGGAGGGAGGGGAAGAAAAGAAAAGAAAACCAGTAAGGAGGGCACGTATTGCATGGTGCACTGGGTGTTATACAAAACTATTGAATCATCGAACTTTACATCAGAAACCAGGGATGTACTGTATGGTGACTAACATAATATAATAAAAAAACATTAAAATTAAAAAAAAAAGAAAAAGAAAAAAGAATGCAGGCTCTCAGACCTGACCACCACAGACCTCCTGAATCAGAGTCTGTATTGAATAAGAACCCTGGGTATTTGTATGCATAGCAAAATTTGAGGTTGGTCATAGCTCCTGACTTTAGGTCATCTAACTTGGTAACTTACCAAGTCATTGGTAAGAACCCTTAAATGCACTTGGAGCAGTGGGCCTTGTGGGCTCCTGGTGTGATGTCCTGTGGGCAGACATGGAGCCACTTGCTGAGTGGACTGGGAGGGAAGGAGTAGATGTTTCTGGAGCATCCTTCAGGCACTGTACCGGGTGCTTTATTTCACTGAATCCTCACCACAGCCCTGTGTGATGGGTACTCTTATTCCCAAAGTACAGATGAAGGAAGAGAAACTCTCGAGATGAACACGATCGTTTTATGCTCAAGACTCATAAAGGTTAACCAGACTGAAGTCACCCTAGAAAGTGGCTGAGCCGGTGCTAACGTCACCTTCTGGCCCAGATTTCATTGTCTTATCTGCCAGGAAATCTCTCAGATGCTTTGCCAACAATGTGGTTGGCTAACCAGGGAAATCAGTCTCTGCCTCTGTGGTTAGAGGTAATGCTGCTTCTCTCTAGCATTAACTGTTAAAATGGCAGCCATTTAGGGGCTGCCCATGCAGGAAGCAATGAAGTGGGCTCTTCCCTAAAGGAAAAGACGCTAACTGGTACATATGCTGGAGGAAACAGAGAAGCCCCAAATCAAGGAGAGATCTTGAGGGATCCAAAAGAAAGTCTCAAGACAGCTTAGAGTGGTTAGGGGGACCCCCTCCTGGGGTGAGAAAGTCACGTACAACCATGAGCACAGCTGCATGGACTAAGATGGAGAAAAGGAAAGGAAAAATGTCCCCTGGGCCAAAGAGTGGGCTGTGCTTGAAATCAGCCGTGTTGTTACCAGGTATTATACAAGACAAATGGGACTCCAGCTACTTGTCTTGTAAATCCAGTCTTCTTTCTGGACCCATCACAGCTAGTAGCACAGTTAATCACCTCCCTTTTTTGTCCTTTTTCATTTTTAGTCTTCAATCGCCTGTTTTAATTGAGGTATAATTTACATAGTGTAAAATGTACACATCTTAAGCATACACATCTTTAATTTTTATATAAGTCTATCCCCATCCTGCCACCACACATATCAAGAATGAGAACATTTCTAACAGTACAGGAGAATGTCTGAAATGGGATCCTAATCCCTCCAAACCTTCCATTTGCAGGAAATAGCAACTCCCTTCCTCCCCTGTCCCTTTCTCTCACCTCTGCATGTGTTCCACAAATGGCCCATTGGCTAGACCTGCAGAATATATCCATAATCCAACCACTTTGTACCATCACCACTGCTCTCATCGTGGCCCAAGTCCCCATCTTATTTTTCCTGAGTATTGACTGCAGTAGCTTCCTTCATAATTAGTCTCCCTGCTTCCACCCTTGTCCCTTTACACTCCTTTGCCCAAACCCTCCAGTGGCTTCCCAGCTCACTGTAACTTCATTCTTGGCGATACCTGTAAGACTCCATAAGATCTGAACCAGTGAGTTGCTGCCTCTCTGAACCCATTTCCTATGACTCTTCTCCTTGCCCTCTCCACTGTAGCCACTGTGACCTCCTTCCTGTTCCTTGCAACACACCAAGCTTGTTCCTGCCTCGGGGCCTTTGCACAGGCTCTTATGTCAAATATCCACATGGCCCAATCTCTCCATCTTGGCTCAAATGTCACCTGATTAGAAATACCCTACTGTTCCAAACACCCCCATCATATCCCCATACCCTGATTTTTTCCATAGAACTTACTACCATCTGATGTATTGTTTGTTTTGCTGATTGTCTTAGCCCTCCCTCTGGACTATAAATTCCATATAGTATGGAATGACTTTTTATTCATCAATTCATCCCTAACATCTATAGCAGTGCCTAGGATATAGTCAGATGTCAGCATTGTTCCATGAATAAATGAATGGATAGCAAATGGGTATATAGAGAGATGAAGGATATTTCTATGCTTCTATGTACTTTATGGTTACTATGTCAGTTATCATTAAGTTTTATACGCCCTGGTACTTTTTAAGCGCTAAGTGCTCTTTTTAAACAACTTGGTGGTTTGGAGAGGTATGCTAATTTCTTATCTTGCTAGAAAGGCAAACCACAAAGACTCCAAGAACTGGAGCAATGCTACCCCCACCTGGTGAGAGAGTCTTGCTGTGTAGGATCAGGCCTGACCTGATGAGTGAGTTCAGTCCTTTGGTGCCGAAAGTCACCGTTGGTGCTGTGGGACCCCGTGTGTGTCTGTGCCTTGTGGCGTGACAGGCCATGCAGATTCCCCTGCGCTCCCTCATTTGAGTCCAGCAGCTATTTCCTTCCAGAGCAGTCCTCTTTGTCCATGCATTTCTGCCTTAGGTTTGCAGGTCCTTGGTAGGCCTGGGAATGTGAGCGACCGTCCCACGGGCTTGAAAATTATCTATGCTCTGGGTTCTTTCAAAGAACAAAAAGTAGCACACATGTATTTGTCAGGTTTCCCCAGAAGCAAACCCTGAGACAAGAATTCAAATGCAAGGTATTTGTTGCAGAGGCAAAGGCAGAAGTTTGGGGGGGAGGGAGGGGTTTGAGTGAGAGAGAAAGCAGCAGACAAAAGATAGGTCATCACACTAGGTATACTGTGGGCAACTGGGTCCCCTCCCACTGGGGAGCTCTGGGCCCAAAGATCAGGCGGCTCAGACCTATCTCCCCCAGGGGTGAGGGCCTGGGGCTTTCTCACACTCCCCACAGTCACTGGTTGAGGGCTGCTCCTGAGGGCATTACTATCCCGAACACGTCTGGCTTGCCTTGCATAGAGGCCACAGCGTCTCTGTCACTAGAGAAAGCCCTCCAGTGAGAAACTGCAGGTATCCCAGCTGGAGAGCCAGAGCCAGGGATATGGAACAGCAGGGTCTGCTATGACTGCCCCCAACCCAACAAGAAATCTCACAGCCAAGGCTGACCTCCAAGTCCTCAATCACTGGCCACATTTCTTTTTCACTTGCTTCTTTCTGGTGGTCACTCAGATAGAGGGAAGGAGGTGGAGTAGCAGCTGCAGGCTGTAGGATTTAAGGAGATTGGAGCAAATACTGGCCTCAAACTGCCTCCAGGGTATCTGGAAGCATTGGCCTCAGGCTGACAGACACGAGGCAGGCCCCCTCTGATTTCAGGGAGCTCCCAGAGTCTGTGGGGCAGGTAATTCAACCTCACATGCACATGGCTCACCAGAGGTGTGGCTCAGGACCCACGGCGGGTTTTTGGCAGGCGGAAGAGTGAGTTACTTGGTGCTCAAGGGGCCTAATTTTAGCATAGACTGCCAACACGCACGGGCCGCTAATAGGGCTGACGCAATACAAGCACCGAGCTACCTGTGATACGGGGCACTACAGTCGTTATAATGACCCACTGGGGCCTCTCAGGAACCCATTTTAAAAGGAGGAAACTGAGGCTCCAAAAGGATCAGGTAGTTCCAAGAAATGGCACAGCTGGGATTTGAGCCCAGGCCAAGGCTGCGTTCACTATGCTCACGCCTCTCCCTAGGTGTGTGTGTGTGTGAGAGAGAGAGAGAGAGAGACCACGACAGCCCCTCGGGGGTCCCTGCACATGGCAAGGGGTTAGAGCTGTGCATTGAGAGGGCTCCACTGAGATTTAGTTTTCCCCTCAAAAAGTGAAAAGAAGGACGTCAGGGAGCACCCAGCCTTTGACTGGAGAGCTCCCTTCCCTTTGCCCTTGGTTCACTTTGGCAGGCAGACATGGCTCTCCGAAGTTTTGCCAGAGGGGAATGAAGAAAACTGGGGCTTCTGGTGTCTGGGGCTGAGCAGAGGGTGGTCCTGGCAGGAGAGGTGGGCTGTACTGGGGAGGGTGGGAACTGCCGCAGAGCACCTTGCTATGAGGTCAGCACTCCTCCTAAGGATGCCATGTTCCTGAAAATCCCAACTGGGAAATACATCATCACAGGGTGCCTCCTTGGCCAAGAGTCTCCATAATGAAAGCCCAGCCTTTCTGAATGCAGCCCGGCCCTCCTCTGAACAGAGATGTGATAATTACAGACATCCTCTGAGCACCTCAGTGGTGTCTGGAGAGGCCCAGGACTCAGAGATGGAGCAGGTGGGCTCTGCCTCTGGGAAGGACACAGCAGAGCCTGGCATAGGGCAGGGGGGCTTCTGTTGCTGCCAAGCTTGGGAGGGGTGTCAGTTCCGCTCAGCAGAAAGATCTGCTGTGATCCCACAGCACAGCGATGACCGCTAGGAATTGTTGGCGTATGTCTCAATTTTTTTCCTGTATTTTTATGTACTTATTTATGCATTCGAATATATATTATATGAGAGGACATGTGGAGTATTTTATGCGTATTGTACCAGAAATACCAATCTTTTGCCAATAACATGTGTCCCTAATTTGTCCTTTGTTTTTTAACTTTATTTATGACAATTAGCCCAACAGAAGTCTTTAACTCTTATATAGTCAAATTCATTCATCTTTTTCTTTATGCATAGCTTCTGACTTTGGTGTTGGCTTAGAAATTCCTCTCCATTGGGGCACCTGGGTGGATCAGTCAGTTGAGCATCTGCCTTCAGCTCAGGTCATGATCTTAGGGTCCTGGGATCGAGCCCCGCATCAGGCTCCCTGCTCAGCAATGAGTTTACTTCACCTCTCCCTCTGTGCTCTCTCTCACTTTCACTCTCTCTCAAATAAATAAATAAAATCTTAAAAAAAAAAAAAAGAAATTCCTTCCCATCTCCAGATATCTACCCAATATATATCCATACTTCCTAGTTTCATTTTTTTCCCTCACATTTAAATTTTCAGTCTGTCTTTGGTGGAATTTACCTTGGTGTGAGGAGAAAAATGTACAGATCCAACTTTATTTTTTCCAAATAGTCTGATGTCTCCCAAAGATTTGTTTAACACCCCATTACCCACCCACAGCACCCCTGACTTGAAGTCACCATCTTCTTCGTATTCTGAACTCCCATTTACATTTGGATCCATTTCTGAAATTCTGTGTTCTGTCCCCTGATCTGTCTACCACAGGGACACACCGATGCAGCTTGAATCGCTGAAGCTTCATACAGACAGCTTAACATCTGGAAGAAGCAACGTCTCCCTTAGCACTTGACTTCTTCAACTTGTTCTGCCCAATGTCACAGGCTTATTTTTTCAAATCATTCCTTTAAGTTCAGAAAAATTCCATTGCACTGTGATTGGAATTATTTTAAATATGTACTTTAATTTTGGAAGAACATACACATTTTTCAGTTTTCAGGTTTCTCATCCAAGAATCTACTCTGTCCACTTACTCTTCCTTTCTGTCCCTCCGAAGAATATCATAATTTCCCCACTGAGGTCCTGCCTCTTCTTGTTATTCCTGGATGTTTGCTGTTGTAAATATTACATATTTTGGAAAATCTATTCTATTTTTTTTAAAGATTTTATTAATTTATTTGACAGAGAGAGTGGGAGAGACAGCCAGCGAGAGAGGGAACACAAGCAGGGGGAGTGGGAGAGGAAGAAGCAGGCTCCCAGCGGAGGAGCCTGATGCAGGGCTCAATCCCAGAACGCCGGGATCACGCCCTGAGCAGAAGGCAGACGCTTAACGACTGAGCCACCCAGGCGCCCCATAAATCTATTCTATTTTTTAGAAAATCCATGATATTTTTTAACCGGCTCTTACATATATATGAAAAAAAAAAAGCTTTCAGGTTTGGCATAAGTTTAACTGGTGATTTTATTGAACTTGTTCCTTAGTTTTTGAGTTTCATTCATCTCAGTCCATTTTAGGTAGAAATCATAACCTATGCAAATAATGATTTTACTCCACCTTTTTAATATTAAAACCTCACTTTCCTCTGCCAGAGGAGTGCCTTGCCTCTCACTTCAAGGCAGGTGGAACAGCAGTGGGCATGGTGAGCATTCTTCTCATTCTCAACTGTAATGGGTCACGATGGTGGTTATAGACCTGAGTTCTATGTTTTATTAATCATATTAAGGAAGTGCATTAACATGGATGAGCACTGACATCCTGTCAAATATACTTTCAGTCTATTTGTAAGATCCTTGCAAACCTGAAGAGCTTTTATGCATGAAAAGGAATGGTCACTTCCATTAGCATGATATCCCATACCCAAGTCACTTATTTTCAAACAACTACCATTTTACAAATACTCACTTACATAGTACCTACATAACTTGTAAGTCAGAAACATGGACTTCAGGGATTTAGGCTGAACCATATGAAACTGATACTGTTGTCGCTCAAAGACAGCCAAATATTGGCCGTGTCAGGTGGTTCAACCTAATAGATTTTCTCATTTAGCTTTGAACACAAGCTCAATCACTTGAACTGTTTCATAAATCTCAGACTCTCTTAAATGCTTTCAATATCTTAAAAAAACAAACTCCCGATTCACCAGTCAGTGGGCTAACACTGAAGACCAACGCCATAAGTGCTGCCATCAGAAATCTAAATTTATTATCTCTAGTCTGATTTCTAATTTTGACTTCAGTTTTTATTTCTTCCCGGAGCTGCCTTTGTACGGACATTCCCAGAAGAGTTAGGGCTCCTGGCACTGCTGGTGGGAGATTCGGAGCCAGGGACACAGGATGCTACTCTGGTCCATTATCCAGTTGCCCAATGTAGCCAACAGTGTTGGTGTCCCACCTGGTCCCCGCCAGTCCCTTCCCGCCATCTTTGTCCCTCCACCCGCACACACGCCCCACCTTGGTGTTCTTTGAACACCCAGGCACTGTGACTCTCGTATTGAGGACAGAGCTCAGGTTACAGGAGCCACTTTACCTGTAGTCATGAAGAGCGCAAGTGCCTCTACCTGGGCAGCCCTTGGCCATGACTGTGTGGTACAGATGTTACAAATGCCCAGCATCCCCAGCTCAGGACAGCTGTGAGGTGACTCACTCCAGAGCTCCCCTGTGGGATCAGGAGAGGCCACCCTCTGTGGGACTTGGCCTGAGCTCACATCCTTGCCTGACTCCCCCCACCCTCCAGACCCCTTTTCCTGCTTCCCATACTTTTTTTACTGGAGTCCTGGGAGCACATTTTTTAATGCATCTTTTGATCAAGAATACTGCTCTCGGGGTCTGCTTCTGGGTACCCAGACCTACAGCAGACAGGCCCCCTTTTCTGTAAATAGGCTTTGTTCATCATGGCAGAAACTTCCCAAACTACTGATCTGACCAAGCAGCTATGTTTTGCTTTGTTTCTCTGTGACCACAGACTTCCCTCAAATGACCCTGTTTGTTGGAGAATCTTATCTTTGTAACACAACCTAATATAAATCTACTTTATAAGTATTTGTTCTGAGTGATTACTTATTCTGAGTCAGGCCCCATCCAATTCAGTGAAATCTAAAGTTTTTGATCAACTTGGGTCCCTGAAATTACAACTTTTTTGTTAATTACTATGCTTAAACTATTGGCCTATGAAACTATTCCTGTTGCTTCTCTTTTTTGACCTTTTAATAAGATCAAGAGTGTTTTAAAAGCTCCAACCTCTACTTGGTCATTACTATGTCATTGGACTCAGTTTGCTAATACTTGATTTAATATTGTTTCAGTATTCATAAACAAGATTTTTCTGCAGTTTTCTTTCTTGTGTGGTCTCTGTCAGATTAGTGTCAGGCTTTTGCGAGTGTTCACAAAAATAAGCAGGAAGTTTACATTCTTTCTCTGTACTCTGGGAGCGCACATGGCACGGTCATGGCCACCGCAGCAGGTTGCTGGAGCCACCCCACGATGTATGCACCTGTGCTCAGGACTTCACTTTCATTAATGTATTTAAGCCTCACACCCACCCGGTACGTATGGCCAGTTACAAGCTGAGTCTTCCTGATGAGGAAAACGAGGCTTAGCAAGGTTAAGGAAGAGCCACGGCCAGTGAGCGGCCAAGTGGGAATTCAGGCGTAGACAGTCCACTCCAGGGAGCTCAAGTGCATCTTCTTTGCATAAAGAGGCTTGTTTACATGTCCAAGGCAGCATGCTGGCTGCTCCCCGTGCCTCTGCGGCCCTTACCCTTGGGAGGGCCAGGTGCTTCGTGAATGAGGTCTTTCTCATGACATCATCAGCAGTTTTTTTGTGCAGGAGGTAACAGGCAAGGAAGCATTGATGAATTTGCAGAGACAGCTGCAGTTGGTCTGAACAAGGCTCTCTTCAGTATCCCAAGGATATTGGCACACGGACCCAGCTCCCAGCCAGTTCCTCCTGGAGTTAGCTTTCCTGTGCTGCCTGCGTGTCTCCACGCTGGATCCTGGAAAACTGGCAGGAGCCTCCCCCTTGGGTTTTCCTCTCTGAAATTAATTTGTCCCCAAGTGAACTCAACATGAAAGGAAGATCACACATGAAAGCTTTGCCCTGAAGTGGGATTGGAAAGGTGGAAATAACACTGTCCTCTGTGTTTTGACATTTACCTGTTGGGCATTTGACAGCTGGATGAGGAGACGCTGGTGGCTTTGTGCTCTTGGCACAGTGAGTCTGACAAACCAGGATGTTATTGAATGATTGATTAGATCATGTAACAAGCGGAATACTACGACACGTTCTAATTTCCTGATGTACAGCATACAATGGGGGTAATGCTGGGTTGTAGAGACAGCTGTGATTTTCATGAGATAAAAGCCTCTAGTTTTGTTTTGTTTTACTCTGAATAAACCAAAGGCTAGTTTTCTCAACAGGAGGCTGAGTGAATAACATGGAGCCTTGTTTGCTTCATTTAGAATGAGGCTTGGGAGGTAACCATTAACCTATATCCTAAGGGTCTACAGGGGTTAATTCTCCTGCAAGTACAGGACTTGGGAAATGGGAAAGTGGGTGCTTAGAGGGCAGCTAGCCGAGTCATGCCTAGGATCACAGTGCCATCCATTCACTCAGCAAATATAAATCGTGTGTTTAACATGGATGCATGAGCAAAACAGACATAAGGCCTGCCCTCTGTCGGCTTACGGTCCATCGGGGAAACAGGTGTGCATGCAGTGGATCGAGACCATGGCGAGTAGATCACACGTGGGTGTCATGGCAGATTTTCTTGAGGCGCTGTGGGAGGTTTCCGGGAAGACCAGAAATGCTGCGACTGGAGGGAACACAGACCCTCCAGGAAAGGTCAGCGTGGTGAAGACGGGTCAGCTAGTGAGCCGGGGAGAGACCAAGAGGAGGGGGAAGGGAGGGATGAGCCCGGCCTGATGGCGCAGGCCGTGTTCAGACCCACACAAGCGCAGGGAGGGAGGTCGTGTGTGCGTTTCAACTTCTGTTTTTCCTTATTGTTGGAGCCTCCAAATAGGTTTATAAAATACCATAAAAACGTTTATGTACTTATTTATTATAAAGCTTTAGTCTAGCACTTAATGTCTGAGGAAGAAAAGGCCTACTTACTTTTACTTTTATTATTTTTCCTTACTTTAGAATGTTAGCCTCCAAAAAAGCTGTCCTTAACGAGAATAGAAGCTTCTTAACTGAGACCAGAATTGTCATCCTAAAAGAACCATTTACACACTTGGTTGGTGTTGGTGGTCATTAGCCAGCTGACAGATCCAAGCTCTAAATCTGACCCTTGTCCTGGGAGGCGGGAAGCTCAGGCTCTGAAAGACCTAAGACGTTACATTTTACAGGTGGGACGAGCCCCTGGGAAAGGAAATGGTGTACTGAATGTCACAAGGCCACGTGCATATCGATTTTTTGATTCTTGCTTCGGAAAACCAAGGCTCGGTTCAGAATAGTTCCTTCTTTCTTCGGCCTCTCTGAAAGTGGAGCTCAGTACGGGCGATCGCTGAGGCTCCCAGCTCCGGTTTCCAGGCTCAGGGTTACGATGTGTGTTCCCTGAAGTGCTCTACCTGCACTCCGCGTCGGCCCCCGGCCAGTTCCAGTGTGCAATATTAGTTTTGGCTATGGGAGATAGGGCCTCTTTTACTTGGCTGGAAGTACACGGCAAACATTTTATTTTGCTTGCGCCTCACGAATTAATTGGGCAACGAGAACGAGGGGAAAGAGTATGCACACTGGGCAGCTGGGCTTTTTTAAAGCCACAAGCCACCCAGCTTTCTAGAACCCAGCTTGCTCTTTGGGAAGGAACGAGTGTGTTCTAGCAGGGCCAGGCCTCATGAGGACTTCAGGATGGGAGCAGCAGAAAATGAAAGGGTTGACTGATAGTCCGGCAGTTTCCGTGAGACGGGCTTGACGTTGGGAGTAAAATGGAAATGAAGGATGGAAGTGAGGCCAGAGGAAGTGTGGTTTCGCAGAACAAGATCCCGGGCGGGTGAATTTCTTACACCCTTGCTCCCCTCCCCCCTGCACACATACTGGCCTGCTCCAGAAGAGCCACTTGTCCTTGCGAATCTTGCCCTTGAGCCCTTTAAGCTGTCGGGTGGACCCTTTCCCATGAGCTCCCTCTGGAAATCTTCCTCTCGGCCTCGGTTGGACTGCTGGGCTTTTTGATTCAACTTTTTCCCAAAGTGATGTTTTTCAGATCGTTCCTTTCCCTAAAATCTAACCACAGGCAAGTGGTGTCCGCCATCACCAAGCCTGAAATGAGAATGTGGGTGCAGGTGGTCTATTGGAGCAGGGTCCCAGGGAACAGCAAGGAGGGAAGAAAAGCCCCCACGAGTGTGTGTTTTTCGGTCACCACTGGTGGTGCCTGCACCTTTGAGAGGTGTAAAGAAAGTCACTCAGAAACCTCTGTTAGAGGACACGAGACCTGGCATTCATTCCCCAGCTCCCGCTCCCAGTCAGTTGAGGGCTGCCTCCAAAGGAGTAGATTGTCCTGCCCCTGGCAAGGGTGCAGGTGAGTGTGAGTGCCCACGGAACCGTCTGCCGTGCCAGAGCTGAGATCAGAGCTGGGCCAGAAGCAAATGACACGTGGGTCTGGGACGTAGGCTAAACCCGTTCCTAACCCCAATCCCAACCCAAGCTCCCAGAACCTGAGCTCAGCCCCTCATGGCCTTCTTCCTTTCGAGCAAACGCATTGGTCAGCTCTCCTCGTGGCCATAATCAGTTTCCTGAGATTTTCCATGAGCCCACACGGAAGGCAGTCTGCGTTCTATGTAGAGGTGAACAGGTAGGACTTCGTGTTTCAGAGGAAGGTGGGTGGGGCTTGAATCGAGACCTTGGCTCTTCCTGCTCACTACGCCTGACACTGGCTATAAACTAAGAACCCACGCAAATGGGGAAATGTCTGAAAAGTTACGACAGTTAAACTATACTGGGCAGGAAACCCTATTTTGAGCTAAACAAATAATATCCAGACTTCAGGAAAGGTAAATAAGGAATTGATTACTTTAACCACAGAGTCCTTCTGTTTACAAAAAGATTAATACTGAAAAATTTTTAAACATCTTGACAGAGGTCAGTGCAATTCAAATAAAAAGTTAAATGTGCTTCAACGATTTACAGATATTTAGTTAAGGAACCATCTTACCAGTGAGTTACCTACTGTTTAAGTGGGGACTCGGGGAGTGCCTGCACCCTCAGCAGGTGAGGAAACCATGTCTTTGAAGGAGTTTATGAAACCCCTCGCTTGTTTTTACTATGTTTGTGGTCTTGTCCTATTTCTTGCTCCTTGCGATACCATCCAGTGCTTTGAAGGTCTGGGGACAGTAAATAAAATGGATGGCCGTTTTTTGTCATCCGTCTTGACTTGGGTATGTTCTTCCGTGTTTAGAGGTTCATTCCTCAGCCCGCAGGGACACAAGTGCAGTGCAAGGAGGTGATGTCCGGGTTTCTTGTGCACATTGGGCATCTCCAGGGCCCCGTTTTCCTTCGCTCCAGTCGACGGGCTCAGTGGTGACCTCGCCGCTCAGAGGCTAGTGAAAGATATGCTACTAGCACTTCTGCAGTTGTTTTCTTATATTCTGTCTCTCTGGTTTCATCTGTGGACATCATTTCTGCCTCTCCGTGGGGGCTAACCAAAAAAGAAGAACTGACCATAGCTTCTGAGCAAGAGAAGTGGGGACAGGCCAGGGCTTCCCTTGGCTGGCAGCACGGGCCGGCAAGGGGCTGGGTGGGTGGGTGACCCCGTCCTCATGGCCACCCCTTCCTGAGTGCTTCCTGTTGGCCAGGTAGGACTGAGATAACTCACAGGGACCCTCATTTACTCTTCACAGCAACTCTACCTGTCACTGTAACAGACCACCCCCAGATGTAGTGGCCCAACACTGCAACCATCTAATGTCACTCATGACCCTGGTGGCGGTCCCTCCGCTCCAGGCCGAGCTCCTGACCTCGTACAGGCATCTGTGGTGGACCGGCAGGCCAGCAGGGGCCCCCCGTGTCTGGGGCAGTGGGAGTGACAGCTCTGTGGTCTTGTCCGCCAGCAGGCCAGCCCAGGCTCCACTACATTGGCTCCAGGAGAGCCAGCGGAAGCTGCTAGGCCTCCGGAGATGAGGCTTCTGAGAGGCAGAGCATCGCTTCTGCTGCATTCTGTTGACCGGAGCAAGTGGTGCATTCTACCCAGACTCAAGGTGGAGAAAAGAAGTCCACCTCGTCCTGGGGAAAGCCACAGGGAGGCAGGACATAAGGAGGGGTGGAGGGAGGCGTCATTGTCTTCACTCGTCACCCTGAACTCGAGAATCCTACAGGGAGGAAGCAGAGCACGCTTTTGGGAGGCTTTGGAGAGTCTGGAGCAGAGCTGGAGAACCCAGTGTTTCTAAAGAATACTCTCTGGGTGAAACTGACACCAGGAGGGGGAAAGGATCCCATCGGACTCTTTCTTGTCATAGAGAAAACCGAGTACAGGGTTGAACTTACCGCTCTGGCTTGATTTTCACAAAGACTCGGCAGAGCCCTGCAAGGGAGAGGAACACACCCCGTGTGTGTGGGGACTCCGTTGGGCACAGTCACAGCCGTTGTCTCAGGGAGCACCCCTGGTAACCCTGCAGAGATGCACTGATCATCTCTGTTTCACTGAGCGGAAGACTCAGCTCAGGAGATAGTGTTTGCTTCAAGTCACAAAGCTACCGAGTCGCAGCACTGGGACTGGAACCCCCATCTGCCTGATGACAAAGCTTGTCCGTTGCCATCCTGCCTCAGTTAAGGACAGGGCCTGATCCCTGACATCAGGGAACTGAGAGGAAGTAAATTTTGTGGCCCCCCCGCCCCCACCACAGGTCCCGCCCAAAATGGAGAATGATGAAAGATAAGGTTTGAGGTTGAGCTCCCGAGTGTGGATCAGGTGGGAGGAGGGTGAGCGGAGCTCTCACCTGGACACTGAACAGAGTCATTCTGGCTTCACAGTATCTTCCGAGAGGGACTCGGAAGCCTGAACATGAGAGCTGGATTCCTTACTTCTGGGGTGATGATATAGTCTATCAAACTGGGACACTTCGAGGACTTACTGGAGCATTATTAGTAATTAGCCCCAGGAAAACAGGCATAAATTGGGACTGTCCCAGGCAAATGGGATGCATAGTCTACCCTGTTAATGGCTAAAATACAAGGAAGGCTTGGTGACTCTGCAGGCTCCCTGGAGTGGACACGAGGGGAAGACCCTGGCCTTGGAGCCAGACGAGGTGGGCCTTAGTGTGCCCCCACCCCCACTGTCTGACTCTGGGTCTCTGCACAGCAGCCCTAACGATGCCTACTCATCTAGTGTTGTGCAGCAAAGTACTTCAAAACCTAGGAGCTTCAAGCAGCAAACAGTCAATATCCTTCACAGCGGGCCAGGAATTCGGGGTGCTTCTAGCTCAGGGCCTCTCATGAGAGCGCAGTCAGGATGTTGGCTAGGGTTACAGTTATCTAAGACTTGACTGGGACTGGAGGATCTGCTTCTAAGGGAGCTTCTCACGTGGCTGGTGCATTGGTGGTGGCTGTTGGCAGGAGGCCTCAGGTCTTCCACACAAGGGCCCCTTGGGCAGGTTGTCTGAGTGTCCTTACAACATGGTGGCTGACTTTCCTTAGGGGAAACCAGGCAGCTCACCTGCTTATGACCGTCTCTGAGAAGTCACACAGGATCACTTCTGCCACATTCTATTACTTGGGAGGGAGGCCATAAGTCTAGCCCACATTCAGGGGCAGGGGACTGAGGCTCCACCTTGTGAAGGGAGGAGGGTCAAATAATTTATGGACATATTTGAAAACCACTGTTCTATTCAGGATGCATGTTCCAGACTTACAGTTTCAGTACTGTCTGTAAGGTACCTACAACAGTACCCCGCATTCCTTAAAAACAAAGACTCTCTTGGCTCTCCAGGGTCCAGCAGGAGCATTCCCAAATGATGATGGACAAGGGCAGGGTTCAAGATCCAGTGAGTCTAGGCATGCCTGCCAGGCATGAATAAACCTGAGTCACTTTTACAACTAGGCCTGAGGAAATTAGGTCAGCTCTGAGGTTTCTTCAGATGTAGGCCATTCGTCTGTGGGACCAGGTAGCCAAAGGACTTCATCTCAGTGTGGACTTTAACACATGTCCCCCTAAACTCCTCTGATGAGCACCCCCAATCCCTCTTTGGTGCATGGGGCCATCACGGCTAAGCGTCCTCCCCTTTCAGGGGAAGTGGGTCCCAGAACGGTAGCACCCAAGCCTACTCCGGGGGCTGTTCTCCAGCCCACCCTCTACTAGGCCCTTTCAAGGGCTTTTATTAAATTTGCTTCCCAAAACACTGGGAGGTAGGTATTTATACCTGTTTTAACCTTTTTTCATGGTAAGCGATAGAAAACTCAACCCAAAATGGCTTGGGTGAGAAAACGATTGTTTTGCAAACTGAAAAAAACCTACGGTTGGCTTTAGCCACAGCTTGCTGTTGGGCCTCAAAGTTGTCACAGTGTCTCTCCACCTGGCAGCTTCTCTTTCTCATTTTGGCTCATTCCTTAGGCTGTCCCTGTGGGGTGGCAAAATGGCTGCCAAGCCATGGTGAAAGAGCAGTCTCATGTCATAAAAGTCCTAGCAAAAGTTGCATTGAATCTCATTGGTCTCATTGCCTTAAGCCTGGGTCACATGCTCCACCTCTTAGGGGAGTGGGAGTGGGGAGTGGGTGCCACCCACAGCTCCTGGGCTGAATGTGGGGTGGAGATAGCCCCCCAGAGGGAATTGTGATGGGTCCTCACAGAGCTGGAGGACAACACGGTTATCCTCATTTACCAGTGCAGAAATCGGGCTCAGCACAGGCAAGGAAGTTGGCCATAGTCTCACAGCTAACAGTAGTTGAGGGGTCCTACTTCTCCTGCTCATGTTGATGAAGGAAGAGTTTCTCCCTCTACCTCAGCCTCAACTCCTAAGATTCTGTGGCCATCTTAAGTGTCCACTTAAGACTCTAGGACGTGACCAATGGTTCTAGAAGTGACTGGGTTAAAATGTCATTGGTGGATCGTGGCATTGAATGATACCCGCCGAGGGGAGGAACCAGAGTTTCCAGTTAGGAAAACCCCTCTCAGAAACCCTTGAAAGAACTGGGAGCTTTTGTTTTCTCAAGGTCCATGTGACTTTTCCTTTTACTTTTTAGTGCTCGTTGTAAGATCCAAACACAGACTTCTTCTCCCACGTGCCATTTTTCAGGAGTTACAAATTCATGTGCTGAGGAGACGCAGAGTTGGTGCTTACAACAGGGAGGCCTCCCTCCTCCACATCCCCTCGTCTAGAAGGTTCCCGTTGAAGGGACTGCCTTTTGTCTCCAAATACAGAGGAGGGCAATGGACTGAGCCACAGATGGAGGAGGGAGGAAGGCCTCAAGAAGACAAGAAACAAGCTCACTCCCCAAATAAGCAGAAAGCCTGAGCTGTGAAACCCAGATTGTTGGCACTGGGGAGGGGCCCAGGGGTGCTTCCCTCGTGAGGTCATTGGAACAGGGCAGAAAGCCTGAATCTCCTGCCAAAGAAAACTCTCTGTGCTCTTTGTAAAAAGCCTGCCGAGCTCTCTTCACAAGGGGGCTGCTGGTTGAGACTCACGAATGGGTCCATTGGCTGCCAGCAAGGCATCTCCTGGACACTTCTGAAGGCCTGGGGTCACTCTACGTGCAGTCACACTGCGCTAAGGGCAAGCTGTGGATCCTCCAGGCCAATGAGACACCATCTGACCGTTGTAGTTCTGGCCGGGAAGCCCCACATAGACCAGAGTCTGTTTTGTGGCCTGAAACGCTGCATGTGAAATGTTTCCTTCCGCAGCGGAAACAGCACATGGGGTCACAGGGCCTCTCTGCAGCCTGCTCAGGGCTGGTTACATCTGAGACAGAATGGCCACCATCCAGACGGTCACAAGGGCACAGCTCGGGGTAGAGGAGACATAGGCACTGTGTGAATCCCGCTGTAGCCACCAAATAGCTGCACTCATTGTGGCCGGTTGTCCAACTTCCCAGAGCCTCATTTTCCTCACCTGAAAAGTGGGGATTGTGAGACCTACCTCACAGTGTCAGGCTTAAATTAGATGGCGCTACAAGGTCCCGAAATGAGAAGACACTCCGTGCTTATTCTCTCCTCCCCTTCTGTTCTCTTCAGCGTGTCTTCACCACAGCACCATTATATTAATCTTCTATTTGTTGCAGGGGTGGGGGGGTCAGAGGCAGTGTGGGGGAAGGTGACAAGGGGGTATCCCAGTGACAGTGGATGGCCTGTGATGGGCTCCCGTACACCAGCAGCCCCACAGGGGCCCCACAGACTTCATAGCATCCCTGGAAGGGCCACCTCGGGTGTGCACCGGCTCAGCACACCAAGTCCTACTCCCTCGTACGAGGCTGTCCTCCACCGTGGGCCCTGCCCAAGGCCAGCGTTTCTGAGAATCCAGATTGGTGCTCCTCCAGGCATGGTCTCCTGACTGCAGCGTCCACACCGCCTGGGACCTGATGAGGAAAGCACATTCACGGGCCGGACCCCAGGCCTGCTGAGCCGGGAGTGCTGGGGGTGAGTCCCGGCAGTGCACATCCGATGGTGACCGAGGTTGAGAACCTCCGTGCGGGTTATCGCAGAGTAAAGGAAGGGAAACCCGTGCGCCCTGGAGGCCCCTTTGCAGACCAGTGTCTGTGAGGCCGTAGGCGCTCTGGGGTTCGGCTGCCACACTGGGGTTCTAGCGCTACCACACTGCCGCTGTGTGACCTTGGACAAGTTCCTTCACTCTCCCTGGGCCTCTGGATCCTCATCTGCAAAGTGGACGATCTAATACTAACCTCGTAGGGTTGTTGAGAAGCATAAATCTGTCCATCCTAGCGAAGTGCTTAGAGCAGTGTCTGCCACAGGACCAGAGTTCAGTACACCTTAATTCTGTCTCTCATTTTTCAGGCAGCCCAGCCAGGTGGAGGGCCTTATTTCTGGGAGTGGCTTTGAACAGCCTGGGATTTGCCAGCCAGTGTAGGTGGCAGCACAAAGGATACACTTGAAAAGTCCCTCAATAGAGCCGAGGAGCAGCCACCACCACCGTGATGGCAGCCAGCATAGTGACTTGCGGAATCCTTCTAGCAAGGCTGGGGGGTAGCAATGACTGAAGGCACCACTAGATAGGTGGTCGAACTGTGATGTGACCCCAAGTCAGTTTGAACAGAAACCATTGTGCACTCACAAGTCGAGAAGTTTCCAGGGTCCCGCGTCCTTCCCCAGGAAGCTCTGTAAAGAGGAGAGTGGCTTTAACCTGCTGTTCAGGGCCCCCCGCCTGGAGCCAGGTGCGAACAGGGCGGGAAGCCTTCTCCCCTAAGTGGACAAAGAGAAAACGCTTAGCAACAAGAATTAAAAGAGTTCCTATTTACGAGGTACTTAAGTGGATTAAAATCGATAGTGAGTCATGTTCAGTCTGCCCCGTGGTCTTGGCTTTGCACCCTTCGTGTTCAGCAGGTGGAATTCTTTGTTTTAAAAGATCCTGGTTTGCTTAGAACTGGCATTTCCAGTAAAGCAGCCCTGCTCTGCATCGTGCATTAGAGAGAATGAGAGGTTTTCTAAGACTGGGAGGCCATTTGCTCAAAGCCCGAAGTGCTCCCACTGGTGCCAGGTTGGCATCCCCCTAGCTGGGGCTCAGAGAGAGGAGGGAAGCGGGCCGTGTCTGTGGTGGTCTCGGAGTTCCCAAGAATGAAATCCAGAGATAAGCCATCACGTAAAAGTAATCTACCAGGAAGTGTTCCCAGGAGATACCAGTAGCGAAGTGGAAAAGGAGGCCAAGCAAAGGTATTTCACAGTTCTCAAGGGCGAAAGATTAGGTGAGTAATTTGGCACAAAGTACAGGTCACATCTCAGTGCTTCCCAGTCGGGGACAAGGGCTCTTGGGTAAGGGCTCCCCCAAGGGGGTGTGAATTCCCAAGCATTTCCCTCTCTCCACGTTCACACAAAAGTGCTAGCAGCTGGAAGTCCGTGGGCATGGCCACGTGGGAAGAGAGGCATGGGGGTGTGAAGGGGGTGCCGCCAGCGTCGTGGACCTCTCCTTCCATGCCCTGCTGTGAGCGGGGTCGTGTGTGGTCAGTCTAGCCAGCGGAAGCGGCACTAAAACCAGTGTGAAAGCCAGACAAATGAAAATAACGTCAAGGGGAGACTAAAGAATGAGCAGAATCACCTGGGGAATGACACCCAGCAAATGACAGATGGAGACACACAGTTCATTCCTTCTGCAGCTCCACGGCATGGGAGGCCATGAAGAAGCCAGTCCGTTCATCTGTGCCCTGCAACCAAGCCAGCCTCTGACACAGTCCAACAAGTTCAGAACATACTGGCTCGTAGGCAATGTTATGAACCCGCAGCTCATCCTTTTTTCTTTTTTTTTTTTTTTTCCAAGAACCAGGAAGAATCAGAAGATCTTTCACAAACAACTCTAGCGCGATTGAATTTAAAACTTAGCCATGAAAACAACCAAAAGAAACACTTACTCTTTGTGTAGTGTGAGTTTCCGTAAGTGGCCAATTAACTGAAAATGTTAAAACCAAACACAGAGAAAACCAACTACAATCCTAGGAAACCCAGTCCATCTCCCTTGAAAATACAAAAAAGACACATAACCTTCTAGTTACAGTAGTGGGTCCTTCTCACTGTAAAATGGACTTGCTCTTGTTCTGACTGTGGCATTGAGCCTCGAGGTTCTTGGCACCAGGCTCTCCCTTGATAGGTGTGCAGTCTGCAGCCCTGAGATACGGCCTGTGCTGTCCTGTCTGCCCTCCCTGTGGAGCCTGCAGCTGGTGTCTGCTGCTCTGCTGGACCAGCCACCAAGGCAGTCGCTCTGTCTGGCACAGAGCAGGAAAGCTGGCGTCATACCGCCGTGCCTGGCACGTGAGATCAGTCCACTCAAAGCTGTGGAGTCAATTCATAGCAGAGCGCAAGTCTTGCAGGGATCCATTCTCTGCCTCTGAGGCGGCTAGGTACAGTTCTGAATAAGGGGGCCCTCAGCTAGATCTTGCCGTGTTACAAACAGTATTTTTTTGTTGTTTGTCATTTCATAATAGCTTTTGACCTATGTGTTCTTAGCTTCTCTTATCCACGGAGCTCCATGTCAGCCCGCTGAGCGCACCCCATCCAGGCAGTCATCACACACAGGTCTCCAAGGGTCTCTCCTCTAGCAGCCAGGTCCTTCTCCCTCCCCACAGGCTGGGAGCACTGCCTGGGAGACAACAGGGACTGCTTATAAAAGCAGTGAAGGACATCGAGGCTGCCCAAGAGATAATTATTAAATGAGAGAATGAATGTAAAGACGTAACAGAAAACATGTGTATCTCATATGTAAGAATTATCCTATAGGAGCTGTTTCCCATTTGAGGCAAAATAAGAAACACTTTTTGAATGAATGGATGGGCTTCCTTGAGGGCAGTGGGAGGTGGGCACCCATGTTGGAGCTGGCCACAGCCTCTCCAGTTCTTCTCTTTGTCACCACCGCCCTGAGGGCATGGGGTCAGGGCACCAGTCTGTGAGGCTCCCATTCTGGGCATGGGGAGCATAATGACAGGTGTCCTGTCCTCACGGGGGTTAGAACCCAGGGAAGGCACTTTTTCCCTTCAGGCTAGCTCTCAATCTCTTCTCCTCCCAAATGGCAGTGTCTGTCCTCGCCCTCGGGGTCAGTGTTTCCAAAGCTGACATCGAAGTCTTGCTCCAGATGATTCAAAATCCAGATCTTCTGACCTGGCTTCTGCTCTTAAGGGTCCCACTCTGGAGAGTGGGGCCTGCAATCGGCGTCTTTAACAAAGGTCTTGACGTAACCGAACTTTTGAGGGCTCTTAACCTGAGTGCATGTTGGACCCACCCAGGGAGCTCTCAGCAAATGCTTGCCCATGCTGTGTGCTGTGATTCAGTGGGTCTAGGGCACGGCTTCCATCTGGGTCTTTTTTAGAAAGCTTTGCACACAGACATAGTCTTTCTAGCACCATCATACAAATTGGAGAGAAGTGTCCCCTCTGGTAGTCCCCAGCCTCTTGGCCCAGAGCAGGACTTGGGGAGAGCAGCCTGGGCTGGAGTTCAGCCCCTGTCCCCCTCAGCTGGGTCTCTTGTGCAGTAAACAGCCTACACAGGTGTGCATGGCCCCAGCTGGCTCCAGTGCACACTCCAGTTAGAAATCAGTGAGGGGCGTTGGTTGTAATAACCTCTGAAGGCCTGTAAGTAAAAGCAAACCATGGAGTGTATAAGATTCACCTGGAACAGCTTGTAGACCAGACTGGGGACCAGCTGGGAGCAGGGCATCCACTAAGAGGTAGTTTTGTGCTGACCTGGATGGGAAGAGGTTAGAGCCAGTGTGTTGTGGCAGCAAGGAAAGATAAAGGAGGGAGGCATCCTTCTAAAAGAGGACGCCAGTTCTTTAAGGAGAGTCCTGAGGTGTGTCCAAAGGTAGCCAAGCAGATGGACCAACCCAAGGGAAGAAATGAGTAGGTGGCCCCAGAGTCAGGCCTCCGTGAGGCCACAGCGTGCTCTGTGGAGACACAGCGCTCCGGGAGAGGTTCTCTCTGAGGCCCTGTCTCTTTGTCCACAGCCAAGGGAAGTTCCTCAGTAGCTGCCTCTGTTCCGGGTCCCCAGTTCCCCACCCCAACTGCTTGAGAGGGGAGAGGACAGGGGACTACTGTCCATGTCCTTTTGTATCCCCTCCACCCACCCTGGAGACCGCCCGTGCCACTTCCTCTGCAGGCCGAGGCCTGCCTGTGTCCCTCACCCCGGGGCTTTCTCGGCCACAGGTGTGTGCTACAATCAAGCACCAAGGTGCTGGAAGCACAGGACAGTCGGTGTTTCTGGAGCAACTCAACCAAGGACAGGTGGCTATGGAACGAGAGATGCCCCAGCTTTCTCACCCACTGGTGACATACCTGCCCACTCCTTCATGGAGGCCCTGAGGTTACCTCCTTGTCCCAGAGTCAGGGGAACCTGGATAAGGGTCATGTGAACGGGCAGATCTCCAGCTCCAGAGAAGTGTGTCCTCCCACAGACAGTAGCCCTCAAGTAACATCAGCAGTGTACCTGTTTTCCTGGAGGGGAGAGAGCATGAGGAAGGTGTTCTCCATGGGTTGACATCCTGTTTCCTGAGCCGGTGGGCTCAGTGACCACTTCTCAAGTGGTCATGATCACAGAGGCTACCTGGACATCTTGTCAGAATACAGACTCTAATTCAGCAGGTCTGGGGTGGGACCTGAGAATTTGCATTTCTAACATGCTCCCAAGTGAGGCTGACGCTGCAGGTCCAAGGACCACACTTTGAGTAGCAAGGCCCTTAGCAACAAAATCCCTTGAAAACAAGTTTTGAGTGAGCAGGAACGTAAGCGGGTTTGTAGGAGGGGTAAAATTCTTCACTGTGAGTACATTTCCAACCAAGATTCCTGGCTGGGATTTTAATAAGTACCCCTCAAACCCTTGACTCCTACAAAACCTTTTCATCCAAACACCACTCATAAATTGTTTTTATGCCATGATGTGAAATTCTTTCCTGTCCTTTTGGGAGAGGTCTCCACCTTGTTAATTTTCCAGTCAGCCTGTAGGGAAAAGGAAAAGAGCGATAGAAAATCAAAATAATTTGATTTGTGAGATAGAATGCAACATGGAATTCTTAGCTGGTTGATCAAGACTTGGCAAGCTCTGGGAATTTTTTTTTTTTAATCTAAGAATAGAAACCATGCTTAAAAAGATCTAAGAATAAGACATTGCCTCTATTTAATAGGAGGACAAACTTCCTAGATGAAAATCAAATAATTTCTTCTTCAGCCTTAGAAGGCACTTAGAAGTGAAGGTCTCTTCACTTTGGGCTTTTCAGTGAGAGCTGGTTGATTTCTTTTTATTTGTTTATATTCTCAAGTTTGTATTCCTGCGGTCCCGGTCCCAAAGGGAGCAATCACCAGCCCTGGGGGAGGTGTTTTTATTTGCCTGCACTTTTGGAAAACATAAAGATTAGCTCTAAACAGCGTTGTTGTAATGCACCAAGGAGGGAATGTTACAGGAATAAGTTTATTCAACTCATTTCTAATTCATACTGGCTTTTAAAATGTAATATTTTTACTCATTTTAAAGCTTTCAGAGCACCTTTTTACTAAGGGTCACGAGGACTGGCTCCACTTTGACCAGATAATTACTCCTTCTGTGACAGCTACCCCCGCCTGCCTGTGATCAGTTCAGAGTGGCTTAAAGGGCACTCACCAAAGTCTGATATCCGAGTCACAGGAGAATTTTGCTCTAACGGTTACGTGGTTCATCTGTCTCAGACATTTGTCCTGACTGTAGTTCCTGCTTGCTTCACTTTTTTAAGCATGGAAAGAACAAACCCAGTGTAGTCTGGGCCTTGGCTTCCAAATGGGGTTTTGACAAAATTTAAGAAAGGAACTTGCTTTGTAGTGCTTTCTTTGCCCGATTCCTCCAAATCCCCCACGTGTGTGGGGGATCATCTCTGGTTCCCTCAGAACCAGACTGCTCAGCTTCCAGCTCCTATCTGGCAGGAGGTCTGTAACCACTGACCCAGCCTTGCCAGACCGTCAGCCATATTGGGCGTCTGTATTATAGTCACCATATGTTCCAGGTTCCTTGAAGGTTGCACTTGGTTCATTGAGTGATGTTCCCCACATCAGGCTTAGTTTCCATGGATTCTTTGGGGGGAGAGGGAAAAGGGGACCTTGTCTGTTTCTTGTTTGGTGTCCCCAGCCCAAGGCCTTTCTGATCCATTCTTACATTGCCAGCTAAGGACCCCTGGGCAAGTGATATAATTACTTTGTGTTCCAGTTTCCTCCTTGTAAAATGGCATCAGAAGGGAAGCCACCACCGAGAGGAGCGACCTGGCACGTAGTGAACCATTACTGAGTAAGGGCCATCTGTGTATTCCATCCTTAGAGCCATCAGCACTAGCAGGCCAACAAAGTCCTAGAAGGCAGGTGTTATGACTTCATTTGACAGGTAAGGAAATGGAAGCTTAAGGAAATGGTTAATTGGCCTAACAACACGTAGCTATTGCAGACCTGAGCCAGTAATTAAAGCTGGGACACTAACTTATGCACTTTCTATGCTGTAAGCCTGTGTGGTTTTCTTCATGGGTAGGAATTCCATGGACCCTGTCCCAAAGGATTCTCCTCCGGGAACAGGACTGTTTTTTCTGGTGAGGCTCAGGCTGACTCATGGTTGAGTGGGGCAAATAAAGTCTTTCCTGGGAAGGAAATCTCTTTCTGTTAACAACCTGGGCCAACTTATTGGAAACCCCTGCTCACCTCTGACTCCTCAGTTGATTAGAGAATTGGGGATAAAGTGCTTCCAAAATTCTCCGAGTTAACATGGAGGCTTCTCTTACCAGCTCACAGGGGTCACGCCTCTAATGCCTGGATGAAAGAAGGGGGTCTTAGATGAACATCAGACTGCCAGAGTGGCAGCCAGACATGGGGACATGCGTGTCCTCTTCAGTTTGACAAACCCATGAGGAAGCTAGAAAATCAGAAGGCAAATTTCAAACTTTTCCTGGAGCTGAGCCCTTGCCGGACTTTGCAGATTTGCTGCTCCCGAAGAGCACTGTGTTGGTGGTCAAATAAAGCACACTCCAGAATGAAATCAAATGCTGTGTGATTGGGAGGAAGGAGTCCAAAGGCCAAGGGCGCTCCCTAACTTCATTATCTGATTCTTCTTGCCAACCACTGCACGTTACGAACAGGGATGGGGCTTGGCTCCACTGGCCACGCTCCCGAGCCTGGGAGAGCTGAGGTATGTCTGGAAAAGAGGGGGACTTTGCCAAGGCAAGCATCTCCCGTGCCAGGCAGACCAGCAAATGAGCTTCTTCTTACAGTCTCTTCATCCGAATCCTCCACCAGCCAAGACCATTCATTTAATAAGTGCAAACTCAGGAGCTACTAAGTGCCAGGCTCAGTGCCAGGCACTGAGGATACAGAGGTGAATGTGCCTAAATCAAGCATGCTTTTCATCACATGTTCTAGAAAATGTTCACAGATGTTTTCCTGATCCTAAGAGTAATGTGTGTCGCTTAAAAAAAATTAATTTCATTTAAATTGAATCATTCAGTCTCCAGGGAGAAGCCCTGATAGCATTTTATGGCATTAGAGATCCTTGTTAGCTAAGAAAAGCGGGACCGGGAAAAAGGCCAGTTATGTGAATCTTCTTAGAATAAGGTCCAAAATTTCATAGTAAAAAAAATTTTTCAAGATTTGATTGTGACTTTACTTGAACAATGAAACTAAAAATTATGGAAATAAGTTTATATTATCCTACATTTAATAGCTCTTGTAACATTGGAATTATAATGTCAAGGATATCTTAGACCCAAGGCAAAAGCTTATTTGCTTTATTAACGTCTTTTTTTTTTTTAATTCCATTTATTTATTTGTCAGAGAGAGAGGGCACAAGCAGGCAGAGATGCAGACAGAGGGAGGGGGAGAGCAGGCTTGTTATCCATCAGGGAGCTGGGCATGGGGCTCCATTCAGGACCCTGGGACCATGACCTGAGCCGAAGGCAGACGCTTAACCAACTAAGCCATTCAGGCGCCCACAAAAGGGTCGTTTTTACAATGGCATATTTTTTCCAAGGGCTTCTCTTGATCTTTTTTATTTAAATCCTTATCTTTGGAAGCATCTTAAAGTGTTATCATCTGGGGATATTTATCAGTTAACTGGTCTAACTCAGCCAGATCCAGATTTATCAGTGGCTTTCTGTGGCTTGAGCAGTTTTCCACCATCATTTTCATTGATTTCGTAAAAGCCTGCTTCTTTTGCAGCAAGGTCTTAGTTTCCCTCTGCAGTAGACTGTACTGTATTTGAATTGAGTAATCAGATGTCTGACTGTCCGGTGATCAGGGACAAAGTTTGTTCACTGTTCCACGTTCCCAGTCGCTGAGAGCCGATCATCGTAAGTCTTGCAACAATGATAAAGTTGCGTTCTCTAACCTAAAATCAGGGTAAGCAACCATTGGGACATGGGAAAAGGCAGAGCCAAGGAGATGCCTGATGTCTGGAACCTCTCCCACATACTTCCTGGTGGGCACCAAGGCTTCACTATTCTGAAGCCTCACTGGATCTCTCTGTGCCTGCAAGGTGGCTGCCTGGCTGCCAAGGGTGTGAATGGCTCCATAATGAGCCTGGTTTTTAGTTATGCTCTGAGCTTGGTGTAAAACCAGAACAAAGAGGATGTTGATGCTGCTTTGGGATAAATCGCTCCTGCTATCCAGATTTCATAAACTACAGTTAGATAAGCTTTCTCTTGGAGAGTATGAATTTAAAGAAGATTTATTGGCATGTGCATGTTCTCCTTTCATTGTCTTTTCTCACCTGAGAACAAATGCCCCATACTGAGATGGGGATTTCTGTGCAAGCAGTTTGTTAGGGAAATGCTCCGAAAGAAGAGGAATGAAGAGAGCAGAAGGGGGCAGAGGAAGGAACCCAACAGATGTGCTGTCAGCTGGAGGCTGTTTTCGCCTAATCCCACAGGGGCTCTGGAACCTAAGCTGCACAACAAACCCAGTCTCACCTGGAGGCAGTGGGATGTCAATCCGAGGCTGCAGAATGCTTGTGGGGGAGGGCGTTGTAACTCCCCCCTCCCCCACAAATTGGCTCCAGCTGGGGGCTATTGAACCCATGTAGTAAAGGGGTTCTAGGACAAGCACCCACACCATCCACACAGGGACTCATCGTGTTTGCTTACCTCACAGCCGTAGTAGGAGAGCGGAGTATAGAAATGAATAACCCCAGGAGGGCTGTGTTGGTGCTGACAGGCGGCGGAAGGGTGATGCATGACATCCTTTCCTGTAGCACCACCAGGAGCGCATGAGTCATGAATCGTATGCTGAGTGCTCTCAATCCTGGAGAGGTCTGTGGTTTTTGCTCTCTCTGCCTAGCCCCACCAAGGTCCAACCGGAATTCTGCAATCTCTAGTAGACTGAGTAGCGTGGCGGAGGGACGCGGAATAATGCAATAAATGCTGGCTTAGGCCTTATGTTCTAGCATCTTGGAATTAACAAAAAGAAGTAACTTCAGCAGCTCTTGAATAATCAAACGCAGGCTGAAGCCAAAGCCTAGTAAACTGAGGTCCTTTCAAGTTCCAGAGCAAATTTTTTTGAAGTCACAGTCATTCCTTCACAGCCACTCAAAAACTAAAAAAGTCTTCAGGGCAATAAATCTTTACTTCAAGAACAGATAGACCTTTGACTTGAATGGAAAACCTCTCTCCTGGTTTGAAAGGGATTTCCAGTGAGGTATAGAACTTCATGAAGGGAGTTTAGAACTGGGTTGAGGACACATGTAATTTATATATATGCTGGGGCACTCTTGAGAATAATTATACCCCACGATGGATGTGAACAGGAACTGTGCCAGGGAAGCTGAGAGCCAACATCACCTCTGATGCCCACCAGCTGATTAGCTAGGATTTAGAGGAGTATCTCCTTGGGCCAGTTGTGGACATTGCTTCTGCAGGGAGGAATAGGAGGAGGGAGATGGGAACAAAGCCCCCACAATGAATCATTAGGACCAGTCTTTGGGACATGCAGGTCCTGAGACAGCATTTGAGAAATTATTCTCTGGTTTCCTTATTGAATTTGTCAAAGCATATCCTTTAGGTTCCAAGAGCATCCCCTCACATTTCCATGTAAATGTCTGTTTGTCTGCTGGGAGGTCTCTTCTTTCTAAACTATGAGCTCTTCAAGGACGGGGACTAGTATCTTTCAGACCTGTGCCCTTTACACTGATTGTGGTAGGTGATATGCTGACTTAGCTACCCCATTGAAGCTCAGGGTCCATTCTGGATCCCCTGCCGCTTCCATACTATGTGTGTGAACTTAGCACCCCTGAGGATTTGGGGCCAAGACTCGTGAAGTAAGCCTTGGAAGGAGGACGGAGGAAAAGTATTCCTGAGAGTGGGAACAACTTAAAAACAGGTGTAGAAATGAAGCCAGGTAAGGGGTGTTTGTAGATGAGAAACAGAATAGACAGAGAAGAGAATGTATATGCTCTTTCCCTCTAGAAAATCAGACTCATGGAATGGGCCGGGAGACAGGCTTTAGAGTCCACCAAGAATGACCTTGTGGAAGGCACATGACCTCATTGAACTTTGATGTCCTGGCTTCTAGACACTCAGCAAGTGCTAGCTCAGTGGCTTCTCCTTCTCCAAAATCTGCAACATACTCTCTCCCCTTGGAAGTCTTTTTTTTTTTTTTTTAAGATTTTATTTATTTATCCGACAGAGATAGAGACAGCCAGCGAGAGAGGGAACACAAGCAGGGGGAGTGGAAGAGGAAGAAGCAGGCTCATAGCGGAGGAGCCTGATGTGGGGCTCGATCCCATAACGCCGGGATCACGCCCTGAGCCGAAGGCAGACGCTTAACCGCTGTGCCACCCAGGCGCCCCATCCCCTTGGAAGTCTTGATCTGGCTTCAGTAACTTGGAACCTGTGGTTTATGAAGAGCCTCCTGGCTTTCCTTTGACCTTGGTTGTAGGCCACGTGTCCAGGTAGAAAGACCGCAGTTCCCCATGACCCCTGTCCTGGTTTCTCCTGCCGTTGTGTGTAGAATCCAGGCTCAGCGGGCTACACTAAGAGACCTCTCCTTGCTCTTGTACCTGGGAAGGCTTGCAGGGGACCAGCTCAACCCTCACCACCTCAGGCTGTGGAAAGAATCCCTGTATTTTCCTTGGTGTGATTTTCTTAAGAGTTTGTCTTACCTAAACTAGCAAGATCTTGAAAGACAGGATTAGAGTGTGGGCTTAGGAGAAAGTATCCAGGAGGACGATGTGGTTGTCTTTCATCCAAACGTTTGGAGGCATCCAGCTCACCTGCAGCCTGGCCCAGTTCACCAGGAGAGCACCAGGGTTCAGAGACAAAACATTAGTTGAGAATATTCTGGATGCCTGCCTTCCCACAGAGCCCATGGGAAGGGTGGGCTGCCAGAGAAGGACTGGGGACTCAGCCTGTTCACAGTCTCCCCTCCCACCCGAGCCAGCAGTGATGTTGTCTGGGAACTTCCCCAAAGAAAGACCATGTCTGCTGAAGTCTCAATTTACCTCGCGGAGGCCACTTACCCACATTTGTCTCCACGCAGGCAGCCCATCCGTTCATGCTTTTTCTCTTTCAGGAGGAAATGGGCATTTCCTGTGAACTGCTTGAATCAGACTTCCTCAAATGCAGCGTGGGATTTCCTTTCATGAGGTCAAAATCGAAGGTAAGGGGCAGAGATGGGGCACTTCCCTTGCAGCAGACCCCCAGCCCTTCTCACCAGCCACCTGACCTGACAGCTGTACCCCACCCCCCAGGCTTCCTCTATCCCCCCCCCCAACCTCCACCCTCACCTCCACCTTGCACAATGGCACTGCCCAGCTCCCGGGGGGGGGGGGGAGGAGGCTGTGATTTACTACTCCACAGGGGCCCTCCCCGCATGCTCTTCCTCCTTGATCCACATGACATACCCCACATGTCATAGACACACCATGGCCTTGGTACTTTAGCAGCACCGTCTGGTTGGCCACCTTAAAAATCTTTCTCCGGGACAAAATCCCATGACACTGTGAGTGCAACTATATAGGAGAAATGTGGTCTGGGCTAGTGACCTACAGTTCTGTCATTCCCCTGGGCACTCACAATTTTCTGAAGAGACCTCTTAAAATTCTTAAAACATAAATAATAGTATTATAATTCATTTTTTTAAGTAAAAGAAATTAGACTCACTTTGGTATCTATACAGAGCCAGATTTTCTAAGCTCAAACAATAATATGGTCCAGCATATTCAAACATTCATGGAACATTCTGGTATGTGCCAGTATTATAAGGGTATGCAAAGATACATAGAAGATGTGATTGTTGGAAGCAAAACTAGAATATAAAAGATCAGGTCTGCCTTTTGAAATGGAAGCTATTTTTCCTGCTGTGATTTGAAGGAAATTTCATATTCTTTTGTCTAACTTTTTTTCCCCCTAAAAAAAAAAAAAGAAGAGAGTGTAATCGTCCTCTTCTGCCTATGTCACAGAATCAACTTGCTTTCATCTCCAAGGCATTTTGGTCCCAGGACCTTGTGGCTGTTTTGCAAGCCAGTTGTAAGAATGTTCAAGTGAGAAAGAAGATTTGCTGCTTTCCTAGCAAATCGCTCGAAACCCTCCGCCCCATTGAAGGTGCCAGCTCCAAATGAGGATGGCTCTTACGTCCGTGATCCCTAACCCTTTTAGAAACCCTTTAATGTCCCTGAACCCTGGACGTCATTATCTGTGGAAACATACATGGCACTCCACACATGCATTTCATTGAAATCATTTCAGCAACAGAAAATCAGCTTAATTGAAAAACATTAACAGTTGCCATTTCATTGGTAAAATACAGCCAACATCCCAAATCAAACCTAAGGTGTCTTGCTAGTTTTAGCTTAAAGGTTATTTTAAAAGGAAAATTTTATCACTTTCACATACGGATCCAGGATCACTTACCATAAAGAGAGGGTAGTCGTAAAAATGAATATAGTGAAAGCAAAGCCATGTTGAATTCTGGAGCATTATATTTTGTCAAAATTCATTAACTCTCAAAATGGTCATGGAACCAGGAGAAGTAGGAACGTTGGAAAGTTGGATTTTTTTCCCAGCTCGATAATGCCACTGCCTTCCTCCCACATATAGAGGTTTAGACCGGAGCAACACTAAAGCTGGAGGCAGGAGGTCTACGGGTGAGTCGCTGGAGAGAGCCCAAGGAGTGACGCAGCAGGGCCAGGGCCTGCCCCGTCCACGCCCGGCTTGCCCTCCGTTGGCCTCGGCCCCTGTGGCTCATCAGGCTGCAGCCCGCCGGCTAAGCCTCATGACGCACCGTCAGCTTACTCTGGTGGCCATCCGTTTCTGTCTCTCACAACCAGCCTGCCCTGTCTCTGGCCTTCCGTTCTCCAGGCCCCCTCTGATTTTGGCTTCTCGCCTCACCTGGGTCTTCAGAGTATTTAATTCAGATCTCCTGCCAGTTCTGACTCTGTGCTGGGACAAGACCCTTGACTTTCCCTTCCTTTGTGTCCTCCAGCTCTGCTTCCCATCCTGCCTCCATGTCCCCACTCTCCCTGGCAACTGGCAAGCCTCGCTGCAACAGAAATTTCTGTCTTGAGAGGGATGTCCAGTGTCCGTTCATTACTTTCAGGTAGCGTTTAGTACAGTGGAATCCAGTGTCGTGAAGTTAGATCAGTGCCTAGCATTAGTCACTGAGGAGCCCAAATACTTCGATATTAAATAATCATAGACTCTCAGAGCTTGGTGGAACTTAAGAATCATTTTATCCATCCTCTAATTTTTACTAAAAGGCAAAGAGAGTGAGTGTCTTGGCCAAGATCACATACTCAGTTTGTGGTTGAGCCTGGCTCTGTAACCCCTACCTGGGCGTCCCTCCCACATTCCCACACATGCCCCGTGCGTACATGCTGGAACCCATTTGTTCGGGGCAGTCTTCCCCAAGTCATAGGATGCTCACTGCGGCGAGTGCCTGAGGTGATCGTAGGCCACTCCTGAGATCATTAAAGTGATCTAAAGGTCAAACATGGTCACTGCACTAAAGCCCATCGATCCTAACAGCTAGACAGTTATTACCTGCCCAACAGTCTTTCTCCCTGAGCACATGCAGGAGAAAGTCTCCCACGGTGCCAGACTGTCTTTAACACCTCCCTAGCTCTCGCTGATCTCCCTCTTACCAAAGTGCAGTGGGCCTTAGGCTCCAAGCCCTCGGCAGGCAACAGAATGCAGCAGTGCTTTGTTTTCATTTATTTTTCTGACAACCTTCTCTTACTGGTAAGTGATCCTGGTTCCCACCTGTGATCATGATAGAAATTTTCCTGCTAAAGTCGTATAGCCACTCTGGAAAATAGTATGGAGCTTCTTCAAAAAGTTAAAAAGAGAGCTACCCCACGACCCAGCGAAGGGGCACCTGTACCCCCTGAACCAATGTTTATAGCAGCAATGTCCACAATGGCCACACTATGGAAAGAGCCCAGATGTCCATTAGACAGATGAATGGATGGAGAAGATGTATGTGTGTGTGTGTGTGTGTACACACAATGAAAGATAGATACATATATATGGAAGATAAATATATACACACATGCACACACAATGGAAGATGCGGTGTGTGTATACACACACACACACACACACACACAATGGAATATTACGCAGCCATCAAAAAATGAAATCTTGCCATTTGCAACGATGTGGATGGAACTAGAGGATATTATGTTAAACGAGATAAGTCAATCAGAGAAAGACAATTGTCACATGATCTCACTTGTATATGGAATTTAAGAAACAAAACAAGATCATGGGGGAAGGGAGGGAAAAATAAAATAAGACAAAATCAGACAGGCAGGTAAACCGTAAGGGACTCTTAACATTAGGAAACAAGCAGGGTTGCTGGAGGGGAGGTGGGTGGAGGGATGGGATAACTGGGTGATGGGCATGAAGGAGGGCACTTGATGTCATGAGCACTGGGTGTTATATGCAACTGATGAGTCACAGAACTCTATCTCTGAAACTAATACACTATATGTTAATTAATTGAATTTAAATGAAATAAAATTTTAAAAATCAAGTAGTCTTTAAACAAAAAGAGTGGCAATGCAAGTATGTAGTGTTGACACAGGTGACAGGGCACGCAGGTGTGGCAGACATTAGGGAGATGGTGTGGGAGCGATCCTTAGAAAAGCCTGGTTTAAGAGACAAACATATCACTTCCTAGACAACCTCAGTGGCTGAAAACCACAGTGTGCTTCTCACCAGAACACACTCCAGGCTTGGTTTTATTGCTAAAGCTATATCTCTGGCCTGGCAACCAGAAAGATCCGCATAAAAAATAAAGCTTGTCATGCAAATGAGCTTCCAGAGGTCATAAACCGAGGAGGTGTTTAAGTTTGGAATGCTTGCTGATGCCAGATGTCACTCTCTTTTCCCCTAGTACGAATTCAGCGTGATCTTTGACACAAGCCACCTGTCTGGGGAAGAGGAAGTTCTTAGCTTCATCATTACTGCTCAGAGGTAAGGGGGCTTTACATTTTTTTCTTCAAAGATAAAGATTTATGGGAACAGGAAGGGACATTCTTTGGTCACGGTTTGTTGATGCTCAGGACGCTGAGGAGGAAGAAACAGTTGAGCCATAAAGCCCCAGAGCACTGGTGGGGTCGGAGCTCTCAGGGCTGATGTCTGTCTGGTGCTGCTTATGCAACTGCCAGGCCGGACTGAGCTGGGAGGGACTGGGTGTCATCCAGTCGGACGCCATGATGTTTACAGCCAAGGAGACAGACCGGGGGAGGGGAGGATTCTGATCCAAGCTCACGTGGTTGTTTAGTTCACAGACTTCCTCTGTGTGTTGCATTCCTTGATGCAGGGAGAGGGCACAGCAGCCTGAGGGCCAGGCCAAGCCTGTGGTCAGAGGCCCCAAGACAGGCTCCTCGAGGGAGGGCTTATCCTGGGAGCCTTGCAGTCGGAGAGTCAGGGCAGGGCACCGTGCAAGGCGGCTTCTCCCCTCAGGAGTGTGCTCCTGCCCCTCTCTCTCCAGTGTGGCCTCGAGCCACGAGAGGGCCTTGGGAGTTGTCAGCTGCCTCCACAAGCCAGAATCCACGTGCGCCTCGAAGCGCCATTTGGGTAGCTCTTGGCTGACAGCGGGATGGAAGGAGAGGTAGTTAGGTGGTGAATAGAAAAAAACAGATTTTGATTGGGGTGGAGGTTGGATCCCCAAAGCTACTTTTGTCATTTGAATTTTTATTTGGAGATGATTTTAAACTTACCAGAAGTGTTGCAAAGCATATAATTCAAGGAACTCTCATGCAGCTGTTACCCAGCTTCACCCAATGCTGACACTTCATTCCATTTAGTTTATCATTCTCTACGTATAGTTTTTTTTCTTAACCATCTGAAAGTAAGTTACAGAAATCATGCCTCCTTCCCATAAGGACCTCGGTGTGCATTTCCCAAGAATGAGGCCATTTTCTTTAATAACCGGTATAGTTAGCAAATGCCGGAAATGTGACACTGACGCAATACTGTTATCTCCTCTACAGTCCTTGTTCCAGTTGTGCCAGTCGTCCCAGTGACTTTTCAGCCCTTTTTCACTGGTCCAGAGTCGAGTCAAGGACCATGCATTGCATTGACTTATCGTGTCTTATCTATAATTACCTTAACCTCCAAAGGAAATGTCATGCCGAGACTCCTAAGTCCATCCCAGAGGTGGTCTGGAGATCTGAACGAAACACCCTGAAGGCCAAGGTCAGGCAAGATCCACTGAAAAAAATGAGAAAACAAAATGAGGACGTGCATGACTAATAGAGGCCGAGAAAACAGAAGGCCAGACACTGGGTGAGCAAGCAACGGAACCAGGGGCTGAAAGTCAACCAGGGAAGGATGCTCAGTGGAGTCACAAGGTTAGAGCAGGGTTCAGACCTAAAGACCCTCAGGATCTGGGGTACAGAGTAAAGCAACAGGCTCAGCCTTAGGGAACTAAAGCCCCCCCCACCACCACCACCTGCATGGTCACCTTTGAAATAAGGGTGCTCAACACAGACCTTCCTTTGAAGAGGAACATGCCCTCAGGAGCCGGGAAGGAGCTCCTCATCCCACATTCCGAATTATACAGAAAGCCGTTTCCCAGACTCTTCAGATGAGCCGCACTGGGGCCAACCCATCGGGTGGTGTGCTGTACAGAGTAGCAGGGGCGCGGGCTCAGCTGCCTCTGGCCCCCGGACAGAGCAAGGAGTCATGCTTTAGACCACTCTGCCCACTTCCATGCACCATCATCAAGTGGTCACCATGGGGAAAGGATGGGGCCAGGGCTGAGAGGGATCATGGATGAGTGAGAGCCAGTCTTGCATCCCATATCATCTCAGGAAGGCTTCAGTCTAGAGATAGAGGCAGACATACAACTTCCTCCAGGAGAGGAGAGAAGAACTAGCCCAGGGCAGGCATGCTTTGCCAGTTCAGTCTGCAAATGTTTGAGCCCTTCCCACAAGCCAGGCACTGTGTAAGACTAAGACGTTGGCAAAGTCCCTACTCTTGGGGAGCGAGTGTGCTGGTGGCAGGGGGATAGACAATGAGCTGATAGATATATAACATCAGCGGGAGCCAGGGGCATGCTGATTCATCCGGCAAGCGCGGTGCCTTCGCTGGCAATCGTAAATAAAGCATCTTCTTTGTGTCCTGTACTCTCTTTAAGCCCACTTGGTGGGCTGTCTTTTCCCCGTCTTGAGGGGAGGGGGATGGTCTAGGACAGTCCCGTGCATTCTCCGGTCTCTCTGGGGCAATGCAGAGCTCTGCAGTCACATCAAATCTCCCAGGATTTCACAAAACTATAATTAAGGTGTCCCCTGAAATAATCAAAGCTTGATTTAAAGTGAAGGCTTTCTCCCTTCTGCGACGGCGGCGGCGAGCTGCAGAAGCGAAGCCTGCCTCTCTCTCAGGAGCAGTCTTGCTTTCCTCCAGCGCTGCTGCTGCCTCCGCCCCCACCCCACTTCCCCTGGAAGAGTCCCTGAGCTTCCCCCCCCCCCACCCCAGGCTCACGGCAGGGCTGGAGGAGGTGTGAGTGACATAGAAAAGGTGCTCACTCCTTAACAGGTAAGCCCCATGGGTATTACAAGCTGACTCTTGCCTTTGGACGGCAGCCCCCAGCTGGGGGTTCCCGCCTGCGAGTCCTTCATCCTGTCGTCCAACCTCAGCCTCTGGGAGCCAGACACCCCTTCAGCTTCTGCTGAGACCGTGCCCTCAGGGACAGGACCAAAGGTGGCCTCATGCTGGCTTTCGCATATAGGTCCCCCTCAGTAGCCTCTGCCCCTGTGGTGTCTGGAAATGCCCGGATTCTCGCATGTCCCCTTCTCTTTCACTGGGTCGGGAGAGGGAAAGCCAGCAGCAGTCCCCTACATTCTCTGGGCAGTCGCCCCACCCCACTGTGCTGATCAAGGTGCCCTGAAGCGTGCCTTAAAGGGCAGACACCTTTCCCCGCACCCTCCCCCCCACCCAGCTCTTCTCTCTCAGAAAGCTGTTTCTCCAGAAATCCTCCTTTCCGAGCTCTGTTCCGTCCTTGATAGGACATCTTGGATTTTTGCCCCGAGCAGTAGTAAATCCTGGTCTGGTGCTTTCCTCTGAATCTTAGCATCTTTTACACCTCAGCCAAAACGTGCCCCTGAACAAACACACCGTCGTACTCACCACCTGAGTGATTCTTGAATTTCACAAGAACACCCATCACCCAGATTGTTGGACTGAGAGTTTTCCCAAGCCCTATAACTTTCAGTTCTCTGTGGTCCATTCTGGCCCCTCACTAATGACTTTGCCCTTGGGTACCCCCTCTCCGTCTCTAGCCGGTACCCCCTCTCCGTGTCTAGAAGCTCAGGTCGGTCCCCAACAAGTACCACAGGACAGTGGCCAGCAGCCGCATCTGTGGGGTGCAGAAGCTCTGATTTCATCTCCCACATCTTTAATTTTATTTTATTTGAGGCCTTCCTCAGTCTCGACGTTATTTAAAGCTCACAGAATTGAGTCCCTCTCCCTTGGGAATGACTGTGATGCTGGAAGCATACATTATCAGAGCCCCTCAATCCACAACCACAATTGCATATTTTGGCTTCAGTGTTGCTTTCTGTATTCTTCTTTTTCCTTTTTTTTTTTTTTAGCATTATCACAAATATTTTGGAGAATGTTCTCTCTCCTAAAAACAAGAGCACAGCACATCACAGTGTGTGTTTGGCCTTCTTTACCCTGTGTTATTGTGTCCAACTTCCACTCCAGAGGTGCGGCTCCCTGGCCTTTAGTTCAGCACTGGTTGAACTTACTGAACACACCTAAGCATATGTAAAAAGTCAGGTAAATAACAACGCCGTGATTGTTCAGATACAGCCCAGCAAGCCCAGAAATCCTGCCCAGCCTTCTAGCATGGTGAGGGTGGCCTGCCGTCATGGGGTGCTAGCATTTCAACACAGATGACATTTGTCTGGGCTTGCAAGCTTTGAAATAGTGTGAGACTTGGTTATTTCTTATTTATCCTGTTTCAAGATCCCATAATTCACGTTCACATAGAACATGACTGTGATCTAATAGAAATACGTGCAAAGCATAGAGGAGGTGGACTTGGTTGCCATTGCCAGAATCCGGAAGGGCCTCACTGGGGAGATGGCATTTAAACAGAGGAGTCTGTTTTCAGGCTGAAGACACAGAGGCACAGTGCTGAGAATGTACACAGGACAGCCTGCTCTGTGACGGCAGGTGGGTGGTGGGCACTGCAGGGAATTGGGGATTCGTGAGCCATCTCGGGGTGGGGGCCATACAGGGCAGCGGAAGATGGGCTGACAGAGGAGGTGGGGCTGGGCCGTGGAAGGCCCATGTAGCCTCGGAGAGTCTGCACTCCATTCCAGAGGCAGAACGTTTTTGAAGAGGAAAGTGATGCATGCAACAGTTTGCCCACAGAGCATGAGCTTGTTGAATTTCATAAAGGGAGGCAAATGGCCAATCAAACCTGGAAATTCTTAGTTCTCCTGCTGTTTCTTGGACCCACAGAAAACTCACTGTGGTTGGGCAGATCCATTAGTGTGCTCTCTTGGTTCCTCTCCACTTGCGGCCGCCAATATTCCTGGGAAGGAACATTGGGGCAGGAAATAAATGACATGGAAGGGACTTCCTTGTCAAAAAGAGGAAACTCCACCTGCCTCCCAACCCCACCCAGGGCTAATCAGTGGTGTCAGAGAAGGGGGAGCCAACACCACCACCACAGTGAAAGCTCTGTATTTTCGAGTCACACAGCCATAGATGCCAGCGGTGCCCATGGGAGTCACCTGGGGGCTTTAAAAACCACTGATCCCTGGTCCGTCCTGCAGAGGTTCGAATCTATTGGTCTGGGTGAGATCTGGGCATTGGGATTGTGAATTAGTCTCATCAGGTGATTCTAATAAGCAGCCAAGGCCAAGAGCCACCATCTGCAGTCCCTGGCCCTATACCGGGCACGTTTATACTCAACAAACTTTTATTAAGCACGTACTATTTATCAGATGCAATGCTGGGCACATAAGAAAATGCTAATCACTTACTAAAATGAAGAACATCCCTTTATGTGCTCGAAGAGTGCTACTTTGCGACAGGGGACACCTAGTATTGGCAGCTTAAATAATTAAATAGCAGAATCTTCTAACGTTGGAATCACGGATGGTACAGAAGCTGTATTATATGTTAAACATGTCGCAGAATATTGCAGGCTCTCATTTCTTCCCAGATGTTGGTGAAAACCGGACTTACCGCCCCAGAGGGCAGGCCCCAGCACTTGACTCCCTGCTCTGACAGAAAGATCCTTAAAGCTCCTTATCTTGAAAGCCACAGTTAAAATATCAATCGTTCCGTCCTCCCCGTCACCACCCTTTGAAGCTCTCCTGCCTACTTGTGGATTTAGGAGGACGTAAAGTTGAGCCTAAACAGTCCTCCAGAGCTCTCTCAGCAGCCTGGCTTTGCAGACCATGGGAACGCATCCCAAGTCACGAGTTTGCAGAGTGGCTGGAAGCCTTTTGATGTTTGGCCTCTGTATCTCAACTTTTCAGTTCAGTCGGTCTGGAGCAGTCCCCTGATGACAGATGAGACTGTCGGGCCTGAGCTGCCAGCAGCCACAGGTGGCTGGACAAATGGCAGGGCAAGGGGTGGTGCTTCCATCAGGAACCGATTACTCAGACCTGGCAGGATGCTGAGCGGGGGGAGGGAGTGGGCCAGGGCATTACCGGACCCATCCATTCCATAATCACCTCTGATCTGCCTCTAGCAGTGATTCTAAGGCTTTTATTGCCCCCCCTGGGAAAGGAAGGGCAAGGGAATCAAGCCAGGTGAGCACCTGACCCTGCTGCTTCTGCAGACTGGCTGTCCTCTGAGTGATGGATGTCACCCCATATGCGGAAGACAGATGAAGAGTCAGGGGTCAGAGTCTCAGAGCAACATTGTTTCAGAACAATAGGAGAAAGAAGGGGAGGGGATGTGAGCTGCTCTTTAAGTATTGTTGCATTTAGCACTTGCTGGTGGGAGAGGAAGGCAGAGGGGGCAGCGGGAGGGCAGGAAGCAGGCAGAACTCTGTAAGGGGTCAGGGAATGGGTGGGCAAGGGGAGTAGTCCAGTGAGCTGTGCCCAAATCTCAGGGGGTCTTGGGGCCACTACACTCCAACCCTGGAGGATGAACTCAGCTTCCACCTGGGATCCCACATACATGCCATGTGGTAGAACCAACTAGAAGTGCTGGCTCCGACAGCTTGCAACCAATGGCCCTGCCTTTTCCCAAGGCGGTACTTCCATGGAATAATAATCATAATCATCTTGGAAATGTAACAAAATAGTAAAAGAAAGATAGGTCTTCTCTGTCCTCCCTTCCTCCTCCCTTTACTCCTCTCCTTCTTCTCTCCTCCCCTGCCCCCCGCCCCCAACAACCTCCCAAATCTGGTATCAGATTCGGAGAAAGAATCACATGGAAAAGCCCTAATTTGGGAGTCTCACTGACCTGGTTTGCTAGGATCCTTGGGCAAGTTCCCTAATCTATCTGAGCTGCTCCTTACCTGCCAGAGGCAGGTAATCCCCCACCCTTCTAGGGGTCCTCTGAGGACCCAGTGAGATCATGCTATGCAGTATGCCTGGCACAAAGCAGCCACCCAGCAGCATCAGCTTCCTTGCACTCCCCTTTCCAGAAAGACCACAACACTCCCCATTCTTTGCTTTCTCACTCCAAAGGGGATGCCTGTCTATGGACCTACTGCAGCCAGAAGTCTATGGGGAAGCTCCCGTGGTCTTTATCTTGATGGGGTTGGCGAGGGCCTCTCTCCCAGGCTTGGCTGGCTATCCATGGGGGGCAGGTGATGCCTCCAAGTGGGAAATGGTGGCTCAAGTCCAGCGAACCCCTTCCCAGCTGCAGTACCTTAACCTTGCCAGTCCATTCTTCATGGAACAAGTACTTCTAGAAACGGCACGTGCTGCCAGTGCCCAGCCATAACCATTCAGCACTCACCTTTCCCCTGCACCCACCAGACAACTTCCAGCTCCCAGCACCTGCCACTCTGCTGAGGCTTTCTCTGGCCACAGCCCGCTCACTTGGGTGCATAGTACAGGTGCCAGAAAATTCCTGCTCCCTGCCCCCCAGCAGCCAATCTCAGGGAGTTGTGGATAAAGTGCCACCTCCCATGGGAAGACCGAGGTGTGTGCTCCTTGCTGCCTCCCAGATGTCCCCAGCAAGACCAAACCCAGTTGCCCAGAGCACTGACCTCCTAGATTACATGCCTTTTTTGCCTTCATGCCCTTCCCTGTCTCTTCTCCACTCCCTGCTGGTGTCTCCTGGGGTCGCCTCCCCAGCGCACTACCTATACTCATATCTTTGGGAAGGATCACAACTGAGACAACACTGTGCCTCTGCACAGGGTCCAGAAACAGAACCAAGGGTACATCAGGGGCACAGCCAGCCCTTGGAGAGCGACAGACTGAGGGCTAACGCAGAACAGCAAAGACTGCTGCGGGGTAGCAAGCACTGACCAGCACTCACCCCTCTCTTTCCGCACAGTGGCAACGTGGAACGCTCCGAGTCCCTGCACGACAATACCCTCACGCTGACGGTGCCGCTGATGCACGAAGTGGACTCGTCCATCACTGGGTGAGTAGCTGGTCCTGGGTTACCAAAACACAGAGGGGCCCCGGGGTGGAACGCTGTGTTTTTCTTGTATTCGTACGTGTAGCCAGGAGTCTGTGGCCTGCCAGTTCCCCTTTTTCCCAGCTTTGACATGCAGGGCAGATCTTTAGCTACGGCTCATAGCTCCTCCCGCCTTGTTTTCTCCTCTGTCCCAGCTACCCACCCACCTGCTGGGTGACATAAGAAGTTTGATGAGAAGGCTAAGCCCTAGAATGTCTTTGAGCATTCTCTACACCTTTATGTGCCTATGTGGCCAGCAGCCACCCCTCCAGAGGGCCATGATTCCAGGGATTCAAATCTCAGCCAAATGCTGCTGGGCCAGAGGTTACAGCCAGATGTATCCCAAAGGCCCTGGTGGCCTTGCAGAAAGGCTCGCCTTTCTGATTAGCTATACAGCCCACACTAGCTTTGCATGTTTCTGTTCGTTTCTTCTGCAGGCCAGCGGGGGCTCTGCCTGATGTCGGTGGTGGGCAGGGAACAATGACCACGGGGCATGGCGTGTGCCGGGTGAAGTCCATGGCCACTCAGTGCCTCTGGCGTCGGAAGGCAGGGCTGCGGGCTGCGGGGACCCGAAGCAGCCTGGGTGGTTTTGAGCCAAAACCCAGGCCTGGAAAAATGAGAACTCAGTTCCTATTTCTGGCTTCAGAAAACAGAGCACATACCTCTTTGATAGTGGAAAAAGGATTTGCACAATTAGTTTAGATCAAATGAGGAACCATTGAACCCCTGCCCCAAACACAAGCTGAACTTTCTGGGGGTTCAGAGTTTCTCATTTTTCACTCTCCGAGTGCTTCTGGATCCTGGCCTTGGCTAGAAGCAGAAACGTTAATACGTTGGAGAAGGAGTCATTCTGCGATAGCCCACACGCTGCTGGGCGCCGGGATGAGCCTCTGTGTGTTCCTGCACTCTGGGCATCTTTCCTCACGTTCTTCAGGCAGGAGGCATCAGTGGAATAGATTTGCAAATTAGCATAGATTTGCCTCTGTTCGTGGCTCTATTTTTAACCATGTGGTTTATTTACTTGTCTCATCAGAGGCACAGTGAGAATGTGGCCTGAACCAAGCCCTTTCCTTGGGGGGAAAGAGAAAACACTTGATCCTGTTGTCAGGCCCTAGGAGACCTCATCGTTGGGGCGTTAACAGCCCCCGGTGAAACCATCCGTTAAACACACGGGTCGACCTCTGATCTTTCCAGGAACATAAAACAAGGCTGGTTTAAATGAACCAGTTCTTGCCATTTGATAACACTGGGAACTCATGACGTTTCTAAAATAATACATTCAAGTTGAAAGTAGATGAATTGCTGTCCACTCAGACTTGGTACCAAAAATCTTACATGACTGTATCTGGGCAAGTGAGCAGTTTCTGGAATCTCGTCTAGTAGCCGTTCTTTGGGAATTTAAGTGAGTCCGGGCTTGGTCTCATCTCGGGCTTGTTCATATGGACAATGTTGAAAGCATCACTACAAACTGAGCTTGAGTTCTTAATCACATCTTCAGTAGCCACCGTTTGAAATCTGAAGAAAAATGCTATTATTGAACAGACCCCAACTTTCAATACCTAATTTCTAGTGGTTTTGGTAGTCTGACAAATTTAACATTTTTTTTATGAATTTGTCACAGAGTGAGGTTTAGGATGCTAAATATATAATTCATTTATATTTGTTTCTTAAAAACTTGCCATAATCTTCCTCAGTCCACAAAATATCCTTCAAATGATAAGATAGAAAATGTATAATTTTGTAATCCAATTTAAAAAAAAAAACTGAAATCAAAGCTATCATTGTCTTCCTCCTCATTTTAGAAACGTAATCCCGGTACCTATTTGTATATGTAGCTTATTGCTTTGACCTAAGATGAGAAGACATTCCTGGAAACATCTGTTTAGGAAACATAGATCTGGCTGTGTCCATTTATAGGACAAAGAAGTAACAATTCCAGAAGGGAAGGGTTTGGTGAATACACTGGGGGGAGCAAGGTTCTGGATTAAACAGAGACAGATGTTTGGGTTCTCAGGACAGCCGTGACCATGGGTTGCTTGGCCGAGGTTTAGGATGATGGATTAAATGCTTTCCTCTTTCAGAATCGTGTCTCCAACCTCCTTTGTGTATGGCGAGTCTGTGGACGCATCCAACTTCATTCAGCTGGATGACCTGGAGTGTCACTTCCAGCCCCTCAACATCACCCTTCAGGTATCCACCCCTGGAGACGGGCTCTGTCACTGGAGGCAATGGAAGGACCCACGGGGATAGGTCTTCTACTGAAGGGCAGCTAAAGAGCCAGGCTCTTTCCAGGAGAAACTTGTCCCAGCCTGCTTGGCTGGAGTATAGTGTGTGTGTGTGTGTGTGTGTGTGTGTGTGTGTGTGTTCTGTAACCACACAAAATGAATCCCTTCCCTGTCTGGAACTCTGTTGTATAGACCCCTCTGCTTCTCAGCTCTTGGAAGGAGAACTGCATGATAAACACGTGCTTTCCCCAGGAAGCCTCTGGCCAATGTCCCAACCCAAATGGCCCCAAAGACCCCTTTCAGTTCTCCATCATTATTCCCCTTATGGGCAGGGCAGTCCCATGCACTTGCCGTGTCCTCTTCCTCCTGGGGCTCTCCGTGCTGACTCTGCCTGGAGCCCACTCCTCCTGCAGAGGGACAGCCATTCAGAAGTGCAGTCTCACAATAGCAACGCGGTGTGAGAATAGAGAGTGCGTCCGCTCCCCGTGGGAGGGAGCATGCTGCTAGTCCCCGTGTCAGATTAGCATCATTTTCGGCCAGTCCTCTCCATGTGAACCATGGACATCATGAAGAACACTCTTCCTTCGCTAGACTAGGGTAGGCAGACATTTTCTGTCAAGGGCCCGCAGGTGAGTATCTTAGGCTTGGCCGGCCATCTAGTGTCGGTAGCAACTGTTCAGCTCTGCTAGTGGAGTTCCAAAGCAGCCAGAGGCAATGCATACACAAAATTGAAGTGATGGGCACTGAATTTGGGATTTTATATTAACCTCGCACGTCATGAAATGTTACCCTTTTTAAAATATTTTTCCAAGTATTTACAAATGTAAAACCATTCTTAGCTTGCAAGCTGTGCAAAAACAGGTGGCAGGCCAGGTGTGGCCTACGGGCCATAGTTTGCTGACCCTGGCGTGAAGTATAAATTCTCAGGCCAGGACTGTTCAACACGAGCATCTTTGCATGTTAAGCTAAAAGGACCTCAGCCTCATCCAGTCACTTATCCTCAGTTGACAAAAATTGGTCAGGCTCCTACTGGACAACCCTGTGTGGCCAAGCATCCTGCCAGGAGCTGTTGATGAAGTGAAGAAGATGGGCCTGGCTAACCCATGGTGCACTCTAACCTACGTGCAACGTCTCTCCATTCCAGCTCCCAGAGCTGTCCCCTGCCTCTTCCCCATTCCTCCCCATGGAGAAAATGGTTTCCTGGTCTGGCATCGACTGCTGTGGCCAATAATGACTATTTTCCTTCCCCATGGCCACTCCTAGGTGGACCGAGGGGATGAGACATAATCACGGGGTGTGGGTCCAGAGAACGAGGCAGCGAAACATTGTGGGCTCTCACAAACAATGGTCTCCCTCTCCCTAAAATGTTCTCCCAGGCAAGAGACGTCTGAAACCGTGATGGAGAACACATGTCCCCAGCTTGGAGAGGAGGCGCCTCCTGACCAGCTAAGCCCCTGCTGTCACACCCTATGCTCAGTTTCCAGGGAAAAGGGGAAGATGGGGTTAGACCTGCTTTTGAGACCTCACAGGGGTCACTGTGAGTAGGCTCTCTGTGTTTCTGAGCTGCTGCTCGGAAGTACTTTCTTTTTCCCCTTTGCATTGTGCAGTTGGGTAGAAAACAGATAAAGACCAGATGGAGGGATTTCATTTCAATCACTTTAATTTTAATTACTTACCCACTCTTGGAGTTCTCGAGGTATCTTACAACAAAAGATTCATCCAGAAAATGATTCAGAAGGGTTCAAAGGACACACACCATGTAATGAAGAGGGTATGGGTGTTAGAGAAGAAGACAAGAAAAAGTCGAGTTATACCAGAGATCCAAAAATGTCCTTACTGCCCTCTAGAAAGGGAGGGAGGGAGGAGAGGAAGAGCGGTGGGAGGGAGGAGAGGAAGAGCGGTGGGAGGGAAGGAAGGAGAGAAGGATGAAGAAAAGAAAGGAAGATAGAAGATCTTGAGGGCATATGGTTAAGTTGTGTTTCTCAGAGGCATCCTTACAAGGAGCTTAAAGTTTGGTATTCAGGCAAAGAGCTCTCTTCACATCTGACCTGACCTAGGATACAGGCTAGAGAATGCGGCTTGGGATGAGTAATGGGCATGCCCCTGAGATAAACCTCTCGATTATCAGTTTGCCTGAGGAAGCACACAGCATTCCGTTCAGGATTAAGAAGAGTCTGCCTGGTCCAAAAGACGGATAGTGTGTGTCATTGATGGGACGGAGAGCCTCTTGTGTCAGCAAAGCTGACAGTTCGCTGGAGAATGCTCTGATGACTCATCTCCTGATACAATTGTCATTATTATGACTGTCATGCAGGAAGGCCATGGGCCAGGTTGATGGTGATAATGACCAAGAGGTGAAGCTAGTGGGGGAGTGTGGGATCAGGAACAGAGATAGAACTTTCTATGTGCCCTTACTCTGATAGCATCACTCCTCATGGAGAGCACGGGACTTTCCATATATAGTGATTTTTCTGTCTTTTAAAAGCTGTTATTCAACAAGCCATGTGATGGTTTAAAGACTTCACTGCAGACGCAGATGGGAGAAAGGCAGAAATACTAGTCTTGGGCCTGGTTCCTACATTCCATCAAAGTTTTCTTAACGGAAACATGATAATGTGTTGACCATTGATAGGCTTTTTTTTTCATCAAAAGTCCATCATTTTTCTCACCCAAAAAAGAACGGTGAAAAATAATGCAGCTGCTGCTCAAGAACATTTGCAGAGAATCAAATGTGAAGACATGTGTCAAGAATAAATGAATATGGTAGCGTGGGCCTCTCACCCGTCTGGCTGTAGTGAGTGAAAGCGGGCAGAGCAAATCGGCTCTCTTCCTCCCTCCCCCACCTCCTGCTTTCATTGGGATTTCGCAGACATGTCAGTGGTTTTCTTTGCAATTCTGTGCTCTCGTGTTTCACTTCAAATTAGTTATTTCAGTTGTGGTTAAATATTCCTTCCTTTTCTTGTGTCTTAGGGTTGTTGTCTTTGGTGAATTTTGTTCTTTTCGAATCAAGGGTTGGCAGGGACCGCTCATCCACTCCATCATGTTTTTGTGCTTTGAAGCGGAACCCAACTATTGCAAAAAGTGAACACACACTTTTCTAGGGAAGAGCTGGCTGGAGCCTAGATCCTTATGTGTTCTGTCATGTGTGAAGACCTGGCTAGATTTCCATTCACCTCCCACATCTGCCCTGTTGACCCCAACTTCAGAGATGCCTTGAATGCCTGATTTCTCTCTCTAGTCCCCAGGCCACAGAGCAAGCAGCTTCTTCTCTCTCTTGCTTCTACCCATGTTTTTTTAAACAACAGCGTCTTTATTGGGATCTCATTTACCTACTTCGAAGCTCACCCATTTAAAGTGTACAGTTCGATGACTTTTAGTGTGTCTATAGAATTATGCAACCATCTCCATAATCTGATTTTAGAATATTTTCATCACCCCAAAAAAGGAACTCCATACCCCTGAGTAGTCTCTCCGTACGTTAGTTTCCTCTTGCCGCTATAAGAAATTACCACGAACTCAGTGGCTGAAAACACTGGACAACCGTGTAGTTCTAGAGGTCAGAAGTCCAACATGGGTCTCACTAGGCTAAAGTCAGGGTATCAGCAGAGCTGTGTTCCTTTCTGGAGCCACTAGGGGAGAATCTCTTTTACCTTTTCCAGCTTCTCCAGGCTGCTGCACTCTTTGACTCGGGGTCCCCTTCATCTTCAGAGCCAACAATGGCCAGCTACGTCTTTCTCACAGTCCACTTCCCTGATTCTGATGGTCTCCCTCTTCCCCATATAAGGACCCTTATGATGACATTACACCCACCTGAATAGTCCAAGGTAATGTCTTCATTTTAAGGGCTACTGATAGCAACCTCAGTTCCCTCTTGCTATGTAGCATATTCACAATGTCCATGGATTTGGGGATGCAGACATTTTTAGAGACCATTCTTCTGCCGGCTATATTCCCTCTACTCCAGCCCCAGGCAAGCACCAGTCTACTCTCTGTCTCTACACATCTACCCATCTTTTTTATTCTCCTTCATATTCCATTTCTTCCTAAAGTTTCATGCTCAACCTTTGCTCCATCTCCTTTCCCTTATCTGTCTCTATGAGGCTGCCATCTTTCCTCTCATTTCTCAAGAGACGATGGGCTGCTGGAGACAGAAAACAGGGAAGACCGTGGGGGGATGAGAAGGTAAAGTTTTACAAGGCCAAATGTTGGGGCAGGAAAGAGGTACACAGAGGTCCTCAAACAGGATTAGCAAGGGATTAGCTGTAAGTTTCAAAGAAACCTGATCAGCTGGATCGTGTGGTAAGAACAGCCCTTTCTGTAAGTTACACCATTTAGCTTGGGGACAATCCACTTTGTCTTCTCAGTTACCTCAAACTGTAAAAGGCAGGGCTTGGACCAGATCAGTGCTTATCAAAGGACAATTCCTAGGCCAGTAGCATCAGCATCTGTTGGGAACTTTTATTAGAAATGCGTATCCTTAAGTCCCCTCACCACCCCCCAACCAGATCTACTTCAAAAACTCTGGGCATGACCCTCCCCACCCCCATATATGTTTTAACAAGCCCATCTGGTTATCCTGTGGTATGCTAAAGTTTGAGAACCACTAGACCACATCATGTCTATATTCTCACCAAATGTAATAGTCTATGAGTAATTCCCAGGTATGTAAAAAGCAATATAATTTTTAGCAGGAAGAAGGCAAGATGATGCTGAAAGGGAATAAGGTAATTTGAAAGTTTGGGGGTTTTAAATACGTATTAGAAGGATTTCTGTTTCATTACAATCTGCCATTATTCGATATTTCAGTACCCTTGAAGTCATGACCTTCTGGATCCTAAACCCTGCAGTCTCGGTGGGTGTATCTACCGCATGCCATGAAATGAAGGTCTGTATTTGTATTAAAATGTGCTGTGTGTGTTTCACACCCACAGGTCTATAACACTGGGCCAAGCACCCTTCCTGGGTCATCTCTCAGCATCGCTTTCCCCAGTCGACTCTCACCTGGAGCTGCCGAGATGTTTCATGTCCGGGAGATGGTGGTGAGTTCTCGCTTGTCTCACTGTTACTTTCAGACTTGAACCAACCCATTCACATTCTGTGCATACTACCCTGAGGGCCCAGAAAGTTTAACTCGTTCTAACCTTTGGAAACACCTGGAGAAGCCAGGAGACCCTCAACACCTGAATTTCTGCTCTGAGACACTTAGGTTAACGTCATAAGAAGACCTCTCTGGGTATAGGGAAGGGTTGATTATGAACATGACTTCTGGGATAGACTTTTCTGGCTCTGGGAACTCCTGGCAGCCTTAGATGTATCTGACTGCATTTTTCTGAGGGGAAGATCCACAGTATACATGAAGATTCTCAAGGGGTCACTGAGGCCTGGAGGATGAAGGATTAGTTCATTAGATGGAAGTTGAGATTGAAATTCAAGTTTATATGCTGAAAATGCAGTTCTACTCGATCATAAGTCCACTGTAGATTTTGTCTCCGGGGAGGCTTGACTTCTAGTATGTGATCATTCCTGCCCACCTCCTTGAAACATTCTCCTTGGCTTCCACATCACATTCCCTTGGTTCCTCCTCTCTCCCTGGCTTTTCCCCCCAACATCAGTAGGGCTCAGGGTCACCTTTTGTCTGCACTCAGTCTCCAAGATCTCACCCAGACGTGTGGCTTTATATTCAGTGTGTACTGAGGACGTCAGACGTTCCTCTCCAGCCCAGACCTCTTCCATGAAATCCAGACTTTAATAGTCAACTACCTTCAGGCCACCTCTACCTAGATGCCTGACAAATCTCGATCTTATCTGAAAGAGAACTTTCAGTGGTGCGTTTCCAAACCTGCTTCTCCCACAGCCTTCCCCATCTTAGCAAATGCCTACTCAGTCTTTCCAATTACTCAGGTCAAAGACCTTGGATCATCCTTGATGTCTCTCTTCCCACATCTCACGCCTGATCCACCAGCAGCCCTAATGTCTCTGCCTTCACAACAAATCAGAATGTTCCTACTCTTTCCACCTCCATGGCCAGCACCCCACTCCCGGGCGCCCTCACCTGCCCTCAGTTATATAGGAGCCCCTCCCTGGTGTCCCTGCTTCCATCCTGGCCCACTGCAGTCTGTTTCTGGCCCAGCAGCAGAGCGAGCCTTCCAAAATGCAAGTCAGGTCATGTTACTCCACAGTTCAGACCCCTCCAGTGGCTTACCCGCCCCCCCCCAAGTTCTTCCAGCACCCCATCTGGCCCCCCAGTCTGTCCCCCACATTGTCTGACTGCATTTCCTCCTTCTTCCTTACTCTTTCTACCCCCGCCACACCGTCCCTTGCTGGTTCTAGAGCACAGCAGACACTCTCCCACCCCCAGAACTTGCACTTGATCTTCCCTCTACCCAGACACCTTCCCTCAGAGAGCCACATGACCTCCTCTCTCACCTCCTTCAGCTGCGGGCTCAAATCCCAGCTTCCCAGGGACACCCTCTCTGCCTGGCCTCGGCCCCAGCACTCCTCGTGCCCCTTTCCTGCTCATAGTTCACCATCTCCTTCGTCACTGGCTGACATTCCATGTATTTTCATATTTGACCAGTTTCTCTGCCTCCTCCTGAGCCCCTACGGTATAAGAACAGGGGTTTCTCTCTGCTCACTGCTGTATCTCCGGGCCCTAGTACTATGCTTGACATGGAGTATATGCTCGGTAAATATTCGTGGGTGGAAAGAAGAAATCTACAGTATGAAACAGACTTGTTTACTTGGTCTGCGTGAATTCAGGAAAAGTTTCATACCGTTACGAAGTGCCTCAGAGTGGAACACCTGGGTGGCTCAGTCGGGTAAGCGTCTGCCTTCGGCTCAGGTCATGATCCCAAGGTCCTGGGATCGAGCCCTGCGTTGGGCTCCCTGCTCAGTGAGGAGTCTGCTTCTCCCTCCACCCTTCACCGCATTCGTGCTCTCTCTTTCTCTCTCTCAAATAAATACATAAAATCTTTTTTTTTTAAATATCTTTTAAAAGAAGAAGAAGAAGTGCCTCAGAGTGCTTCACAGTCTCTAGTGGCTGGGTGTGAGGGGGACCCCTCCTGGGAAGGACTGGCGCAGGAAGCTCAGGGGTGCCACTACACAAGCAGAGCACATGCAGTCACACTGAGAGGATCATGGAATCATTGCTCTTCGCATGGGCACATGAGGGACGGCTAGCCAGACAAAGGGGCAGTCTCTCCATGGATGGCTTAAAACTCGGGGCAGCAGGGCCCACGGCACGTCACACATCTGAGCCCACAGTTGAAGAGGATACTCCCCCACGGGAGGCGCAGAAAGCATCACGTGACGGTGATGGTGCTGACACTGCTATCCTCGTGGGTCATGTGGCCTGAAAACCTGGACCACGTGAAATGTTGCATGTAGAGCAGGTCACCCCTCCTGAGTTGCCTGCTCCACTGTTCCCACTCCTCACGACATTCCCTTCGTGCTCTGTGAAGTGCCTGTGTGTGTGAGCTTTGCTGAAACCAACAAAGAAAAGCCCCAGTGTTCCATGCCAGCAGCGTACCACGGTTTGAGCTTAGCATAAGGTTACACGTGCTCTTGTCTACCCTCTTAAGCATTATTAATCACACCAACCATTCCACCTATGCCCCAGCGTCCGGCAATGTTTTCCTCTTGAGCATGCTCTGGGAGTTGTTCACAGAAACATCTAGAGTGTTGCACAGAGAATTTTTTCTTCACAGATAAAATTATTTATTGACCCAAACAGGAAATTTAAGTCACTCAGATTTGGAGGGTATCTCAGAACCAACAATACCCCCTTTTCTCTCTACTAATCATCATACCAAGGAAAAGCCACTGGAAGGGACTTTGGACCCATGTATAAATAGCCGGCTTGCTTGGGAGGCATTAGAAGTGGTTTTGCTGAAGATTTGCAGAACTGCATGACCATTAGTCTAGCTGAGTGACCCCTCAAAATCCTGAGTGGTATTGGCTGGCTTCATTCCATTGTTTGAGTTCTCAGAAGCAAACCCTTTGGATTTTAAGACTGTATTTAGACTTTTCACAAAGTCTGTACCAGAATTCTCAAGAATGGCCAAGTCTTCAGTTGGATACACCAACCCATAGTCAGAGGCTTACGGCATTTTCATAGCATGGAAAATCCAGCTCGCTGGCAAATCTCCCTAAGCAAGTAGTGAACACTGGATTACGATGACACTGGAAATGTAACGCCGAAGCCTGGTGCGATGCAGTGATGAGGCAAGGGCCCCCAGGTACTTGTGTCAAGCCAGCGGGCAGCACGCCCTCTGCCCTAAAGCCCATGGGGCTGAGAGCGAGGGTGTCCTGTCGCTCCGCAAGTTCCTTCCCAGCCTCAGCCCCCCTTCCCCAGCAGAGCCCGAGAATGCTCACTGCGGCGAGTGTGGCTCCGAAAGTTCATGGCATCCTCCACTATGGCCTTCTGGGACTTGGGATGGAGCGGGGCTTTCCTTCAGGAGATTCGGGTGGCTTGATGCAAGTTGAATTTACTCCTTTTGGGAGAAACCAGCCCTCGTTGCCTGTACTGCACCAGGAAATGACCCTACCGCCTGGTGGCGTTCGCTCCACACTGTACTCTCCGCACCAGCATTCCCCTGGCTTGGACGGGCTACTGAGCAGCCAGCCACCAGCTACCTGCTACGCCAACTGAAGCCCAGGGCAGCTAACAGGAGTTGAGAGAGGGCCTGTCAGTCATCCCTCCCCACGCCCCGTGGGGCCCCTCAGATTGTTTCTCTCGCTCTCACAGTGCCCTTGGTATTTGTTTTGCCTGTGACCATCATCCGTATAGAATGCTAAGGGTGGGAATGCTGTCCCCACAGGCCCTGGGCCATCACCCCACCTACGGCCCTGAGCCTGTGGCACAGTTTCCCAACTGTTGGTTCGGAATTCGTTCAGACACCTCTGAGGCTGCAGCTGTGATCCCTGCGCAGGACAGACCTGCCTCTAGGTTGCACCAAACCCTCTCAGAGAGGGTTTCTTAAGGTCCAGCTGTCTGTGAGCGGAGAGTGCCTTTGCACGCATGGGGAGGTTTTTCTAGGGAGCCTAAGGAAGTGTGACCACTTCATACTTCCAGCCATGGTTCATGATCTTTCTTTATAGCAAATGTCCTAAGCCCCTCCACCCTGCTTGTGTTCTGTCTAGAAACAGAGCCATAGTGTGGTCTGAGGAAAGGATTTTAATTTCCATTGCCTCCCACGCATCAGGGTTGTGTGGCGCCTGCAGGGACACACGGACTTCCCACTGCACAGCAAAAGTGTGTGCAAGCCACTGTGAATATGGAAGCCAAGTTGGAATAACCACGAAAGAAAGAGTGAGCGAGAGGGGAGGAACGACAGAGTTCTTTAGTCCATCTAAGAATCATTGCAAATCATAAATCATCCTGGCATTTCTGCAAACACCGCAGAAAAAGCACTATTATGTAAGAGGAATAAGTCTCACAGTACTCCCAGAAAGTCAGTCTTGCGGAGAGTGACCTAGAAAACGCCATTGCAGTGCCATGGAACAGCGTGAACAGGGAGGCATGCCCAGACCCAGGGATGGTACAAAGCTGCAAAATCACCCTGGGAAGGGCGCAGAAAATGCAGACTCATTGAATCAGGGCTTAAGAGGATGGTAGTAGTTCACCAGAGAGCATGTGAAGGGGAGAACGTTCTGGACAGAGGGAAAGGTCACTAGTTGTAAGTGTTCAACGGAGGCAGTATCTGGTCCTCTATTCTCTGTGCCTAGCTCTTATACAAATAGGCAAAGGTGAGCATTCTCTACACCTTCCCCAGAGTATACTGCAGGTAGATATCTGGGCAGTGTAACAGGAAGTACCACAGTCATTTCCTGTGACAGTTTTGGTGAGTTAATCATTCCTTCTGAGGTCCATCGTTGCTGTGCACTTGAGGATCTGCTCCTTCGTTTCTCCTAACTTAGGAAGGGGGAAGGCCAAGCCCCCTGCCACCAGAGGCTGTCTAACCACACATGGATGTGGCCAACAAATGACCCTGGGCTGCCACAGAGGCAGTGGCTTCTGTGGGCCAGACAACCCATTTGAGGCAAGACTTTGCTCCTTACAGAGGGTTCCTGTTTCAAGTGAGGTTATAACCTCTCACACAGCTTGATGCGAGTGGGCCAGGAAAATCGAACGGCTTCACGTTGTTGTAGTCTCTCCACACAGACAAGCCTTTTAGCGAAGCCCCTGGGCCTGGGCTTCAGAGAAGCCAACCTAGTGCTTATGTCATAAGCTTTACGGCTTGTGGAGGAGATTCCACTGGAACTCAGGTGGTCATCCCACCACAAAGTTATGTCTCACTCACAATGTATGAAGTTCAAGGGCAAGGGTGGGAGGTTTGTCTCAGGACTCAAGCTTTACTTGTTGACCTTGAAAACCTGACTGTGGACAGCTTTCTGATGCTGGAAGAAGAGGCTTTGGAGTTTGGCTCTTGTAAATATGCAAGAAGGAAGAAAGTCCTAAATGACAGCTTACAGATAATAAAGGGCTGGAACTATATTCTAGGTGGAAGTTGGATCTTTCTAACAACTCTACTATTAATGTAGAAGAGACATTAAATAAATGTCATTCCATTCTTTGTTCCTCCTACAAAACCATCTGAAAAAGTTTACCTCTCTGGACAGCTCTGTCCTTGCTTTCGGGCAGCAGTTCTGAAGAACCGACCTGATTTCCAGGAGGTAAACGAGTTTGGGAATGAGGGATGATTTTCCAAGGAGACACATCAATAACTTTGCCATAGGGCACCATTTAGGGTATTGATATCAATATGATATTAATACCAGTGTCCATTTGACTATGTCTCCGTAAATTATAAACCCCCCTCCCACCCCATCCATGCAGGCATAGCAGACAGGGCTGCCCGTGATCTCATTTCTGCCAGAATGAGTCCCTTGATAGGAGAACCTCACTTAATTCGTGGTGAGTCTATATCCCTGTAAAAGAAAGATGTACCTAATGTATCAATAACCACACAAAAGCTTAAACTTAGAAATGGAGGGCTGAATCGCTTTCCCCTGGGATGATTTGGGGAAGTTTCTTAATGAAAGTGGTATTGGGACCATTAAATTGATCACATTTAATCAAAGACTTAAGAATGAAGAAATTCCTCCTAAATAACTGACAAAAAAACAAATACCATTTACTGCTGTCCTGAGGCTTTAATGGCCTATGTTCATGTGCTGTCAGTTTAATCCACACAGCCTCTTCAAGGGGAGGTCATTATCCCAAGTTGAGGAACCAGGTCTCAAAGACTTGCCCAGCATCACACAGCTTGTAAGCAATATAGCTGGGTGTGTAACCAGGCCTCCCTGGCTCCAAAGCTCATGTGTTTCATACTGTATTCTGCTTCACACCCCTCCTCGGAGTGCTGCCCGCTCCCCAGTCCCCAGAGGCAGACATAGTCAATAGAACAGACAGATGATGAGCAGACCACCAAGAATCACTCACTAAGTGAGGAGCACCAACCCCGGGACAGAGAGGCTGTCATAAGAATAGCCGAGGCACCTGGGTGGCTCAGCCAGTTAAGTGTCTGCCTTCGGCTCAGGTCACGGTCCCAGGGTCCTGGGATCGAGCCCTGTATCAGGCTCCCTGCTCAGTGGGGAGTCTGCTTCTCCCTCTGCCTCTTCCCCCTGGCTTGTGCTCTTCTCTCTTTCTCACTTACTCTCTTTCTCTCAAATAAATAAATAAAATCTAAAAAGAAAAGAAAAGAAAAACTAATACTAGAGGGTGTAATACTGAAGCAAACAAGATTTTAGAATGAGCAAGATTGGTGTCTTCAGAGAAATGCAAAAACGGTTTCCATGAAATAGAATAAGCTAGCATATTATGAATTTAAAATTTGGATCACTCAAACAAAAACCTGAGTGTATAAGCTGTGTAGTAGAATGGATAAAAAAGAACAAAGCAGTGGGTTGGAAACTTGAGGGGTTTCCCAGTAACTTAGCACAAAAGGACCCCCATAAAGAGCCCTTTAAACTTATTATTCCATTATTTTTATAACAATTTGCGGTGGAGATCGAAATAATCACAATATAAGAATTAGAAGGCAGGAAAAATGGAAGTGAAAGCAAGTCAAGATTCTTGTCTTATTTGCGGAAGAGTTTCTCTGCCAATTAGCTGAAGACTTTGATAAAATAAAATGTTTAATACATAAAAATTTTAATGGCTCCTTAGAAGAATAAAATAATATAGGACATCCAAACCACTAAAGAAGAATTTTAAAGGAACTCATGAAGAAAAAATACACACACACACACACACACACACACACACACACACACATTTATATATAAGATGGCAAGAATAAATCCAAACAAAATAACTGTGAATGAAATAAATGCCCTAGTAAATGACAGACTGTCAAATTGGATTTTTTTAAATCCAAACATAAGTTATTTATAAGACATAGACCTTTAAAAATGACCCTTAAGGTATCAAAAAAAAGGGGGGGGGGCAAATGCTAGCAAAAAGAAAGCAAGTAAACAATATTAATGGCAAACAAAATAGAATTGAAACAAAAAAACATCATTAAACAGGGCAAAAAAAAATTATTTCAAAATGACTAAAGACACAGTCTGCTGATAATTTGTAATGTAAACAAACTTTTATGTAACCAGCCACAGAGATATAAAACATATAAAGCAGTACCTGATAGCAATACAAGGAGTGATTGACAGTCCCAGTCATTGCGGGAAATTTATACACTTTCTTCAAATATTATCAGACAAGTAGGCATAAAATAGTATTTAAATAATGGAACTAGCAATTGAGATCTCTTAGAGAGACAGACAGACACCAAGACAGGGTGAGTCAGCACATCTGGATTTCAGTAGTCGTCCCCTGCCTACCAGCTTTTGGTAACCTTGAAGAAATTACCTAAACTCTCCAAGCTTATTTTCCTCATCTGTAAAATGGGCTAATAACTACCTCACATGGTGAGGATTGAAGAAGCTAATGTATATGTAGCAATTTGTAGAGTTTTTAGTATGTAAATAGGGAATGCACATTCTTTTTAAACATAGGCAAACATTAACAAATTACCCACTTATCACATCACAAAAGCAAACCTCAATAGAATTTTTTAAAGTCAAAGCACTACAGGCCACCCTCTGAGACCACAGTGCATAAACTTGGAAGCTAACAACAAAAATTAGACAAACGGCCAACCAAAAACATAACCACCTGGGAATTTTTGAACACCATTTGAATTAACTTTTTAGATAAAGAAGAATTCAAAGAGAAGAGGATGAACAAATTACAAATGAAGGACAGGGAAGCCTGTTCATACCAAAACCAATGGGACCCAGACAAAATCACACAGAGGAAAACATCACTACATATACATAGGGAACAAGAAAGACTGAAAAAAAAAGTGAACTAAATTGACAACTTTTAGAAAAGGGACAATTAAATAAATTGGACTCTAAGAAAGTAAAGATATTGCTAAAGTGGAAGTCATGATATAGGAAAATAAAAAGAACAATCACAAAAGTTCAGTGTCAAACCCAAAAGCTGGAGGGTTTTGTCCAACACAACAGACAAACCTATAGCAAACTTGATCAAGAAATAAAAAAGAGGGATGATGCCAAAAACACTAGAAATGATGAAAGAACTACAGTCATTTTTAACTTCTATTATTTTTCACAATTTTATTCCCATAAAAAAACCTCGAAGAAATGCATGAAACGAAAAATCCAACTAGACCAATTACCTTAGAAAAAAATGTATAATTAGCCAAAGACCTACACCTTTAAAAAGCATCAAGCCCAAGTAGCTATATAGGCAAGTTCTACTGAGTGGTAAAGGAATGGATAATTTCTGTGTTATATAAGCTCTTCCAGAGAGTAGAAAAAGATGAAAAACTCATCCTAGGAGACTAACATACTCTGGGTCATTAACCAGAAATGAAGAGTGGGCACTTACAGAGTAGGAAACTGCAGGCCAAACTCACTTTGAAAACAGGTGACAAAAGTTCTAAATAAATGTTTGCAAAGCAATTCCTGTTAGAAGAAGAATATATTCTTTTTTTAATTAATAATATATTTTTATGTTAGTCACGATACAATAAGTACATCCCTAGTTTTTTATGTAAAGTTCCATGATTCATTACTTGCCTATAACACCCAGTGCACCATGCAATACGTGCCCTCCTTAATACCCATCACCAGCCTATCCCATTCCCTCACCCCCCTTCCCTCTGAAGCCCTCAGTTTGTTTCCCAGAGTCCATATGGTTCATTCCCCTTCTGTTTACCCGCCCCCCTTTCTTCTTCCCTTTCTTCTCCTACCGATCTTCGTACTTCTTATGTTCCATAAATGAGTGAAACCATATGATAATTGTCTTTCTCTGCTTGACTTCTTTCGCTTAGCATTATCTCCTCCGGTCCCGTCCATGTTGCCACAAATGTTGGGTAATCGTTCTTTCTGATGGCTGAGCAATATTCCATTGTATATATGGACCACATCTTCTTAATCCAGTCATCTGTTGAAGTGCATCTCAGCTCCTTCCACGATTTAGCTATTGTGGACAATGCTGCTATGAACACTGGGGTGCATATGGCCCTTCTCTTCACTACGTTTGTATCTTTGGGGTAAATACCCAGTAGTGCAATTGCTGGGTCATTGGGTAGCTCCATTTTTAACTTTTTAAGGGACCTCCACACTGTTTTCCAAAGTGGCTGTACCAACTTGCATTCCCACCAACAGTGTAAGAGGGATCCCCTTTCTCCGCATCCTCTCCAACACTTGTTGTTTCCTGCCTTGTCGATTTTTGCCATTCTAACTATTCTGAGTACAGTACAATGTCATCCAGGAATGCTACATTGATTCTTTATGAAGACATTAACATTGTTCACTGTTAATATTAAAAGAATTAAGAGTGAAATAACCAGATGATTATCAGGATGAGGACTTCCAAAAAGACAAAGTTAAATTTAACATACATTTATGTTTTTTTTTTTAATTCCCAGTAAGAAAGATAAGGAAGGAAACTTCTTCAACTTGACAAAAGTCCTCTATCAGAAGCCTATACAACCTATAGGATAGAAACCTGATACTGAGATGTTAGAAGCTGTCCCACCTAAGTGAGGAGCAAGACATGAGTTCCTGCTTTTGTCTCTTTGATTTAGTAGTGTTAGAGGTCTTAACGATAAAAAGAAATGAATATCCTTTATTGTGAAGAAAGAAACAGAAGTATCCCTATGGCAAACAATGTTATTACCCCTAGGAAATCTGAGATAATCAACTGATTGAATGTGAGGCCTTGTAAATGCAGAAGGTAAAAGCTGGGGCGCGCTTATAAATTGCATGACCTTTGAATGCATTCCCCAAGCCACCCACTGATCCATTGGCAAAGGGTGGAAGGCTTACTGGACCAAGGTGTTTATGTACAACCTCTGGCCAATCATTGGTTGATCACTAACCTATGTTGACCCAGGACAACCCCTAGAAAACCAGGCTTAAAAATAAAACAAGTGTAAAAAAAATACCGAGGAGAGACAGGAGAAACAGAATTAGTCCAAGCGAGGTACTAAACTAATAAGCAAAACAAAAATAAAATAAAATAAAATAATAAAATAAAATAATAATATAACAGCTACCACTTCCCAAATCAGGAGTAAGAATACAGAGTTGCCAGAATATTTATCTAAAATGTTCAGTTTTTTTGTTTTTAATTGTGAAACATGCAAAGAAATAGGAACAGGGTAAACAGTGTGTAGGGGGAGAAAAGCAATTGACTCAGGTGGCCCCTGAGGAACGCAGATGTTGGATTTAGTCATCAAGGACTTCAAAGCAGCTATTACAAATGTAGTTAGGAAAATATATGAAACCATGGTTAAAAAATTAAAGGAAAGTATGATAACAATGATTCACCAGATAGAGAATATCGATCAAAGATGGAAATTGTAAAAAAAGCCAAGTAGAAATTCTGGAGTTGAAAGTAAAATTCTTTAGAGGCGCTCAGTAGCAGATTTGAACTGACAAAGAATCCACAAACTTGAAGATAGATCACTGGAGACTATCCGATCTGAAGAACAGAAAGAAAAAAAATAATAAAGAAAAATGAACAAAGCCTCAGAGACCTGTGAAACACCATAAAGTAAACACATAAAAATACACATAATTGGAGTTCCAGAAGGAGAGGTTAGAGAGAAAGGGGCAGAAAAAATACCTGATGAAAGAATTGCCCCAAACAGTATAGTTATATAAACTCCTGCACAATAAATGATACGAAGACAACTGGCTAACCATTTGGAAAGAAATTACAGAAAACCTCTACCTCACTGGAAAAAAAAAAAAGGTGGATTAGAAAGTTATATATTAAAAAAAAGTATTAGTGGAAAGTACTGAGTATTTTCATAATCTTTGGATGGGAAATCTCTTCTTCCTAAGTAAGTTGTAAAATCCAGAACCCATAAAGAAAAGATTGACAGATTAAATCTATAAAAATATTAAACTTTTGTGTGATCATAAAACATCACAAACTTAAAGATATTTGAGAGAATATATTTGCAACATAGTTAACAGAAAAATATGTAAATGTCTTCTTCAGATCAATAAGGAAAAGGTCAAAAACTATAAAAATGGGTGAACGGGCAATTCACAAAAATTTTAATGGCAAATAAACATTAAAAAAACCAAATACAAATAAATGACAAACATTAGCATCACTGGTAATCAGAGCAATGTAAGCTCAAATGAAAATAAGGTCCCCACCCAATTAAACTGGCAAAATCCAAAAGATTGTTAATATCCATAATTGGTTAAGATGAGGAGAAATGGACACTCTTAAATACTGTTGGTGTAAAAGGCAATTTGACAGTAACTATCAGAATTTAAATTATGAATACCAACAATTCCACTTTAAGGAACCTGTCTCAAAATTCTCACATAAATATATATACAGCAGAAATTTCTAACTTTTTGATAGTAGATGTAGATGTCATTGTTCTCAGCATAAATGAAAGCTTTTTCTATTTTGGTGAAATAGAAAATAATATTCTAGGATTCCGAGAGGAAGCTGTTAGATTGAGGCTAAAAAGAAATAGTAATAAGAATACATTTTTATTAAGAACTTGTTACAGATGAGACACAATACCAAGTAATCTACCTGGACAAATTCATTTAATCTTCATGAGAATTTGGCCGGAAGCAGAGGCAGGGGGAGGTGCCAAGGTCCCAGAGTTGGTGAGTGGCTAAGTTAGTATGCACGCTTAACCACTAGGCTGCACAGCCACCTGCAAGACCTCATGACATCTTTTTGTCCGGACATGAGCTGTCCAGCAGTGTTAGTGTCAGCTGGAGTTAGAATTGTAGAAATGCAGAATCTCAGACTCCACCCAGAGCTGCTGAATCAGAATCTGCATTTTCACAAGATCCTCAGTGATGCATTTGCACATTAATATTGAGAAGCCCTGGCCTAAAGCATATTACTTAAATCACTCCAAGCTTCCCTTTCCCCATCTATAAGATGGTGATGACAGTCTTTGCCATGCAAGGCTGCTGTGGAGAATGTTTTATCCATATGTTCGTTCATTCATTCAGCAAATACTTTGCACCCACCGTATGCCAAGTACTGGTTTTTTGCTGCAGGAAAAAAAAAGCAGACAAAAAATAATGACTTCCAGCCCTCATGTCGCTTACCTTCTGGTAGAGACAAGTAATAAGTAAAATATAATAGTGTATTACATGATGGTAAGTGCTATGGGGAAAACAAAGGAGACAAGGGGGTGAGGATGGGAAGGTCTGTAGTTTTCAAGAGTGGTTGCTGAGACCTCCATTGAAGGTGGGGGAACCCAAGCTGTCTCAGGAGGTTGTCATGTGATCTTTGTGTGTGAAGGCCTTGGCAAGTCTGTGTTTCCTGAGAATTCTCTCTCCTTGCTTTTAGCCCTACTTGGTTTCTCTCCTGCGAAACCCCAGCCCCTGTGCAAAGTCAGGATTGGACATCCAGGAGCCTCTGTGTGTGTGCTCATTAGGACTTACCCTGGGGGAGCTTTCTGCCGCAAAGCGAATCACTTAGTTGCTGGCAACAGCAGTGGACAGTAACACTGGTTTTTAAAGCTGGCTGGTGGCTAAGGCACATTTTGCAGGAGAGAAGTCCTGGTTTCATGACTTAGTTATGCTTGGAGGGTAATTGCAACAAGAAGTCTCCCCTGCAGCAAGCTTGCTGGAGGCCAGAACTTAACTTGTACACAAGCCAGGTCTGGCACTTTGAAGCAACCCGGCAAGCAACCCAAAATTGAACAACTCGCTTTCTTTTTTTCAATGTCTACTACTTTCCACCATAGTGAACACATGTTTCTTTTATTCCCCCACCTTCTTCCTCAACTTTTCTGTAGAAATTCAAGGGCTTTTCCTATATACCAAACCCACACTCGTCCTGGGAGGGAGGTTCCTGCCAACAAGAATTCAAGGTTTAGAAACCCTCCCCAGGATGCAGAGTCCGTGGGTGATGTGCCTCCCTTTCCTTGAGGACCTGGTTTGCCATTTGAGAACTTGCTGCCTTCTACTCATATTAACTTATCTGTGTAACTCTCAGAGACACCCCTGGGGTTCTCTGTAAAAAGATTAGCAAGGAGATCTCTCTCTCTCTCTTTCTCCCTTTTTTTTTTTTTTTTTGTTAGAGAAAGAGTAGGGGAGAGGGGGTTTGGGGAGAGGGAGAGATTAAATCTTAGGCAGACTCCACGCCCAGCATGGGGCTCAATCTCATGACCCTGAGATCATGACTTGAGCTGAAATCAAGAGTCAGATGCTTAACCGACTGAGCCATCCAGGTACCCCAACAAGGAGATCTTAATGGTTAAAACTATGTGGTCTAAAACCCGGTATGACCTCCCATCCACCTTTCCAGGCCATTTCCCATTCCAATATTCTTTGCCTCTGACCTTGTCTTCCAGCCACTCTGGACCATGAAGGCTGCTGATCCACCCACCATGCACTTCCCTGGGCTTCCTGACCTTCTGGTTTTTTCCTTCCCTCTGGCCATGGAAAGCCTACTCATTTCTCATGACCTAATTCTCACATATCCTCTCTTCCATCACACCCTCTCAGATACCTTCCTGGGTCGTCCTGCCTCAGGGCGTTTGCACCTGCCTCTGCTGAGAGCACCCTTCCCCCAGATCTTTGCATGTCTGGCTCCTTCTCATAGTGTGGGTCTGAACCCAAAGTTCACCTTTTCACTGAAGTCTTCCCTGACCACCTGAGCTAATGTTGCAAACCTCCATCAGCTCGATCCCATTTCCCTCTGTTATTTTCTGCATAGCACTTCCCACTGTCTGAAATTGTTATTTTTCATTGTCTGTCTTCTTCCACAAGACTGAGAACACCATGACAGGAAAGTCATGGCTGCCTTGTTTCCTGTGTATCCCCAGCATTTGGTGCCCCGATTACAGTATGTGCTCAGGTAAATGAAAGAATTGGCCACGCTCGCTCTGTTAGAACCAACGCAAGTATTTCTTTCTGCTTTAGCAGGGTGCGTGTCCTTAGACACCCGCACACCCTGCAGCACATCTGTTGAGCACCTCGTACGTCTGAGGAGCTCAGGAGATTCGCAGTGAGTTGAAATCCCATGACTAGATGTTTTGGCAACTTCCCTTAACCCACAGCAGAGGTTGCCTTAATTTCAATGTGGGATAAGTAAAAAGGTAAAACTTTAAATTAGGGACTGAATCATGTAACAGAAATGAAGGCTTCTAAGTGCAAACTTGAACTCCACAAATTTTGGTCAGAGACTTTGTGAAAACCTTCTCCTTCTCGCGCGCGCGCGTGCACACACACACACACACACACACACACACACACTCTCAAGTCCACTGATCTCAACAATGGCCTCAAACCATTTTTTTTTCTCTTTCTTCCATCCGCATATGTCTGAATGTGAGCTGAATAGTCAAGTTCCTGAAATGAGTCAGGATTAGGTTGGTTTCAATTTTTTTTTTTTCTCAACAGAAGCCAAACACTTAAAAGCAGGGAGATGGCTGATTGAATTTTGGAGAGGGAATTACGTTCCTGGGCTCTTGGGTCAATTTTAGTTTTGGCTAGAGGAAGAAAGTGTGTGTTTCTTCGTACAGCTTACATTCAACACACACCCTCTGGAAGGTGGGGGAAAGATTCAGCCTGGGCTGTCTGTGCACAGTGTGGTCCAGAGGCTGCCCTCTAACCCTTGTGGACAGAGTGAATGAATCAAGCCAGCAGTGACATCTCCCTGCTGACTGAGGGCGCCAGCTTATCAAGGAGCCCGGGGTCCTGTGCCCCCAGCCGCTGTGACATCTGGAAGCATTAACGCTTCGTTGCCGGCATGTGGGCCAGTTGGAATGCCCATGCTTCGGTGCAGGGTTGTTCTGGTCCCCGACATGGGTAAGCCTTAAAAGTCAGTGATTATGCCGTTTACTTGCCTTCATTCCTTAAAAGCAACATGACACAGAGCCCTGCTGTTGCTGGGCGAGGGGTTGCTACAGAAGTTGCTAACAGGAAATCTCACTGAGGATAAACAGAGCTCATCGGTCTTTGCCCAGAAACACGTGGTTCTCATTTAACCTGCCCAGGACTCACTGTGGATTCTTCAGAAGCACAAAACAGGAAAACTCCTCTCTCTGACATATACACCATGTTTCTTCTGACCAAAAGGAACTTTCTCGACCTTGTTAGACGCTGAGAAGTGATTCTCTCCCCAGCTGTCCGGGAGCCAGCTTCACTCAAGTCTCCTTAATGATCCAGATTGAGGAGCGACAGCATATTTTAGGCTTCTCATGAAGTCTTAAAACTTTAGTCTTAAGGTTTCTCTTTTAACCGCTCTGATGTATGTACTCTCAGAAAGTTGTGTTGGGAGGTTCGACAGATGGCTACACGTGAGACAGCAATCAGAAAATGATTGTTCTTTACTTTTTTTAAAGAGACATTTATTTATTTGAGAGAGAGAGAGAATCTCAAGGAGACTCCATGCTGAGCGCAGAGCCGGACATGGGGCTCGATCTCACGGCCCTGAGATCATGACCTGAGTCCGACAGTCCCCCACCTGACTGAGCCACCCAGGGGCCCCTTTACTTTTTGATAAGGGGATAATTATAAAGTGATACATGTAATGCAACAATAATAGGTGAATCAATAGGTGTGTTACTTTATCCTTTAACGTAAGGTGGAGAGAATTTTGTTCTTTACCATACACTGGGTCTGAGGGAGACCCAGTATCTCAATGAACTGATACAGTTCCAGGGGCTGTGTTGTGTCCCACGGAAGGACTACTGACCATTTATTACGCGAATCAACAGACCGTTCTGTCTCCAAAATGCTTCATTATCTGTGGAAGGAAAACATTTTTGGCATGCATGTCGAGTGCTCAGATAACATATTTATGTCTCACTTTTTCACTAAGGAGAATCTGACCGCATCTGGAAATTCTTTTGTGTCACTGCTGCTCTGAAACTACTTCCCATCTGTGTCCCTTTAACTCCGGGAAAAGACCATCCCCACGCTGGAGAAATGGGCCTCATCCGGGAGACTGGGCTTTCTCTGATTAAATGTAAATGAATTCTGTTTTACAGGGCAGCCTGCTGGCAGCCTGCACTCTTGACTCTCCCGCAGGCTGACCCGCCACACCCAGAGGAAAAGGTGGGGGGGGAGGGAACTCCATTGTTTTCGCCAAACCCTAGAGCCGCTAAAGGGGGAAAAAATCGTTGGCTTTTATCATAAGAAGTGAAATATTTTATGCAACAACGACAGACTCATACAGAGGTCAGAACTGTCGAATGGATTATCCTCTTCCTTTCCTCTGGAAGATTGATTCTGAAGCTTTGCCCCTTTATTTCCTGTTTCAGTTTTGGTCTCAGTAACACCCTGACCTTTCACAGTGGTGGTGGCCTTAAGGGATGGGGGAGGGGGAGCGGGGAAGCAGGGATTTTATTTAGAGGGTAATTTTCAATTAGAAAGAGAGGAGGCATCTCAAGTGAAAGTTAAGGATCTTTTCAGGCTTTTTAAAGTTACTGGCTTTGCCCCCTCTGGAAATTAAATGACATCGGGTCATTCTTAAACTCCTTGCTCCTCTGCTCCACCCCCAACTCTGCGGGTTTGGAGGCGGGCTGTTGTTCACGGACCTCTGCTCCACTCTCATCTACCTTTTTCAGTTCAGAAACACAGCGTGCTCTCCCTTTGAGGATTGAGGTGGGGAGGGGCTGGCCAAAGCCAGAGCCTCACGTTAACTTACCTGGTACTGTCGTGATCGTCAAAGTGTCTTGCCTTTTGTTTGTATGAACACATTGGCGTCTCTAGCTACACAGAGAGGTAAGCATCAGAAAATCAGAACTTGTGGGGCGGTTAACAAGGGGCCCTTTTCACAAAGCAAAAGAATCCATGCTCCAGGAGGGTCTACCAGAGGACGCCTTTGAGAACTCCTTCCTTTACATGAAATGATGCATGCACGCAAAAATTGTGTGTTCAGCCCTTCAAATACATAAGTAACCTAAAGCTAGGCATATCGGTTAGGAGGAAGTACCCAGGATTGATAGTGGTTTCTCTGCCCTTACGTTAGGTAATGCTGGTGCAGGTGAAAAATCAGAGTGAGCGGAAGCTCGGAACAGCCACCCTGACTGCGTTATTCAGGGTCTGTATTATCACAAGGACTCGAAATGACTGGTAATACATGAAAATATTTGTTTTAGGATTTATTAGTAAAATATTATCCTCTTTTCCCATTCTTTGGTCAATACAAAGAAACACTCCATAGTGAATCAGAGCAATGTGATTTAGCATAAGTCATAACCTAAGGAGCTCTGTAAGACAGGAAAGACTGTTTATCACAGTTTCTGTTTTGCTGAATGGAAAATAGGTAGTTTTTATTTAAATCTTTCTGTGAGTAAACATCTTAGGTCAGCCTAATTAGCCAGTTGGTATCATTTCTCAGTCATTCTCTGAGTATCGTTTTTATTTAAAACCTTGAAGTCCTAAAATTAATATCACCAAAGCCACTGTGGTAAATGTTCAGCCTCCTGTGGCAGAAGGGGGCCTATTACCTTCTGATACTCGGTTCCCAGATTAGGCAGTAGGTAATTGAATTAGCAAAGTAGGCATCAAAACGTTCTCTGGGTTTTCAAACTCAAGGGGCGTGTGAATCTAGAGGGGCAGGTGGCAAGTCAGGGGACAGGTCATGTTTACCCAGTTGCTATCAGCTGTGATGGGTGTAATATGATATGGAAAAGTGGCCCAAGGATGTAACAGAGAACATAGAGTCAGTGATTAACAGATAAATGTGAGTTAACATGAAACACGTGTTACTCAGAAATGAACCTGTGCCCTCTTTAATCCAAGTCAATTTAACATAGTTTTTACATCAGATTTCCCCTAAGACCCACATTGGTGAAGACTCCAAGCATCATTCATGGGGTGGTACTTGTTGTCATTCATTTTGCTCCCTTGCTAAGTGAACCCCCCATTTCTCTTCTATTGGCTGTGTACTCTGTTCAAGGCAGTCCACTTTGTACGTCAAGCCAGGGACACTTTGGTGATTTCTCCCGTCCCTGGACCCCAGCCAGCTGGAGGACGGTCAAGGAATGGGGCTGATGCTGGTAGAAAGGAGACTTCTATGCCTTAGCCTGTTAAACACATACCAGTAATAGCACATGCCCGGGTGAAAAGTGGTTCCTTCATTTTGAGACATGTTCATCTCCATCTGGGCAGCTGCTCCCTACCCCCCATCTAAGATTTGGCTGTAAGACCCTCCTCTGTGTCCAGGCCCACCTCTCCTGCCTTCTTTCTGACCACTACTACCCAACATTCATCGGCTACCCGAGCCGTGCTGAACTCTTAGGCTCTCTCTAGATCAGGTCTGCTGTTCAAACCTCTGTGCTTTTGCAGATGCTGTTCCTCCCTGCCTGGAGTTACCTTCCCCTTCTCACTTTGCTCTCTGGAAGTTCTCTCGATCTTCCAAGATCCATGGGAAGCACTACCTCCCCTAGTCCAGAGTGCAGATCACGACAAGCCAACTGCTGGGGGAGGGAGAAATTTGTAGACAAGAGTCATGGTGGTAGCAGGGCCACTGCTCTGAGGGCTGTGAGCGGATGGACAGTGAGATGAGGGTCCGGGTGTGTGGGGGACAGACACTGTGCAGCCTGGGCCCAGGGAAGGTGGGCCAGGAAGGGGCCGTCTGCGGAGGGCTCCAGAGGTGGCGCTCCTTCCACAGTCGAAGCATCTAGGTATGTGACTGGCTACTTACCCTCTCTGGGCCTCAGTCTTCTCATCGGTAAAATAGGGGTGAAAATTAAGGAGACCAGATGTCCCAGTTTGCCTGGCACATCCCTGATACAGGTCTCTATCTTACTAGTCTATCTGGTTGACTCCCCCATGTCACTCTCAGAAATGTCCTGGTTTGGACAATAAATGATATGGCCACCTTACTGATAGCAGTATTCTCTGTGTGTGGGTACTATAAGGATTCAGCGCATGCCGTAGCTCTTAGAATAGTACCAATGTTAGGGAGCGTTATTCCCGTTTTTACCTGAACTCCATACAGGGATGGGGCCTTAAGCAGTTGGAATTTGTTTCCAGGGTGATACTCTTGGGGAATGAGAATCAGAAAACAGATTGAAGGACTTCTCTGTCCCTCCAGTCTTCAGGCCCAGGGACAAACGACTGCATTAGGGCTGCTCTGTTCTGGGACCATAGGGAGACCTGTGTCCTCTCTCTAACTCTAGGTCAGCAAACAACTCTGAGGTACTTTATGCAGGCCCCTATTCCCAGGCCGCAACGTGGAAATGCTTTGTTTCCTCCAAGCCCATTATCAGACCATCACAGCCCAGAAAGCCTTTAGTTAAAGCTCTAGATGGTCCTTTGAATGGTAACACTCCAAAGGTGGGTTCTCTTTTGCGGCATCATACCCGTGGAATCGCCCTGATTCATACTTTGAACCCAGTATTTTATGAAGCGAGGTTTGCTAGGCCGCCTGGAATGTACTGAGTTCTTTGTCCTCGGATAGGCCTGGGACCTTGGTGGCTTTTGACCATGAACCCTCCTGACCGAGGCTGACCCGGACCCTGCCACCAAGTGATGTCCACATCTCCTTGGGCTCCTGACAATTTCCCAAATCACCACCATCTCTTCCTTTCCATCTTGCACAATGTTTTCTTTGGGGTTGGGACGAGGGGCGTGGGGGAGACCAAAAGCCAGCAGAAAACCCTCAATAGCTGCCTTGGCAGAATCCAGCCTTGACTCTGTGTCCCGCATCCTCTTGTCCTTTGTGTGTTTGTGTATGTGTATGTTTGGTGAAGTCCTTTTGTTCACATTCCAATAGACATGGACCTCTTCCAGCTCCCAGAGGTCCTGGAAGATAAGCAGCCATGTCATGGGAAGCATTTGGACTCAGATAGTCTGGAAAATTGATGAGAAGTGAGTGGGCAGAGATGAGCAGGGGGCAATGGCCACAGAGTCCTTGGCCAGCCACAGAAATGAAGCTGTTGGACATGAGCGCTGTGGTGTTTGGATCATCTGCAATGTGAGAAGCAAACAGTACTTCCCCTTGATTTTAGGCAAAGAAGGTGGTTAGAACCAAGCTGGGGGTGATCGGCAATTGCTTATCTACGTAATGTGAGATTGGGTGGCCCCATGTTCTTACCAACTGCACAGATAGTCCTTGAAGTCAGGAATTAGCAGGTGAGGACCACCTCAGTGGCTCCCTAGGCCACCATCCTCATTTTACACCAGGCAGCTGAGGCCCAGGAGACCCGAACTGACGCGGCTCTCCGGAGGCAGAGCTGGGGCTGGTGCCCAGGACTGTCGAGTGCTCATCAAGGCCATCTGTGCCGCGGGATTCCTTCACTGTGTGCTTCTTGCTGCCAACAGCCAGCCAATCACATGACCTTGGACGGGTCCTGGAACTCAGGGGCTCTGGTTCCTTATCTGTCAGCTGAGGCCAAGGAACTGCATGATCTGCAGGCTGCCTCCCGGAAACCACATTCCAGGATGCTCTGCTCTCCTTCCAACCCAAGACAGCGTGCAGCAGCCTACCCCCCCAGCCACCAGGCACTTTGATCTCCCACGCTCTGGCCAGGAGTTGTTTTTTTGGTCACAGTGGCTGAAATGGGTCAGGATGGAGGAATCTGGGCTTCCTAGGCTTCTAGGCTAGTGCTTCCTTCCCTTTGGCCTAGGTAGGAACAAGCAGGTCTGGTTTGCCTCCACCTCTGCCGGTCCATGACTCCCGCCCCAACCCCATCCTCAGCCTCTATACCCGAGAGGCAGGAAAATGGTAATAAGCACCAGCTCTGGAGCTGGATGGCCTGCTACGTGGGGGACCTCGGGAAGTCATCTGGTCTCCCCTTGCCCCTCCATTTCTCCATCTGTAAAATGGGGCTAGTAACAGCGCTCACCTCCAGGGCAAGGACTGCATGAGCTAGTCCTTGTAAAGCACTCAGAACCCGCACACAGTAAGGGCCGCACAAGTATTGGGTATTACTACGACTGTTGCATATATATCTATCCAACATAGAAAAATCCTTCCCTTCCTGTGACCCTGCCAGGGTCTGTGTGGCTCAATTCTAGCTGAGGGAGCATCTGCAGCAGGACTAGCGGGTCGGAATCAGACCCATGCAGCACCAAGCAACCTTCAATCTCCCTTTGAAAGAGGACCACCCTGAACCTCCCAGAAAAATGTCATTTTCCCTCCTGATGGAAGTGATTCGGTGTAACCACAGTCGGGAGCACAACTGGCTGAGATTTCCATTCACCACAGACTCAGTCTCCACTTCCCTTCTCCAGATTCCACTGGGGCAGATCAAATGTCACATGGGATCACATCGCATCACTGTTGGCACCCCGTTCACTGGCCCCTGAGACTCCAGGGGACAGAGGAGTGGGGAGCTCTGAGCCGTGTCTCTGCCCCCACCTGGCATGCACTGAGGCTTTAGCCGCTGCTCACCGCCTTGCCCTCCCATTCCCAGCTTCCTGTCCATCTGCGTAGGGGTCTTCAGAGCACCAGGCTCCTCATACCCCAAGCTAGCGAAACTGCCTGAGCTGGGGCGCTGTTCCCACACTTCCTCTCCCAGCCTAGGGACCCGAAGCACCAATTTGCAGAGCCAGGAGGAACTCTGCCCCCATCCCTGATTTTAATTAAGGATGAATGCATCCTGCAAGACTCAGAGATTCTGTTTCTCTAAACCTAGACCAGTGGGTCATGTGGTCAGGCCCAGTCATCTCAACAGGGGAATGCACACACCCCAGGGCTACAGAAGGACCATTTTTCCAGTGGCCTTTCAGCAAATGTCCACCCCAGAAGACAAACAGGGAAAATGGAGGATGCTTCAGAGCAAAAAATGATTGGAATTAAGAACATGGGCACAACACATTCAAGTTCTCAAATGCTCAACGAATGAAACGGTTTTCATCCACGATGCGCCCTTGTGCCTCAATAGAGGGTAACCCCCAAATAATACAGTCCTGCACTTCTCTAATGAGGTACATTTAACACTTTTTTGGCCGACTTAGTCGGAATGAGAAGTGTGGTTGCCTTGGAGGTAGGGGATGGGAATGGACTGGAAAGAGGCCAGAGGGAACTTTCGGGAGCGAGTGACAGATCTGTACTTTCCTTGGGGTGGTGGTGATGTGGGTGATTTTGTCAGATTTCATCAGACTGCGCACTTAAGACCTGTGCATGTTTGTGAATGTAAATTTTACCTCAGTGAAAAGTTAGAAATGTGAATTAAATAATATCTTCTTAAAATATTTAGCCTGGCCATGAGATTGCATACTTAAAATTATGCAAGAATAATATATTAATGTACATTACTCTTCCCATTCACACATCTCCCAAAATGATTTTACACAAATGTATATGCATCCTTTGAGGTCAGCATATATCACAACAAAGCTACTTTTTAGTCCAGTTTTCCAGAGCATGTCATCTCAAATTTGTCTAATTAATTTGAAATGCAGTACATTTTGAATCTAAGCTTCTTGGTGAAATTTTATGACAAAACACAAGTGCTCATTTGCGTAACTCTGGAGCAGTTTTTCTCATCTGTCTTGCGATTATCCGTGATCCTCACTACGTAAGTGACCTGCGTTTTGCTTTTTGAAATGAGCTTTAAAATATTTATCACAGTTTGACACACTTGCACCCAAGGAATAGTCCCCAAATCTGTGTTAAATCTCATTTCCTCCTTCCCATTAATTCCCTCTCGTGACCTCTAAAAGCGGCCAAAACTAGCATTGATTGAGACCGTTTCAGGCTAATGTGTCTTCCCAGATTTTGTGGTTCAAATAAAGTAATTGAGGGGCGCCTGGGTGGCTCAGTCGGTTAAACATCTGCCTTTGGCTCAGGTCACAATCCCAGGGTCCTGGGGTAGAGCCCAGCATCGGGCTCTCTGCTCAGCGGGGACTCTGCTTCTCTCTCTGCCTCTCTCCCCACCTCACCGCCCCCCCCCCGACTTGTGCTCCCTCTCTCTCCCTCACTCTCTCTCTCTCAAATAAATAAATAAAATCTTTTTTAAAAAATGAAGTAATTGAAAAACAGTCCCAAATTATGAGATATTCTTAAAGAATAATAAATCCTAAACTATAAGTGATTGGTAAAGGCAACACTCTCTTTTCTAATAATTAATTTGAGGAAATAGACCTTCATCTTAAATTTGTTTTTAGGCATATATAGTAAATCTATGTGTTTAGACCAAAGATAAAATCAAGATTAATGCAGCAAATATGGGGTCTTATTTTTATTATAGTTCATTATGAAAAGATTAGCACTATTGGCTTAAGTTAGAAGTTTCTTTATGTAAAAATTTTAAGTTTTGCTCCCTACCATGAATGGGAAGCTGAAACATTCTTGAATAAATTCAAACACACTGTATTTTCCTCAAGGGCACTAAAAATAAGAGTGTTTGATTTAAACAGATGATTCTGGTTAGAAATGGGATTATAAACACCATCCTAAATTATGAATTACTAATTACGAATTTTACCACTTGACCTTAAGTTCTGTCTAGTCCTCAGCTACAACCAGTGTGGTATGATGATGTATATAAGGGAGTCTTGGCTTTTTCAACATTTCCTCAATTTAGGCATCAAAAATAGTGTTGTTCTCAAAGAAACCAACATGGGAGGCCATAAACTGTTGTTTCAGTGTGTTTTGTTTTTAATGTTGCTATTGCTCAGCACGGTTGCTACTGCCGTCAGAAGCAAAATCAGATAACTCGCCAAGAGCTCATGGGCATAGAAGCTCCCATATGGCTCAGTGGGGTGGCTGCCCAAGGAGCAGAGAATGGGGCCCAGAGAAGCCTCTTCTCCTCTCTAGGGAGATGACTGTGGGGTTTTATAGCACCCTGGGAGTTCCATGGAACACAGTTTGAAAACCTCTGGCAGTGGACCAGGCATGAGGGCTTGGTCTCAGAAGACCTGGGTTTAAAACCTGGGTTCTGGACTCTGATTGTTGGCCAGTGACTTGTTAACCTGAGTCTCAGTTTCCTCATCCAGACAAAGAGCATGGAAGCTCATCTCAAAGAGCAGCTCAAAGGAGGCTTATAAACGTGCCTTGGAAACCGTGAAGTATCGGGTTTGTTTTGTTCCTTAAGTCTTACTGTGTCTCAGTCGCATGTTGCGTACCATCTCATCTCAGTTACTTAAGGGCTTAGGATTGTTTGGCCTGGTTGATGCTACTACTCTCCCTTTAGCTTTGCAGCCATACTGTCCACTGGAGAATGGACAAGGGGGAAGAGCTGACTTTGTTATCACCCCCCGGCATAAGGGATTCCAGGCTCATGAGTCATTCTTGGGACAGACCACTCTGACGGATTTCTTTTCACTTTCAGGTGAGCCAAGAGAAGGGAAACTGTTCTTTCCAGAAAAACCCAACCCCCTGCATCATCCCTCAAGAGCAAGAAAATATCTTCCATACAATATTTGCCTTTTTCACAAAGTCTGGAAGAAAAGTCTTGGTAAGAATTTGCTTACTAGTTGGGGTAGCATGGGTGGTCCTCACTAGGAAAGCAAGTCTGAGATGAGAGGCCAGTTTTCTATTTGGCATTTATTACTTCCCAAATCTGGTTTTAATCAATTGGCGTATAAAGTCACAAGGACTGTGGTCAACTCCTATTTTTCAGCCTGAGGTTTCAATCAAAGTGTTAAATTTACATTCCAAATTCCATTGCCTGGCAAAGGGAAAACCTTTGCAACCCACCAAGCACAAAGTAAAACATTTCTCCAACTAGTAGGAGTCTAATCAAGAGTGATGGTTCTCCTCCAAGCACTGTGGAAAACTCTGGGGCAGGATCCATTAAACTAAACATCCCTGTACCCTGCGACCCAGCATTCCACTCCCAGGTATCTCCCCAAGATAAATGAGTATTTATGTCCCCCAGAACACGTGGATAAAGACTTTTACAGTAGTCTTATAGTTAGAAGCTGGGAACAGTTCAGACCCCCACCCACAGAAGGACTGGTAGGTCTTGTGGTGTAGCCGCACGGGGAACATGACAGAGTAATGAACGAATGAATGAATCTCACAGACATAATAACTCCTGAAAGAAGCTGGAACCAAAGCACACATGCTATTTCACTTACATGGAGTTCAGAAATAGCAAGACTGGCAGTGGTGTTGGAGGTCAAGATGGCGGTTACTCTTGAAGGAATAGCAACAGGGGGGAGGCTGCTTAAGTACCGGAAGTGTTCTACATCTTGACCTGGGCATAAACGTGTAAGATGTCCATCAAGATGGACCCTTATGGAATTGTATGCTTTCCCAAAGCCTCCTTTCCTCCATATATCTGGTTCCATCTCTTTGGCTCCTTGTTTCAGGCTGGGCACATCTCCCTCACAATTTTTTTTCTCTTTTTTTCCTGAAAAAGAAAGTAGGACTGTTTGCCACTTGGAATATGGGGGGATGGTTTTTTGGTTTTGAGGGTTTTTCTCGGTTTTGTTTTTGGTTTTTGTTTTTACTTACCTAGTGCCGATGAAACAACTATTTTTAAAAGCCCTTAGAATGGTTAGGTACAGTGATACCTAGTCGTGTGACAGACGCGACTCTGTATCGGGCTGACAGTCCTACACCACCCTTGAATCATCGTAAACATTTGTGTATACGTTTTGGATCCTACCTTACAAAAGAGAAGAATTTCTCTTTTGTAACTTTAATTTGGAATTTAAGTTTCTGTTGGTGACTCACGTATTTTCTTGGTCAAACCTGTGCTTTTCTTTACTCATATGTTTTCATGAATCCTATGACTTCTCAACCCTCTTATTTGCTCTACCTGAAAAAAAGGAGCACGAAAGTGTATTTGCCGCTGCATAGGCAAAAAATCACATAATGTAGGAAACACACCCTGTGTTCAGAACTCATAAGAAAAATGGTTTTGGAATATGTAAATGTGTTTCTTTTTGAAAACGATTATTTCTCCTTGTGAAATCCAGTTTTTCGGTAGGGTAGACCAGTGTGTGGCTTTTTCCCATTTGCTTGACCAGAGTTTGTTCTGGTGCCTACTGGGCAGGAAATCCCTCTATTGCCCTCTGGTGGCAATAAGGAATGATTGCACCTTCCTATGGAATTCCTCTGCCTGGGATTGTCTTAGTGACCAGAATAGAACCTCATGGAGCCCTCTACTCCATAAACTGTTGTGCATTTGTCTTTGTTTTTAATACCATTTGACAGCTCTCTGATTTTTCTTCTCAGGACTGTGAAAAAACAGGAATTTCTTGCCTAACGATGCACTGTAACCTTAGTGCACTTGCTAAAGAAGAAAGTCGTACTATAGACATTTATATGCTGCTGAACACAGAAATATTGAAGAAGGTAATTCCTGGGGAACTGCACTCTTTGGGCTCATTTAAAAGCATTGGAGTGGGTTTTCTCAGAAACTCTGCCTGCCCCTTTTAAAACTTTTCTGGCAAGTGCCATTGATAATTTGATGCTGGAGGATGCTGGGGGTGGGGGATAACAGACCCTTGCTAGTCCAAGTGTGGTCTGAGGACCAGCAGTATCAGTAGCACTTGGGAACTTATTAGAAATGCAGAGTTAAAAAAAAAAAAGAAGAAGAAGAAGAAGAAGAAGAAGTGCAGGATCTTGGGCTCTATGACCCAGACGTAACTGAATCAACATCTTCATTTTAATAAGCTCCCCAGGTGTTTTGTTTGCACATTTAAGTTTCTTGGACTTTAGCTTGCATCAGAATCACCTGGAAGCCTTGTTAAAATGAAAATTCCTGGGGGTGGAGTTTGAGATTCTGTATTTCTGACAAGCTCCCAAGGGATGCCAGTCCCACTGCTCTCGGGATCCCCTTCTAAATCAGTTGTCAACAGACCTTTTCTGTAAAAGGCCAGTAGTAAATATTCCAGGCTTTCCAGACCATACAGTCTCTTGCCACAGCTCAGCTCTGCCATTGTATCATGAAAGCAGCCATAGACAATACTCAAATGAGTGGGCATATTCCACATTGGCTGTGTTCCAATAAGACTTTATTTACAAGAAGGCAAAGGGCCAGATTTGACCCCTGGGTGGTAGTTTGCCTTTCCTTTTTTGGGCGACACCTTCTTTCAGAGGTCCAACTTTTGAATTTCAGGTGACTTTGCTATTATGGGTTTGTCATCTCAAAAGAGGCTCATTTAAAAATACCTCAGTCAGTGAATTAGTGGTTCTTAAAAAATGTCAGACAAATTCACTGATTTATTTTAACATAAGAGCGGCTGAGTATGAAAGGCCACATCCAACAAGATGCTTTAAAAATAATCACTTGTGAAGATAAAATAAAATATGCCTGTTAGCCACAGAGATTCTATTTATTTTCCTCTGGAAAAACTGAATGTGTTCAGTATAAACCTGAATGAATATCTTTAGAAAAGTTGTTCCAGTGTTAGTTTTTAAATTAGGCGTGGCAGTAGCATGCCGACCTGAGAAATCCCAGGCAGGGGGGATACAGGATGTTCCGCCCACTTTCCGTCTGTAGCTGGCGCCGCCCCCACACACCCAGGCAGAGCCATGCGCAGTTCTGTTCTCTCTGGTTTTCTTTGCAGGGAAATCAGTTTGGGGTGCGTTGGGCTCTCACAGCAGTGACTCCCTGTTGTGCGTCTCCTTTAAAACAGGACAGCATTGGGAGAGGACCAGGCAGGAGCCAGAGCCCCAGGGGCATCCTGAGATTCCGGGAAGGGGGTCTGGAAGCCCCGCATCACAGGAAGCGCCTTCCCAACGTGGGTCCCCAGGATCCTGTATACTTACCTGTCCCGGTCATCTTCGTGACAGATGGCCCTGGTGACAGTTTTATTCCCCATGCCGTGCTTGTCATTGTCGACAGAGCCCTGATTATGGCACTGAGGACAAGAAGCCACTCTGATTCCTCTTTCACCCTTAACCCAGACGTACGCTGCTTGACTTCACTCATCTGTCCTTAATTTAATTGCAAGGCCCAAGGCCTTTCTTGCATCAGCTCTGCGGCCGGCTCCTCTTCAGCTCTCTCCCTCTCGGTGACCTGTGGTGACCCTTTGCCAAGGGGCATGTCCCACTGACTGCTGTTCCCAAGGGCCATCCAGGCCAGTCTGCATCTAAGAGACGGATGTGGGGTGTCTTCTGTAGGTGTTAGAGGCTTATTCTCACTGAAAGTGCCCTTTCTGCAGAAACCAGAAATTCCAGGTGCAGAGGAAAGCCTAAAATGAGGCCGACCTGGAACCAGATGGGGCCCCTGCTGCTCCCAGAGCTTGAAATGCAGAAAGTGAGTCCCCTGTAGCCAGCCATGACCTCCCTTGGGGAGGGAGCGCTAGCCGGCGCCGGGAGCCCTCTGGCCTCCCTAAGGATATGGAGCTGCTCCAGCCTTGTGGTCTGCCTGGGCTTACAGTTGTGTTTATTTTCCTTTGACCTCAAGGTCCAGCCCCAGACCAGGGAATTTGAGGTCTTATTGTTTCGATCTTAACAAGTTTTCACTTGAGATGTAGGGTCTGACTTTGTCAAGTAGCAGAGGATTCCGATTTCCCTGAAAGTGTTCTTCGGCAACTGCCGGGGCCTGTCGCATGGCAGGCCGCTCGTTCAGCTCTGACAATTACCGTCGTCGTCATTACCATTACTGTGGGGACATCCAAGATGGCGATGATCCGAGATCGCCAACAGTATATCCTGACACATAAAACCACGAATCTGCACAACTGTTACATTGGTAAAAGCTTATTTGCCCACAAAATTATTTACTGCTTAGTGAGAGCTCACTGGCACAGTCCGTTTGAGTGGCAAGCTTCCCAGAAGCATTCAAGATTGGTTTTATGGCCGTTTGAAAACAGAACAATAATCAGGGTGTAGCTCCCAGGTAAAGTGCCCAAAGTGGCATCCCGAGTGTCCTCCCAGGAAGGCCTCCCTGGCTTCTTTGGCAGAGAGGAGCAGAGGGCTCCCTCAGAACCGTTTTCTAGGAGAGGGTCCTCCACTCTCACTCTCGGGGGGTAGGGTTTACCAGAAATGGGGCAAAGCTGGCAGCGGATGTATACCTCCCTGTGTGGCAGGCAGGCTGAGGACACGGGGGTGGGTGGGCCACGCAACACCTTGCAGGCGGAGCCCCAGCCGCCCCCACAGGTGGGCTGCCCAACGCTCCGGTTGCCTGTGCTGTTTCCACAGCAGAAGCCGGGCACTCCTCCACCCACGGTCAGTGCAGCACCGTGTGCACCACGGGCTCAAGGTTCTGACCCTTCCCTGAGCCATAGTTTTGCCCTCTTTCCAAATTGTCCTCCACCGCTGCCTGGGAGCCATTTTCTCATTACCTGGATCTGAGCCCCCACCAAGGCTGGCGACTGCCTCTGGCTGGTGGGTTCTTCCTCAGTCTTCGATGAGCCCACGCCCACCACAGTCTCCCTGCTCTTCGGGCCATCGCCTGATTTATAAGCCATATGTTTCCCTTTGTTATCCCTCCATCCAGTCCCCTCTCTCCACGTTAGATGGGATTGACCCCCAGACAGACTCATTTAAGGGTAGAGAAAGAGTTAAAAGTAACCCATGTGAAGGGTTTGAGGGTTGTGGTCAGAGCAGGAAGATGCTTGAGAAATAGAAATCAGATGCCTTCTACGGAATGCCAAGCCTGGATTTGTTGTACACAATTAAACAGCTTTATTTATTTTCTACTCTTTGTGACTATGTCAGTATCAATATCCAAATACCTGGCTCCCACCACTTGGAGACCACAGCACACAAGCTTGCATGTATTGGTGATTGGCAGAACTTCAGGTTTTCAGCATCCGCCACGGCAGGAGAGAATTCTCGAGAGAGACTGGGACACTCTGCTTTATGTGGGTGCCGGGGATGGGAAGGTATCTAGTTCAGTGATAACATTTTTGCCTGGCCCACATGGAATCTTGGAATTTAGTTCGACCCGGTACCTGAAGGCCCAGACGTTGTTGCTAAAAATATATATATATTAAATAAAAGAATAGAAAGAAAAAATCTGTCACTGAGTTGTGTTGTTTCCTCCACAGGACAGTTCATCTGTCATCCAGTTTATGACCCGCGCCAAGGTCAAGGTGGACCCTGCCCTGAGGGTGGTGGAGATAGCCAATGGGAACCCAGAAGAGATGATGGTGAGTCAGCCCCCCTAGAACAGCCCTCCTCAGAGGGTGAGGGAATCTGGGTGGCGTAGTGCTAGAATTTGACGGTAAAGACGGTCTCTGAGCCAAGATGCCAGCTTTGTGGTAGACCCAAGACCAGGCCTGCCTTGGCTTCCAGGCCCCCATGGAGAACTTCTGTGGTCTGCTCTTGTGATAGCATTGTTCTTTACTGTGCCATCATTATGTGAAAGCTCCCAGCTCTGACTGGCCAAAGAAAAAATAGCCTGGAAGTACCCTTGACAGGGCTTGGATTTCCACTCTGTAAGCCAAGACTATTTTTATCTTTCTCAGACCTTTCCCTGGAACCTCATCTGCCTCCCCAATCGCATTGCTCCGTGGATAAACACTGGGCGTTTTAAAAACAAGTTGTCTGAATAAGTTTAAAGAGGTCACATCCAGATTTCCAAGCCCTAGAACCTTCTTTCATTCTCTATACCCTTGTCCTCTGTAAAGTGCAGTTGGGAGGCAGGCCTCAGAGACATAGGAGGGCACAGCAGCCGGGAGGTTTGGACAGATGGGGGTGTGGGAGAGGCTGGAGGGGGAGTGTGGCCTTGGGATTTTACTGCTCTTTACTGGTTTTCATGGGTGGGGAGGGGAGCTGCATCCCTGACACCCACACTCAGATCCTAGGCAGATAGAAAGGGACACAGCAGCCTTTGACCTGGTTTTGCCACTGAGCTAGGCAATGATGCTACTTTTTTGTACCCCTTCCCTGTAATTCACCTTCTCTCAGGGGACTCTTAGAAGAGTCCATGCTGCTGTGACAAATTTACCAATGTGATAAATTCATAGAGATTATGTACCTACAAAGAAAAGGTGGTTAACTTATTTCCCATCGACAATGGGCACACCACACCTCTAAAGGTTAGGATGGGGAGCAGACCAAAGCCCGCTCTTCTAAGACCCCAAAAAAAGTAAGTCTCTGGGGACCACCATGAAACCTCAGTCCTGCTCCTGTGTGTGGTGAGCAAGAGACGAGAGCATTGGCTGGTCCAGAATGAATGTGGTTCTGTGAAATGGGGAGGGATGTTGGAGCCACATCAGGACTTGGGCTCAAATCAGTCAAGGACCGTCAGATGCCAAGCTTGACTCCTCAGTTCACACTGAGGAATTGGCCAGCCGCTAATTTTAATAACAGAAACCGAGCGGGATGACAAGGAAAGGCACTGGCATCTCCACCCTCGAGGGTGAGTTTTTCTGGCAGGTCAGAGATTTGGAGCCGGCTCTTGCCTTTCCCTCCCTGCCTTTTGGCCTTTGCACTGCTAATTCAGACCCTCACCTGGTCGGTGAAGGAGAATGTGATTCATTGCTCACTGTCATCGCTCTGGTTAAGAAGGTTTCTAGAATGCAATCCATGCCCAACAGGAGAGGTTTGGAATGTTCGGGTAGACCACAGTGTTCCCAGTTAAGAGCTAGTGGATGTAACGTAGCAGGTCTTCCACAGGTGGAATTCCTTGTGTAGATGGAAAAAAAAAATCACTGGGCACATTGCCTTCGATGAGAACACTGAGCTGTGGGATCCAGGAAGACATTGCTTAACATCCCATTGTCAGCTTCTGAGTCATCTGTACGCCCCCAAAATACCACTTGCATTAATTACTGTTCCATTTTGAGCACTATGGTGATAGTTTCATTATCAAGAGTTCTTTGGGGGCGCCTGGGTGGCTCAGTCGTTAAGCGTCTGCTCTCAGCTCAGGGTGTGATCCCAGCATTACGGGATCGAGCCCCACACCAGGCTCCTTCTCTGGAAGCCTGTTTCTTCCTCTCCCACTCCCCCTGCTTGTGTTCCTTCTCTCGCTGGCTGTCTCTCTCTCTGTCAAATAAATAAATAAAATCTTAAAAAAAAAATAGAGTTCTTTGGAAGACGCTCTCATTTCCACGGATTTTTCTTTAGCACTCAGCCTTCAGAATCCTACAACGTACCCTTCTCCCTCCTTTCTGGGACTTTGCCTTTTCAACCCATGAGCTAAGATGAAGTCCTACAATCTGTTCTCAACTTTCCTGGCAGGGGGGGAAAAAATCTTTTCTGAGTAGGAAGGTTTGCTTTTTTAGAACAAACACGTTCTTCCCTGCATGAGTCTTCTGAATGCCTGGCTCTCTGTCAACTGTCTATTTGAGGGGAAATTTCCATGGAGGATAGCCACCAAATTTAAACCAGGCAAAATTTCACAGGATTTTAGATTAGGTACCAAATTTTGAAGGCCTTGGAACCTACAGGAAGTGTACCTGCAGCTGGTATGGAGCACGGAGTGGGTGAGAAGAGGAAACGATCTGATTTGTAACCACGTAATCTGTACACGAGGGACATCAGCTGATTTTCCTGTGACCCTTGGGACCTTTGTTTTTATGCTACGGTCTGAGTAGTGCTTGACAAAGCATTGGGGGGAATAACTAGAAATATGTAATAGATTCTTAAAGCGTTTGCCCTGATATTAATAAATAGATCTGGGAGTACTTTTCCAGGTCGGGTGTTAGCATTTGTCCAAGACCAACCCCACCTGAGAGTTCCAGGCGAGACCGGTGGGGTGGCATTCCAGACTGCTTTCCAGGTGCCAAGAGTATGCTGAGTTTCCCATTCTTATTCAACCCAGCCCTTCTTACTTTTCAGGGAGAGTTGCCAACAACTAAGGCTAAAAATTCCCCCAGGGCCAACCAAGAATCTGGAGAATCAGCTTTGCGACTGTGAGCCACCACCCCCAGCTCCCTTCTCAGGCTGGGTGAGAAGCTTGTAGGAATTCCATAGCAAACCTATTTTCTTGATATTTTTCAAATAGAAAATATGGTACACACATAAATCCACAGATGATTAAGTCATCGCCATGTGCAATGGGTACCGGGCTGAGATCTTAGGAGGGAGGAGGAGGGACTGGCTCTCTCTTTTTGGCAGAATCGGAATGGGTTCAAAGGCTATCTGGTGGCTCTCAGAATCACCAGGAAGGCGAACCAGACACCTGAGGAGCCAGGACCCCAGGCTCTGTCTGGCCACAGGAAGAGCCTGGAGTGGTGCCCTGGACACAGCCGTCCCTGCCTGGCTTCTCACGGCCTCTTGCTCTGGAGTCAGGCAGGAGCCTCTCACTGGCTGAGGTTAGGTCCCTGTCGCCGGGAGACCACACCCCAGGGAAAGCAGATCACTAGCGTTTCTGCTTCATCATTGCCCTGAGACTCACACAGAGGAGGATTCCCCCAGCACTTAGGGGTGGGGGAGGTCATACGGGGACTGCTAAAAAGTGACAAATGTCACCTCCCATGTGCGTCTGCAATCCTGAGGGTCAGTATTGGGCCAGCAAACCCCTGGCTCTTCTTAGGGTGTCCGTCTGAGCCAGAGTCCTTGTTCAATCATTTAGACCACTTTGTTGGGCAAGCTGCAACCTTGCTGAGAGAATATGAAAATCTTTGTCCAAAGATGGTTAAGGAGTGTTCGTGCTCTTTTGCTTTTTTTTTTTTTTTAAAGAAAGAATGTGCTTGAATGAGTGTTGTTTCCATGCTTCTTTGACAGGGCGAACGTTTGGGGCCCTTCAGCTTCTGCCATGGTGTATGGGAACTATGTGTCCACATTGGCGTTCACCTCCCTCATGCAGCCTCCTCCATCAGCATCCCTTCTGCAGAGGGGAAGACGGGTCAGAATTTTAACAAGTGCCCAGAAATTCCCTCATGCCCCCACCTCCCCACCCCGGGTTAGAACCGCTAAGCCTCTTCCTCTAGTGAATGAGGAGCCTCTGACACTTGGGAAGAAGAAATGACTTGCCCAAGACCTCACAGTGACTGAGCCCAGAACAGTGCCCAGAATCCTTGACTCCCAGCTGGCCATCCCTTCCCCCTCCCCACTGCAGCCAGCCAGTCCCCAGGGAAGGCACTGAGCCTGCAGGGGTGAAAGGGCCTGGACCAATGCAAAGTATCCAGGAGGGAAAGGAAATCGTTGACTCGTTTTAAAGTATCTCTGTTAAAACCACCCAGGTGGCCTTGGAGCCCGGCCAGCTCCTTCTGACTGGACCTGGCTGTCCTCACCCCAGAGGGGGCTTTCCCTTCTCGGCCTAATCAGATCCCAGAATGAAGCCTCAGGACCGCAGCCATGCTTTCACTTCTAAAGAAACCTGCCCTGTCAAGTAGTCATTGATCAGGACAGCAATTTTCTCTGAAGCCATTTCAGTTCAATTCCCAGGCTTGGGGCCTTTTCGAGAAGTCAGTCCTCTTTGGATACAGAGCACTGCATCTCCTCTTGGGAGTCAGAAAAGCCCAGATTCAAATCCATCTCCCTCAAGTCCTAGGTGTGTGACTCTGTGTGTCGGGTAGGCTCTGCGAGCCTCAGTTTCCCCACCCATAAATACGGGAAAGCTGCTTTCTACTTGCTAAAGATTTCTGCCTTTGTTCTGCACCCTACCATTGCCCCCCAACCAAAGACACAAGCCAGGGCATCTCAACCAGAGGGGCATCACCTGACATGGCAAATAGACATGACTCCACGTAAGATGCCACATATGGTCCTTTTGTCGTGCTGCCTCCTGACCTATGCTTTACGCTTTTACAGCCGCCTAGCAGATTGCGGCTTGGGCTGTACCATTTATGTGGCCAGTTACAGTTAAAATCACGTTCCACAGGGCAAGAGAGTCCCCCCCTTGAGTCTCAAGTTGCATTGAGATGTAGGATGCAGACGAGGGTCATTGGAAGGTCACCACCATCCCCATCCTATACCATCATCCGAAGGTGGTCCTCGCCTTCCCCCACCACCCCCACAAGTGAGAATTCACTTATAACCGTGAGACATTGAGCAGTATCGCAGCGCAGTTTGCCAGAACGTGAGTCCTACTCCCTAATAGTCACCATTTGTGTATTTACTTGATGAATACTTATTGGGCCTTGCTAAGAGCCAGGTGCTGTGCTAGGCCCTAGGGATTCAATGGGAAACAAAATAACAGGGTCCCTGCACTCCCAGAGCTGACTGAGGGGACAACAGATGGTAAACAAGGAAGCAGAGAAGGATTTCATTCATATTGAGGTTAGTTCTGTGGGGCTAACCTGCTTTCTATTAAGGGGGTCAGAGAATCTTTCTCCAAGGACGTTGAGACCTAGAAAGTGAGAAGGAATTTGCTGGCCAAGGATGGGGAGAAACGCCCCAGTTTGCAGGGAGAGCTGCTTGAATACCCGAACAGCCCGCCATATTCACGGCTCAAAGACCAGTGTGGCAAGAGCCCGGGAAACAGTGAAGATGTCTGTGGAGGAATGCGTAGACAGGGCCATGCCATGTCATGCCAGGGGTCAGTAGCAAAGGGAAAGCCCCTGAGAGCTTCTCTTTGAAGCAGGGAATGGCATGATCCCATACACAGTTGACCCTTGAACAATGCAGGGGTTAGGGGCACCAAGCCCTGTGGCAGTCAAAAATCTACATATAACCTTTGTCTCTCCAAAAACATAATGACGAGTAGCCTACTATTGACTGGAAGCCTTACTGATAACATGAACAGTCAATTAACACATATGTGGTATGTTATCCGATTACGTCCTATATTTGCACAATGAAGTAAGCTGGGGAAAAGAAAATGTTATTAAGAAAATCATAAGGGAGAGAAAATATATTTACAGTACTGTAATGTATTTATTGAGAAAAAATCCACATAAAAGTGAAACTGCACAGTTCAAACCTGTGTGGTTCAAGGGTCCACTGTATATTCTCTAAAAATCACAAGCTGCCATGGGGTTAATGGATCATAAGAAGAAAAGTGGACATATGAAGGCTAGTTAGAACCTTGTGGCAGTTACCTGGCAAGAGGTAACGGTGGCAGAGGAGATGGAAGTGAACAGGTAGATTTTTATCAGTAAAGATGCGGCAATTTGTGCTGGTCACACATAGGGAATGCCTGTCCCCAAGGGCTGGGAGGGACCAAATGACATCTTAATGCAAAGCCCCTTGCCTGGTGCGTCCACAGGGGAGTTCAGTGAACAGTGGCTCTCACTGCATAGAGAGATGGCCAAGGACAGGACGAACCACGTGAAGAATAAGCCTCTCCTTCCCCCAAATCCTACAGAGTCTCGGTCAGTTTATACTAATCCACGGATCTCTGGTTATCGTCATGATGTCATCATCATTGTTACTTTTGTAAACAACAGAACCCACTCCTAAATTTGAATATGCTCTGGTTGAATCAGGGCTCGGGTACCTCAAATACCCCCCATTTTTTTATCTCCATTTCCTTTTTTTTTTTTTAAGATTTTGTTTATTTATTTGAGAAAGAGAGAGAGAACACAAGCAGAGGGGAGGGGTACAGGCAGAGGAGAAGCAGACTCCTCTGAGCAGGGAGCCCGATGCGGGGCTTGATCCCAGGACCCTGGGATCATGACCTGAGCCAAACACAGACACTTAACCGACTGAACCAGCCAGGTGCCCCTTTATCTCCATTTCCCTTGGTGGCCTCTGTACGTACCCCCTCATCAAAACCCTGGACTCTAGAGAGTTCTGCCATGAAAGGTTGTATTTTAGGACAAGGCTGCTGTCTGGTCCATCAAATTCTTTCACTAAACATGAGTTGAACCCCCAATAAGTGTGAACAAGAAACATTTATTACCCTCAAGACTTCCACAGCACACACAAGTGAGCACTGCACACCCACACACACGCACACGCACACGTGTGCACACACAGCCCTGCACGCAGCACAGTGTGGTTACGTGCTGAGAGTGCCTTGCTGAAGAGGTGAGGACAGGCTGCACGGAAGGAGGCCGTGACCCTGAACAAGCCCTTGAAGGAGTTTTCTAAGTGCCAAGGAAAAGGGCAGGCATTCCGCAGGAAGTCACACAGGGTCTTAGGCTAGATTCTCAAGAAGCAAACATGAGATGAGCTTGTGAGCCCAGATGATGGGATAGGGAAGATGAAGGAGAGAGGGAAGGATGAGACTTCAGGGGACCCTAGCCTCAGCCTGATCCTGTGGGGAACTCCGGTATACACATAACACCCCAGAGTTTGTCCTCCTTGAAGTGGGGAGCTGGGCTTTCAAACCTGCTTGCCATTGGCTCGGGGCTGCCCCAGGAGGAAGCTCCAAGATCCTTTGCTCCCTCCCAGCATAGCCTAGGGGAAGTGGCCTTTAAGTCATGCCATCCACTGGGACGTCCCATTGTGCCTAACGACTCGTTGTTTTAGATCCACACGTGTATATTCAATTCCTGTGATGTGCCCGACATTCCATGTGATTAGCTGTGGTGACCCTCCCAACTCACTATCATTACTCTCCTTTCCTGTTGGGGAAACTGAGGCCCCAGGAGGTGAAAAGACCTTCCAACCTGAGGTGTCACAGCTTGTCAGTCGAAGAGCCAGGACTGGCTGCCGGATCTGCCTGTTTGCAAGCGCTGAGTCTTCCTTGATCCTGCGTTCCTCTGCCCTGGGCTGGCCCGTGGCCTTGCGCCCACACACAATGAGAGCGCCGTTGTCAGCAGGTGGTAGGGATCACAGTCATGGGTGGTAAGCAGCTGGTCCTTGGTCTTTAAGAGCGACCCTTGGCTCCGGCAGCCTGAGCAGCACATCATGTGAGGACTTCAGGGTCTGTTGATTCTGGAGCTCTTCCTGTTGTGGTCTGGGCCTCCCCAGATGCACAGCTTCTCATCAAGATAGCCTGGAGGTGGATGAGCTGTCCTCCCCCTCCCTTTAAAGAGAGGTCCTGAGGATTATCCCCAGTAGTGGATACAAAAGCTCTCAATGCAGGATCTGGAACTCGGTAAGTTCCCAACAGATGTGACCCGTTATTAACAACAAAGGAATTAGCATCAGCCCAGCTCTTCCCCCCTCATCCCATGCCCCCCCCCATCCTAACAGAGTAAGGCTTCTCTGAACCCCGGGGCCTGACGGCTACAGCAGGTTTGACATCTCTGCGTGTCCCAGCGTAGACGTACAACATCAGGCTCGCCAGATGTGCAGTTTATTTTCTGCTCCTTGATCTTGTCTCCATAGGTCTCCCTGCTCCCCTGAGCTGCGTGCTTCCCAAAGGCTGTGTTCTGAGAGCAGCTTAAGACATGGTTCTGCCAAGAACATTTCCTCCAGCCCCCACAGCCCTTTCTCCGTCCTCCCTCTCCCACAGCCTCACTGGCTAGTAGATGTAATCAGAAGCAGGTGGAAATGTCATTTCCTCATCCCAGAGGTTCTTCCCTTTCCACTTTTTATTGTACTCGAATTCCTTTTCTGTGAGATGGGTGTGAGGTTGACTGCAGAGAGCATCTTGCCATTGCAATTGACCTTCAGCCGACCTGGGTCTGAGGTTGAACCTCCCTCGAGGGAGTCTCAGCACTGGAAGCCCTCGTCCAGCAGAGGCCTGGGCCAGGTGCACCCCACTGTGGTCATGTCTTCAGGCCTCACAGAGACCTGAGCATCGCCAGCTATGACATGAGGCCTATTTGCGGTGGTGGGAACGTAGAAGTTTCCAGAGACACAGAAGTGAATTGAGCACTCTGGTTCTGGTTTGCCAGCTGCCTCAGACTGGAAGTTGGCTCCCAGTGGTCCCCTGACACCAGCTTGCCAGCCTCAGGTGCATGAAACTTTACAGCAGCAGGCGGGACGTGCAGTGTCTGGGCCGGCTGTTGGCCCAGCCTGATGTCCATCCTCCTCAAAGCCTCTGTGGAGACAAACCTGCAGGCTCCTCCTCCTCTGTATTCTTTTTTTTTTTTTTTTTTTTTTTTTTTTTTTTTAGGTTTTTTATGTATTTATTTGACAGAGACAGCCAGCAAGAGAGGGAACACAGGCAGGGGGAGTGGGAGAGGAAGAATCCCTTTCTCCTCCCCTCCTTTTCTACTGGAAGCATACACCTCCGGGCACCCCTTCACCTGCAACCCTGCTCCCCAGGCTGTTTGTTCCTTGAACCCCCCACGGGAAGTTCTCCCATCTAATTTACAGTCGTTTCTCAGCTAATGCTCCTGGCATACTGCGGACCATGTCCCTCCCCTGGTCAAAACCCTGCATGGCAATCCCGTTCCTCTTAAGATAAGGCATATGATTCTTAATACAGCCTCCAGCCCTTCCTGTCTCTCTAGCTGCATCTTGAACATCTTCCTTTGGCTTCTTGTTCATTCTGTTTGCCCCAACCCCACTGTCTACTGGCCCTGTCGCACCCCTACCAAGCACACGCCTGCCATGGGGGTTTTGCACACACTCTTCTTCTCCTTAGAATGCTGTTCCCTACCCCCCACCCCACTTTTGACTCATCACCCTCAGCTCAAGTAGTTCCCCTAGGAACTCTTTCTGACAGCCATGCCTAGCTCAGAGTCTTTCATAACCATGAAACTCTCCTTTCCCTGAACTTGTCACAATTATGATTTCACATTTATGTGTCTAATTGGTCAGTATTCTCTAAAAGCCAAAATTTGTGAGAGCCAGGACCACCTGCCTGACCATCACGGAACCCCAACAGTGCCCGGAACGTAGCAGCTGCTATATACACCTTTGTTAGGTGGATGGATGGGTGGATGGATAGACAGAAAGATGGATGGGGTGGATGGACAGGTGGTTGGATGGACAGATAGGTGGGTGGGCAGATGGGCAAATGGCTAGAACCCCCCGCAGGGAAATCACATTTGCAAATATATTTTTGAGAGAGAGCCAGGAAGCACACTCGGAGACTCCAGCTTCGAACCCCAGCATCTCTTGTTGCAGACTGAATCATAGTCATGCTTCCTCTCACGCTATGGCCAAGAGGACATTGAATCTATTAATATGTGCATTCATGAATCACATCATGAATCACGATCCTGGTTCAGGCGACAGGAGGGCATGCATTTGAAACCTTGTTCTGTAAGAATTCACAGGGTGCTGGAGTCCATCAGTACCTGACAGAGTGAGAAGGACTTAAGGCCAGGACTGCCAAGTGCTTAGCTATGGTTTTAAAGCTAAGTGTTGGGGAGCCAGGGGTTCCCTTGAGCCGGTTCAGGGCCTGCCGGGGCTGGCGTAAGAAGGGACAGGCTTGGGAAGGGGGGCTCAGCAGGATGGTCTCGGGCTGCCTACCTTCTTTACAACCAGAGAACCTCCACTTTTTTCTCTTTGGGACATCGGGATACCACAGTAGGTCTCTTCTGCTAAAAGAGGTTGAGAATTGCTGTTTCCAAAACTCAGAGAATGAATGACGAATTCTGCCAAAAAGAGAGGGGTGGGTCAGGCTTCTTGGAACAGGAGATGTTGGAGCAGAGTCTCTCTTTCTCAATTTTTTTTTTTAACTTGGCTTTAAAATGCTCAGTTAAGAAAAATTTTCATAGCAAAAAGATAGAAAACAGAAAAAATGCCCATAATATCAAAAAGCACCTGCGTACTTTTAAAACTTCCTACCATTTTTCTGCAAAGCTGACGTCTTCTAGATACTTACTTGATATTCTCATTTTTTTCACTTCATGTTGTAACATTTATCATTTTTCCCATGTTATTATCATGTTTTCAGAAGTATTTAAAATGTGGAAATCAGGCAAAAAGCTGATTGCACATCCTTCCAGTGGTAGACTGGAACATTCCCTAGCCCCTTTCTACCTTAAGATGAGTACGGACAAGCAGCAGCAGTAGCATCACCAAGGAGCTTATCTGAAATGTGGAATCCCGGGCCCCAACCCAGACGCACGGATTCAGAACCTGCATTGTAACCAGGCTCCTCACGTGAATCTTGGACACCCTGAAATCTGAGAAAAGGTTTAGCAGGCCTGCCTAACTCACTAGGGCCTGGAGTCTGGGAAGTTACAAGTTGATTGTAGAAGACCGATCCGTTATAAATGACTTCTGCCAGGAAAGGTGAAAATGCTTTCCTCTGTCTTGCAGAAAATAAAATCCCAAAGGTTGTAGTTCAGCGCCCTACATGGTATTACCCAGTGTTGTATCCGATTCTCAGATCCATCTTTGAACTAGTTTCACCACCCGGCTGATCCCCCTCAGTGATGAATTAAACACATCTTTAGCATGTGTTCACTCTGTGTTTGTAGGAGAGGCAGGTCTTGAGTTTTTTAAAAGTTGTGCTTTGACAGCCAGGCTTACGATCATCCCTTTTAACAGCCCTACGGGATTCCACGCTGCGATTGACCATAATTGTCCACTTACTTAGCTGTTGCCCTATTGTTAGGTATTGAGGAAATCTCTATTCTGTACCAGTATAAATAATTGTGCAGTGAACATCTTCGAAGACAAAATGTTTTCTGTATTTTATGTTTCTTCCCCTTTGAGTAAATTTCCAAGTGCAGAATTAATGGACCAAAGGGTATGAACATTTTTAAGATGAGCAGTATTGGAGTTTGCCAAGCGGACAAGAACGGAAGAGTGTTCCAGGTGGCCGGAACATGGGCCTCGCAGGCAAGATGACACAGACTGGCTAGGATGTGAATGGTTGCCCTGCGAGGGGCTGGCAAGGTAGGAGAGAGACCAGACTGTAAAGAGCCCAGGGCCCTGGATGGTGTATTCACACCGATAGTGTAATCAGAGAAGCAATAGAAGACCTGCATTTTAGAAAGACACTCCTAACAGCAGGGGGGCCTTCCCAGGGCTCCTGAAAGGGTGCTGTGAGAGCGACCAGGCCTAACCTGGGGTGGAGACCAGGGATGGAATCAAGAAGACAGAGAGAAAAGATACGTGGAAAGGTCCAGGGGCTTACCAGGGCCACCAGCTCATCAGTGGTGGAGACAGTCCTCACGCTCACTGCTACTTGACTCCCCCCCGTAGTCCAGTGGCTGTGCCTTCCTTTGGGGTCTTATGTGAAATATGACTTCTTAAAACTGCAGAGCGATCTTGATTTTCTCCCTTAAAACTGCAGAACGATCTTGATTTTCTCCCCCAATGGGCTTATTAGAGTCTTGACATGCGGGGACCAGCTCTGCCAAAGCACAAGACACACATCCAAGAAGGGAACGGCATGGCTAAAAATAAGAAAGGATTAAACACATATTCCGGGCAAGTAACAGCGCATTCTTGTGGAATTTGCTAGACTAACCTGCAGTGGACACTCTCAACTGTGTCTGTATCCACAGAACCAGAGCTCCGGCGTGGCTTTGCGGGGATGCAGATTTCAGCCAGCGAGGAGCAGGCAGGGTCCCCGAGAAGCCACTGGGTTTCTCCAAGGAGCTGGACTTCGGCTGGCTGGCCCGCACAGAGCTCACAGCCTGTCTCAGCAGCTCACTGTCAGCGGGAGGCTTCCCAGACTTGTCCTACTGACCAAGCACTGGGCGCTTTCACAACACTGTCTGATTTTCCCGTTAGACCCCATTTCACAAAGGGGGAAACCAAGAAAGGACCTTGGTGGCCTAAGTCGTACCTGTTGGCCACGGTGCCTCACGGTTCATCTGTAATAGACGTGAGAGATTCTGAATGTGGGAGGTGATTCAGTCCACAGCTTTTTAGGGGCAAGAGCCCAAAGGCACACATCTGTCTTTAAAGACAGGAATCTCTAGTCTAGACCAGATAGAAAATAGTGGGCGAATGATGACAGACTTCAGAGCCCCTTTCTGGGCTACTACCTTCCAACCCCTTCAGGATTGCTCCCGTCTGAAAACCCTCTTGGTGACAGTCCCTAAAGGGAGAGGATAGATAAATAGATGGCGGTGTGTTCAGACCACGCAGTTCTGTACAGCAGTGAGAATAAACATGCTACAGCCTGGAGGAAGCCCCCAAACACGATGTTGAGAGAGAGAAGCGAGACACAGGGGCGCCTGGGGGGCTCGGTTGGTTAAGCGTCTGCCTTCAGCCCAGGTCATGATCCCAGGGTCATGATCCCAGAGTCCTGGGATCCAGCCGCACATCAGGCTGCCTGCTCCGTGGGGAGTCTGCTCCTCCCCCAGCTCGAGCTTTCACGAGCGTTCTCTCTCTCTCTGTCTCTCTCAAATAAATAAATGCAATCTTAAAAAAAAAAGAAGAAGCAGCAGCAGCCGCCAGACATAGGAGTTCACACTGTGCCATCCCAGATATACCGAGGACAAAAGCAGGTGTGGCTAATCTCAGCCCTGAGAAGTCAGGCTAGTGGTCACCCTTGATGCAGGTGTTAGCCAGAAAAGGGCGGAAAGAGGCCGTCCGGGGGACCTGGACCTGTTCTGTTTCTTATTCTGGGTGCTGATTACACGTGTGCGTTTAGCATGCAGTATATAAAAATTTAGTGAGCTGTGCACTTGGGTTATGTTCACTTTTCTCTATGCATCTCAGACATCCATAAATGGTTTTTAAAAATTAAAGAGTAGCCAACCATGCACAACCTCAAAAATATCTTCCTGCTGGCGGTGATGGAAAAATTGCCTTCCGTTTGTCAAGGACGGGCTCTGCCAGGTGTTAGGCTCGGGGCTCTGTGTGCATTGTCCCCTTGAATTCTCTAGGGAGGTGCTGTTTTACCCCTAGTTTGCAGATGAGAGAAATGAGGCTCAGAGAGGGAAGGTACCTTGCCCAAGGTCACACAGCCAGTGAGTATGTGCCGCAAGGTGGCCTCCTTTCCATTCCCAGAGTGACTACTGTGTTTGTAGGCAGTTTTCTTTCACTTGTCCCCATGGGGACAAGGGATGGTCTCTGCTCTGCCTGGTTTTCCTTGAGATAATGTTCTGTATTCAGGGTCTGCAGGTGTGACTGTGGCAGCTCATGTGCCTCCTGAATAACCATCCAGCCCTTCCCCCAGCACACCCACCCCCCACTGCAGCTGTGGGGATGGACTCAGTGAGACAGAGATGCTCTCATTTGCTTTCCTTATCACCAGGGCACAGACAACAAACGAACCATTTAACCAACAGGTAGTCTTTACGAAGAGCCACTGTCAGCTAGTCACTCTGTGGTGTGATGTTGACAGGCTCAGATTTGGGGGTTGGTTAGACCTGAGTTCAAATCCTGACTCTGTCCTTAAGCTACATGGCCCAGAGCAAAGGCTTGTCCTCTCCCGGCCTCCACGGTCCCCCTCTGTGAAGTGGGTGTTGAAGCCCTCATTGGGTGGTTGTGTGAACTGGACAGGAGATTGCAAGAAAAGCGCCGAGCCTGACACAGAGGACCATTTGGGAAGAATTTGAGAGCTGGGATCCAGGCCCTAAAAGGGGACATAAACGGTGCTGGTCACTGTAAGTCCGTGCTGTGCCCCATCACCCCATGTGGTTTAGGGGGTGGGGTCACAGGACCCCTGGGCTCCCAGGATAAGCGAGGCTTATAAGCAAGGCTTCCCAACAGAGGCAGAGCCTCAGCTAGCCTCCAGCGTCCAGCTGGGTTTAGATAGGCTTTCCCCAAGGAGGGGATGACCCAGCTTGGGCAAAGACCTCTGAAACCTTTACCACACTTATGTTCACTTCCTGACATTGAAGTCAAGCTTAGTGTTGTGACAACCCTTTCAAGACCTGGTGCTCGGATTTCAAGTGCCTTTTTGATCATCAGTCTACAAGCAGAAGAGCACTGAACCAAAATCCAGTCTTTGGTCACAACACTCTGGACACATCTGTAGTTCCCTCCTGACATCAAGCCCAGGCCGGGTTCTGTCATGCTCTGGGTACTTCTATTTGACAGTTGTCCCCCCTTCTGCTTTGCCTCCTAGGTGGTCTTCGAAGCCTTGCACAATCTGGAGCCCCGGGGCTATGTGGTGGGGTGGATCATCGCCATAAGTTTGCTGGTGGGAATCCTCATCTTCCTGCTGCTGGCTGTGCTGCTCTGGAAGGTGAGTGTGGCGATCGTGGGGCGCCGTGGAGCCCCCACCCATGGATGCCTAGCCCTCGGCCGCACCAGAGGGGGAGCTCTTAGAAGAAGTTTCCTGTTAGGACTTCCTTCACCATGCAGGCACAGTGGGGGGAGGGCAGTGTCCCTGCAGGCTCGGATGGAATCTTGCCTCCTCTTGAGGCCATTCACAGCCGAAGGCTGGACCTTTAGAGGGAGAGCAAACATCTCAGCCCCACTCTGTTCTAACCTCCTCGCTGGTCTTCATGGGAAGGTGGGAGCCTGAATGCACAACAGAAGCCTGGGGAGGGACAACGGGGCTTGGAGTGATTCACCATTTACTTGGAGGAAAAAACAAAACCAAAAAACAAGCAAAGGGACTGCAGGACAATTCTTTGTACTTTACCCGTGTGGAATAAGAAAAGGGTTTCTGCCCCGAAGACTCAGGTAGCTAAGATGAGCTAAAGTCCAGAGTTCTGCCTGGGGAGTTGTGGGGTCCGTTCTCCCAACCCTTGTAGGCGAGCCAACGGGTAGATTTGCCCTGCCTCCTTCCCCAGGGAACACCTGCCCCTCCTTCTTGCCTCCTGTCATTTTCTCAAGGAGAAGGGGGGCGTCCTCACTCCGAGTCCAAGATGGTTTCTTTGCCTCACACTCTCAGAGATCTGGAGTCCCTTTACTTCAGAGCCTCTGTATCCATCAGGAACAACCCTCAGGGTCGTTATCTAACGAAGTGCGTCTCTTTGCTAGACAGTAGCGTTCCAGGTGAGTGGGGTCCGCGGCCGTTCTCGTGTCTCCGGCTCCTAGAATAGCACCAGGGACCACAGCTGGGGCTTGCTGCCACCAAAGCCCTGCTTTTCCAGGGTTCCTTCCCGGTTTCAGACGCAGGTGGAAATGGCCTCTTACATCATTATGGACAGATGCTTTAGATTCAACTAATTAGCTGCTTTGGGACTACAAAATAATTTGTATTCATTGATCAGATACTGTAACATGTCAGTGAGGAAAAAAAAGGCTGTAAAACACCCAAGAGGGGCGCCTGGGTGGCACAGCGGTTAAGCGGCTGCCTTTGGCTCAGGGCGTGATCCCAGCATTATGGGATCGAGCCCCACATCAGGCTTCTCTGCTAGGAGCCTGTTTCTTCCTCTCCCACTCCCCCTGCTTGTGTTCCCTCTCTTGCTGGCTGTCTCTATCCCTGTCAAATAAATAAACAAAATCTTAAAAAAAAAAAAAAAAACACCCAAGAGCCCACATTGCAGAATAACCATGATGAGCAGCGTTGTCCTTCGTGACCTTCCTCAGTGCGTAAAGATTTGGATCAAGCGCTCTCCCGGCACCGACTTAAGTTTGACTAGGGTGTCGAATTTTCCCGTAATATACTCGATATGTCTTGAGCTACAAGACCTCTAACATCAAAACTGTGGGTTCAATTATTAATTTGGAAAAAAAAAGCATAATAACTATACTTTTATCCAAGAAGTCTAGAAACAGGAAAAATAGTGTTTTTGTTACACATTTTTCAGACTCACCATTGGACTCATTGCTTCAAATTTAGAGCTACATAGCCTGAAAAAGTGTCTGGTGGTTTCATGAAAAATATATGGAGTACATGACTTAAAGATAAGTTTATCTTATGTTCCCATGCTTTTCAGACATTCCATGTACTCTTTTTCAGCCTATTCTCCCCTGAACATAGTACTGTGAACATCTTTCCATGTCGTTAAAAACCCACTTCCAGCACGGTCATGAGGCCGCAGTGTCTGCCCTCGCTCGTCCAAGTCCCAGGACGCAGGAATTTAGGTGGTTCCTGGTTTCACACCTCCTTTAACAGTGCCACAGTGAATATCCTCAGAGCCAAATATTTGCACAAATCCTTCATTATGTGCTTAAGATGAAACCCTAGAAATGGAATTACCGAGTCAGAGGAAATGCACACTTTAAGCCTTTTATTACATACTGCATATTGCCTTTAGAAAGGTTATACCAATTCACCCACCCCCAAGCGCTGTATCAAAAGTGTCCATTTTCGTATATATTTGCCAGGACTGGATATTACCTTTATTTAAAAAACTGCCAATTTGTTGTTTATTTAATCTGCGTGGCCAGATAGCTTCTCACCTCCCCCCTCTCTCCTCCAACTCCTTCCTGCCCAGACCACCTCCCATCTGTCGGCAGAGAACAAAGCCAGCTCAGTGTTTGGGATCTGAGAAGACAGTAAGGGCTTTGGTTGGGGGCGGAAGGTGTATTTCTTCCTTCTGCCTTTGTCTGGGCTCTTCAGATGAGAGGAAGTCCTCCAAGGCGGGGTGCGTGAGACCAGGCAGGGACACAGAGTGGGGAGTGTGGTGACCATGCCCCATTCCTGCTCGCGACGAGAATGCCCTCGTTCTGGCCACTGTCCTTGGCTCTGCCACTCAGGGGTGGTCCCAACGCTGTCTACACGCTCTTCCCTCCTTCCACGTGCCACCTGCTTGCCTTTGCTTCTGCTCTGTTTCTTAAAAGAACGCAGTTGCAGGAGATGGTAGTCATGGGGTAGCCTGGACCCTGATGTCACCCAGCTGTATGGGATTCAAAGAGCCAAGACCTGAGAAGGCAGACACCACCCTCTACCATGGCCTGGGAGAGAGGACAGACTCGTGGCGGTCAAGTGGTAACATTAACCCCAGCCAAGGTCTTGCCATTGCTAATGAGGTGGAAGACAACGGTCTGAAGCAGCTTTAAGGAAGCAGTTGAATGATGCCATGGGGCTCAGAACCACTTTGCTCATCGTCCAAAAACAATATCTCAGCTCACATTTATTGAACTCTTGCTTTAAATCAAACACTGGGTGGGTACCCGAATACAATGATGATTGTGACTCCTCCCTGCCCTTGACCTTGAAAACTTCACCATGTCGCACGCAGACCTATAAACATAATAGAGGGTGATGAGTGTGCGCGGGCTTCTCCGGAAACTGAGAAGGTACCGCTAATCCCTCACCCCGAGGGGGAACGGAAAGGCCGTAGAGTACCATGTGGGAGGTGAGAGCAGTACTTTGCAGGCTGATGGCTGTCCATTAGAACCTGGCTCTCGTGCTTACCAGCTGTTCGGCTCGGGAGAGTCGCCCTCTCTGACCCTCAGTTTCCTCCTCAGTAAAACAGAGAACAGAACCTGTAGCTTGAAGTATAAAGAGGATGCCGGCAAAATGCTTAGCACTGAGCGTGACACTTAGAAGCACCTGAGAAAAGTCAGAGGACATTTCACAAATGAGGCGTCATTCAGGTCTGACCCTGGATGTGGTTTGAGTTTTCCAGGCAGGATAGGGCAGGTGGGTATTCCCTCCAGAAGGAAGAGGAGATGAGAAAGTAAAGCAACGTTGTGGCGAGGTGTGTCATGGGCGGGCAGCATCCTGCAGTAAGAGCGTCTGTCTTGGCTATAACCTCACTGCTGCCCCAGGGAAAGGGGAAGCGCGCGGGGTCTGGAGGCAGACCAGTGGCATGGGCATCTATTTCGGGAGAGAGACCTGGGGACAGGATGGTGGCTAGGGCAGTCACCACGGGTGGGGGGAGCGGAGCAAATTCGAGCAGGCAGGAGTTGGAGGCCGGTTGGACTGAGGAGGTCGGAAGGAATGAAAGTAGCAGTCTCTCTCTGTTTTTAGCTTAGACGATGGATGGTTTCCCTCAGCCAAAGTAAGGAAGGCAGGATTTGAAGTCATTTTGGAAAAAGAGTCGCTTGGTGTGAGGCATTCTGAGTGTGTGGTGCCTGTAGGAGACTAGACTGGCTTGAGTCACTCCCAGTGCCCCTCACCTAGCAGGGGGAAGCTCAACAGAAGGACATTCCTGTCACCTCACTGGTCTGGCCAGCTTTCCCTTCAGTTTCCAGGGCTGAGCATACTCATTTCAGGCATTACAAGGCCCTTTCTTTCAGTTGCAACAAAACAAAACAAAACAAAACAAAAAAAACAGAAATCCATTCACAGCCACTTAAGAAAGAGAATTCTACGGATGCAAGGGTATGCATAGACCCCAAAAATGTGTACATCCAGACCCAGAAAGCATCCAGAAACCAAGCCAGACAATCTCCTCTTTCCTCACTCTATTCGTCCCACGCAGCCCCTCACCGCTGCCCCTCTACACACCTGCATCACGTTCTCCCAAAGCAGACCTGCCTCTCCACCCTTCCCTGCACATGGAAGAAAACAGGTGCCCTCCACCGCTCCTGAGAAGCAAACCTCAGTGACTTCTAGCCCCAGCCACAGGCTGACCAGCCAGCTCCGATGCCCAGTTCTGCAAGGCTGGGGGAGAAAACGTCCACCACTGTGGCTGGAGGCAGGGGGTTGGGCCAAATCGCATAGAAGAAGCAAATTAGGCAGATACCGCAAAGGCATTCACCCCAGCAAGGTTTCAGGATTGGCGGTGGTGCTGTTGCCCACACCGTGAGCTTGTATATTGTACCGTTGAGCCACTGCCATGTAACAAGCTGCCCCCAGACTGCGTGGCTTTCAACAGCCATTACGTTATAGCTTACAAATGTATGGGTCAGAAATCCAGGGAGGGGTTAGCTGGGTGATTCTTCTGCTCCCCATGACATTGAGTAGGGTTACTTGGCGGCATTTATTTGGGGGCTGGTCTGGTCTGAGGAGTTCGAGACCTCTTCACTCACATTGCTGACACTTGGTGAGCATGGCTGGGGGGCCGGACTCAGCTGAGCACCCCCCCATGTAGACTCAGAACCTCCCCAGGGACGGGTCTCTCCTCTTACATGGTGGCTTCCTACCAAGAAAGCATGGTAAAAGCTGTTAGTTCTCTTGAAGGCTGGCCCAGAGCTGGCCTGGCATCATCTCACCGTATTCTGCTGGTCAGAGGAGTCCCATGCCAGCCCAGGTGCGAGGGGGGGAAGTAGGCCCCACATCTCAGTAGGAAGAGTGGCTAAGGGTTTGTGGGCACCGTTCATCTGCCACCTTCACAATGTTCAGAAATACGGGCAGACTCAGTCTTTCCTTTAAAAGTCGCTATTGTTTTAAAGTGTTTGAAACTCATTTCTCTTCCATAGTGTCAGAGATAAAATCACAATTGAGCTCCTTTAGAGAAAGGGGATAAAAGTAAATCTTGGTGCAACATTCATGACTGCACGCGGCCTTCAGGGTAGGTAATCTCTTCAGGCAAAGCTGCAAGGCAGGCAGGAGGTTGGCAGAGGGAGTTTCTTTAAGAAAAACATCTTTCTGAAACGGCTAAGTATGCTGACTTTAGAGGAAGTTGAAAATGGCAAGAGAAACATAGGATTATTTTGAAGACCTACATATTCCTAAAACTTCACCTACAGACCCCCTATCAACTGTGATTCCTGTGTCTACAACCTAAGAATGATGCCTTGTGTATAGTGAATCGAGACCTAATATCATATCGACAGTCTAGAGCATAGAAGTCCGTTGATTCGTTGGACTAAGGCCAGCCTGATTTAACTTGCATGGGAGGTCTTCATGGTTCGGGCTTATTGCCACAGTTCATAGGTAATTCCCTCCTCCCTGTCAAGGGGAAAGCCACAGAGTGGTACCCAGCTGCCACTGCTGACCAGGACCTGCCTCACGAGGGCCTTTGAAGACAAGTGAGCACTGTTCACGTCCTCTGCCCTTTACAGAGCCACAGTCCTGAAGTTCCCTTGAGAGTGACCCCCGACCTTGCTGTCTTGGTTGCTTGCCAGTCCCTCGAGCTGATGAGCCAAAAATGGTTGTTCCCGGGAATGCGCCACCTAGACACAGATCGTAGCGTGGTGCTGAAAACGGAACAGGGCAGGTGGCCATGCTGCTGCATTTTTCTGCCGCACAGGCCTGTGGGTCGGCACACTGTACTTGAAGGATGGTTCGTGCCTTCATTCAGCAAGCAGCAGTGGGTCCGTACTGGGTGACAGGCTCTGGGCAAAGGGACGGCGGTCAACCAAAGAGCCCTTACTCAGCCTGGAAGACCTCTGGGAAATGCGGTTAAGTGACCAGACATGGTGGCTGAGCCAAGTACACACACCCGGAGAGGTGAGCAGAGCGTGGCTGGCTAAAACTCAGCTCCTGAGCCCTCCTGCATGTCACTGTGGTCCTACTAACGTGCCCATCACCCACTGATTATCTACGATAGAAACCCCTTACAGGTCGGCAGATGCCTTTTCCAGAGCGGGACCCAGACTCCCTGCCTACCGCTCAGGGCAACCCCCCCCCCGCCCCCGCCTCTGCCTCTGGGCAGACCCCAGGGCCTTCCCGAAGCTCTGCCCCCTGGCATCCCAGGCGCTCGCAGGCTTGGCGGCAGCAGGCCCTGGCTCCAGCACAAAATCCACAACCAGGGCCCCGAGCTAACCAGACCCTTCTTCAAATACTGAAATGGATCCTAATCAGCTTTCCCAGAGCTGGGATGTTAGCAGACACTGGGAGCCATAATTTAAACTTTATGTGTGAGGATTACGGTAGCCTGCCAAACCACCACGCAGGAAGAAAACTTTGAAATGTGAAACTCTTTTAAGGGAGAAAAATCCAAATGAGTTCCCCTCTCCTTTCCTTTGGCTCCTGACGGGGTTTGAAGCTGCCTGGGCCTGGGCCCCGTGCCTCTTCGCGACAATTGTAAAGGCCTGTTCATAGAAGAAAGTGTAGCTGTCCAGAAGTGCCCCAGGGCTAACAACTTTGTGTGGGACTCGCACGTTAAAAAGTGCCTTCAAGTCCCGAAGCCAGCCTCTGAGTCAAGTGGCACAAGAGTGGAGATACGGAGACGTTTTTCCTTTAGAAGAAAAAGCCTCATTTAGGGCCCCCCCCCCACTTCTCTGTCCCTCCCTCCCTCCCTCGGGCTTTTTGCCAAAACACACGGGCCACCCCTCAGTGGAGGAGAAACACTCTGCGTCCTCCCCTTCCACGTTCAACAAGGAACCTTTCCCCTCCCTCCTCTTTGCCCCTTTTGCAAGCCGAGATGTCTTGGAGCAAAGGGAGGGGCACCACCTCACCAGCCCCGTGACCAGGCCCTTCCCGAAAAGGCCGGGACCCCCAGGCTCTTCCCTTTCCCAAGCAGTGAGGAGGCAGGCCGTGGCAGGAAAGGGCTGCCTTGAACCCTCTGCTGGGCCTGTTCCAAGAGCCTGCTGCTTTAAAGCTGACTTTGGGTTCATGGTTTTTATTTGAGAGCGTTACTTCTGACCTCACGCAGAAACACTTAGGAAAATAAATCTGTAAAATGGCTCAGAGAATGTGTAAGGTTTGGCAGCCCCTCCAAAGGTCACCGGGTTATCACCTTCCCTCCAGCCAGGCCCTGAGAACCCATCCTTGCTTCTCCTCCAGAGAAAGAGACACAAATACATGCACACTCACACACAAACATGCCGCACCGTGTCTCGATTAAAACCATGTGCCAGAGACACTCAGTGGGGACTTATTTATGCTCAGAAGTAAATATTGGGCTGATGTTGCACTGTTGATATCTCAAGACAGAGACATGCTGTGTAAATACTCGGGGAACTGAAGAGGCCCATAAACATGAGGCCTCGAGTTAGTCCAAAGAAGGAGTGTGTCCGAGGTCCCCGGAATAGCTGCCCAAGAGGCAGCTCGACGGCCGGGAAGGCGGGGGTGGGGATCTCACAGGAGGCCAGACGCCATGGAGTTGTGCAGGTAGTCCCTCACTCACCCCAAAATGGGCAGGGAAGGAAGAGCCTGGTGCAGACCCCAGAGCTTGGTCAGGCCTTCTTTCTTCCTAGGCCTCAAGCCTCCCACAGCACCTCTCTAATGAGTGCTGTTCATAGGCTCTGCTGTCTCCCTAGTTGTTTGCTGGCAGGTTTTCGATATGAATGTACATTAGAAAGTTGTGTGAATCTGTCAGGAGGGCTCAGGGAGCTACTCTGTGGGGCTGCAGGCTCCTATCTGGACCAGCACAGACAAAAAGCCAGAAAGCACACTGCTGCCTCTGTTCGCAGTGAAGCAAAGCTTGGCTTGAGTCTCTCCTCCTCCAGGGCTTCCATGAATGTTTCCTCCACTACAGACAGAACCATTATAAACACAGCCTTTTGCCCTTCAAGTGGCAAGGCAGGCCCTGGAAGCTTCCAGAAAAAGTGCAGGACAACATTGACTCCATTGGATCGGGACGGAGTAGGGGGCTGCCGAGGGTCTAGCTCATCACCGATCATTCCCAGTGGGCTCAGCTGGCAGCCAAAATGGGTTTGCCCAGCACATCTCAAAGGTTTTCCCCAAAGTAACCGCAAGGACTAACAGGAGTGAGAGTTTATGCCCAAGAGAGAGGAAGACCTGCCGCATGAGAGAAATGTCTTTGAAGTCCTGGTTTATCTTTGTTTTCAGAATTGTATAAGTCTTACTGTTTCACAATATAGCCATACTTTAATACAAAAATTGAAAATTCAGTTTACCCAAAATTTCCAAAACCTCTTTGAAAACAGTTGGGAGTCCGGAGTTTGCTTTGGGAACCAACATAAAAAGCTGTCGTTGTGTTTCCGCCGAGCCCTGAGAATCCCTTCGCTGCCTGGGGCACAGCCAGAAAATGACCTTCCCAGAGGGGAAGGAGTCGGAGCGTGAGCAGTGAACAGGACTCTGGGCTCCCTCTGCCACATCACTCCGGAGTCCTGGGCAGGCCGCGGGTGACACAGTAGGGGGGGAACCACTGCTCGGTAAACTCAGAGCCTGGACTTTGGGTTCTATAGCCAAAGCCAAAACTAGGCTCCAAACCAAAGCACAAAGGTGGTGGTCTCTTTTTCGGAAGTAGAGTTAGCTTGATCATGCAAGAAAGAATATTAGTTTGACAGAGCCACCACTTGACTCTATGGCACCTTTGTGCAGGCTAGTAAACAGCACCCCTTCATTCAGAAACTTCACTTCCATCTGTCAGAAAATTCGGAAAACCTGCTGCTGATTTCGGTGGGGGCGGGGGCGGGGGGCGGAAGACACTCTACTGCCATCTGCTGGAAAATAGTTGTAATACATTTACATGTCCAGTGTATCTGTGCTGTAAGGAGCACCACCCCCTTTGCAGGCAGTGCGCAGCCTGCACTACTGTACCCAGCACTCCCTAGCCATGAAGTGGACTGTGTTTTAAGAAATGGTCTTTGGGCTGCATAGAAGGAGGGCAAACATCAGTGGCAGCTCCAACTTTCCATCTGAGACTACACACAGGTTGTATGGGGCCCAGGGCTCTTGAGACGCTGAGGTGTTAGAGCAGAGCACAGAGTTTGCAAAGCTGTTTCTGAGAGCAGCGTTCCAGTCATTCCAGGGGTGGGGGGTGATTCTTGCGACTAATGCTGACACTACTCTACTTGAGAGAAAAGAGCTTTCCTCTGGATCCCGGCAGGAGACGATGGTGCCTTCACGTCTCTGGTAACAGAGCACATGATAGCTACATGTGACAGGGAATCCAGGTGCTCTAAATCCTTGCTAGATGGTTTGCACACTCGAGTTCAAATCCTTATGCTAGCAGAGCCACGAGAAAGTGAGCAGACTTTTGTGCTGCTTGGAGATGAACATTCAGCAGGCCAAGGCACAGTGAGGCTCCTTCGATCTAACCCTATCAGCTGCCCCTCTGCCTCTCTTCCTGTGGGTGTTAATTCATTCAGGAAGTCAGACAAAACACGGAGTACTGAATCAGCCACCTCATGCTGCGTAACAAACCACCCCAAAGTTTAATGGCTTAAAAGCAACCAACATCTCGGGGCGCCTGGGTGGCACAGCGGTTAAGCATCTGCCTTCGGCTCAGGGCGTGATCCCGGCGTTATGGGATCGAGCCCCACATCGGGCTCCTCTGCTATGAGCCTGCTTCTTCCTCTCCCACTCCCCTGCTTGTGTTCCCTCTCTCGCTGGCTGTCTCTATCTCTGTCGAATAAATAAATAAAATCTTAAAAGAAAAAAAAGCAACCAACATCTTACATAGCTCACAGGTCTGTGGGTTGAGCTGAGCCGAACAGGGGGGTTCTCTGGCCTCAGCTGGGGCTTGGCTGGTCTAGGAGGGCCTCAGCCGGTGCACTCTCGTCTTGATCAAACTCATTCACGTGGAGGCCTGGCAGAGTTCTGGAGAGCAAGCAGAAGGGTGCAAGGCCTCTTGAGGCCTAAGCCTGGAACCGAATTGTCAGGACAAGTCACAGTGCAGATTCAAGGGGTGGGAACCGCCACAGAGTTGCCCAGACGCGGGGAATGCAGGACTGTGGGCAGTTTTGCAGTTTATCACTGCTGCCAAGTCCAGGTGATGGGCTCAGTTCCAGGGACAAAACACGCAAATCCTATCTTCTGGGAGTTCTAAGACTTAAGACAAATGGGAAAGATAACAAGGGAGCAGTTGAAATCCCGCTCGATTAGTGCCACCGTAGAGATAACTTACTTCTCTGGCACGGAAAGTGAGTAACCTGGGATCAGCGAAGCATAGCACCATCCGCCGGCAGAGTTCTGTGCGAAAGACTCTCATTTCCATATCACATCCAGCCTCAGTCTCATGATTATGTTCTCCTGAGCTCCGAAGGTGCTCGTGACTTATTTGCCCAGTCAAGCACGTCTTTATCGTAATGGTATTTCAAGCGGTAACTCCTCAGACCTTTCCAGGAAGTCGTGGGTTGCTCTTCTGACCTCCTGTGGGTGTGCTCTGAGGGCCTTTTTCCAGAACGTCCAGGCCAGGCCCCTGTTCCACATTCCTTGCCAAGGGGAGAAGGTGGTAGAGATTTAAGGAGAGAAAAAGCGTGTGTGGGCGTGGGTGGGGGGTGGAGGGAGGGTCAGAAAGTGGGGTTCTGGCACATGCTGAGAAGAAACCACCAGGGCTGCAAACCCTAGGAACTCAGTGTCTGCCCACAAAACAGCCCATGAGGATGGACGCTCAGAACACAAGCCCCTTGCCGGTTGTTTGAGGAAAGCGTCCTCCCCGTCGCTCAGACCGCACCCACCCACCCCCTCAGTCCACTCAAAGCGAACTCTCGGGATTCCCCTGGCAATGCGGGTGGAGGTGCTTCTAGCAGCTGGCTTGACAGTTCTTGTCTTCAGCGAGGCTAGTCAGCCCCTTCTTGGGGGGAAAGAATTGTGGCCATCAGAATGACTGTGGGTGCCCAGCTCGTAGTGAAGGAGTTGGGGGATTGTGCGCGTGAGAGCTGGGCTTGCGTGCGGATTCCCTCGGGGCAGGGTTTATATCCGCTCTTGGCAGCACGCTGCAGAAATCGCGGCTCGTGAGCATTTCCCCGCGTGACGACAGGATTACAGGCTCACGAGACCGGCCAATGGCAGACCGAACGTGCGTGGCTGTTTGAGTCCCTCCGTTCGAGGGGGCTGAAATGGGGGCTTGAGGGCAGGTAATTGATTTGCAAGGTGACCTCAGGAAACACTGATCAGAGCACGGAAGCGAGATAGGAAAGAGAAGGAAGCCAAAAAGACGCGGTAAGACCAGTTACCCCTGCCAGCACGTTCTACCGGGAAACTGGTAGGTCAAGCACCTGAGGGTTGTCATACCCAAGAAGAGAGGGAGTGGGAGTAACCCACAGCTGGTCACGTTTAAGGGCAGAGGCAGGAAGGGATGTCTGACTTCAGAAACTGTGGCCACTAATGCCAGTGAGCAAAGGACAAGACGGGCAGGATCTCCCTGAGCGTGGGAAAAGGTCAACAGGGCTACAAAAATGGCTTACATATCAGGCAGTGATGCCTGGGTGAGAAGAGCCGGAAGCTCGCCCTCCAGTATGTGAAAAACTAGAAGACATCAGAGGGGAAGGTCTTTCCGGAACTAAGCTAAAGGAAACTGCCATAGGAGCCGGCAAGATGCCAGTTCTAGGGGAGTTCACCCTGCTAGCTGTGGTGCGGGCATTGCGTGTGTCACAGGTCTGAGAGAAAGGTCTAGAGCGGCAGCGAGGTAGACTGCAGACACTTCTAAAAGCCTATTCTGTGAGAGAGTATTTATCAATTACGCCACAGTGGCTAATGTCTCCCAGGATAGGAATAGGTTTATCAAAAGCCAAACGAGCTCCCGAAAGGCCAAGTCCCTGAGTTTCTTAGATCCTTTACTAAGGCTTTATTAGACCCTGACTGGGCTCCCGTACATTCCATAGCTCTTAAAGGAAGAAAGAATGCAGCATTTCCCAAACTTATTTGACCATGAAACCTATTTTATTCCCAAATGTCTTTACATAATGCTCAGTAACGAGGGTTCCCTGGCGCACCATTCGGGAAACACGCCACCAGAATCCCTTTACAAGGAACAGTCAGAAGATAACCTGCAGGAAGTCCATGCATTTTGAAAGGTGGTGCCACAATAATGCTTTTCCTAAGTCGGTATCCTTTGAGGGTTTTCCGAGCCCTCCCAGCTCCGTGAGTGTAGGTCATACCTCCTCCTCGCCCAGCGGACCACAACGACTGATTCTCCAGCATTCTAACCTGGCTTCTCTCTCTGCCTTTCAGATGGGCTTCTTTCGCCGAAGGTACAAAGAAATTATTGAAGCTGAGAAAAACCGGAAAGAGAACGAAGACGGTTGGGACTGGGTCCAGAAAAACCAGTGACCTGCCACACCAGTCACGTGACCCGATCATTCACCTGTTGTCCTTGACCTTTGTATCTTCCATATTTGGAAGAAAGAATCTTCTCCAGATTTTTCGGAGGCCCCACTGATGCTGTTCTCTTCCTCATGTTACCAAGCCCAGGAGCCAACCTGAGGCAGCCACTCTGGCCAGGTCACATGACTGGAGCCACCACCCATTTCCTTTTAGAGATGAACTCCGACCTTTGGAAAGCAAGTTACAGAGCTGAGCGATATTTATGGATGCAACACACGTGGTCAACCCTCAGGGGAAAACTGTTACCTAAAAGTATTTTTATAAATATAAGCCTTTTATACTGATTATGTCTTTATATTTGTATCGATGTTTTATTATTTCTATTCAATAGTTATATAATTCACTCAAGCACTGATATCTGGCCTGAAAGCTTGGAAGTACATGTGCGTTCATACAAATTTTAAAGGATAAAAATCTGATCGTGCTTTGGAACTTGCTGTTAAAAGAGACTTGTGGATAAAATAATCTGAAGAAAACTCGTGGGGTGAATCCACGGAGCTGGCGGTGCTGCATATGAACTGTGGTGGTGGCAAGACCCCGGGACAGTTCACTTCTTTATTGCTGGAGTCAAGTTCGAAGTAATGTGCTAAAGAACTATGAGTGGTTTTTCATATGTACCTTCCATTGGAAGATTTCCAGCAGGAATTTGGGTGGAAAAACCTGATCCTGGCCCAGGTCCGCTCTCTGTCACCTGTACAGCAGACATCACACCCTCCTCCGCTTGGACTGAGATAAGAGCCTGGGGGCAAGGCCATTCAGTCATCTGGTAAACCTCAGAATGGTGTCTCGTCCTGGACATCATGCATCAGAGTCCACACACCACAGGGACTAAATCGGTGCTCACCGAGCAAAGACTTGTGTCTGAATGCTGTGATGCGTTGCCTTTTCATCGAGTTCAGAGGTCTCCACTTCCCCTCCCGTTCTTGCTGTCCCAGCTAATGGTGACTGCAGATCCCCTCCCAGAGATGACCGACCATTCAACCTGTCCTTCATTTTTAAAATAGTGTCTTCAGTGAGGTTCCCAAAGAGCAGACTCTGATACAAGGATTTGCATGCAAGTAACTGATTAAGGGAGCGTCCTGGGCCCAGAAGACGGCAGTAGGGGGTGTGAGGGAAGCAGGGCAGGGGAGGGGAGGAAGCCAGGTAAGCGTGCCATTTCAGAGGACATCCCGTGGAGGGTAGCTTCAGCCTGATCTTGCAAGCGCTCTGGAGGGCGAGTGAGGTCTCAGAGTTGCCCCAACCTGAGGCAAAGGAGCTGAGCTTTCATATCCTTGCACCCAGGGGAGGTGTAAACTTCCCACTCTTCTCGGTTCCTGCTGGCAGACCGTCTCCAATAGCCGGAGGGCAGTCCTCTAAAGGAAAGTTGGAAGTGCAGCCCCAGCCCCCTGGCGGGGGAGGAGGGGGTCGTCCAGACACAACGTGAAAGAAGTGACGCACAGGGATCTGGGCATAGCACAGACATCTGCCCTGCCTCCTGCGTGCGCGAGTGCTGAGTTGGGGCCCTCAGTTGCAGTCTCCCCGTTTGACCGTGTTTATTATCAGAGGCACTGCTGCCCGGTTTTGAGTGCAATGTGATTTTCTAAAAGGGCAATGAGACGATGGGTGTAGTGTGCTCAGCACCGCACCTGGCCCACAGTGAACAGTCAGTGCCTGTGGCAGCTCTGGCTGCTGTCCCCACAAACCGTCTGCTGAGAGAAAAACCACGTGGCTAAGAACAGGGTCTGACAAAGAGTCCTTAAAACCTGTGGTTTACTACGGCCCATCGATGCCCCAGGTACCTAACAGATGGCATCAAATGGGAGTGAAACAAATAAGACGAAGGATCTTTCTCACTCAGCCTTGTTTGCTGGAAACTAACATGTTGGGGGGTCTGTGAACATTGTTGCAAAGACACAGAACTCTGCTCCAGAGGAGACAGGTTTTCTGTGCACATACTTGGCTGATATTTGCAAAGACATCTCAAGGTGGGCCAGAATCGTGAGGATGCTGGGCAGCTGTGAACCCGGCATGGAACATAAGTGTCTTTTCATCCCTCATTATGCAGTTGACTCTGATGCAGGAAGACGATGTATGTATCACGTGTCCCATCTGGTGAATATGGGGATAGACGACCAAGCCAGAGGGTCTGTGGCATGAACGAGGCTGATCTTAGAAAGAAGTCAGGGATGTTGCTTCTAATGGAGGGGCGGAGGCACAGAGGTAACCACTGGGCAGATGCAGGCAAAGAAACCAGTTCTCAGAGTTCACCTGGAACTTTTATCAAAAGTAGTAAAAGCAGCTTTGAGCGGGTCTTAGTCACTCCTTTCAAGGATACTTGGTGGGCCCCTGCGGTGCTAGGTGCTGCGAGTTCCCCCGAGAACACCATAGGCACGTTTGGCCTGGAGAGCCAAACCTCCCTGCAGGGGGAGTGTAGAGTGTGGATTCCCTTGAGACCCCACGTGTAGCTTTCCTTTGAGGGATTCTTGTTCACTGTGTCACACTGTCCTTTAATAAACCATTGAAGATTCTTAGGTGATTTTTTAGGCCTGGGTCAGCTCCATCAGTGGCTTTGGACACATGCCGCTATGGCCACTAACCAGCTTCCCGCAAGGGGTGCAGACGCATGGCAGTGGTCTAGAGGAGGACTCACCCTGCTCCTGTGGGCAGTCTCAGAGCCAGGATCTCTTCGCCTCTGGTCGATTCTGATGGTAGACCCACAAGAGTACTCATATACTCAGGCGATCACTAAGGCTTCATAGGACAGTTTTATAAAAAATTGGTGTTGGCGTCACCGGGAGCAAACATCGGCAGCCACTGCAGGAATCTGTCTAGGGAAGGCTGGTTCCTCTGCATGTCTGATGGGGCCAAGTAGCAGGTGGGGCAACAGGGAGCCATTTAACACGTGGATAAAGATGCCAAGCCACTGTGAGCCCGCTGTCAGCTGGGCATCTATCCAGCTCCGCCCCAGCTCAGAAGCTCCCAAGAGGCTCTCAGGGGAAGCAGGCAGGGTGAATGGTGTCTGTGTGTTACTCCTCCAGAATATTCTTTTAAAAGTCCACAGTGCGTTCCTGTTTCTAACGTTCCTGCTCCTATGGGTTCACTGTGGAATCCTGTCAGATAGTCTCTCTTACCCAACTGGCAGCTTTTAGTTACAGATTCAGTATGGTTTCCACTGTCAGAAATATGGAGACGCTTTTTAAATATGAAAAAGGACCTTTGTAAAAATTGAGGAAAATCATGCCCTCTGTTCAAAAATGATTCACTTATGCTTCGTTGATATGGGACTCATGAGTTGAGAACATCCCCACCATGAGTCCTAGACCTGTCTCCAAGAAGAGGCCATGAAGTTTAGGAGCAAGGTGACACTAGGAGAAGGAAGTGGGTCCACTGGCTTTATGGGGACTGACAGGCAAACATCAGGAATCAGGTCTCTCAGTCAGCTCTTCGGGAAGATTCCATCACCAGGAGGATTCTGAAGTCTGATAAATGTTGTAGAAAATCCAATAGCTCTCCTTCACCAAGTCATGCATAGCCTACCGTCTTTGAGCCAAAGACAAGGAGGCTAAAAGCAAACAGAAAACTAGCAGGAACATCTGGGACCTGTTTTCAGTGCGGAAGTATAATAGAGCCCCCAAGCGATACATGTGCTGTATGCTACCTGTTAAAGCCCTAGAGGGTCATTTTTAAAGGTTATTCGACTACTTTTATTTTTGGAAAAGGCTTTATGGCCAGGGGAATGCCATTCAGTTACACATAGGTCACATCGGAAATGTGCATTTGGTGAAACCTACGTACCCCTGACTCAAACTTCCGGGAATTTAGAGGCACTGCAGAAGGACGGTCATGCGGGGAAGGGCCTGTAGAAGACAGAAGGCAGAAAGTGAGTGTCATTTCAGAAAAGCTCCAATGGACAGCGGTTTCGGCGATGTGCTGCACTGCTCTATAGAGCAGTGGTATACACAGTGAGAATGTTTTCTGAAGCAAAGAATGGCTGAAGGGAGGATACGGAGCCAGTAGGGTCAAGATGAACCTTCTAGAATGTCTTCCGGTTTTCAGCACGTTGGGGGGATAATGAACAAATTTCCCACGTGGTGCAATGCTTTATAGCACAATGATCTAGATTTCAGACTTTGTTAAGGTTTGTTTTTTTTTTTTTTAATTCTAACGTGCACGGTGTGACGGGCAGAGTGAGTTTAAAAGCTTTACGAGTGATTAATTGCATGGCAGACACCCACGCTAACTTCACTTCCAGAACTTGACTGATGCATCCATGTATATTTCCGTTGCGGAATTTTGGTGGGAGAGGTGTTCCTCCTTACAAAGTCACGTGTATTAAAGTCTATGCAGTCACTTCTAATTCACTTGCACTGTTGGGGAAATGCAGGTTTACAAAAATACATGTTTGGAATAAAAAATGGCTGCAAATGATTCAGGAGTTTGGTCTGTAATTTCTTTGCTAATGCAGAACTTGAACCTTTTTAGGGTGTTGAAGACAGGGTTTGAGGGCAGTACTCGGTGAGCATTGAAGAGGATGTGCAGGTCTGTCTAGTCGTGCACGAGCGACCCCCTCAATGTGGCTGAACTGGCCCCTATCTGTGGCCTCCATCCCTCAGCCACCACCTTCTCTGTGCATCACTCACCTGCCGGGGGCCACACCCCAGGACTTTGATCTTAAAAGTGCCCAGATTAAATGGAGTGGATTCCTCACGGCGAGTAGACTGCTTCCACGTGTTTCCACCAGCCACCAAGCATTTTCCCAGAACCTTTTCGGTAGCATCCTTACACGTTTACAAACATCGTGTTCTCTTAGATTTGTGATCTCCATCTGTCTAGTTACGTCCCTGTGCTTACTTCAAATGTTGTTCACTTGTGTGTTTTTCTCTTTTTCCCTCAGAGGAGACAAACAAAGATGTGTCTATTTTACCAGTCTTTTTCAAGAATAAGCCTTTGGCTGTACCAATCAGATCTGCTGGTTTTTGTTTTCTATTTCATTACTTACTGCCTTTATACTTGTTAAAATTTACTTTACTGCCCTGTAGTTAAAATTCATGCACAAATAAACCACACAGTGTAGAAGGGGGTGTGAAAAGATACACACCAAGGGGTTAAAAATGGTTGCCTTTAGGGAGATGGGATTGTCAACGTTTTAGCTTTGTTGTTTTTTTACTTAACTGAATTTTAGTTTTCTACAGTAAGCATGCATTTCTCTTGTAACAATGAAGCATATGCAAATTATTTTTTCAATAACATCACATCTGGGAAAGTGTGAGTTGCTGAAGCCAAAAGAGATCCCAAATTGCCAGTCTAGAAAGGGAAGAGATTTGTTTGCAACAAAGAGCATTGATGAGCCTGACTCTGGAGGGCAATGGTCCAGAGAGTAATTTCAAGCCTTTTAATTCCAGATGCTTCCTGGCTTAACAGGACCTGCCACCATCACTAATACTAATTAAGTACGTTTCTCTAAGGTTGCCCAACCTGTTTCCTTAAGCCAGGAAAATGTCTGGACAACCTCAAAAGAATGAAAAGATACACAATTAAGAGGAAGAAAAATCACCAATTAGTGATGTCAGCCCCCTTCAATCAGGAGTTTTCAGTCCACCAGATTGCATCTGGTCCTTAAAGTCTGTCTGTTCAGCAGGT